>NC_138534.1:3460140-4060140 GCF_964234715.1 Podarcis melisellensis
AGGAATTTTTTTTGTTTTGACTATGGCAGACCAACACGGCTACCTGTCTGTAACTGAAGCTCCAGACTTGTCCTCCCAGCCCGCCTACCGAAACCTACACAGATGCAATCCACGCTGGCAGAAAGGGGAACGGAAAAGGCTGTTGGGTTTAACCAGGGCGTGCAGGTAAAGTCACCTGAATAAAGCGATTGCGTCCATCGCCCGGCCGAGCGGGGGGGGGGGGTGCGGCGGAATGGGCGGGTTACCGCGCTTCTGCACTGAGCAGGAGTTCACGCGGTGGCCACTTATCACGTGTCTGTTGTACCTGATGCGTGATGCACAGATCCCTCGCCCCTGGCCGGATGATGCCGAGGAACCAGCTGAGCAAATGGTTCTACGCCCCACCAGCACCTTGCCCTCCACAAGTCCCTCTCGGTCACGCGAAGAGGCCCCCTGTTGCCCACCCAGGGGGGCGATGGAGGGTGGGACCCGGGCCCAGGAGGGGGCGCTGCGAGGGCAGGAAGGCCCGAGACCCCGCTCGCCTTCCGCTCTTCTGCTTAGCAGCGGACCCCTTTCTTCTCCGGACGCTCCCGCTCCCCTGCTCCCTCTTCCGCGCAGCTCCCGCATCCCGACGTGCAGTGCACGCGGGTCCCTCGGCCGCGTGTCCTCCTGGCTCCCCGCCTCGGCTCTTCTCAGCTTAGGCATCCCGGCTCTCGTGCTCCCCGCCGACGTCTCCTTCCTCGTTGCGCTCCCCGGCCTCCCTCCTCCATCCCCAGCCTGCTTCCCTCCCTTCCCTGCCTGGTCCACCTTCCGTCTTCCTCCTTCCCGGCGCCTTCTTCCTTCCCCCGCCCGTCCAGCTCCCTCTGGCCCATCTCACCTCTCCGGACCGGCGGGCGGGCGGGCGGGCGGGCAGGGCTCGGGCTGGGGCTCCTGCCTGCCTGGGACGGGACGGGGCGGTGCGTGCGTCTCGGGCCGGAGCTGGGCTCGGAATGGCCGGGCGGCGGGCGGCGGCGAGGAGGACACCGGGCGGGCGGGCGGGCGGCTCAGCAAGCCTTAATTGGTAAAGAGCAGAGTCGACGGGAGGAAGGAGGGACGGGGGGAGGCCGGTGGCAGCAGATGGGGGGAGCAGGAGGAGGAGGAGGGACCCAGGCGCCGCCCCCGGGGGGAGCGCAGAGCGACGTCCACCCGGGGTACAAGGGTTGCCCCTCTAGAGGGCGCCCCACGGGGAGCGCGCCGGTCGTTGGCCTTTTGCCCCCCACTGCAAGCGGGGCGTGGGAAGCTCAGCCACGGAAGGGGCATCCCCCTCCTCCCACTAGGGGACATCAGCCACCATGTGGGGAAGGGGACTGGCGAGCGGAGGGCTCAAGCAGGGCAAAGCGGCTATGTCGAGTTTGCAGGGCTTTGGACATGGTTGAAGGGTGGTGGGGGGCACAACGGACAGATCTGCCTTGCTCCCCAGGGGCACAATTCACACGGCTGCCATTCTGCACAAGCCTCCTGGAATTTACCCCGTGGACACAGGAAGAGCCTTCTTGTGGCAATTGGCAGAGGGCCAATTGGACTTGCCTTCTCAAGCCCCAAAATGACCCCCCACCTCTAGGCCACCTCCTTCCCCCCAAATGCCAGGCAGACCACCGCAAGCCCCCACGGCCATGCCCACATTGACCCAGGGATCTTTCCGCTTAGTCATGGTGCCACTCTGTGCCCCATCACTATGGGCTGGGCATGAATCATGGGCACAGAAGGGGAAGGAAGAGGGTCAGCTCGTGAGGGACGTGGGGCACGGGGGTAGGGAACGGAGACAGAGGGGCAGGAAGTGGCAGGAAGTGAGGCATGGCAGGCCTGGGTGTTGAGGGTGATAAGCTGCTGCTGGGAATGGCCGCAGTCAGGACGGCTGAGTGGCTGGCATGGCTGATAAAAGACTTGAGAGAGAGAATGACAAGAGTTATAACAGGCATGGCCAAACTTGGCTTTCCAGATGTTTTGGGAATACAGTTCCCATCATCCCTAGCTAACAGGACCAGTGGTCAGGGGTGATGGGAATTGTAGTCCCAAAACATCTGGAGGGCCAAGTTTGGCCATGCCTGGGTTTTAAGAATACATAATTACTTATTTGTAATAGATGACATACAAAGAACCCAGAGCTACGTCTAAAATTTGGCAAACCTATCAACTTAAAAAATGGCACATGATTTGTTACCCACGTGAGTGAGTGGATGTATGTCTGCAGCTGAGCAAGCCTATATGCGTTGGAGTTCCTATGCAATGCATTTGCCTGCTCCATGGCATGTCTGTGTAGGTGTTTATGCAGGCACTTGTGTGCTGCAGCTTGTGTGTGTGCACATGTGTGTCAGCAGCACAGATGCATGCTTTAGGCTTGTACAATATGGAACATGGAGCCCTGAGCTGCACACCCAGTGCAGGGCAGAGAGAGGTCATCTTCCGAATCTATTTCCTTGAAGACAGAGCACATGAGAAAAGCAAGTGGACTGCTGGATCCCATATTTAGGGGAGATCTGGAAATTGTTACACCAGAAAACTGTGTAGTGAGGACCAGGCATTCTGGTGTCTAAAATGCAAAGTCCAAATGGTCCCACTTCCTCTCCATTGATTAATATGGAAAATGTTGGGGTAGGGCCCATCTCAATGGCAGAATGATGCGGAAGGTCCCACAGTCAATCCCTGGCCTGTGCAGGTAGAGCAGTGACAGACTCTTGCCTGAAACCCTGGAGAACTATGGGCCATTGGTGACCATTACTGAGCAAGATGGACCAATGGAAGCTTCCTATGTAAAATGAAGCACAATCCATTGGGATGTTCTCTTGGAACAGCCTCCTCTTGAATCTGCTCCTTTGCTTAGAAAAACTTCCTGGTAGGTTGAGCCCCAAGGGCCAGATCTACCTATCTGTCACCCTTCAAAGTGTCCAAAATTGGCTTCCTGAGGGAGCCACTCTTCTGAGGGCCAAGCAGCAAGGTACTGGCTCATCTAGTGACAGGCTGTAGTCTCGCTGCCATATACTATCCACACCTCAGGATCCTCTGTATATGAGGATGATTAGATTATTTATGTACACAACAACAGCAACAGCCAGAATCCTATATGTGTGGAAATGGAAGGAAGGAGAAGTTCCAACCAAGGAAGAATGGATCTTAGAACTAATGGACTAGGCAGAAATGGCAAAATTGACAGCAAGAGTAAGAGATCAAAACAATGAACATTTATTGAAAAGTAGAGACCCCTTTTGGACTATTTGAGGAAGTATTGTGGCCAAATGAAGTCGTGAGCAGGATTCAAAATATATGTAGGAGAAGAGAAATGATAACAGTTGTAATAAAGGAAATAAGTAGGATATATATATATGCAACATAATGCAGCAGAGAAAGGAATTAAAAACATCATGGAGGTAAAGATGGGAAGTCAAACCGTTAAGGGAAATATGTATTAAAGTTGAAGTTGATTTGTTAAAATTTATTAAATCTAATAACATTTGGCGGAGAGGCACAAATTGGCACACAGGAAATGACATGTGATACAGGAGGCTCCATGCAGCACGCACTCTGCAGCCATTCTGCAGAGTGCCAGGATTGTGCCTACGGCAGTTTTACAGCCTGGCCCTCTCCATGGTGACTCAGGAACAAATCCAATGGATTTCAACAAATCCATTTCAGCCTTAATGAATGAAATGCTTTATATTGCTATAGAATCATAGAATGATAGAGTTGGAAGAGACCACAAGGGCCATCGAGTCCAACCCCCTGCCAAGCAGGAAACCCCATCAGAGCACTCCTGACATATGGTTGTCAAGCCTCTGCTTAAAGACCTCCAAAGAAGGAGACTCCACCACACTCCTTGGCAGCAAATTCCACTGTCAAACAGCTCTTACTGTCAGGAAGTTCTTCCTAATGTTTAGGTGGAATCTTCTTTCTTGTAGTTTGGATCCATTGCTCCGTGTCCGCTTCTCTGGAGCAGCAGAAAACAACCTTTCTCCCTCCTCTTTAATCTAGCTCTTTGTCGCAATGATCTTGATGAGTTGCATTGGACCTGCTCCTATATGTTCAACTCACCTAAGCTCATTGCAACAAAGAGGTAGAATAAAACATGCATGCTTCAGTGATGTGTGCACACTGGACAAAGACAACCAAGAGTGAGAGTGTGGAGCTGTTCCTACTGACTCAGACCATTGGTCCCTCTACTCCAGGAACGACAGCTCTGGCTCTCCAGGTGTTCTGTTGCCTGTGCTGGATGGAGCTGATGGGAGCTGGAGTCCATCACATCTGAAGCAGCTTCCCAATCAGACGTTTCAGACTGCAGCATGGCCACTGATGAGGGAAGTTGGAGTCTGGCAACATATGGGGGGCACCAAGTTAAGAAATGCTGATCTGGAGGGCAACAGGTTCTCCCCCCTAGCAGGTTTCCAAGGGCTCGGGTGCAGCTGCCCCTGCCATCACTCCAACCTGACATCCTTTAAAAAATGTATATGGAATGCAGAGTTGAATAAGCTGCTTGTGGGGAGGATGTGGGGCAGGAAAATTGTGAATATAGAAACATCAAGCAATTTGCTTCTCTCCAATCTGTTGTTCTCTTCTTGAAAAAAGAAACAGTGCTGGGGTTCTAATACACATAAATGCCCCCCACAGCCCCAAAACCATCATACCAGCTGAAACGGAGGAGCATGTGGAAGCAATGTTATTGATAATAATGCCCTTGTATCAAACGAAGCAAATGAACCAGAGAAACTTTTCCAAAGCTAGGCAAAAATATGTGGCTAAGTCAAAAATTGAATCCAATCGTGATGTTGCTCAGTAAGTCACCCAGTCAGTTTAATGGAATGTATATGTGCAAGGGTACAAAGTCATAGGAAGTGCAATGGGGTGCATTCCTCCAGCTGCCGCATTACCATATTTGCATACCTGGAATGAAGTTTTGTGAACATTTTAGGCTCTCACACTGGCAGGCTTTCAAAGAAGAGGAATCTTGACCCACTTTAACACCACCCTTCAGCAAGAGTACTTCCTTTTGGTCTGGTTGACGCAAGCACTCCAGTTTAAGCTACGGCTGCTTCTCTTGGTTTCACACCCATACTGAGATTAGATGTTCCTTTGCTTTGAATAGGGGGTGCTAGGTGGGGGGTGAGTGGATGAGGCTGCCTAGCAAAGGACTCTCAGCTCAGCTACTTCTGCCCGTAAGTGATGCTCTGCTCTGCAACGGCCTTTCCTTTGAGATATCAACTAGGAAACAATGTAAACTTGCTGGGTCTTCCAGCACTAAGTAAAAACAGCAAAGTGTCTTTTGGCAGTACAAAGACTAACAGATTCCTTGTGACATATGCTTCCTTCAGCTGTAAGTAAACACCCAACTGTGAGCCCTTAGACAGATTTGCATGTTGATCTGGTTTACACAGAGCACTCACATGGTGTAAAAAAACCTATCAAATCCTGACAAATCTAGATTTTGAACCAAGATTAGGAGACTTCTGCAACCTCCCAGTCTACTTTGGATGTCCCTAGACTGGAGGGTTCAGGGCCGTATAGAGACAGATGCAGATCAAGCAATATTTGAGGCCTCTCCAGTTCCTGGTGTGCAGCAGTGATGTTACCATTGCACACCAAGGCCTGGAGACATTCAGGGTGTTTACATCCATGAATGGGACTCTTCCCCTCTTCACACTTCACAGTGTTTACTAGAGGTAGGAGCAAGAGGAAACACCCAAGAACATTCCATTTGTGAAGGAGAAGCCCAAAGTCCTTAGGGGAAGGTCTAAGCATCTAATTTGTGTGCAGAAGGTACCAGCTTCAGTCCCCAGCATCCCCAGGCAGGGCGGGGAGAGACTCCTGCCCAAAACTCTGGAGAGGCACAAGTCGGTTCAGACTCTGCCAGTGGACCAGAGATCTGAGGGAGCTTCCTATGTTTCAATCGGCACAAAACCCCTCACAGTGATGAAAAGAGCCCCCCGCCCCCCACCCCTGCGTGTGTCTGAGGGTGGCTGGGAGAGGAAGGGCCCTTTCACAACCATGAACACCACACAGCAGGGTGTGAGTTTCTAATCCAGAATTCCTATTCATTTTCCATAGATCCAAAGGACACCTGGGAAATTTAGGAAGCGGAGTTGGATCTGAAGGGCTGATTTTGTCTTTTAAGAGGGAGCAATTCTCTGAGTGGAGAAAAGTCACACTAGGATTCCAGTCCTGTGCTTCACCTAGCAAGTATCCCAGATACTATCTTTGTGGTTCCTAAGACCATGGAAGGAATAGTAATGTTGTGCATTGCTGGTCACTATTTCAGCTGCTTGCAGGCTCATGGCTGGATCTGGCTAAAGCAGACAGGGAACCTGTGTGGTCCTCCAGATATTGTTGGTCTTCAACATGCCTGAGCATTGGCCAGAGCTGTGTTGTAGGTTGCCTCTTTGATGTGGTTCCACCTTGCTTCGATGCGATCTCTGGGGCAGTTCAGTAGAGCATGTTCTATGGATTCAGAGAAGCATTCACAGTTCAGGTGTGGCTGTTCCGGCAGTATTGATTTGAGGCTGGTACTATGGGTCCTCTTTGGCTGGAGATTGATCTTGCTCACTGCCAGAGAGGGATCTGTGTCAGTCAGTGCGGTGGTAGCTCTGTGTGATGCGAACACAGTTCAGCGCCAATCGCCTGGTGATAATCAAGTCTAGCTGGTGCCAGTGGCGACCTTGGATGTCTCCAGGACACTTGTCATTTTCCTTGTTGTGTAGAATGTGTTCATGATGCAGAGGCTGTGATAGCAGCACAGCTCCAGCAGCCTTTGTCCGTTCCTGTTCATGTTCCCAATACCAAAGTGGTCTGTGCAGGTGTCCCATGCACGATGATCGTCCCCAACTATGGCATTGAAATATCTCAGGAGGAATAGGTGTTTGTAGGTTGAGACCCTCCTGACAGCCTGGTCTGGTTCCTGGCAGATCTGGTCCTTGGTTGGTATGTCAGCAGAGGCAGATCTACTACGAAACTAATGATGCTTTAGGTCCAGGGCCCCGGATTCTGGAGGGACCCCAGAAGTGACTATAGTCCACATTGCTTAAATTCTTTGGGTTGAGTAGACCCTATTTGGGTTACACAATTTAAGTGGGTTATTTGTTTGTTAAATATATTTCACCAATCCCAAAATCTGAGAGTCAGCACAGATGTCGTAAAGTTGGAGTGTCGCGTTGCAGCAATGTAGTAGTTAATTTTATTTTTTATTTTTTAAGAGTGTTCAGACACAGAGCTTTAAATCATGGACGGTCCCTGCCCTAAAAATTCCCCAGTTCACTTCTCTTGCCCATTCTATGTCTTGCTTAATGAACACGTCTTGCTTAATTGCAAGGAAAAGGAAATTAATTCAAAATAAGGGAAGAAACACAGGAGGAAGTGAAATTAAGTCAGACAATAACAAGAATGAAATGCTTCTGAAGGTGCCATGTTATCTCTTGGTATGGTGATTTGCAAGAATTGGGTTCTCTCAGCGTAATCTGCAGAGCTCTCCATAGTGCCAGATTGCAAGGCTCCGTGCTGCTCCGTGTCTCCTTTTCTCCTTTAAACCTCCTAGTCTTCCTCCTTAGCAAAGTTATCCCCTGGAGACCCCTTTGCATCCTCTGGAGGATTTCTCCTTTCCAGCATCCTGGACCCTGTTCCTTCTGGCTGCCACACCTGCCAAAGACAAAGTGAAATAAGCCTGCCTTCTTGCCCTTTCTTACCTGCTCACTTGATGGCTGCCAGAGAGAGAACTTCTGCGCCAGGCAAGGGCTTGTTCAAGCTAGAATAGAGGATAACCAGCAGGAGGGGGAGAAGCAAGGTAAGCCCAGAGCAATGGAACAGCAAATCCACAAATATTGCAGCCATGTGGTCTCTATATAGCCCCACAATGGGAATCCAGTCCAGATAGGGTCCCCAGGCAGCCAGTGGTGGCCAGAACTGTAAATCTGGCAAGCAGGTCTGGTCTGTTTTGCTGCTGAGGAAACACATTTTTCAAAAGTGCAATCAACAACACTAGAGAGGCAGAAGGTGCTTCTGGGGCAGTGGGCCTCAGCTCGGGTTGCCACCTTCATGCAAAATATGGGGCAGGTTGAACAAAATAAAGGACAGGTCGGGGTGGGGACACACACTCATAACCCCAAATCCTCTCCTCTCCTTTGTGCAGGTGGGTTCTCTGCATTTGGCTTCCCACCTCAAGAGACTTGAACATGGAGGAGGAGGAGAGATCAGGATGGGGTGTCAGAGGGGGCCAAGGGGCAGTGGATTTGCAGCTGAGGAGGAGCACCAGGGAGAGGGAGGGAGGGGGCGAGGGAGGTCGCTTCTTCCCCCTTCTCTCTCTTGTCACTTGCGCTGGGCCGGGGTCCTTGTCACCAACAGCAACGCAACCGCCATTGGGACCGGGATTTTTCATTTCATGCCATGTGTTATTTTGTCACTTAGTTTTATCTCTAATGTAAATATTATTTGCTCAATATCTAGGCCAGCTTTCAAGCAAGCTGCTTCTTAAAGAAGACTAATAGAAGAGTTAATAGCAAGTTTAAGAACCTCTCTTCAGATACAGGTCAGGTGTGAGGAACCTTTTTCATCCAGCCTTGCCTCCTGGCCTAGAGTAGCATTGACTTTTTTTGCTGCTGCTGCTGCTGCATCACACCTGTGGCCTGCTAGATGTTGCTGGATTCCATCCTGCCCCCTGCCCCACTCCAGAAAGCATGGCCGGTGATCAGGCAGGATGGAGGGCCAGGTGTTCCCCCTCCCTGGTCTATACTGACCGGCAGGGTTTCAGAAAGGAGACATTCCCAGTGCTCCTGGGATCTGGCAGGGTCCAGGGACTGAACCTGAGACCTTCTGTACACAAAGCTAAGCTCTGGCCAGTTGACCACCAGCTTGAAGATCGCCAAAGAGGCATTAGACAAAGGAGCAGCAACTGTGCAATCTCCAGGGTGGAAGTATTAAGCCTCTTGGGAAAATGTAGCACAACCACCAGCAAGGCTCCCTCCCTCCCAAAATGCCTGGCTATTTTGCAATCCTTTGTTTTTGGTTTTGCTCTTTGGGGGTTGTGCATTCTCCTGTTCTCCCACCCTGATTCTGGGGCACACATCTCACTGCAAGGCTCAGAGAGAGCAGTGAGCAGGTCTCCCATGTCCGGACAGGATGTCCATCTATTGATACCCTGAAGGAGCTAGTGGAAGTTTTGCACAAAGGCTGGGACATGGTTTCAATGGCCATATTGAAAGGCAGAGGACTAACCTGCCTGCTGGGGATGGAGGGCACAGAAAGCAGGGTGCATGGCCCACTCTTCCCCACAGCACTTCCTGGATGAAAACAGGGACACTCTTGTGTACCCTCTATTGTCCCACTGCAGATCACTCAGTTCCTCTCCTCGCTTTTCCACATTTACAAATTGCTGAAAGCTGTTCCCTGCTTGCCATAAGTACATTGTCTAGCTGTGCTTTCCACCACAGCAATAGCTGTAGCAATTAGCAGACAGTGGCTTTTTTCTGGTGTGCTGATAAACTTGGTATTGGTTGGCATCGGCCTGTCTTGAGAGCAGAGGTGTAGTGTTGGGGGAGGCAGAGGGGCCTCAGCCTCAGGTGCACAATTCTGAGGGGGCATGAATCAGACACCCTCATGCAGGGATCCCTGCCCTGCCACCAGGCATCGCTGAGCCCCGGGGCCCTGGTGTTCAGGGCCCAGACTGGCGTTGCTGCTGCATCTGTGGCCCCCTTGCTGAATGGCTGCCTGGCTAGTGTTGGAGGGAGGGAATTTACCCACTACGGGCTGTGCCGGCCAGCCAGACTTCTCCCTGCGCAGGTGGGCAGGTGGTGCAGCGTAGCCCCGCTTGGCTCCAATGGCATGGGGGCACTCCTATTTGGCAGGGTTGGAACTGAGGTCTGGGCTGGCACAGTGCGTTCTCTTCGCCCTCTGCATCCCTGGCACCAGCAAACGCTGCAACGCCACTGCTTGAGAGACAATGGAATGTGCCTCCAGGGATGAAGTCAAAGCACTGCATTAGCAGCACTGAAGTGACCCCTCTGGGGCATAAGCCTGGGCCGTGTGTGTGTGTGGAGGTCCTGGGCTGCCCAAATGACAAGGCCCCCTCTTGGCCTCGCTGCAGAGCAATATGTATGGCACCAGCTTGGCTTCAGGAGTTGCTAGAAGGAGGCATACAAATAGTGCTGCCATATTTCGAAAAGTGAAAATCTGGACACAAAAGTTGTCATAACTAGGAAATCCCAAAGATATGGCAGCCCTGGTACAAGGCACCATCCAACCATCTTAGGGATTCCTCTCTGAATTTGTGGAAGGTTTGCTCCTTAGCCTTTTCTTCTCCCAAATATATTCCACAAAGCAGCAGAGCTTTAGGATCAGAGTTTTCCTTCTCCTAGATGGGCTCCCTTCCCAGGTGGACAAGCCCCGTCTGCCCATCACTTCCTTCTACAGCATGTTTAGAAACTGCCTTCTTGACCGTTCGACTATTGCTCTTGTCTGCTCTCTGCATGCAAGAGAAGTCCCTAACTCAATGAAGGTTTGAGACCCCTCACCTGGTTTACCTCCCTCTGGAGTCGTTTGTCCATCTTTGGTTCCCACCCTGCACTCAGCTCTCCCCTGTGGCTCCTACAAGCTGTCAGCATGAGGCAGCAGCCACAGATCCCACTGCAGCTGAATAGCCCAGGGGGCAGCTGAAAAGGTGGCTCTTTATTCACTCTGCAAGACCCTGCCATACACTGGCTTTTGAAGCAGTTTGCCTTCACCAGCTATATAGTCTGCTGGCACATTGAACAGGCATCCCTCAAAGTGAACAGACAGAGGCTTTACAGGGAAGAGCACTAGAACCAATGTGGTGTAGTGGTTAGTGTGTTGAACTAGGACCAGCTCAGTTAGCAGAGCATGAGATTCTTAATCTCAGGGCTGCGGGTTCGAGCCCCACATTGGGCAAAAGATTCCTGTACCCCCCCAGATTGTTTTTATTCATTTTACAACACAAATAAACAACACAAACAGAAAAACAAACAATACAAACAAATTCTTGTCTTATCCTTATTTTTTCTAAACATTGTTAGGTGAGCTTCCCCAAGTCCACCCATCTGATTTTCATTTTACCTCATCTTTAGCAGTTTACATATATCATAATTTTAAACCATTTTTTAAACCACACTTACCACACTTTTACCATAAAAATCTTCACATTTTATCCTTACAAATAATACTATTTTAAAATACACTATCTTCTACTTCTAACCCTGCAGCCTAAATCCACTTCCAAAGCTATTCTAATATTTAAATATTCCTGTATTGCAGGGGCTTGGACTAGATGACCCTTCCAACTCTATGAAGACCTGGGCTGGTGATGAGGGTTCAACGCACACCCACCCTGCCATGAAGCTCTCTGGGTGACCTTGGGGCTGTCACATTCTCTCTGCCTAACCTACCTCACAAGGTTGTTGTGAGGACAAAGGGGAGTGTGGAGAGGACAAAGATTCATGTATATCACCTTGAACGCCTTTGGAGGAAAAGTGGGATTTTCATGTAACAATAGATAAAATTTCTCTAGGCAGTGGTGCCATCGAGGCAAGGTTTTTGGGTTGATTCCAGGGGCCCACACGGCATAATGGGTAGGAGGCCTCCCAAATGCCGCGGGACAGGCTAAGCCTATTTGAAGTGAACAGGAACCATCTACAGATATTTCAGCCCCCAACTGCTTAGACCATCCTGTCCAGAGCCTAAAATCACCTAAGCGCATCACAGTATCTGTGACTGTACCATGTAAGTGGGGTTAGGCAGGGGTCAGCAAACATTCAGCAGGGGGCCGGTCACTGTCCCTCAGACCTTGCGGGGGGCTGGACTATATTTTTGGGGGGGAAATGAACGAATTCCTATGCCCCACATATAATCCAGAGATGCATTTTAAATAAAAGGACACATTCTACTCATGTAAAAACATGCTGATTCCCGGACCGTCCTTGGGCCGGATTTAGAAGGTGATTGGGCTGGATCCGGCCCCCGGGCCTAAGGTTGCCTACCCATGGGTTAGAGGGAGAATAATGCATGCTCAGCTCTCTAGGGTGGGCAGCTGGGAGCAACACTGGAAAAGGGGAGGTGAAGGAGCTCGACAAACCTGGGATGACAATGTTCCTGGGCAGCAGCACATTTCCAGAAAATGATGAAGCTGACCTTTAGTTGCAGGACGGAGAGTTGGAAGGTGCAGAGTTGTTATTTTTTAAGAGGAAAAACAATTTGGCATGCGGTGCAGCTTGGCTAGCTTCCATGAGTCATCTGGGCAGAGGACTCTGGGGCACTCCCAGTTCAGGCTCACCTTGCCAGTTAAGGGGGCCCACAGATGATGGCCTGCTTCCCCACAGGCACAGCCCCCCCTGCAAATCCTGAAACCAGCGCAAGAGGAGGATGAGAGCTCCTCCAAGGATCCTGGGAGAGCTGACTGAAGCAGGTTCAACAACGACCCTTCTTCTTCAAAGTAATTTAAAAGGGGAAACTTGCCGACTCAGCAGCTGAGCGGAAATGCGAAGGGGCTGCCTGATGGGTGCCCACAGGGCCCTTCCCCTCTGCCACTGCTTCTGCCCCACTGCGAGGACATGAAGCAGCCATGAAGCAGCCAGGAGGCTCTGCAGCAGGCCTGGGCGTTGGCTGCAGCCCAGAGGAACTGAGAGCCGAGCCGGATGCTCAAGACCAGGCCTGGCTTCTTGCCAGATGATGACAGCAAGGATGGGGGTGAACAGGGCAGCCAGTCCCTCCCACCCATTACCTCAGTCCCTCAGGAATCTGGCCTTGCAAGGATGAAAAAAGGGGGGGGGGGAGAGAAGCTGGAGATAGACCTAAGCGTCATTGAGAAATACCAGCTGGGTGAGGAGGTCAAGTCTCCTCACTTAAAGGGAAGTTGGGGGGGGGCATTTGCAAGCCAGGACTCCTGGGTTCATTCCCTTGGCATGGAAAAGGAAAATGGAGCGGATGAGAACAGGGTGGATGTGGGCCTGCAGTTCTCCTGGCTTCTTTTTCCTAGTTGCAGGAGGGATGGTGTTATCAGAAAGACCAGAGGCAAGACTTCTGACTCCGAAAGGAAAGGAAAGTTGGGCGGTTAGAGAGGGATGAGCTTCCTCCTGTCCGCCTGTCAGTCAATCAACACACACACACTTCCTTTCTTGCTCTCTCCGAGGATCCCAGCGCAGAAGCAACTTCACCACCAAGAGTTCCCTGGTGACCTGTGTGCAGAGGGGAGCAGTTTGCAGCAACTCTGCCGCTCAGGGGCAGGACACATGCCTTGCCTGCAGAAGGGCCCATGTTCATACCTCCAGTATCTGTGCCAAGAAAGTCTCCTGCCTAACATCCTGGAGAGCTGATGCCAGCCAGTGCATAGAAGAGACTGAGCAAGATGGAACCACGATCTCGCTCAGTATAAGGAAGGTTCCCATGCTTGGCCTGTCATTGTGATGCGCCTACGGCCCTCCGCAGCTCTGACATGCAGCAGCACAAGACATGTGCACCCCTAAGGGGTTAATAGCCCTTTACTGCCCTTGTAGAACCAGCTGCCTCAAACACAGCACATGCGCAGGCAGGCAGCCCTAAGCTACTGGGGCAGCAGCGTTTGAGTCTGCCAAGATTGCAGTGAACTGGAGGAAGAGCGGCAAGCCAGGCGCCGCCGCCTCTCTTCTTGGATAGGACATGGGGAGAGTGCTGCAGAATGGGGGTGGGCGGCTGGGCTGAGAGCCAGGCCTGTGGAGGCCTGTTCCTGGCTGGGGGAGGGAGGCAGGCAGGGAGGGCACTGGAATCTCTCCCCTATAAGGCAGCCACTCCACTTTGGGGCTGTGTTTACACTGAGCCAAGGTGACTCAGCTCAAGGCCTGCATTCCTGAGCTCTGGGGGGTGGGATGGGAGAGACTTGCAGAGATGAACAGCTAAGGGAGACATTGCACATCAAGAAACATTCGCTTCTGAAACCTCCACATGATTTTTTTGCTATTTTTTCTTTGGGGGGCGAGGGAGGTAAGGGGGAAAAGAAAGAACGAATAGGGCAATAAGAAGAAATGGGGCTCAGGCATCTTGAGCTCTATGGAAGGATTGGGGGCACAGCCTACAACTTTAACCTACACGCTACACGAGAACATTGCTCATGGTCTTTTGGTGCCCCCTGCTGTCCTAGTCAGAGAAATGAAACTCCTACTGCTTGCGTTGTGCTGTGCTCCAGAGACACCTTCCATGGAAGAGCTCAGAAGCACAATCTGATGTGATAGGTAGATCTCAGGGAGGGCTGCATGGGGCGTTAAGGGAGGGGGTCGTACCTCTGGTGTGGGAAACATCATGCTCCTTCTGGAGTCGTTTATCCACCTTTGGCCCCCAGCCTGCACAAATTCTCACCTGTGGCTCCTAGAAGCTGTTGGCATGTGACAGAGGCCACACCCTGGGAAACGGCTTTGACAGGCCAGCTGAACTAGATGAGGGTAGCTGATGGGTCCCAAACTCTTGGTGAGTCAGGGGCTTCCCCTGCATGAAAAGACAGGCTCCAGTGGATTCAGCGGACAAGAGTTGGTCCAATCAATGGTCAAGAAGGTGGTTTCTGCACGTGCTATAGAGGGAAGTGAGGGGCAGGTGGGGCTCGTAAACCTGAGAAGGTAGCCCACCAGGAGAAGGAAAATTCTGGTCCTAAAGCTCTGCTGCCTTGTAGGATATCTTCAGGAGAAGAAAAGGCTTAAAAACCCTACACTGATTTGGAGTGGAGTCCCAATCTGGTGCCAAATGTATTGCTCTGCTTTCCTTTGGACCACATCAGTGAGGCCAAGAGGGGACCTCCATACACGCTGCTCAGGCCTGTGCCCCCAAAGAGGTCACTACTGTGCTGTTAACGTAGCAGTTACCAACTACTGGTTTCTGCAGCCACAGCAGGCGCTGTGATTCTTCACCCCAGAAGGTGCATTGCGTTGTCTCTTGAGACAAATGGATGTCAACAACAGGGAGGGAAAACGGGTGCTTATGGATTTTGACTCCCATCAGCATCAGCAAGAGTTAAGGATTATGTGAAATGTAGTCCCAACAGCCTCTAGAAGGTAACAGGATCCCCACAGCGGCTGTTAAAAGATCTCCAGTAGTGGAGGGAAACCACTGACTGCTCCATGGTACTCAGATTATCACTTCTGGATGTTTGTGTTTGGCTTTGTCCCCACACATCACTGACTTTAGAAAAAACAACAAGCATCTCAAGTTGCATATTTGCGTGTAACAATGACATTGATTAAGATGAGGGTTGGGTGTTCGTTGTTTTTTGCATTATCAAATCAACACAGTTCAGAGGGGAGGTGGGTTGGGGCTGCATCACTATTACGCTGAGTCCATCTTTCAGCCAAACGCAAGAAGCTTGTTGGCAGTAAGCAAGGCTGAAGTCGGGATCCGGCTGCAGCGAGGAGAAGATTTACTTTCACTGGATTACCTAGTTTGGCAGTGCACAGATGAGACCGAGAGTATTAAGAAAGGAAAGGAGGAATGGCTTGTTATGGGACTACTAGTGAGCTGGACTTAATTCTGGGCAACACACACACACACAGTGTGCCTGTAATCTTCCTACACCATTGTCAGGATTGCTACAAACCAAAATGTTTACAAAACAGTGTGTAAGCTTTCAGGTTCTCCAGAGCTCATCGTCACACTGGATGTGTGGCAAAATCCCTAACCCTAACCCTGCTGCATTTGAAAGTGCTCCCACAAATCTAATGCAGAAGTGCAGACAGATACCCACCTGCGGCTTAGTAGTCAACCCCCAACTACCTCATGTGGCTTGTCGTCCGGTGCTGGAATGTCTGTAATATGGGAACACACACCATGGGCGCTGTTTAGAGTGTTAGGGATAAAATGTCCCCCTTTCAGGTTTTCAGTCGAAGCTCACTCTTCCAGAGTTTGTCCTCAGTTGTGTCTAGAATATATTGTTTTACTTGACCTGCTTTCCCCACTAAAAGTCACCAGGAGAAACAATGCAGCCGAGTGGAGCCAGTTTTCCCTCTGGTTGGTGTAGTGGAGGCTCCAGTCTGGGCCTTTTATTTTCTCATGTGGCAGCCAGAATCTCAGACAGCTCCAAAGGGTCCACTTTGCACATGAACATCATTCATTTTCCCCAGCAGAATATGGGGGGGGGGGGGAATAGGGCATACAGTGGTACCTCGGGTTAAGTACTTAATTCGTTCTGGAGGTCCATTCTTAACCTGAAACTGTTCTTAACCTGAAGCACCACTTTAGCTAATGGGGCCTCCTGCTGCCACCAGAGCCCGATTTCTGTTCTTAACCTGAAGCACTATTTCTGGGTTAGCAGAGTGTGCAACCTGAAGCGTATGTCACCTGAAGCATATGTAACCTGAGGTACCACTGTACAAGCACAATGCAGAGCTTACCTCCTGAGTGAGCAACTCATAGAACTGTAGAATTGGAAGGGACCCCCAAAGGTCATCCAGTCGAACCTGCTACGTGCAAGGTGATCAACTGCACCCCCTTTTGCAATTTATGGTCAGATTGGCCACATCCTCACAGAACGAGAGTTACACCAGCTCCATGCCAGTGTGCGGGGTGTGCTGAGTTCAGATTCCCAGCTACTGCCATGACCAGCTTCCCACTTGACACAACTTTTAATTCTCCAGGGAGGGGGAAAGGAGAGCTCAATGCTTTATTTTTTTTTTTTTATAAATATTTATTAAGGTTTTTACAGAAAAGAAAAAAAGCATCCAATAACAATAAACAGTATTACTTTGTTTAACAACATTTCATATCCTCTTTGAACTTCCTCACGCCTCCCACTCCCATTTGCATCATTAATAAATTTTGTCCAGCAAATTATCATCTTATTTCCAAATTTTAAAACCGCTTATTTAGTTACAATAAAATTGTTCTCCTGCAAACTTGTTTTTCTTAATCTCTCTTGTCATCAGTTCCTAATCTATTTTAGTGATGGCCAATTATTTATAACTAAGCATCTTTTTTAACATTCCAATAATTCATAATGTTTTTGTGAGTAAATCTTAAATTTCTTCCAATCTTCTTCCATCCTTTCTTCTCCCAGGTCTCGGATTCTGCCAGTCATCTCCGCCAGTTGCATATAGTCCATCAGTTGCATCTGCCATTCTTCCAGTGTGGGTAGATCTTGAGTTTTCCAATTCTTAGCGAGTAGTATCCTTGCTGCTGTTGTCGCATACATAAAGAATATTCTATCTTTCTTTAGCACCTTCTGGTCGACAATGCCCAGAAGAAAGGCCTCTGGTTTCTTGGTGAAGGTATACTTAAATACCTTTTTCAACTCATTATATATCATTTCCCAGAAGGCCTTCACCTTAGGAGAGCTCAATGCTTTAAACTACTGTATTATAGATCTGGAATGAGCAGAAACTGTGTATAACAGCTACTGCTTACTGGGGCTGTTGCTAAATAAATAAATAAAATAAAATAAGTGGTGTGAGCTAGCTGCACATTAGCAAGGCCAAGAAGGGGGGGGGGGGGTTGTTGTGAAGTGAAGCTGGTCCAATTATCCAGCGTTGAAGATAGCATGGAAAAGAACTTGTATAAGGGCCACTTCATATGTTACATTTTCTACTGCTAAGAAGATGCGCACACATTTACAGCAGCACAAATATGTCTCCTGGCAACTTCTGAAAGTTTTGCTGGCCATAAGAAGTTACTCTGCTAGTGTGTAGGAGAGTCTAGTCCACTCCAGTATTGGAATATTTTTTTGGAAAACAACTTGGCAACAGAATACAGCCATCCATCAATATAAATTTTATATAAACATAATACCCAAGGGCTGCTGATGGTTTACTGAAGACTGGCTTTTTACCTCCAGGACAACCAACTGCATCAAGCAAACAGCTCAGTCTTTGAGCCACTCTCCTCAGTATGTGCTCCACTTAAGGTTTTCCTACCCAACATCAAATCCTGTGTGTATGACTCAACAGATTTTATCAACAAGCTGATGACCATTAATGGTGAACAGGGAAAAGGATATTTTGGAAACCTTTGAAGTGAGATCTTTATAGAGCAGCACTCTTGCCTTGGGAGCAACGGAGAACAGTCTTAAAAACAGTCAGGAGAATGTACGATGTTTCATCTTATCATTGGCAGAAAATGGAAATGTTTCTATTCAGTGCTATTTTACTAGAAAAAGAGGTGCTGGAACTCACCATGAACACCTCCCTTGTTCTCTTACAATGGCAATGGCGCCGACCTGAGAGGTGCAGGAACTGGGTTCTGGTGAGTTCTGGCTGGAAAAAAAGCCCCGCTTCTATTCTATATAAACAAGCTTGAAATGAGACATATTAGTTTTCCTGCTAATCTACACCAGCTTTTGCCAACCTGGTGCCCTCTAGACTTTTGCCCTATGACTTCCATCAGCCTCAATCAGCACCAAGTTTCCTCAATTCTCTGGTGGCAAGGAAACAAAACAATTCTGGTAGCTTTCAGAGACTTCTCTCTCTCTATAAGTTGGCCTTTTAAATAATAATAATAATAATAATAATAATAATAATAATAATAATAATAATAATAATAATAAATGGTGACACAAGAAATATGAATTAGCGTGACATTTTGGTATAAAAATAAGCCCTCCCATGGTGTATAAATCCATTGATAGTTCTCACTCCTTCAGAATACAAGGGAAAATTTGACCTTCTGTAACAGGCTTCCTCAACCTCGGCCCTCCAGATGTTTTTGGCCTACAACTCCCACCATCCATAGCTAGCAGGACCAGTGGTCAGGGATGATGGGAACTGTAGTCTCAAAACAATATGGAGGGTCGAGGTTGAGGAAGCCTGTTCTATAATTTACCTTATGGAGAAATCTGATGCCTTAGGAAGACCTCTTCCAACTTGAGATGGAATCCTCTGGAGTTACAGAATTGTTTAGTCTCCAAGGAATACTGGCTGCATTTATAACCAGTGCCATTAGCTATGGTCAGTGAAATTAGCGACTGCACTCAGCCTGAGCACTCCAGCTTTGCTCCTTCCTGCGAGAAACAAACCATGGAGCAACTGACTGGGCATCAGGGCCCATGAGGCGGAGTGAAGCAGCCCACCTTGGTGGCAGAATCTCATGGGGCAGTGCCCCCTGCCATTGGGATTGTATGGTAGTGGCTTCTGGCGATATGTCACTGGAAGCGGCTGCCATGTGACTCACGTAAGTGATGCTTTGGCCAGGGGGTGGGGGGGGCACCTTTCCATTTCACCTGAGGTGGCAAAATTGGACGGGCAGCTCCTGCTTAGCATTGCATCCAGACTAGCTAGCGCTTGTGGTTTTTCAAGGCTCATTGGGAGAAACAAGCCAAGAAAACCAAGTTGTTTCCCTTAGGGAGGGGAGGGGAGGGGAGCAGGAGTGCTCCATCTGCATGTGCCAGCTAAATTACCTAACAATGGTTAATAGCTCATATTATGTCTGTACCATTGTTTATAACATCAGGGTATCACGGCCATGTATTCCTCACTTGCCCCCTGTCGCCTGCTGGCTTCTGCCTGCAGAGTCTGGCATTAAGCCAGAGTTCTCCTGTTCAGACATAATCAGGAACTCTGGCTTATTGGTTTATGAAGCTGTGAACAAGCCTGTCCAACATGATTTAGAGATGAATTTAATTCTTTCCAACACAGCAAGGCCAGATCAACCAACTAGGTGACAGGCAAAAGCTAATGACTAAAGAAGTCACAAAGAGGGAGCTAACATGGTGCTTAAATGACAGAAGTGGAAACTAAACCTATTGTCTTTTCGATAACAATAAGATGCAGGGGCAGCAGAGGAGAGTTGCTCATTCATCTCAATAGGAGTTAAACTAAAAACCAGAAAAAATGTTGGAAAGCCAGTAGCTAAGATGAGAGTTTCAACTTGGGCTGTTAAAAAAAAAAAATGTATTACAGAAATCTAAACTGCACCTGAACAACAGTCCAGAAGACCATGGAGAGAGAGTGTTCCCTCAACCCGATGAAATAAGGACAAAAGTACAAACATGCTCTTTATTCTCACAAAGGAATATATACAGAATAATATATTTAAATTTAGGAACGCAACAGGCAAGTCTTTTCCTCCATAATATCCCACAATTTGCAGACGACTAGAACTCAGGGTAGTTGGCACTTCTTGAGTGCTGCATGGATAGCCTTGTACTTCTGTTGCAACTCTTCAAGTTTTGAAGCTGGAAAAGTAAAACACTGGCTAGTTATGGTAGTGACTACAAAAGGCACTGGGGTCCTGAAGTCATTGGCTTTTTTCCCTTTCCCTTTCGAGCCTCTCGATTCTCTTTGTTCCTCTGTTCCTGGAAGCTGCTAGGCTTAGAAGGGGCATAAAGGAACTGACTGACCCAACTGCTGGATGCCACTACCTGGCCAGTACACAGTGCACCTGACCCTTCTTCCTCATAGCTCTAAAGGTAGATTTTTAGCTCCCCCAAAATGCAAACTTCCTGAAAGAATTAGATCTTTTTTCACGGACTAGGATGGAAGGAACGTGAGCTCAGAAAGCATCCCAGTCACAGATCACATCCCCACACTGTGACCTCTCCTTGGATTTAAGCAGCAATGGAGTTGCTCTATTAGCACTGCAGCTGGGAGCCATTCCAACTACAGGAGAAGACTGGAATGATATATAGGCAAGGCTCTGTGCCAAGGGCGGCAGGGACAACCAAGCATGCAGGCATATTAAGAACTTGTTGGATCCACTTCATGGTTCCTAGAGTGCTTGAGTTTCTGCATTTTATTCTGTTTTTACTGTGTACACCTCTTCAGTGGCTTTATGCTGTGAAGCAGTCTATATATCTATATAATAGTAATTATATTACTATTGAAAATCTACGAAAGCATAATAGTAATAATGATATACACCAATAAACCATCTCCTCTTGGGCACAGTACTCACACAGTGTGGCTTTGGCACTGCTGCTCCAAAACCTTTTCCCCTGTTCCTTCTGTTTCACAGTGTTCACGATGCACTCTGAAGTTTCTTTAACCTGGAGCAAAGCCTGCAACTCCTGGAGGTAGGAGCATTGATGAAACCAAAGAGCCTGATCAGCTGCATCATCTCACTAGCCTGGTGTCCTAATCACTAGTAACAGTCTTATATTGTGTTCCAGATTCCAGGATTTCAGGTGAGTTGGGGTGGAGCAAAGACCTGCCCCAGCATCATCTAACCAGCCTTCTAACTCACATACTCATCTAGGGTTAATTTCACGCAGAAAGCAGTCCATTACGTGAGCCCCTACCTGCAGACTGAAGTGGTACAACTTAGACATAGGTCTTAGTAACTTAATGAACACCAGACCTAGGAAAGGTACAAAAGCCCTGGGGGAACAGCGGGGTGATTGCTAAGAAACGAATTGTGACATGCTTTAGCTATTTGTATTATTACTACCCCACTCCATTTCCCTAAATATCGGAGCCATTGGGCATCATTTGAGAACTAAAAACTGCTTCCCTATATTATGGCCACCTGACTGCTCACCCTTGAGCTCCTTCCTTGCCACCCACCCCACCTCCAGTCTCACCTGCACACAGAGTTGCAGGCCAAGGTGGACCTCTTGGACAAGGGGGCCAAGGCAGCTCAGCACAGGAGCCGGGCGCTCACAGTGCTGCTGCAGCTGGCGCTCATACACCTGGCTGAAGGCCACAAGCAGCTGGCTGAAATCAGAAGCCATCAGTCTGAGGGTCTGCAGAGCTGTGGCATGGCCAGAGGATGCATCTGCACCAGCCGGATCCCCGTGCAGGAAGGAACACTGAAAAGGCAGAGTTTTGTGAAGGTTAGAGGAAGCTGGGGCCACACAGACAGATGGGTAGGGTACAAATAATACTATGGCCCTTCACTACAGGGCAAAAAACCCAGCCCTGTTAAGCCTTTCCCAAAAAGAGCCTTAGTCCAGATGCGAGTGCAAGGACCAAGGGAAACACAGGTGGTGGGATGAGAAGGCGATGGCGACTCTCCTGCCTTCTTTAGGGTCATTGTTCAATATGCAGGCTCAGCACTTAGTGAGCATATCCTTAGCAAAATCTAAATAATCAGAGAATTTCAGACTATAAGACCAGTCTCCCAACATGAACCATCAGAACATAGGGGGCCACAGACAGCACTGATGCACCTTACAGCTGGGCCAGGAATTAATTAAGTTTGAGGTGACTGGGTGAGCAGCAACCCCTTCTTCACTCAACCCTGTTCCCTGGAAGACACCCAGACCAGTCTGCAGGAGGCTTACATCTTTCCTGAGATCTTGTAGAGCTGCCACCACCTCTTCCAGCTCCTTCGATGCCTCTAGCAGGGTTTCCTCATGAGAAGTCACGGACAGAAGGGACCTTGATAGACACAGGAAGGGAGGTTGGGCATCACGACTCCTGGATTCCACCACTGGTGTCCAAAGGGGAGATATGGCAATAGAGAATGAAGGAGATGGGGGAACCATGGGGCCTGGGAGTTCATCTCATGGGGGCTCCATGCCCACTTCAGGCTTACACTAACCAAGTCTTTCTCTGGTTTGGCCTCGTGTCTCATTCTAGCTTTAGAAACACGGTGTCAGAACTTGTGGGCTCTTTTCCGCATGCAGCCATTGGCACAGAAACCGAGCAGCTCACCTTTCCTGCAGCACATCTTCTCTCAAGAGGAGGCCCTTGATGTCCGAAGGCCAGGGATGGCACTCTGGGTTCAGCACACTCTGCAGGTAAGGGCTGGTGAAAACCTGCTTGATAAATGCCTCATTCTTCCTACCTATCTCTTGGAAAGATTCCACTGCGCTGGAAGAGGAAGGGGAGGGGTAAGAACTACAGACAGGTGACAATGGCAGCACATCCCAGGACAGCTTATCAGGCATCAATCAGGCTGGTCTATTCCTAGCTCTGCTAAGGTGAACAGTGGAGCAAAGAAATCAAGAAAGCTGTGGTTTAACCCTATTATTGGAAGGATATGCTGCTTTGGGTATAATAAAAGGAAGAACAGGCTCAGAGCTCTATCTTGGTACCTGGCCCTCCCATGAATTCTGGAGGGGGCTAGTAGAGGCTGTATGGCACATACCACAGCCAGGGCTTAGCTCAAAATAGGGCAGCTTCGTGATACTGAGGCAGGAAGGGGGAGGCACGAGCACAGGAAACAAAGGGAAGAAAGTGGCCGCAAAGCGTGTTAGACCCTAAAACTGGCTCACAACACATTTTAGGAGAAGCTGATCCAGTTTCTTCAGAGGAACTGCTTAAAAGTTTACAAACAATCTGAAGCAACCTGTTCAGTGCTGGCATCTGAGCTCTGCTTTAGGCCACAAAATCTTCCTCCCCTAGGGCTGATAATTTGCGAAATAATCTTACCACACCACTCAAGACATCAAATCCTTACCTTCATCTATTCTCCTCCTACCCTATGGTACCATATAAAGCAGGTCACTTCCCCCTGCAGCCCTATTCAGCTGCCCCCAAGTCGTGAAGCTCAAAATGGATTTCTGTGCACTGTGGAGTGGTCTCTTTGTCTCCCTTGCTTATGAAGCCTGACAAAAGGCATCCCTGGGTGTTTACAGCCAAGCCATAGAAATGCTTCTAGTCCTCCTGGTTACAGAGAAAGACTGGTAGAAGTGTGGTGTGCTGAAGGCCTTAGGAATCAGGGAGAGGGGCTGTTGCTGGGGTGCCAGTATGTAGGATATGTCCAGGATTCTCACCATAGTCCCCCAGCTCCTGTCCATCTACAACTCTGCCTCAAATATTTAATTCCTCATTCTCTGGTCCACTATTTAAACAAAATAAAATACCCACAGCAGTTGAAACTTTGACCACAAAATATCCAGGATTAACTTGCCAAGGACACACTTGTGATGTGCTGATTTAATCCAAGTTTCAGAATCTGCTGGCATCTTATCAGGCACAGAACTCTGTACCCTTTGCCAACTAATTCAATCCTGCTCAACAAGATTGAAAGTAAAGCTAAATACCCCACAAAGGCCATCAGTCCAATAGATCCCGCTAGCATAACGGTTACCAGATTCATCAGTTTGGCAAGGGAGATTCCAATCCTTTTGTGCTTGAAAAACCTCTCTCACCTGAGTGCTTGAGCAGGAATCACAGCCACTAGTTGTTCCAGGAAGTGGAGCTGCTCCTGCGCAGAGACCTTTCCCTGTAAAAATACAACACATAAACACATAGCTCTCCAGTTATTGGGGGTGGCAGCATTAACAGCGACAAAGACTACACTGCAATTGATACAATACAAAAAGTAGGGGTCATTTGGGCTGTGTTAATAGGAAGATGGTTTTTGAGAAAGGAAGTAGGACTACCCATCTATTGTAGCATGGCATTCAGCATAGGTGCTACAAGGAGGAAAGAACTTGGAGGCTAGCCCTGCTGGGACAGGCAGGCAGGCAGAGGGTCTGCATGGAATGGACTCCCTCGGAAGGTGGTGGGCTCTCTTTCACAGGAACTTTTTAAGCAGAGGTTGGCTGGCCATCTGTCATGGATGCTTTAGTTGAGATTCCTGCATTGCAGGGGATTGGACTAGAGCAGGGGTCAGCAACCTTTTCCAGCCGTGGGCCGGTCCACCATCCCTCAGACCATGTGGTGGGCCGGACTATATTTTGGAAAAAAATAATGAATGAATTCCTATGCCCCACAAATAACCCAGAGATGCATTTTAAATAAAAGGACACATTCTACTCATGTAAAAACACGCTGATTCCCGGACCTTCTGTGAGCCAGATTGAGAAGGTGATTGGGCCGCATCTGGCCCATGGGCCTTAGGTTGCCTATCCCTGAACTAGAGGACCCTTGGAGTCTCATCCAGCTCTACCATCTTATTATTCTACTCCAGCATTGCACCAAACTGTTGCCTGTTAGAGGCCTCCAGAGGCTGCCATGGGCAGGGCACCCCCACAACCATGTGTTCCCCATGTTCAGCAACTTGTATACAGAGGGTCACTGAAAACAACACACATTTCAAAGGCTCTAGAAAAGGAAAGCCAGGAGGAAAGGATGGAGTGGATATGTTACCCCCTTAGTCTTTTTTCATACTGGAACCTGAACTTTCAAAAGTAGTTTAAAATGATCTCAGGAAGGGGAACAACTGTTCACCACATTCAGTGCAGGCAAATCAAGGTGCAGGAGTCTCGAAATTAGGGGACAGCGGTTTAAAAATTTAAAAGGGGAGGGGATCCTGAGGGAACAGTTAAGAAATGGAATAAGTTGTCTATGAAGAGACAGTCTCATTTTGCAGAAATTCCCCCACTGCTTACCTCAATGAGATCCAAGTCATTGGCTCGACAGAGCATCAGGTGATATCCCAAGTTTGCCATTGCTGTCAGGACAGAATAAGTTTTAGGTAAATAGCTTGAGCCACTCATATGAATGTCTTTCCCCTAGATTTAAATATGATCTGGAGCACCTGTTTTATTTTTTTAAAGAAACCATCAATTTCCTTAGCAGAAATATGCTCCAAAGTCCCATCCATAATGCAGCTTGTGAAGCACTTTGGGCACTCTGAAGTCCCCTTGCACAGGTCAGACCACTGGCCAATCTAACATGGCATTCCTACTCTGGTTTTCCTTTCACACATCTGGAGCTCATGGGAGATACCAGAGATTGAAGTCTCCAAGAACTGGGATTTTGATGAAAGTCATCATTCCTGCAACTGCTTCACCACATAGTCTACATTCAGACCCCATTTCAGCATGCTTGCAGGACTATGCTAGTTGATCCATGAATCCTGTGTTTCCTGTGGAGAAAACGATGGTCCTCCTTTGGCTCACTGTTCTGAGGTTCATTCTATAGGCAACAGGGGCAGAAGCATCTGTTCAATCAGAGAGGAAGCAGGTGGTGCTGGTGGTGAATTTTAGAGCAGCAGAAGACGGTTAAGAGACCTGAATGCTCCCCACATCTGTGGGTTCACTTCCCCATAGTCTATCACTAGAACTCATTTTCTCTCCCTGTTAGGCTCAGATACCAGAAATGAACCTGGTGGAAATAAAAGTGGCAAGGGCAGAGGTCAATGATGGGGCTGAATCTTCCACCATGTCATGAAGTTTGAGACTAGGAGAGAAAAGGCAGTCTCTGAACGGAGGCCCAAGCATTTCTAGATGATATGAAAGCTCAGCTTTCAGCCTTGCAGCAGCTGATCTGCTATGCATTTGCAGTGGGCTGCAGACTTGCCCACAAGTATTGATTTGATGGTGCTGAGTGGCAGTGAAATAGTATTTTTATATATATACATAAAAGGACAAGGGAAGAATCATCCTCCCATCATTTTGCTTTATATTTGCTTACTTTGGTGTGAGTGAGTGAAAAAGAGAGAGAGAAGGTAGGCTGATTTAGAAATCTGCAAGGGAGAGAGCAACTGATTTCAGTTAACTGAAATCACTTCACACAAATTTCTAATTTGTACATCTTCCTAAGCAGAAGTGCATATTAGTTGTCAGATTAGTGCATTCTGATTTACAGCTAAAGACGTAGAAGGTCTCAGTCCCCAGCATCTCCAGGCAAAGCTGGCAACTTTCACAGTCTGAAACTCTGGGGAGTCACAGCCAGTCAGTGAAGACAATACTAATCTAGGTGAATTAAAGAATCGACTCAGTACCAGGCCATTTCCTCTGTCCTACCTAAAAGGTATGTTTAACTGGTACATAAAACACAGCATTAAGCAAGACCTTCCTTTTGCTTGTTAAGAGTTCTGGGGGGTGTACTGTTCCAAGACTCACAACCCCGCAGCTTAAGAAATCCTCCTCCTAGCCTTGTAATCCAATGAGAAGACTAGATGGAATCCAGTTCTAGTCAGATATATCTAGCCATCTGTAAATAAAGTTAGTTCTACATTCCATTACACTCTAGTGTGACCAAAAACAGAGCTCAGGCGGAGGTTGTGCTTCTCATCTCCGTCTGCAATACAGACAGTGGCTGGCTTGATTTTCAGTTGTTTCCATGGAGTTCTGTGGGACAAGCTAAACAAGTGGGAATCTGGGATAGAAGTGACAGAAGAGCTGTGCTGCCTCGCCCCCATCTGTGGTCATCAGGAGCAGGTTTCGTTTCCATTTCTATAGCTGTTGCAAATGCTATCACTTTATTCCCCTTGCAGAGGAGTAAATATTAGCCATGCATTTAGATGGGGCAAATAACAGGTTGGAATAATATCTGCCAATCACACCCAACATTGCTTGACCTTGACCTTAGTGTGCAACAATTTTTGCTGGCACAACAGGACATGCTGCTCAGTCCTACTGTGAATAAAACCCAAGGAGATTATAGGCAGCTAGACTGGTGACTGGGGGTGGCCGCCAAGACCACAATACTGGTCTTGAAAGACCTACATTTCCGAGCACAATTCAAAGTGTTGGTGCTGACCTTTAAAGCCCCAAACGGCCTCGGCCCAGTATACTTGAAGGAGCGTCTCCACCTCTCCACCGCCATCGTTCTGCCCAGACGCTGAGGTCCAGCACCGAGGGCCTTCTGGAGGTTTCCTCATTGCGAGAAGCAATGCTATAGGGAACCAGGCAGAGGGTGTTCTCAGTAGTGGCGCCTGCCCTGTGGAATGCCCTCCCATCAGATGTCAAAGAGATAAACAACTACCTGACATTTAGAAGACATCTGAAGGGAAATTTTTAATGTGTGACATTTTAATGTATTTTTAATCTTTGTTGAAAGCCGCCCAGAGTGGCTGGGGAAACTCAGCCAGATGGGCGGGGTACAAATAATAAATAATAATAATAATTATTATTATTATAGGCAAATACAATTTGTGCCTGCATACAAAGCACAGTGATGCATTGCAACTCTCCCTCACCTCTTCCCCCATCAGGCTCCCTGTAACGTGCAGGTCCTCTGAACACATACATGCCCACACACATGCAAACACATTTCAATACGGTTCCAACAAATCCCTTTGACTGACAATTATTACATGCTTGTCCTTCCAACAAAAGCACAATATGTACCTTTTATCTTCAAATCCGACTGCGATTCTCCAAGAGATGACAACTGCTTTCGGTGGGCTGGAGACACACTGCAAGGAAGAACAAAACAAAGTGAGGGCCACAGTCTTGCTGCAACGTTGTTGATGAGCTGCAGAAGGGACACATATCTGCTCCAAATTTGGATTCAGCAATACATCTGCAGTTGACCCCGAGAAGCCAGACAAATTACTCCAGCCCTCTACTAATAACAAATTAATTCTAATTATTGAGAGATGGGCAGTTAAAAACTACTACTACTACTGACTAAGCTTGAGAAAGCAAAAAGTACAGAACTATATAGAAAAGAGGAGATTCTGACTAAACACAAGGAAGAACTTTCTGGCTGTAAGAGCTGTTTGACAGTGGAAGAGGCTTCCTCAGAAGGTGGTGGCCTCTCCTTCCTTGGAGGGTTTAAAGCAGAGGTTAGATGACAATCAGTCAGGAATGTTTTAGTTAAGATTCCTGCATTGCAGAGGGCTGGACTAGATGACCCTCAAGGGACCCTTCCAACTCTACAATTCTCTGATTCTAAGATTCTTTCAGAATCAGATCAGTACTGACAGAGGCGATAATGATGATTTTCTAAAGTGCCTTCATAACAAAAAAAAACTGTCTGTAAGCGTGTCCCTGCTCACAATTTGAGGGGGGTTGGTGGATAATCATAACGACAGGGAAAGTAGAATGGTACACAGTATGGAAAAAAGTGTCAACAGCAAAGGGACAAGAGCAACTACACAAAATTCCCAGATTGCTCAGAGATCCATTTCCCTAGAAAAGCGGGCTGTTACGGTGCAGCAGCTTGTGGCTGGTAAGTTGTTGTTTGGCAAGTATAGTGTATAGTATATGTCATGGACTAGCTGGAAGCAGAGGAGTGGGGGGGCACCAGCTTGGGAACCCCCAGGGGAAGAAGGCTCAGAGCCAGGGGACTGGTGGTGGGATGACTATGAGGGGTCAGCGGGAGAGGAGGGAGAAGACTAGGAGGAAGTGGTGTCAGGAGCTGAAGAGGCAACACGGTTTAGTGAGCAGGAAGAGGCTGTGGCAGAGAGCAGGTCAAGAAGCAAAGCGGAGGCAGGCTGCTGAAGAAGCCAGGGGGTCTGCCCCTCCTGCTGTGACCAGCTCTCCTCCCTCTGGTCTCCCAGAACACAAAGAGGAAGGAAGAGGGCAAAGCAAAGACAGACAAGATGGAGGAGGTTCAGGTTGCTGGGGGAGGAGTCAGAGAGGAGTGGGAAGGCAGAGATCTTCAGTCCTCGCAACTGCCTCATTGGGGCAAGATCTACTGGGAAGAGTGGCTCTAATCATTCGGCCTGAACTGCTTTGGTTTCTTTGAATAAAGAGTTGACTATGAAAACCAGGTGTTTTATTGCTGACCTGCTCCTGACAGCTGACAGTACAGAGTGGTATAGTATAGTGCATTAAAACTCACTCAAGTCATGGTACTATCACAATCACAGTACTATCACGATTCTGCTAACTTATGTTAAACACCGTTTTGTAGTAGAAATAAGAGAACATTGTATATTTTAATGCAAAAATATGAGGTGTACCTGTAACCATGTACTGTACATGTCTGTCCTCCACCTATGAGGGCTTAAAAAACAAGAATGACTGACCCGTCATCAGCCCCAGTGAGCCCAGCCAATGCCAAACCTGTTCAGGGCTGCCCTCACTATCTGCTGCTCTCTGTGTGGTCATTTTGGGGGTACTGGGCTGTCAGACCTTGGACTTTGGCCTAGCTGCAGAAGTGGTCTTAGATATGTAAATGAAGAACAAAAGCTGTTTTTGCTTCAAGCTACAGATTCCCATTAGGAGCCAAGCATTGCTCAGGGAAGCTGATCCTAGCACAATGCTTCTCATGGGGTGTGGCAGGAGAGGATGCAAAGTGTGATGGGTAGGTTCAAGGACAATCCAAGAAACATTTAAATATTTCAGTGTAGTATAGAATCAAAATAATTGTTTTATATTTTCTGAACGGCCTATGGTCATATAATAAAGTAGTTGTGTTCTATAATATAAATCAACAAGTGCTAGGAGTTGTTTCTTTTTGTTTGCCAACGCATTTCTTATCCATAACAAATTCAGTGTGGTGCAAGCAAATTTTTATTCTGAAAGTGTGGCCCAGAGAAAATGTTTGAGAATCACTGGTCTAGAAGTAGGAAGAGAGTGGCAAATACTAAAGGAATAAGGATCAAACGGTGATGGCCGTCACCTGCCGCAAATCCATTCCAGTATGTCCAGGCGATGCGGGGAGGGAGCGCATAGCAACTTCTGTATGTCTTTAGCCTCTGACAGGTAGACACCATCTAGTGCAGGGCAGCCCAGTTCCTGTAAGAGGGCAAACAGGGACAGGTACACTCCAGTCACATTCTGCAACACCCTACAAGTCTCTTTAAGCCATGCAGTGCTCATTTCCTCACCTTCATATGCACTCACTGAAGAAAGAAACGATTTTAAACTCCAAGTGACAATACTCAGGAAACATACAGGATTGCAAGTGTTCAAAGAATCTCGTGCATGTTACCGAAATCAGTCTTGTATCAACCAAATGTAGCAGGCAGGCGGTCTTGTTTGCCAGAATCAAATTCCCAGACATCAACCTTGCATAAAAGGTCGGAAGATGTCAGGATCCTTCAGGATTTCCTCAGCCCAACTGTGTCTCCAGTTATGCGATAAGCCAGACCTCAACAGAACGGAAGACACCTGTGCTCAGGGCCAGTCCTGCTCAGCCAGTGCCACTGGGCATTGCTCACCCACTTTGCAGAAATACTAGTAATACTACTACTACTACTACTGCTAATTTATTATTTCTACCCCACCCATCTGGCTGGGCTTCCCCAGCCACTCTGGGCGGCTTCCAACCAAATATTAAAATACAGTAATGCATCAAACAAGTTCCCAGACATCAACCTTGCATAGGAAGATGTCAGGATCCTTCAGGGTTTCCTCAGCCCAAGGTCTGCATTCGAGGCCTTTGCTGGCATGGCTTACACGTGTCCTACTATGCTCACGAGACGGTTACCATCTCGTTTTGCAGCCAGCCGGCTTATTTGTGTCTCCAAGTTCTGCGGTAATGGAAGAGCCCTGCGCTGAGGGCCTGTGCTCAGCCTCTTCGCAGAAACACTAATCTGGCTCTGAGGGTCTGAATGCGTCCCACGAGGCCCATCCCCGCCGCCGCCTCGCTCTCTGCTTGGCGAGGCCTCTGCCCCGAGGACGCTCCCGGAATACCTTCAAGCGCCCGAAAAGCGCAGCAGCAGCAGCAGCCACCGCCATTTTCCCGCCGAGTACAAGGCGCCGCCTCCGCTCCGCTCCTATTCGCCGCGGATCGAGGAGCCTCGAAGCTGATTGGAAGCAAGGGCGGGGAGAGGAGGGGAGGAGGCGGGGCGTCAGGAGAATCATAACTTTCTGAGCTGTACCAAGCCGGGGACGGGGGGGGGGGGAGGCTGAAAATTGGTTTGCCCCTCCGGAACGCCTTATGCCCCCCACACCCGCACCTCACAAACACTGGGGTTTTGTGTTGCTGTTTCCGTCGTGTTGTATGTTCCCTCATTGTTCGGTGTGGTTTTTTATGGTTCAGTTTTGAAAATCTTACACATACCTCCCCCCACACACACACCAGGGAAAAGTAGACGTCGACTGGACCCTTGTGGCTTCCTTGCTAGTTTTTATTATGAATATTCACACTCCGCCTTTTCCCCAACAGGGACTCACTCGAGGTGGCTTCCAGATAAAATAAGAACAGTCCAAAACATAGAAAGCAACAGCACAATACAAGTAAACGTCGGTCGAATTTAAATAGATTTGAAATCTGCATGTTTTCAGTCGGTCCTGTCTATTAAAAACATGCAACCAATTACAACAAAAGGCGTGTTCCGCCAGGAGAGGGGGCTCAAAACTCGCAGCGAGAAACTACCATTCGTGTGGCAGACATGGCACAAGGCGAACTTGAGTCTCGCAGCCTCCAGCAGGAATCATTCTGTTGTGTTAACGGAGAAATCCGAGGGCTCCCTTGGACAAAAAGCAAGGACACCAGCCAGGAATAATAGAGCAAAACAGCAGCCAGGAGGCTTGGTCTTGATTGAAGACTGTCTCGACAAGACTCCCACTTGCCACCAGGTGGAACAGGATGGAAGCCCCGAACAAAAGATGACCCCAACTTTCATTAGCTACTAATCCCCCAAGCTACACCCCTAGAACTACATCATGACTACATCATTGATACATCACAAAAAGGAGGGGTTGAGGGAGGAGTTGTGGTGGTAATCTGAGTTTCTTGTCACCTGGCTGGTCCCTCCTTTCCCCCTCCCCGTGAGTATTTTCCAGAGGACAAAGGAGAGCTGGCAGTTTCCTGCCCCCAGAGAGAAGAGCTGATGACTGTCCATTGTTTCAGTCCATGTTGAATCCACTCCCATATGCAAGTTCTTTGTGTCCTTGATGGTCTTCTGCTAGGACCATCAAGGTTGGCATGCCAACTGGGTAGGGCTCCTGCATATGTGCTGGTACGCTCAAGGCATTATGGCCGTCCTGTATCAAACCATCCCTTTTTGATAGTCCTTCCTTCATGGAGCAAAATAAAAGTGGACCGGTGTAGATCCGATGTACAGTTGATTTTCTATGAATTTATAACAGAAACATTGCGTACGTTGTGTGTGAGCGTTTGTGTCGAGTTTGTACAAACTAAATGATGGGGGGGGGGGTCCTGCAACAGTTGTAAACAAAATCTGCCCTTTTTCCCCTTATGGGGTCTCCAAGAGTCCATATAGAATCCTAACAAAGGTTCCCTATTGGTAGGAGAAAATAACAGAGGCCAACCAGAGAATAATGAGAAGCAAAGCAGCTAGTAAGCCTGATCTTTATTTATCTGTTGCAACAGGGTCCTCACTCACCACACGCAGGAGAGAAGAGGAACCCAGAACAATGGTGTGCAAGCCCTTAGACTTTTGAAATTGCCACCCTGTAGATCAAGACCACCCCCAGATACATCATACCTACATCACAGAAAAGGCAGTCTAAAACAGAAATTTGAATGTTGTTTTTCTCCTGCTGTTGTCTATCTTCTGTCTGGCAGGTTACTTGATTGGATACCCTGGGGAGCCTGGCCAGTCTTTTGTAATGATAAATACTGAGTACCTGGCCAAGTCACAGGCTCACATCCTATTCATATATTAAATGTGCCCTTAAGACACGATTTGTGAGGAATGAGACAATGGGGAGGTTTCCCACTTTGACCTTGCAGAGAAATCATTTGCTCAGTTTGGGAATCAAAATGGTTTCAGGTTGGTCTTCCTGTGCTGATCTATGTACGTTCTTGGTTGGTACGCTTATGAACATTACCATATATCTAAGACCTCAACATTCCTATCACACAGCCTCCAGCAGGAATCATTCTTGAAGGGACAGTGAAGGTCCTGACTCAAACCCACACACATATTTGGGGTTTTGTTTTTAACCACCCGAGACCAGGGCTCAAACTCAGCCATGAATCTCGCTGGCTGACCCTTGGGCAAGTCACAGTCTCTCAGCCTAGCCCAGGCATAGGCAAACTCTGTCCTCCAGATGTTTTTGGCCTACAACTCCCATGATCCCTAGCTAACAGGACCAGTGGTCAGGGATGATGGAAACTGTAGTCCCAAAACATCTGGAGGTCCGAGTTTGCCTATGCCTGGCCTAGCCTGCCTCAAAGGGTTATTATGAGGATAAACGGGGAGGGAAGAGCTGCCAGCCTTCTCGGAAGGTGATTGCACAGCGTTGGTTTCCCAAAACGGCATGGAAAGGCAGGAGTTACTCAAAGGTCATCGGCCAATGTGCCAAGGCTTTTTCGGTTCTGAATCTGGAGCACAATCCTTTCCTCCCCCCCCCCCCCCGTCATATCTGAACTGACTAGCCACCACTGGCTCAACAACCTTCCCCATGTTAAAGATGTAAGATTTAATGCGCATAAAATGCAATGTTTATATGCATTGTATTTAAAATGCAAAGCAGAAAAGTTTGTATTTGGCGCAGCTGGTTTCACTCTGGCAAATGAGGCAAAAGAGGTTGGATGTTTTTTCAGCCTTTAGGCTAATTGGTGACTCATCCTGGAAACTGAGCTGCAATCTCTCGCAGCAGGAAGCTGAAACCTGAGATGGTGAACAAGCAAGTTGCTTAGGATCTCTCTCTGGGAGCAGAGCAAGGAAAAGTATTGAAGTGAGTTAAGGACTTAAGGAAAATGGAACCGCATTGCTAGCTTGTTTAAAAGCAAAATGTTACTTTGTATTTTGTAACATTTATTAGTAACCACTTTAAGACTGCGAACCTCAAAATCTGGGATCCCCTTGAAAATGGTGCTAGAGTTTTGCAACTGTTTTGCAGAAAAAATCTTGTGTTTTGCAGCGCGCTACAAATTGATACATCAAACTGGGGTTTGTAGTTAACACCTAAAACCCCAATGTCGTCTGATTCACCTCAAACTGGCACCAAAGTTTGGCAAAAGTTTTGCAGCAAAAACCCTGTGTTTTGAAGCCCCACAAACAGAGCAATAGACCCTCAAACCTGGGGGTCATGGGGTCAACCCAAAAGCCAGTGTTGTCTGATTCACTCCAAACCGCCGCCAAAGTCTGGCAAACATTTTGCAGAAAGCACATCAAGGAATATGTCAAGTTGTGCTATTGTTTTCAACCTTATTGTACTGAACCCCCCCCCCCCACATTTTTACACCCCAAAAAGTGGGTTACTGACTTTCTCAATGTGGGGTGGGGCCTTACTAGACTTGCCCTCCTTCCCCTTTGTTTTTCAATGCATGTATCAGACTTATGCACAACTGCTAAACAGCAAGACAACTAACTGTCTGGTAAGTTCACATTCTGGGTAATATCCCCTTCCATTTTTTTATTGTATGGTAAGCTTATAAGTTTGAAACATACATATGTAGAAGAGCCCCCAAAGAGCCTATCAGGATTGCCTTCTGACTAGTCAAACACAGGTATTTCATTTTAACATGTCAAGACATATCTCTGTCCCTTTGGGAAGCAGAACTTGCAAGTTAATAGTTTCAAATATGGAGTTTTTTTTAAAAGTTGTTTTTGAGATTTTTAAAAAACAAAAAGTACTATTTTTTACAGTTCTAATTTCAGTGCCAACATTTTGCATTGGTTCTGCTGCTTTTTGTAGTGCCAACCCTATGTTTGGCAATCCTACTGCAGCACCCCTAGAACTGTGATCTACTCTGGTTGTGGCCTTTCTGGTCTCTTCCAATCCAGTGTTGCCTAGTTGCCTCCAAAGCTTTTAAAAATTATTATTGCATCCATGCAAACTCCCATCATCTTCCCTTGATTTTTTCCTTAAAATGTGTTTTCATATAGGATAAAATGTTGGATTCAACTTGATGATGCAAATATAGATGGTAATGATTTTACTGTAACTTTAAAAAATACTTCAAAAAGTAGACAAGATACAGAAAAATTATACACACATCATTGTGAACAAGCATCAGATGCGAATATCCAAATACCAATACATGGGTCAATATATATAAATACAGATACATGGGTAAATACAGATACATGGGTAAATAAAAACAAAATTGTTTGGGGAATGTGTGAGCTTTATGTCCACAGATCTGAATAAGAATATACACAGCTGTATATTAATGTATGGTAATAATGTATTTTTCATTTCTTTTCATTCTCACTTTTGATTACATACTTTCCCCCTTCTCACTCTATCTTTTTATAAATGAAATAAAATATTAATAAAAAAGGAAAAGACTGGTACTGCGCACACACCAATATTACGTTCCCTATTTATGCGTTACTTTTTCATTCTCTTTTGGCCTTATTATAGCTTTGAGTGGCCTCAAATGGCCACCAGTGGCCGGTTTGGTTAACGTAATGCCTGCCAGTCACCAGCAGGGGGCACCCCAAGCTCATTTGTGTCCAGTTTGACAGCAGCCTCCCAGTTCCTGCTCCACTGGTGGATGTGGGGACACAACCCGACACATGGAAAGCCTACACAGAGCCTTTGGATTTTGTCCCATGTGCGTAAGAGCAGCTCCTGGACCAGGTTTTGAGCACCAGGAAATGCAAGTCTAGTAGCTTGCTTGCTGCTCACACGCCTGCTCATGTAAGCATGAATGGTCTGAGGGAAATGGAACGTCTGCAGGTGCAGCTTCTCCCTGAACTCCCATTCAACGGTTCTGCAGTTTAAAAAAAGAGGAGAAACTCCAAACTTTCCAAATGTTATTCTGTAAGTTGGTTGCCACCTGGTTAGGAAAGAAGTCTGTACTGCTCCTGTGCCTTTAACTGAAATTTTATTAAAATTACTAACTGACATTTCTCACAGTATGTGAGTAGTATTCTTATCTCTGCTCTGTAAAGCCTCCTGCTGATTTCTGCAGATCAAACATTTGGCAACCCTACACCTCAGTGTGTTTGGTTAGGACCCTTCCCCTGACCACATGCTGCTTTCTGCCATCTAGGCCACTTTGCTCCCTAATTTGGCTGCCTTCACCTCACATACTCCAGGCCCAGCTCTTGTTGCTGGGCAACCCATCAGATGTAGCCTGGCTCAGGCCAGTCTCCGCATGTGGCGATCTGAAAGTAAAGCAGACCTAGCTGGCCTAGTCGAGGGGAAGGGGGTAGTTTTCACCAATTGCAAGAGGGAGGAAATGAAAAGCCGAATAGCTTGGGAATGACTCTCCGTCTAGACGGACTGCTTGGCAGGGTCACCTGTGACTCAAAAGTGTCTGGATAAATAAAGAATGGCAGAGAATATTAATGGGGAGGGGGAAGGGAGGTCAGTGCCACTCAGAAACGCTTTGGCCATTCCATGTAGAGTGAAATGTTTTTAAAACCACATCTGGAGAAGGTTCTCTGCAAAAAAACAACAGCACTGTGGCATCATTGCAGCTTTGCACAAACAACCCCCACTGCCCACTGCAGCACAGGATGAGCTGAGTGCAGCACCAAGCAAAGTGCTGCTGTAAAAGACCTCCTTTCATCTGGGCCTTTGTGTTACTGTTGCCCGGCAACAAGAGCTTGGCCTGCAGGGCATGAGATGGAGGTGGCCAAATTAGCCAGCATAGTTGCCTATGTGGGGGTGGGGGGTGGGAGTTAAAGGTCCAGGCCAACTGGTCCATGGTAAAAAAATACATTAAGATGGAGTGTAGCTATTAGCTTTCCAACCTCTGCTCCTGTGCCTTTAACAGGGAATTGCAGTGGAAAAGTGGAAGGTAAATGGTTAATACAAGGAGGTGTGGGTGGCCTTGCGCAATTAACCCTTCATAACATTAGGCTTCATGGCTCCCCTAAACTCAGCAGTAGTGAGTCTAATGCAGCCTCTTTGCTGACTTGAATGCCCTGCTGCAGAGATAACACAGCTGTAGATGAATTACTTTGCTTGCCTGCTGGCCTGGCTCAAGGTAGCTGAACAATCAAGCCAGGAGAGCCTAGCTTAGCAATTAAGCCTCAGGACTTGGGGCACAGGACAACCTTAGGGTTTGAGTCAGAGAGGCAGAGTGGGGAGCCATGATGCTGGCCTGAACCAACATACAGGTGTTGCGTAGCCTGCCCAGGTGGAGGTCTACTCAGCCTCTACATCCCTGGGGCTCCCAGTAGCAGAAAGGAGGAGTTGTCATCAGTATTATTATTAATACGTAATAATAATTTATACCCCACCCATCTGGCAGGGTTTCCTCACCCACTCTGGGTGGCTCCCAACCGAATATTAAAAATTAATCACTTCCCTAAACAGGGCTGCCTCCAGATGTCTTTTAAAAGTAACAGATAGGTAGCCGTGTTGGTCTGCCATAGTCGAAACAAAATAAAAAAATTCCTTCCAGTAGCACTTTAGAGACCAACTAAGTTTGTTATTGGTATGAGCTTTTGTGTATATGCACACTTCTATGAGGTGCTACTGGAAGGAATTTTTAATTTTGTTTTAAAAGTAAGATAGCTGCTTATTTCCATGACATATGGTGGGAGGGTGTTCCGGAGGGCAGGCACCACTACCGAGAAGGCCCTCTGCCTGGTATTCTACTCTGCCTGGTATTGCAGCTCAATAAATTTCAGACTTTCTTCACTACTTGTGTTTTGTCCATGCTTCAGAGATCCCTAATAAAGAACCCATTTTGCCTTTGGCAAAACATAGCTTGATATGAAGAAGTTAACAAGTTCTGGGGCAAAGCCTCAGTGAGGCCTGGCTCAAATGATGTTTTTAATTTCCTTCTCTCCTTCCTTGCACCTTCCATCTATAATACCAAGTCCTATTTGCCTTCTCATGTCCCTCAGTTGTCTGAAAACATTTTTGTTTGTACTGTTGTTTGACAGATCCTTGCACAATCGTAACAAATGTCTTCCCTCAGGCATCCCAAGCCACACATAATAATTTACTGAGATTGTCATATTAAAGAACATCCTACTATCCAGTGATCTGGAGCAACAAAATGGGAAGACCAAGTCAGTGTACCTTGGATAAACACTATAGCCTTGCCACAGGGAGAAAAGGAGGGCTGGGTAGCCCATGTCTTCATCCCTTCTGCCCTCTGTTCCTATAAATTAATGGCTCATCATATTGTCTCTCCTGACAAGTATTTTTATTCTTTCCATAGGCCTCTTTAACATCCCATTCCTTAATATGTGGCGGAAAAGGATATCATGGCCAATAGTCATGATGGCTATACAGTAGACTACCAACAACATCTCGCCACACAGATTGAGTTGGCTGTAACCCAGGCCTTACTGCATTTTCCAGGGGCAACTGTGCATCAGGGCAGAATCCTTCAGGTCAGGAAACCCTTTACATCAGTAGAAGTGGTAGCAGTTGCAAGTACAGTGGTACCTTGGTTCCCAAATGCTTTGGTTCCCAAATGCCGAAAACCTGGAAGTAATTGTTCCGGTTTTTGAATGTTTTTCGGAAGCCGATCGTCTGATGGGGCTGCCAGCTATTGTTTCTGAGGGACCTGCACCGATTAGAAGTTGCACCTTGGTTTTCGAACATTTCGGAAGACAAACAGACTTCCGGAATGGATTAAGTTTGGCGCTTTTGTTTTTGCTATTTACTTTGTGTTTTTGTTTTTGAGGCTTTTTTGGTTAATTTGTTTTTGTGACTGTGTGGAACCCAATTCAGCTACTGATTGATTGTGTGACTGCAGAAATGGATAAAAGCCCCCCATCCAAACAATGACTATCATCAGTGCAGGTAAAAAATAAATAAATTCATGTTAAATTGCTGTTTTAGGGGTTGTTTTTAAAAGTCTGGAATGGATTAATCCATTTTGCATGACTTTCTATGGGAAAGTGTGCCTTGGTTTCGGAATGCCTTGGTTTTGGAACGGACTTCCGGAATGGATTAAGTTTGAGAACCAAGGTACCACTGTATATCACCTCAAGGACACAGGAAGAGCTAGGCCCCAAAGTAAAGCTGAGATAACTTGCTATTTCTGTACTGTACCATTCTATTTTCCTGGATTTTCCAGACAATTTATAACAATAAATTGTTCCTGGTTAAATGCTGGAACGTCTGCAGTTGTTCTGCTGTTCCCACGACACGACAAACTAGAAGCCATGGCTGTGATGGGGTGAAGTGGATGTGCAATTTGGCCCTAGACCCATATCTTCCAAGAGGGTTTACCTCCAAGGAAGCAGTTTGAGGGTTACAGGTCATGAGCCGTACGCATGTTTACTCAGAAATCCCACAGACTCCTCAAGGTGACTTAAATCTGAGTAAGAGCGCTCAGGATTTGCTGTTTATTATTCATGTTTATATTCTGCTGCACAGTTTTTAACAGATCCCTCAGGATGGCCTACAACATAAAAACTCAGAAGATATACAGTTACATCAATAACATTTCACTTATTAAAAACAGGAAAGCAGAAGTATAACAAAACCGTAGCAGCTACAGACTTTCCCACTGCAGTCACAATATGGTCTGAAGTGGACGGGGGTTTAAATCCCACATGCTTTCTTAGCTAAAGCAATATTCACTCATTTCCTGGGAACCATAACCAAACAGGCCCATCACACGTCACCGGGGAATTTCATGGGGCAGACATCACCCTAGAAAAGGCTTGGCCACTTTGCCAGCCAACCTAAAATCCAACAATTCAAGTCAGGCACGTGATGAAGGCCCCACCTGAGAACATCAGTACACTTGGATGGGAAAAGGCATATCAAACCCCAAACATTAAGGGCTTCAAATATTAAAACCAGCACTTTTCAGTTATGCCTGGGATCCAGTTGGGAGGCAGTGCAGTTCTCTCAACACAAGTGCAATTTGAAGTACAATTCTAGCCTCACTAAGAGCTCGTTCACACTGGACTTCACTGTGTGTTAGCAGCTGTTTGCATTTCCATTAAATTCACATAATCCACTTGATGTACCCTCAAACAACACCAAATTTGATTCCTTTCCCATACAAATTTGTGTTTACCCAATATGTGGATAATCCAATTTGATGTGGACAAATGGGGTCTGAAGCACTCCAGGGATTTTTTTTCAGAGTTTTGGGTGGGTAGATCAGTTGCCACCTTCTATTATCATTGACTGGTATGGAGCTATGGACTCAAATGCACATGAAAAACAGAGTAGCATACATATAGATTTGTGCACAGATATATTCTTAATAATGGATGTTAGTGGATGGATGTTACTGGCTGCTGCATGCCATGTTGAGCCTAGCTTCTGCAGTGCCAAATATTTGTACTGTACAAGGGAGAGCAGCCTGGCAGAGAGATGTAGAGGGGAGAGGAGTGCATTGTATCAAACCCCCCCCCCCATTTTTCCAGGATTCAGTAAACTAGTTACTAGTTCCTTGGCCTGTTCTATTCTTGGTGGAGGAGATAGCCCATTCTTCTTCTTCTTCTGACTGATGTCTTATCTCACAAGCCAAGCTTGGGAAGTCGTCCAAGCTAGAAGTTCAGAATGTCCCATGCTGAGCCTGGGGTGGTGTCTTGTGTGCCATGAATTTATTTGGACAAAATTACATAAAATGTTTTGTTTTTTATAAGCAGCCTTCTCAGGGGGTCAGGGAGGGGGTAGTGTCATAATGGGAACCAGCCGCTTGGGCTGAGGGAAAGATGGTTTCTATCAGTAGAATGAGGCCAGGTTGAATGAAAACAGGAAAGGGGAGGGAAACACATCAGCAGCCCTTCTGGAATAAAGAATGGTAATAAACTTTACCTCTCTATTTATCGGTCTTCCCATCTTCTTGCTCCCAAGGCTGCATCACCGCACATAAGAGGACCAGGAGCCGCTGACTGAAGCCATGTGTTCGCTAGGCAGGGATGAGCCTTGGAGAGGAAATCTGGGCAGACAGCTGTACAGGTGGGCAGATAAATTGTTCCTATAAGGGGGACTTGCAATAAAATTTTGCAGCATATCCCTAAGTCACTAAGTGGCATGCTTCTGTTTTATGGCTACAACTGGCCCCTCATATTTGGGGTCATATTTATGGTACAGGAAAAGGAATAGTGACACCTTTCCCCAGCCCTAAATATCTTACTCATATTAAGGTTCTAAAATGCACGGACAACTTCACAAATATAGGAGGTTCCCAAGTTCAGTCATTCGTACTCCAAACTTGTGAAGAGTACCTGGAAAAAGATGCTGAGATTACTAAGCCCCAGGATGGGTTTTTCTCTCTCGTTACAAGCTTGGTGGATCAGGGGAATGCTGTGGACATAGTGTATCTTGACAAAGGCTTTGACAAAGTTCCCCATGATATTCTTGTGGAGAAGCTGGTAAAATGTGGGCTGGACAAGGTAACTGTTGGGTGGATTTGTAGCTGGTTGACTGACTGAACACAAAGAGTGTTCGCTAATAGTTCACTGTCATCCTGGAAATAAGTGACAAGTGGGGTGCCACAGGTTTCTGTCCTGGGCCCATTGTTCTTCAACATCTTTAGAAATGACATGGATTAAGGCACTGATGGGATGCTCCTCAAATTTGCAGATGACCCCCAACTGGGAGGGGTAGCCAATGTGGCAGAAGACGGAATCAGGATTCAAAATGACCTTAAAAGATTGGAGAATTGGGCCCATACTAACAAAATGAATTTCAATAGGGACAAATGTAAGGTTCTACACTTAGGCGGGAAGAACCAGATAAACAAATATAAGATGGGGGACACCTGGCTTGACGGTAAAGAAAGGTAAAGGGACTCCTGACCATTAGGTCCAGTCGTGGCCGACTCTGGGGTTGCGGCGCTCATCTCGCTTTATTGGCCGAGGGAGCCGGCGTACAACTTCCGGGTCATGTGGCCAGCATGACTAAGCCGCTTCTGGCGAACCAGAACAGCACACGGAAACACCATTTACCTTCTCGCCAGAGTGGTACCTATTTATCTACTTGCACTTTGTCGTGCTTTCGAACTGCTAGGTTGGCAGGAGCAGGGACTGAGCAACGGGCTCTCACCCCATCGTGGGGATTCAAACCGCTGACCTTCTGATCGGCAAGCCCTAGGCTCTGTGGTTTAACCCACAGCGCCACCCGCATGTACAGTAGTACACATTAAAAGGATCAAGGGGTCTTAGTAGACCACAAGCTCAACGTGAGTCAACAGTGTGATGCAGCAACGAGTCACCTGGCTCCCACAAGATCACAGCCCCAAAATATGTGTGCTCCAGTTTTCCTCTGGGCATGTTGGAGGGTATGCTTTAGGCTATCAACATCCTGGTGACGTACACAATGCACATTTACAGCACATGACTTCACCCAAGAATCCTGGGAACTACTTTGCTTAGGGTGCTGAGAATTGTAGCTCTCTATTGGTTAATTGATTATTTAAAGAAGGTCATGCCTTTAAATATATGGTGGGTATGCAGCATCTGTGAACTCACAGGTTTCTGTCACACAGGTGACAGAATAACAGAATCATAGAACTGTAGAGTTGGATGCAACCCTCAGGATTATGTTGTCCAACCCCTGCAATGTAGGAATCTAAAAAAATGTAGTATAAAACACTGACAACTGGGAAACACTGGCCTGCAAGGGCTCCAGTTGGAGAACAGCCTTTACCAAAGGTGTCATAGGCTTTGAAGACACTCTAACTCAGGACGCAAGGGAGAAACGTGCCAAGAGGAAGGCACGCTTGGCAAATCCATACTGTGGTCAACTAACTCCCGCTCGGAAACCAATACAGTATCCCCACAGTGGAAGGACGTGTGGATCCAGAATTGGCCTCCACAGTCACCTACGGACTCATTGTTCAAACCGTGTTTATGGAAGACAATCTTACTCGGCTACGAGTGATCGCCAAAGAGAGAGATGTAGGACTGTCAACTAAATGCCTTCCCACCTCTTTTTCTGTCTTGGGCTGCAGCTCCCTCCTTGCATTCTTCATCCAGTTTTCACCAGGTTGGCCACTGCTTTCCTTTTGGGTGAAAACTGAGTAGGTGTTGAGCAGTTCCACCGTCTTTCTGTCACCCAATAGCATATCTCCATCTTCTCCACGCAAAGGACCTGTTAACTTGCTTGTTCTCTTGCTTCAAGCATAACCAAAGAAACCTCTTAAAATTATTTTTAACCTCTCTTGCAAGCCTGAGTTCATTCTGAACTTTGGCTCATCTGACCTTCTCTCTGCAAATGTTGGTTACTTGTATATATTTTCCCTTTCTTCCCTTTCTGATACATGCCCTTTTTAAATCTCATCTCATCTCTAAGCTCCTTAAGCAGACATACTAGTTTCTTTAGCTGCCTCTCACTTTTCTTTCTTCTTAGAATTGTCTGCTTTTGTGACTTCAGGATTCCACCTTTAATAAACTCTGATCCATCTTGGACCCTCTTCCCTCTGAGTATTTCTGACTATGGGATTTCACTGAGTAGATCCTTAAGCTTTTTGAAATTAGCCTTTGATCTGACCTTTGCTGTTCATAAAATGTCATTTTCTATGTAGACATATCTATGTCTAGGTGTCCCCATTTCATTTCAACAATGTCAGTTCACTATAGGAGGGAATTACAGTACATTCACGAATTGTCAAGTACTTAATAACATGTTTGTTAGGAAAAGTGCTGGTTAATAGCCCTGAATTGCAGGCTTATTAATAACACTTAATAAGTGTTGGCACTGAAATCATGAGACTGGCTCAGAACAAATGAGATGTTTTAAAAACAAAGCCAAACTTTGATTGGTGTAGTAATTTCTTAGAAAAATAAAGCAAGTGCAACACAAGGGCAGCAATGCTATGCACAGTTAATATGTGTAAACTCCATGACATAGCAGAACCATTTCTGAGTAAACATGCAATAAATAAATGAATGAAGAATTCTGCTACTAGATCATTCAAATTTTTTGCCAAGAAAAGTTGAATTCCTGTATTATATATATAAATTGGGCATGTATTTGTAATTCATATTAACTTGTCTAATTTATTCAGGGTTGTTTCCCTAGTTAGGGGGTGGAGCAGGGACTGAAGGGCACTGAAGCCCCACTACTGGGAATATTAGGCCAAATGTCCTCTCCAGTTTGCATCCAGTGGACTCCCACTGCTGTACACATGATGTTAGCCACAATTCATATTTATCTTGCCATTTCTTATGAAATACTGTGTTTTGACTGCATTTCCCCCAAAACCAGCTTCCATCCAAATTGAGAGAAATAATGACTTACAGTACATGTGTTTTAAGCTGGTGATGTGCATACAGGTTTTTTCAGCCACTCTCCTGTTTCAAAGGCTTTAGCAGATAACTGCATATCAAGACTAGAAAGATGCTTTTTCAAACAAGAAATCTAAAATTATTGGGAAGATGATTTCTGTACATTTTTCTGCATTCCTGTGGAATTGTAGCACATGCATAATTATGATTTTGACTTTTTCGATCTTTGTCTTCTGAAGGCTGGATTCTACAGCACACACACTCACTGCAGGCATATTTCAATATTCTCTTTAAGTAGAGGGGCAGATCTGGAAGATGTCTTTTTAAATGAGCATTTAATGCATTTCCATAGTGCAACTTCATACTTTTAATGGCTGTGCCTATGAAGCAGTTTCAGCCGAAATGAGCAAGTAGTAATCCGCATCACCATAACTCCAGCACCACCCTAATCCTGGTCGCTAGTGGCGGATAATGATTAGCTGTTGCACACCAGTGCACACATGGAGCTGTTGCCAGACCTGTCACCATCTCTTCCAAACACCTGAGAAAGGCACGGCTCCTTCAGTGCTAGGGTGACTCATAGGATTGAAACATCTGTAGTAATTTAAAAAAAAATGGCAACCAGAGTTGGAGAAAGATGATCAATCCAACTGGATGTGATGCAAGAGATTCCTTAATATGGTCAATTGCAGCCCTTAAATTCAGACTGTGACTGTGACTCTGTGTGTGTGTGTGTGTAGAGGGTTTAACCCTTTCCTCCATAGAGCAGTTTTCTGATTGATATTACACCAAAGCTGCAACTTGCCCTGTGAGGCAAAACATATTGATATCAAGGTAGGATATTTTTATGAGTTTCCCAACAGATTTCTGTGAAAAGGGTTCTGAGTATGGATTGTCCTGAGGGCCTGGGATATATCTGACCAGAGTCTCAAATTTTGATGGAAACTGTGAAGAGCCGGTGTTCTGGTGACATGACTCTATGGGAGCTAAGAAGTCTAGGTAATAGCTGGTAGACATGACTCATCTGCATTTTACACACTCACATGCAGCCAGGGGAAAGGGGTAAGGTGTCTCTGTCTGAAAAAGAGCAGTAGGACTGAGCAAAAATGACCTCCTGAAATTATTTCCACTAAAATGGCAGCTGGGTGGAGTCGGCAGTCAAATATTTTGCAGTGGAGAAAAGATCTTTACCAACAGGTCAGGATAATATTGAACAAGATGATTTCAAAATAATTTGATGTCCCAAAGTATTCATGGAGAAACCCCATCATGTCTAGTTTAGACCCGAGGAAAAACTCTCTCTCCCAGCTTCAGGTATAGCTTTTTATGGGTAGTACCATTTCAGGCTATAAATAAAAGAATGTGACATTTGTAAACCATGGACAATATTCTCCTTGTTTCACCCCAAATCAACCTTGTGTGGAGGCACATGCCACTTCAAACCAATAATGGCAAAACTAACAGAACACATTTATGAAGGATGAGGAAGTCATGGGTAGACTGAAGGAAGCAAATAATACTGGTTGCAAAGAAGACAAACACAACATTTAGCCTGTCTGGAGAATCTGCCCCTACGGGTGAATCATGCCTGCACTGACCAACACACCAACTGGGACGAGACAGGAGAATAGGCAGTAACCCAGTACTTTGCCTTCTCTGCCTGGGACCCCCTGGTGAGAAGCTGGAAATGCAGGCGGCACACACGTCTTTCACATGGGATGATGAAAGTGGAGGTTTCGACGTAATGGGACTGCCTCTTGCATCATGCGCCCACTTATGTTCAAGCTGCTTTTGCATGGTGAAGTGTGGTGGGGGTTTTTTTTAGAAGACGTTAAACTAATTATATATGCTATATAGGTAAAGGGAGCCCTGAACATTAGGTCCAGTCGTGGCCGACTCTGGGGTTGCGGCGCTTATCTTGCTTTATTGACCGAGGGAGCCGGCGTACAGCTTCCGGGTCACGTGGCCAGCATGACTAAGCCGCTTCTGGCGAACCAGAGCAGCGCACAGAAACGTCGTTTACCTTCCCGCCGGAGCGGTACCTATTTATCTACTTGCACTTTGACGTGCTTTTGAACTGCTATGTTGGCAGGAGCAGGGACTGAGCAACGGGAGCTCACCCTATCGTGGGGATTCGAACCACCCACCTTCTGATTGGCAAGTCCTAGGCTCTGTGGTTTAACCCACAGCACCACCCACGTCCCGCATACATACATACATACATACATACATACATACATACACACATATACATATACACATACACATTGGGAAGCATTAATCTTCATGAAAGCAGATTGGCAGCTATTCAGTGTGGAGAAAGAAAGGACAACTGCCCAGCATCCAAACATTGACAGTGACTGCTGCCCCCTCCTCAGGAACCCACATGCCGAATTTGGAAATGGTATCTCAAGATGTGGCCAAACCTATGCAAAAAAGCAGGCAATGTTGCACCAAAGTGATGCTTTTGTCCACCATCTTGACTCAAAATGGCCCCTGGAATCCACAGAAGGCTCTGCCCCCCCCCCCACCTTAGGAACCTTTGTGCTGAGTTTGGCAACAATACTGGACAAACTTTCCCCAAATTATATAGTAATTGCTGCTGCTGTTGTTACATTTTTTAAAATAAATAAGACTGTATTCCTTTGTTGTGTGAACAGTTTTATTAACATTTCTGTACACCGCCCTGGAATCTTCTGAAGATCAGTGGTTGCAAAATATTTTAAAGACCCACGTACCCCTCGGGACTAGGTATTGCAGGGAAAGTACTGGTGCCCTGAGTAGGCTGTGGTAAACTTGTCAGTTTGTAACTGAGGTAAGACTGGCAAGCTTGAGAGGAGGAACCTCCGAGATACCCCAGAGAAGGCAGCTTGGAAGCCATGGCTTTGAGAGATACGGCGGCCATTCTGAGCGTTATGGTGCCCCCAAACAAAGGGCTCATTCAAGGGAAGCTTCACAACCTGCCCAAATCCCTGAGACCATGTTGGACCCCTGTAGGGCCCTCTGCTGCATCACCAGCCAGCAAAACCCCAGGCCCCTCCACCAGGCGGATGCTGGTTTCTGTAGTCACAGACCTGGCAGTGTGCTGGGATGGCCAGCAAGGCCCTGGAGGCGTCAAATCGCCTTCCCTAACAAGAGCCGCTCACGGTTTCTGCACAGTAGCCAGTTGTGTGCATGCACAGAAGTGCCATTCATTGGAGTGAGACCTCGGAGCCTGGCCAGGTGCTAAGAGACAAACTCCCCTGTCTTAGGTGAGCCGGCTCCCCCAACAGACATTAACTGCCAGAGCCCCCTTGCTACTGCCAGAGCTTTCCCTCCATTTGCTCCAGTCAAAGCCCTCCCTCCCTCTTCCTCCCCATCGTCAGAGTTGTGGGGATGAAGAATATAAACCTCTCCCTGTACAGGAATATGCGCCGAGTGGTGAAACCAGCCTGGAGCTCTGCAGGCTTGCAGTCTGGAAGGCAGAGCAAGCATGAAGCTCCTTCTTCCTGCTCTCTTTGCCTTGGCTCTGTGGGCTCCCCTTGGCTGGGCTGCCCGGAAAAAACCTGAAAGCCCAAGCAAGGGCTTGAGTTCCTCATCCTCTCCTGCCCTAGATGGGCCAGCCCATCCCGGGAAGCGACGAAAGCAGCAGGCAGCAAGCGAGCTGATCTTGGGGCAGGGTGTGGCGGAAGGTGAGTCAGGGGGAGGCCGTGTGGGTGGTGGAACTGCATCAGGGAGGGGCTTCCAAAGGGGCGTGGCTGAAAAGTGAAGCAGTGGGACATGAAGCGGGCCGCCGGGCAGACTACCACAAAATAGTGAAATGTACCAAACTGATACAGCCTCTCACCCCTCTGGACACTTGCAGAAAAAAAGGCAACTGTGAAGAAGGGAAGCTCAGCTTCAAAACTTTGTGCCCTGTTTGTCTAGCCCCATCCGTCCTGCAGTGTGTCAGCCCACATTTACGAATAAGAGTTGTCCCACATGCAGCTGGGATTTTGCAGGCAGGCTCAGCTAGAATCTTACCCCGCTGCCAGAACTGGAGGATGCAAAACCAAAAGGAAATGTTCCCACAAGCTACACACGCTGGAGAGGTAGGGGTTGGTGGTGGTGCCATTTGTAGTATTGCAGATGCTATAAATGATGTTGTGGACCATAAATTTGAATGTGTGTAAATTGCGCTACCATGTGAGAATAAGCCCCTTAGCAAGTGGCGTATGGCAGCAACTGGAGCCATTTGGCAAAACTACATGTGAGCCTCTTGGCTATGGCTATGCTAATGAGCCCCAGGCAAACCAAAATGTAATCTAGGGCCCAGATAACAAACATCTGGGGACAAATATGTTCCTTAAGCCATCAGTTGTTTTTCCTGGGGTAAAAGGACGCACATTTCCCCACATTTTTTCAGTATACATTTATGCATGGAGCTAGCCTCTGCTCAACATTTATGGTTACTTCCACACTGGTATCTGAAACTGCCACCCTTTGTTCGCATACTTTTAATGGAGAGAAGAAATTATGCTGTTGTCAAATCATTGTAGTCCATTGGTTTCTGTGTTATTCTCCTGTAATTTGCAGACTTGGTATATGTGTGTGTTTTGGGGGGTTGTCTCCACAGACTGTTGAAGCTTTTCAGGACTACTGCAGCTTTAAAGTTCCAGTTTGCAGGTCCTCCCCATATTATTGCTTCCTGTTTATTCCGTCTGGAGGGTTACTGCTGAATAACATCTCTTAGGCTGCAATCCAACACATGCTTTAGACTCTGTAAGATGGACATCAAAGTAAATAGGTTTAGACTGCTAATTGCCCAGTGTGGTGTTCTGATCATGGATGTGGTCGTCGTCTTTAAGTACTTGGTTTTTGTTTTTGTTTTGTTTTTTTAAAAATAGTAAAATAACACTGTTTAGTATAAAAAATAAAAAAGTAAAAGAGCAAGAAAACCAGTAATCAAAGCCTCTCTATCAGACAGGAAGAGAAACGGCAACAGGGACAATTAATTGAGGTTATTCAATCACCAACAATCCTCCAGTCAACGGAAAGGAATAACATGGGCAGGATTTTCATTTTACATGGGCAAGGACTTTTTCTGACTAAAACTTTTTGCCAGCAAACATTGTAGAAAGATTTTAGCTATGGTATATATTGTTTAACAACGGTATAATATTGCTACATGCCACCCCAATCTCTGAGCAGAGTTAGGTTTCAGGCTCCAGGTGCTTATAACAGCAGAGACTGTGGTGTCTTTATGAGATGTGGTTTATTTACTCATCTGTACAGTCTGAGCCTCCGATGGAGGGGCTCCCAGCATCATACTCCAGGAGGGTCTGTGTCTCCCATTCCTGCAGCCTCAGATTCAAAGTGTCCGCTCACATTGTGCTCTGACCTCCCCCAGCCCCTCAGCATCTTGCTGCTTGCAAACTGCAGCTGTATTTCCTCCTGCTTACATCATACCTAACTGCAATCCTGAAACTTCTTGCTCCTAAAAACTCTGGCATTGTCTTCTGCTAACTACCCAGAGCCCAGGGCTGGGCTCCATCCATTTGCTGGCTGATGGCTTATCCCCCCTCTCCTTGTTCTCTGTTAAGGACTCATACTTAGAGGCCATCATCAGGCTGACCTGTATTTTCACACTGCCTGGCAGCCCATCTTACGACTCCAAGCACTGATCAAACTCCAAGACCCACCTGACCCAGGAGTTTAGGGGAGTCAAGGCACCCACAAACTAATGCCAATATAATGCCATGCAGAACTTCTGCTTTAATTCCACTTCCAGTTAATATGGAAAGGCAATTCTTGGCAGTTAGCAGTTCTAAAGGACTCCAGCAGCAAATCAACTTAGAAATACAGCCTGAAAGAGCAGTTGTGATTCAGCGGTCATTCATTCAAAGTCAAAAAAAAAAGTGTGGTCTTGTGTATGTGTCCTCTGGCAAGGGCTGACCCAGATTTTTTGATGCATAGCCCCAAGAATCAGCAGAAAATATTCTGTTGATGTGCACAGCGAACTCAGCAAACAAAGTCACAGCATTCATCATGTTATGCTTCACCCAGGACCGACTTGACCCAGACTGCAGTAGCTCCACTGAGAGTATAGAATAAATTAATATTATATGGACCTTTCTAATCCATTTGGAAGGCTGGTCCTGACTGTGCCCCAAAGCAAGCAAGAAGCCAGTGCAGATGAGCAAAAACTGGAGTAATATGTCCTTGCAAGCAACTGGGTTGCAGAATTCTACACCAGCTGAAGTTTCCAAAATAGAATTTAAGGACAGCATTGAGGTGTGCAGTGTAGGGGGAAGTGGACATAAAAGTATTGTGAGGGGAATGTTATTAAAAGGGGCACTGACTCCTAGAGGATACTTGCTTAAATTAGCATTTATGGTTTGCGATAGCTGCTGGCTACTAAGTACTAGACACATCTTACCAGCCATGCTGGAAGTTGAGATCAGTGTCCTATCTGCGTATATGTCTGTGTACAGTGGTACCTCGAGTTACAGACGCTTCAGGTTACAGATGCTTCAGGTTACAGACTCCGCTAACCCAGAAATAGTGTTTCAGGTTAAGAACTTTGCTTCAGGATGAGAACAGAAATCGTGCTCCGGCGGCGCGGCGGAGGCCTCATTAGCAAAAGTGGTGCTTCAGGTTAAGAACAGTTTCAGGTTAAGAACGGACCTCCAGAACAAAATTATGTTCTTAACCTTAGGTACCACTGTATACCAATGTGAGAGAGTGTGTGCACCAGGAAAAACCTAGTGGTTAAAATGTAGCCAGAAATTGGGGTGGATGGGAAAAGAGGTATTCTGTTAATCTGGCCTTCTTGCTGTTTGAGACATGGGGGAGAAATGCACTGAAAAGTGTGGGCTGAACAAATGACTAATAGCAGATGAGGATGAATGCAAGACAAATGCTCAGTGGCAGACAAACTAACCCCAGGATGAACTTTCAAGAAATAGGTTGCCCAAACTCTGTTTGGAGCCCTTGCTTGTTCCCACAAGCTCAAACTGTATACATGTAACTAACACATTGTCACAAAAACGCTCTCAGGCTCAAGTATTCACCTTCTGCATAAGGAAATTAGCTGTGTCATGGCTGTCCTTGGAACTCCCTACCACTTGGAGAACCAAGAAACTGTGAATATCGAAGGAATGTCTACATCTGCACTATGCATTTAAAGCCCAGTCGCCTTGATTCTATCTTGTCTAGCCCTAAATTCCGATCCGATCCATGATCCTGTTTCCCACGGTGGACAGTGAGACGCCTCCGAGGAAGTCAACTAGCCAGACATAAAGGCAATACAGCAGCCTTCTCCCAGTGGCTGGTTTTGATGGACAGATTTATTCTCCAGGAATAAGCCTAATTCTCTTCTGAAGCCATCCAGGTTAAAGATCATCACCACATATTGATCATCACCCATGCATTTTTCTTCCATATTCCTTATCAAAGAAATTATGGTCTTTTGGGGAAGTGGGTTTGTTTGTGTGAGACCTCCCAATCAACTGTAAATGTGTGATTGGCCAGTGAATCCCACCCAAAACAATCGGCCACCTGTAAGTGCCCAGAGAGAAAATCTTTTTCTCACACAGACTTCCTTTTGTGCAGAGTTCCTAGGAACAGGTCCAGGCTTTAAAGCTTAAAATACAAGCATTTTGTATTTTATCTCGGCGTTTTCCCCAGGAAAACCTGCATTTTACCACTGAATGGGCGCAAATGGAAATCAGGTTTTCCACAGATGGTCATTTGCTCCATTTCAGCAGTAAAACATGGGCTTTCCCAGGGAAAGCTGTGGGGCAAACACAAAACTGCTTGGTCAGGGAACTTTAAAGCCCGGACCTGTGCCTGGAAACAGGGTGCCAAAGGAAGTCTGGGTGAGCCCTGCGCCCCTCATCACATTAGAACCAAGAGTCAGGTTCACCATCCTGCTGTAGTATACCCAAGGGAAGCGCACTGAATTTTCTGGTAGGACTTATTGGCAGCCACTGATGCACATGGGAGGGGAAAGGAAATGCCCTCAGGGACACCACAGATGTAGCACCTTGACCTGCTTCTTGCCCCTAATGATCCCAGGCCTTAGGGGGCAAATCTGATCCTATCTGCTTAATTAGCATAATATGCATACTTTGGTCCTGTTTCCTGATCACTCTGATGAGGCATAATTTTAGAAGCTGACTATTACATAGGTAGGCAGGATGTGCATTTTTCAAATCCTAAGTAAATAACCGAGGTGTCGTGGTTTTTGTTTCCCCTTTCAAATTTGCAGAGACCCTCAAATCTGTAGAGAGTGTTGCAGGAGAAAAGGGCTTGCGCCAGAAAGGTGAAAAGCCTTCGATCCTGAAGAACAGTGTCTTGAGGAGGAAGGAGGCAGCGCTCCCCAAGTACCTGAATGGCCAAAATCTGGGGCAGGGAGGTGTGCCGAAGAAGTTGTCCAAATTTGGAAAGAAGATATTGGGCACAAAGAGAGCAGAGACTGCCAGCAGCAGCATGGGTGCAAAACCAGAATCCGCTGCCCCTGCGACAAACCTCAGCCTGACCCAGGCAGGCAGTATGTACCCTCAGAAAGGTATGAACAAGAGTGGGAATAAAGGGATGAAGTCCAGCCTGTGAATAAGCTTGGACCAGTTTCATTTTTCAGCTTGCCTACCAGTTTTAGGCTGCAATTCCAAGCATGCTTACTAGGAAGTAAGTCCTGCGAAACTCAGTGGGCCTTACTTCTGAGTAAGGCTTTGTGTGCAGCATACATTTAGAGCAGACACACCCTGCAAAGAGTCCTGGGAACTGTAGTTCACTCCTCACAGAGATACTATATCTAGTGCCCTTAACAAACTACTTCTAACTGTGGGAATTGTAGCTCCCATTTGCAGAGTATGCAGAAGGCAGCCCTGGGCTGTTTGACTCTTTATTCTCTTTTCCCTCCTATAAAAACTACGCAATACACTCTCTTTTAAAGTTTAAAGAACATATGACTTTTACTTAGTTTCAGATTAAATATACAATACAGGTGGATGTTTCTTTTAGTCACTAAAACATCTCACCTAGATTAAGCTGTTGCAGACTAACAAACGTTTACAGACTGACGATACTGACTCCAAGGCAGACAGCAGCACAACACAAGACACCTGCTGCTCTGACTGCTAAGACTCACAAGACTGTGAATAACAGAACCAACGGAAATCACAAGGTCCTTTCAAACATCAGCCCTTGACACGTGCATTTTGGATGCTAACATCCCACACTAATCTCCGTGGAGGTTAACTGTACAGTTAATACAGGTAGGGTTGATGCTCAGGCTGTCGGGAGCCCCAGAGAAGTGCACTCCTTTGGGACGCTTCCTTTATCAATGGTGTTTATTTGGTAACAGTCGTGGGGAGCTGCAAGGCGCCATTTTTAGCTACCATCGGCATAGTGTTGCCAAGGGGCCCTGCGGGAAATGTAAAATGGTGGCATGCAGAAGGCCTCTTCCGAGAGACCTGGCTCCAAGCACAAGGCACCTGCATCTGATAGTGGAGTTCAACATGTGGCTGAGTGGAAGACTGATCTAACCCATGGCTCCCCGTTTGAATGAACAGCTGGGCAAGAGAGAGAGTGAGCCATGCTGCCTTTGTGCAGGGCAACTACCTGGTCAATGGTGCCCCAAGGACTGTTAATTAGGTATTGGGCCCCGTTAGGTGGGGGTGGAGCGGAGATGGGTCATGTAGGTCCCAAAATGTCTTAGTCTGCTTTGCCTTTCACTGCGCATCTCTTCTCTCCACAGGTTTGATCCATGTAGAGAAAGCACCAGTGAGGGAACCTGTTACCCCGCAGAAGGCAAAGGCAAGAAAGGAATACGCTGTCACATCTAGGAATAGTACTCGGATACAGATAGGAAAAGTGCCAGGCCCTTGGCATGGAAATGAAAGCCAGGCACTCTTTAGTCCTACCCACAAAAATACTGGCAAGGCAAAAGAAGGGAAGGAGCCCAGAATAATCCAAAGCAATGCCAGCCGGGCACTGCTGCAGAAGGAGAACATCTCTCCCCACAGGAACACCAGCCAGCCAGCATCAAGAAAGGACCATGGCCCCTTCTTCAGAAATGCCAGTCACACCCCAATGCGGAAAGAGTATAGTGGCCTCACTAGGAATGGCACTCAGGCCCAGGGAGTGAAAGAGCCCAGGCTTCTCCCGAAAAAGGCCAGCAAGGCACAATCAGAGAAAGAACATGGCATTCCGTCGGCAAACACCAGTTGGCCACTGACACAGCAAAAGCAGGGCATCTCCCAGAGAAATGCCAGCCTGGCACAGATGAATAAGCGGCTCAGAGTTGCTCACATAAATGCTAGCCAGGCACTGTCAGGGAAAAGGCTCATCACCCCAAACAGGAATACCAGCTGGGTTGAGGTCAGGAAGGAGCCCACCCTTACCCATAAGAATGCCAGCCAGACAGCGCCACAGGAAAAACCCAGATTTTCTCATAGGAATGCCAGCCAGGCATTGCCAGGGAAGCAGGATGGCTCCCAACAAAGGAATACCAGTTGGGCAGAGGTTAACAAGGAGCACAGACCTTCTCACCAGAACGCCAGTTGGGCATTGCCAAGGAAAGACTCCAGTTCTTCCCGCAGAAATGTCAGTCGGTCACTGGCAGGGGCAGAACATGCCATCCTGCAGAGGAAAGGTGGACAGGCACGAGCAAGGAATCTGCCTGGTGTCCCCTTCAGAAATGTCACCCAAACTGAGGCTGTGAAAGAGCAAAACGTATCTCATAAAAATGTCTTCAGAGCAGGAGGCACACCAAAATGGCAACCTGCCGTGCCAAAGGAAAGAGATGAGCCCATAATGCCATCCTTGCCTGTGACCTGCCTGCTTTCTGAACATGCCATCGCTTGTGGCAATGCTCGCCTGAAACATGTGCCCAGGCTGAGTGACACTGCGCTCAGAACCCTCTACCTGGCAGGTGAATATCTGAGGCAGGAAAGGGATTTTTCTTCTTAACCAACCTGTGCCTCTCCAGCTTCTCTTTCCTCACCTCATTCCCAGTGTAAACACTCTTCTGAGCCCAATAACTGGCTTATCGTGCAAACCTATACATGTCTACTCAGAAGTAAACTCCACTGAGCTCAGTAGGACTTACTCCCAGGTAAATGTGTATAGGATTGCAGCCTTGTTCAGTCGATACTCTGCAGTGCGCTCATTATTAATGATCCTGCTTTCAATACTATTTGTGCCTGCAAAGTTTTCAGGTGATCAGACTGTTTAATTTCCAATCAGTGCTGAAATCCTTTTAACTTTTCATACCACAAATGTTTTGGTGTGTTTTTCCTCTTGCTTTTGTGGCACTGTAGCCCCTCTAGACAGCAATAATGTGGTAGCATTGGGGAAGCATCACAAAACAAAAAATAAAGCAGGAAAAAATCCACCACTATAATTGTGCGAGGATATGTTGCAGAAGGCACTTGCAGCCAAACACCAGTTTGGAAGGGCCCTTTCTCCCCCTTTTCCAAATGTCTGTGTGGTGGATAGAAGCCAGCTAGATCTGGAATTCCCAAAAGGTTTGTGTGCTGCTGGGATCAATATCATGACTTTTGCTCCGACAGGAACCCAAATACAGGGGCCCATCAATGTATCACAGTGGTTTGGAGGTTAGCACTAACCATAGTTTGCCTGCAAACTTGTGGTACTGGGAAGCAGAGACTGGAGGAGGGAATTGGTGCACAGGAAGTGGGAACACAGGTCATTCAAACCATGGTTATGAGGAAGGAAAAGAGGGAACGAGACTATGAGGATGGAACATAAGGATGATTTAACAGGGAAATAACTATAGACTAAGATGGACAAATATGTTATGGAGATTTGATGGGCTATATAGATATACCTGTATGCATAATTTTGTGTCTTATAAGGATCATATGAGGATTATTTATGTGTTTCATTTTCTCTTTCTCTTTAGTTGTTTCTGTTTGATAAATTGTTTTCTATTATTCTCTTTAGTTTAGTTGGAATTTTATAGAATATTAGTTTGAAAACCTTTAATAAAATTGATTTTTTAAAAAAGAATGGAGGAACAGACTGAGATGTCTGAGCTGGGCTTTTAGAGTTGCCACTACAAGGCCCAGAGCGTGATCTTCTCTGTAACCTTCCATCTTTTATGCTTCCCAGAGAATGAGATCACACATGTCCCAGCTGGGACTTTCTTGGGGCTGCCCAATCTAGAATGGCTGGATCTCAGCAAGAACAAGCTGGATTCTGCAGGTCTGCACCCAGAAGCTTTCAAGGTGAGTGGAGACGGGAAAGACCTTTTGCTATGAAGGGAGGTTCAGAAGCAAAGAGGGAAGTCAATTTATTCGGGGGGGGGGACTGAGGGGGAAATAGATTATTACAGGCACCTTTGGAGATCAATTACTCCTAACTTCTTCAATTAAAGGAGATTCTGAAACTAGGACTGTACATGCAAAGAATGTGTTGGGCCATTGCTCTATAATTTGCCCATTTGCAAGACAATAATACCCGAATTATTTCTTTATGACTATTGAACATGATCACAACCCCGTCAGTGCCTTTCTTCTTCCATGCAGAATCTCACCAAGCTGAAGCGCCTGAATCTGGATGGGAACCGCCTCACTGCAGTCCCAGCTTTGCCCAGTTCACTACAAGAGCTAAAGATGAATGACAATAAATTAGAAGGACTGCAGAGACACAACTTCCGAGGTAGGGGTCACTTTATAAAAAGTCCTTCCTTGGATGTGTGTGTGTGTGCACTCTGCATATGATCAGAGGCCCTCATTCCTAGGTGCCGGAATTTTTGTAAACACAAGGCGGCACCCTATTAAGTCACATTCCCTATAGATTTCTGAAACTCTGGGATAGATACCTAGGGGCTCATCTATACTTCCTACTGTTCTGCCACTTTCCTCAGGGAAAGGTGCTCTTTAACACTCAATCGGAACAAACAGTAATTCAGATTTTCTTAGGATTGAAGTTTGCTCCGATTTAGCACTAAAGTTCAGTGGGGCAAGCGGAAAACTGCTCAGATCCCCATGGTTTCTAGGCACGGAACGAATGGAAGTGTGCAGAAGCCCTTCGTCATTAGGAAAAAAAATACATTTTCCATAGCAAAGAGAACTTCACTGAGACATGGAAATTATATCATTATTTATTAAATTTCTATACTGCCCTTAATCTGAAGGTCACAGGGTAGTTTACAATATAAAAACACAAAAATACATACGATAGTAAGAAATGAAAACAATACCCCATATACACAACTTAAAAGGCCACAGATAGTTTAATTGGCCAAAGGTCTCTTGAGAAGGTTGCTTGTGGGCATTTCTGTAGAATAGCCACTGTTAATATTTAAGATTGTGGTGGTGATTACAACCACTCTGTTTTATGATCTCCACATTTTAGGCAGGACTAGAGCTATGGCAACCGCTTAATAAGATGTTAAGAATTTGTTCTTTTGCTCATGATTTGCTACATTTATAGGCCACTTTGCTGCCAGGGAACCCAAGGCAGCATACAAAGTTCTCCCCCACCCATTTTAGCCTCACAACAACCCTGCGAAGTAGGTGATGCTGAATGATAGTGACTGCCCAACATGAATTCTGTGGCTGTGTGGGAATTTGAACCCTAGTCTCCAGAGTCCTAGGGCACATTCTTATTTCCCTTTGCCCCACTGCTGCCTTGTGGAACATATTCAGGGGAAGAAAACGCTGAGGAGCAAATCCTACACAAATCTGGAGTGGAGTTTCCAAGACAGTTGGATGCCATTTTGTACATGTTGTTTCTGGCAACTCCTGCAGCCCAGCTGGTGCCAAACTCATTTCTTTGCTTTCCTTTGGAGAGGCCAAGAGGGGGAGGGGTTTGTCATCTGGGCAGCCCAGGACCTCTAGACCAGGAGTCAGCATTCTTTTTCAGCCATGGGCCAGTCCACCGTCCCTCAGACCTTGTGGGGGGCCAGACTATATTTTGAAAAAAATAATGAACGAATTCCTATGCCCCACAAATAACCCAGAGATGCATTTTAAATAAAAGCACACATTCTACTCATGTAAAAATACAGATTCCTGGACCGTCCACAGGCCGGATTGAGAAGGCGATTGGGCCGCATCCAGCCCATGGGCCTTAGGTTGCCTACCCCTGCTCTAGACACACTGACCAGGCTTGCACCCCCCAGGTCACTTCAGGCAATGTGATTCTCCAGCAGTTTGGCTCCCTGCCCCCCTGGAGGCACACTCCATTGTCTCCCAAGACAGACAGGTGCCAACAACTTCTGAGGAGAGATGCATAGGCTTATATTGTAAACCCTTATGGGCAAATTACATTGCAGATTACGGTGTCTGGTGCAGCCATACCCAGTGCACACACATGTTATCAAGATGCACAGTAGAACAATTACATAATGGGATGCCCGGCGATTTCAAGTGACCTCATTTTGCTAACAGCATCCATGTGTCTAAATGACCTGAAACTATTGCCCAGACACATTGAAAGTAGACAACAGTAGCAAAAGGAGACCCCCCACATAAACAAATCTCATGGATCGCTACTACAAAGGCAAATCTAGATATGTTGTCCCCCCCGCCCCCGCATTGGCCTTTGACAAAGCCAGCGCTCTACTGAATGCAATGCACCGTGTTCATGCAGACACGTTATGCTATTTCCAATATCGGTGTGAAGATCTTCCATCGGTTTGGAAGCCAGGAAGCCTGCTGTTACTGGTCTAGCTTCTTTCTGTTTCTATAACTGCCCAGTGCTGGATGTGTGTGGGTTGTTTCCTGAGAAGTTTGTTAGCAGCTGATAAATGGGGGCTAAACAGGAAGCTGGGATACACACTGGGCCTCCTGGGAGCAAGTTCTGCTGCTAACAGAGGCCCGTTGTTTCTACTCTGTCCATCCTGAGAGTGTTCCAGCAGTGGAAACTGAAAGGAAATGTAAAAATCGGACTAATATGCTTACATGCATTAATTTTATATAATTTGAAATTTTTGTTCCTTAACAATTGGGGGATTCTGATAGCTGTGTTGCCAATATATTTCTCCCCTGTTAAACTGTTGTTGTCCCTATGTCTTTTGAAGCACCCTGGGGAGGCAGAAATTTGGCAGGTGAAGCTTTCTCCATTCTTTGCTAAATCCCTCCATGTCAGTGAAAAGGCAAAGAGCTTAAGAGTAAGGCTGGTAATGGGAGGCAGAGTGGGGGTGGGCAGAGAGGGGAATATTTGACCCATATTCAAATGTATATTGACCTGCATATCAGTCCTGTATTTCAGTTGGGGGGGAGCCCTCTTAGCTTCTGTGAGGTCCTCCTTTGCAGCTGTTTTTCAAAGGCTATGGAGGGCATGATTTGGTTAAACCTGGAGGAATTCAGGGAGTGAGATTAGTGCATTTCCTTAAGGGGTGCTCTGCCTGTCCCAGTATAATTCCAGCACTGGACTGATTTCTCAATGTCATTTCATAATACATTTGGGGAGCCCCCCTTCTCATCTCATACATGAGCCTTCAAAGAATTAATTCTGCCACAGCACTGTGATGGCGCATCCAGATTGTTGTTATTTTTGCAGGTACAATTAAATGGCATAGCAGCAAATTTATATTGCACAATTAAAACGGCTCCAGTGGTCTTGTGCAACAAAACTGTCCTCCCCCCCCAAAAAACCTGGGCTTTCTGCAGCAAGGAAACATGATGGGAAGGAACAGGGAAGTTTCTTTATTGTAGTTGCGGGGGGAACTTGCTCTTTTATATTTTGAAAATCAATCAAAATCAATCAATCAATCAATCAATCAATCAATAGGATGGGGAAATGCCCTGGAAAGTGTGGGATATGCTTGATGCAACATCATATCACCTTCCTGCAAAAAAATAAGAACAAATGCTTAATAAATAGCTGCCGCCATATAACGTTCCCACAATCTTTGTGCCAAACATCATCAGGATGAATGCTCAATAAGCAGGTTGGCTGCAAGTGGTCAGAGGAGATTCATGGATTCACCTCTCCTCTGCACAGGCCTCTTCAAGCTGCTCACCCTGGAGCTGGAGGCAAATGAGCTGCATGACGGGAACGTGCTCCCCACCACCTTCAAGCCCCTGAGCAGACTCATCTACCTGCGACTGGATCGGAACCGCTTTCGAGCCATCCCGTCAGGTTTGCCTGCCTCCTTGCAGGTGAGCACAGCAGGGGTTGTTCTTTGTAACAGGACCAGACCCTAGTCAGGGGCTGTCAGCTGAACCAGGAGCCAAACCTGGTAGGTCAAAGGGTATAAAGTAATGTATGAGATTTGAAAGGAATACCATACAGCAAGCAATGTCCAACTTCAAATAGGCTGTGAACTACTACCCAGTATCAAAAACAGGCAGTGATCTACCCCAGGCATAGGCAAACCCTCCAGATGTTTTGAGACTACAATTCCCATCATCCCTGACCACTGGTTCTGCTAGCTAGGGATGAAGTTCTTCAACTTAAACTTACTCTTCCCGCCCCCCCACCTTAACACTTGTGTTTTAAGCCGTGCTTATTTTAGAAACCCTCCGGGCCAAACTGGTCTGTCTCCTGGTCTCTCCTGCCCGCTCCACCCTAGAAGGTCACTAGCCGGGCTAGTGGAGTGCGCTGCGGAGCTCTCACAAGGCGCTGCTTCTCCTCTGGGTAGTGGCCAGGATAGAGAAAGAAGCTCTGAAGTGAGCCAGTGATGTCTGCATTGTCTGCTCAGGGCAGCAGCACCACTGTCCAAATCAGCCAAATACTGGGCGCAGTACTGCACCTAGGATTAAAACTGCAGAGTGGAAGGAAAGCAGAACCTTTTCCCGCCTCTTCACTTTCAGCTACTCTCTGAAGACGGGAGAAGAGACCCTCTTAAGAATACAGTGGTACCTCAGGTTAAGTACTTAATTTGTTCCGGAGGTCCATACTTAACCTGAAACTGTTCTTAACCTGAAGCACAACTTTAGCTAATGGGGCCTCCTGCTGCCGCTGCCAGAGCCCAATTTCTGTTCTTATCCTGAAGCAAAGTTCTTAACCTGAAGCGCTATTTCTGGGTTAGCGGAGTGTGTAACCTGAAGCGTATGTAATCTGAAGCGTATGTAACCCGAGTACCACTGTATTAGGGGGTAGGCAGGGGAAGGACTAGACCATGTGAAAAATGAACATAATATTTTAGCTGCAGTTCATTCATTTTCAGCTTTGTATTCTTGTTATAAAAAAGTGTGCCTATACATTCCGTTGTTGCGCCCATAACCTAGGTTGAAGGTGCCATTTAGCTCCTTCAAGTCTCACTTTCTAACACTGCAACCATGAGAGGGGTGTGTACTGTATGTTGTCCTCATGTCCTTGTGGACTTCCCAGAGTCACCTGGTTGGCCATTGTGTGAAACAGGATGCTGGACTAGGGCTGGTCCAGCAGGGTTATTTCCCTCTGCTTCTGTGATACCACCTTCATCTCTCTTTAAAAACAACTGTCTGTCTCCAGTCCAGCCCCATTTAACTTGTCTCATTCTGGAGTTGTTCTGTATGTTGTTGTTTGAGAGGTGGATGGGTTGTGTGAAATAGGTACTGGATTTGCTTGCCACACAAAGCTGGACAGGGACTGAGCAGAAGTGGAACCAAGGAAGGGGGGGGATGCTGGAATCAACTGTGTGTTGTGTGTGTGTGTGTGTGTGTGTGAGAGAGAGAGAGAGAGAGAGAGAGAGAGAGAGAAGTTGGAGTCATATTAAAAGACAGATTTAAAATCAGCAGTTTCCCACCCTTGCAGGAGCTGCACCTCGACTCTAATCGCATTGAGGAGGTGACCGAGAGTGTCCTCAACAAAACCCTGAACCTCACTGTGCTGGTTCTGAGCAACAACAAATTGCAGGAGGATCGCATTGCTCCACGTGCCTGGATAAACCTCCCGTGAGTACCTCAGCATCATTTTCTCATGCCAGTGATACTCCAAAAGGAGAGGGTATGAGAAAATCCAGATTGAGGGAGGGAAAAGTGTAGGAAGGTGATTTGGAGGTGACTGTCATTTTTTAAAAAACAAATTTATTTAAGTTCTCTTTCAAATTGTGAGGTTTGGTTAACAAATCTATTTCTTTTATCTAATTTGAAAAATTCATTAAGTTGATGATATTGTAATCAATCTGTTACTATACTTATCTTCTCCAGACCTTTTTTATTTTAACATCTCCATCCATTAAGAATCTCTACATGTTGCCTACTCGTTTTTCATATTTCATTTTTTTCACTGATATAGCTTCTATGGGAGAAAGCCACAAAGATGTCTTTTTCTAACGGATTTTTATATTTATTTCATACTGTATATAAATTCTTCCTAATAACATGATTCATGAAACCTTTATGCATTTTAACTTTACCATACCATAAATATGAATGCCAGCCAGACTTATTGCCATGTCCTTCCAAGTCTAACACCTGTGTATTTTTCAATACTAACCACTCCTTTAGCTAGCAAAGACAAGATGCCTCATAATAAAGTTGTAGGTCTGGCTGGAGGTAACTGTCATATGGACAACAGAGAAAATAGAGATACAGGAAGTTTATCATCCATATTAAACTACAATATGCCCCCAAGTGCAATGTTTTCCCCAAGGAAGGGAATGGCAGCAATTCATGTATATAGGAGGAAATCCAGAACACCACTGTTGGGAAGTCAGGAATCCCCAAGGGCTGTGTGTGTCTTTTTCCTCCTCAGGAAGCTGGAGGCCTTGGACCTGTCTCACAACCGCCTGGTGCACGTGCCTTCATTTCTACCCCGGCACCTGAAGCAGCTGACTCTGCACCACAACCGCATTGAGCGCATCCCTGGCTACGTCTTTGCCCACATGAAGCCTGGCCTGGAGTTTCTGCATCTGTCACACAATGCACTGCGGGACGATGGCATCCACGCCGTCTCCTTCCTGGGGCTCTACCGCTCCCTTGCTGAGCTGCTCTTGGACAACAACCAGCTCCAAGCCATTCCCCGTGGCATCCTGAACTTAAAGGGGCTGCAGGTTCTGAGACTGAGCCACAATCGCATCAGGTAAAGCAGGGATGGGGAGACAGTGGCCCTTTGCATAGTTATTGGACTCCACTTTGCATCATTCCTGACCATTGGCCTTGCTGGCTGGGGCTTGTGGGAGTCCATCAGTACTGAGAAAGGCACAGGTTCTGCATCTCCAAAAGAGAGCCTACTCTGCTCCTTGCTCCTTTGTGCTTCTTGCATCCACAAGCGATGAGAAATCCTAGGGCATTACAGCCAGTCTGTTTGGAGGAAACAGTGCTGTAGGGACTGGTGGCGTTTGTGTAAAATCTGAATGTATATAAATATACCAATTAGCAAGCAAGCACACAGGCAGCCCAGCACACAACAGAACAGCTATTGTCAGGCTCCGCAGGCAACTATTTTAAATACAGTACCTGGTATCTTGAGGTTGTATTTTGCTCCTGAGATAAAACACGGGAAATCAGATTCCTAGCCTTGCTACTCTCACCCTCATTTTAAAGATGACTCATGTGAGCCAAGAAGTTTTAATCTTATTCTCCTATTATCCATGAACTCACTACTACATTGTCTTGGGTAAGCCAGTCAGCACCTCTCCTGACCAAACCTGTAATATGGGGATCATGCTCAGACGCCTCACAGGGTTGTTGTTTGTACTGCAGAGAGAAGGTACTGTATGTGAAGCCCTGTCAAGGGCTGCATGATGCTGAGGGTTCTTAGTCTCTCTTCCTGGCAGGCATGTCCCCCTGAACTCTGTCTGTGACACGCGGGTGGCAGAGGACTCGAACATTGTGTCGATGCATCTGGAAAACAACTTGATTGACCGCCGCCGGATCCCACCCACAGCCTTCTCCTGCATCAAAGCCTACCACAGTGTAGTGTTGCGGCCGCAACAGAATGAAGAGGACGACTACTAAAGGTGCCTTGCAGATCACTCGCAACAGCTGTGAGGTGGTCACAAGCTATGGGACCAAACACTGTCCCAACCTGGGGGCGTGGGGAGAGATAATTGCTCTTCAAGACATCACAGTGCTGCAGGGGCAAGGAAATAGGCACCTCTCTCTTCTCTGTCACTTGTTTCATGCTCCCCACTAGAGGCTTCAGGGGCAGTCTTTTAAGGAATCAGTTTTTTTGTGATGAGAGAGTACTGGAAACATTACAAATGTACAAAGGTGAACACAGATGACCAGGCGAATACCTAGCAGACAACATTCCACACAGACACCCGGTGCCCCCAAAGCAGCAGCATATCTTTGAGCCTCTCTTGTCATCCTGCTACAAAACTCAAGGCTTCCGTGTCCTTTGCTGACTCTGTTGCAGCACCAGACTGTCTCCTTAGCTCTTCTTCAAGCAGATGGACAGGACAGTTAGCATGTTAATCAAAGGCCTTTAGCAGGAGCCTTTAGCAAAGCAATTGTGAAAAAGCCTTGAGAGAAGTTCTTCTAGTGCAGGCATGGAGAAGCCTGTGGCCCTTCAGATGTTGCTGGACTCCAATTCCCATCATCCCTGACCATTGGCCATGCTATGCTCAGGCTGGTGGGAAATGAGAGTCCAAAGGCAGCTGGAAGGCCACCGATTCCACATCCCTAAACAAGATCTTCTGTCTGGCACCAGAAGGTAGATAGGTTTTGTTATGGATGGTCTGTGTTTTGTCATCTATATGGTACTGACAACATTTCCAAGGGCGTTGTTTCTACTCTCCCTACCCTAACCATTGTAGTCAGCACCTGAGGCTTTTACCACCTCATAACCCTCCAAATTCTGCTACATATAAAGAGTGAGGGGGTGCATTCCAGACTCTCTCTCTTTAGACTTTCCACAGCAAAAACTCACAATATGGTAGCATTTTCTCTCCGGTGTATCAGTTTGATAAGAAGTTTTTTTAAAAAACAACAACAACAAATGAACACAAATTCTATCAGACAGCTCAGTGCTCTTATCCCAGCTCCTTCTTATGTGGTAAATGTTATTAATATGTCTGGTGCTATATACTTTCTGTATTTCTTCACTTACGTTGAAATCTTTCACAATTGTTTTATGTATAACTGTTTTTGCTCTTTCAATTTGTGAATTAAAAAACCTTCTTTAAATAAAATAAAAAATAGTTTAAAACATATTAATTCAAGTGTTTTGTTTTCTGCTGCACCTTACTTAATCATTCCTAACAGTGACCCAGGATATACAGTAGTACCTCGGGTTACAGAAGCTTCAGGTTACAGATGCTTCAGGTTACAGATTCCGCTAACCCAGAAATAGTACCTCGGGTTAAGAACTTTGCTTCAGAATGAGAACAGAAATCACGCCGCCACGGCGGCAGTGATACGCCCCATTAGCTAAAGTGGTGCTTCAGGTTAAGAACAGTTTCAGGTTAAGAATGGACCTCCAGAACGAATTACGGTAAGTTCTTAACCCGAGGTATCTCAAAGTTTAAAGTTAACACTGACTCCTTTGAGAGGGAGAGGATGAGCTTGCGGTTTGCAAACCATATGATGAAACAAATGCTCTTGACCCAAAGTTCAAAACACTGATATGCCTCATGAAGAATAAAAAAGTCAACTTGGCTGCAACTCATGAACAACAAAGATGCTGGATGCTCCTGTGCAAAAGGCCACACTATGCTTGTTTATAACTGATTTCCAGTAAAGCAGTGGACAATGAAGAAGCTGCTGAAACTTCTGCATCACCCTTTGCAAAACGTTGTGTACTGTTACATGAACCCCAATCTCTGAGCAGGAAAAGGTTTCAGGAGTTCCAACAAGTCCCTCAGATTTGGTTTCCTTAGAATGAAGGTCACTGGGCTGATGGCATTTCTGTGATTAGAAGGTTTAATTTACACATATACAAACTGAGCACAAACTGGAAGAGTCACAGCATTAACATTCCAATAGACGCATGGAGATTTCCCATAGCATTCACTTCTCACAGAGAGCAAATAAGGCCTCTTCTGTCCCCTTTCACAGACACCATGATGACACTGCCTCCAGCCAGGGGAGCAGAGAAAGGCATTCCCCCAGAAATGTAATTTGTATGGCACAACTGCACTTGGCCCTGTTTTTGTTAAGCAAAGGCCCACAAGGCTCAAACCCACGGCCCTGAAATTAAGAGTCTCATGCTCTACTGACTGAGCTTTGTTTCAACTTGAATCTCTGGCCCTCAGACATAATCCGTTTGACCCTCAAGCCTGCTTTTGGGTAAGCCATGGGCATGGATCCCTTGGCTCCATCAGGATCTGGCATGTTTTGGCAGCACTGGACGAAAGAGAAGAATCAGAGAGTGGGACAACACAAGGGAACACCCAGGGATGGAGGAGGGAAGTTCTCCCTTGATGTCAGAGAGGAGGAAGCAAGTCTGCTGGCAGGAGGGACATCACAGAACCACAGAGCTGGATATCGAGTTAGGGAAAGTGGGGGGATGGGAACCCGCTCTGGGCCTCAGGCTCTGGGCCAGCAGCCCCAACCCAAATGCTCCCATTCACCTCAGCTGCTTTAAACCAAAGGAGAAAAAGGAGAGCCAACATCTGGTAAACCTCCAGCCTGCCACTTCATAATGCATGGACCCCTATGGATTCAGAAGGAGACCTCCTTGAATAACCACTGCCTTTCCCTCAGAGGCATCACTGCCACATAAGAGCAACTGTAGCCTCTCACTGGGCAGGACACATTGAGGCTCATCCTGACCGCACAGCCTTGTTCGGTCTGTGCAGTAAATGGCTCAGGGTGGGGGTGGGGGCAGGGGTTCGAAGCTTATGATGCAGCCTCCCAAGCTGGTTCCAATTTGCGAGGTCAATTTGTTAGGTCAGCCCGGCGTGGGGACTGGAAGGCGTAGCAGGAGCCTGAGCCAAAGCCAGCATTTGCTGCTGGCCCCTCTGACCTTCCCCAAACAGGAAGTGCCTTTGTTGTGATCCAGATCAGGAGGAGATTGTAGCTGCAAGCTGGGCATTAACTGTTCTCTGCTCTTGAGGGGTCCCTCGTGGGGCCCAGCTGTGGGGAAGGGAGAGGAGCACGTCAGCTGAGAGAAGAAATGCTGTACTGGGGACTGAAGGAACATGGGGCAAGGGCAGAGGATCCCCCTTGCCACATGGGATATGGACAGAGGTTTTGCAACACACACACACACTTTTCTCTGTCTCGGCAGACCAGAAGCACTATCAAAGTTCAAGGACAAGTTACAGGCAGGGGAAATCACCCAAGGAGAACATGGAGAAGACAGAGGAGCCCGTGTGTAGGGTGGGGTGAGAGGGCACGGCCTAGGGAGGGAGATGCTGGTTAGCTATTGAGGGAGAGGGGTCTGAATGGGTCGTTTGGCATGCCAAGGGGCACATTGAGGCAGACAAATATCCCCTCACATCTTTGGGAGCCCATTTCTGAGAGCTGTTCAGCATTCCATTCCCCAAGGCCTTGTTCTGAAACCCTGTTCAGATAGCAACCTCCCTACTGTCAATACAGAGGAAAGCCTTCACTCCTGGTGAAATCTAAAAAATGGGAAGGTGTCTCGGGAAGATGGAATCACTGGAGAAGTGTAGAAAGCAGCCTGCAATTTCTGGGCCTCTATCCCTGCAGCTCTGCTACAGAAATTAATAATAGTGGTCACTTCCTTGCTCAGTGGAATATTAGTATAGTCATTCCTATATTTAAGAAAGGCGATCCTAACAAAGCAGCCAATTATCTCCCCTATTAGTTTGTTGGATGTATATACCAAAGTATATACCAAATACTTGTTAAAGAAATTACATTATTGGCTGTACTTTAGTGAGGTGATAGCAGAAGAACAGGTGGAGTTCTGCTGTAATTGCGGAGGAAATGAGTGTCTTCCCCCTTTCTCAACATGTTCCTCCCTTCCCAGTGCCTTCGCTTCCTGCCATGTGCTGCGGTGCCTGATGTGACCAGCCAAAGCCTTGTCTGCCCCTATTAGCATCACCGACAGAAGCTGCTCCTCTTTCCTCAGGCTTCCTGCCCATCTGGTGCTCCAGGGCAAGGAGTGCTGGAGCAGCAGGGAGAGGCCTCTTCCAGCACCTGCTGTTGCCGCTGCTTTGCCTGTTACCACAGATAAGATGCGATGCAGCACTGAAGGCTGGGTCACCTGCTGGTCAACAGCCCGCAAAGGAGGAACCACCCACGAGACAGCTAGAGCTAATTTTGTGCCAAGACCCTTTCGCTTGTGTGTGCCTGTGCGCCAGACAACATAGGGAGGAAGTTAGTGGGGAAGATGGACTCAGGGGCTTTAAACTGGGGGTGGGCAGAATCATAGAATCACAGAATTGTAAAGGATCCCGAGGGTCATCTAGTCCAACCCCCTGAAATGCAGGAATCTCCACCGAAGCATCCCTGACAATTGGCCATCCGACTTCACCTTAAAAACCTCCTAGGAAGAAGAGTCCACCACTTCTTGACAGAGTCTGTTCCAATATTGACTAGGAGTGCATTCTCAGGATCATTTAATATAAACTAGCCATGCCTTAGGATATCCTACAGATGTACTCTTTTTCGTACATTAAAAACAGATTGGAGGGCCATAGGGGATTTTAGTGAAGAAAACAGCAGACCACACAAGAGACTGAAGTTAGCCTGGCCCTGTTTAGTCACAATCAGATTAGATGTGCCTGATTCCTGAGAGTGCCATGCCTGATTTCAAGATTCCAGGAAGGCTTAAAGGCCTGCTCTTGGATATAAACAATATTAAATAGCCGAGAGAGAAAAACAGAGTTTTTAAGAGTGCTGCTTGGAGCTGCTTTTTAATATTTTGCAATAACTATTTAGTTAAAGTCAGCTTTCTTGTTTATTGAAGCGAAGGAATATGTGCCAGCCCAGGCAATTGTCCCCCCACCCACTTCCTTGTCCCTTACCATATTTGATTTGGGGAATGCCCCCCCAGTTACTGGGATCTGGACCTGATAGAGTTACTGTGAGCAATTTATGTGCATAATATATCTCTAGCTCTATTTATCTGTCTATTCACACAAACATACAGAAAGAGAAAGAAGGGGAGGGAGTCATTGAAGGCAGCAGGATTGGAACAGCAGCACAGCGGGAAAGAAATTAAGCCTTCCTCTCACACTTTGTTTCTGACTACCATTCTGCCCCCCTTAAGCTGCTATTAGCTCCAGGGCAGGGGAGTTTCCACTGGTGTCAAGGGGACCAGATGCAAATAGCAGATTGGGGAGGGAGATTTTCATGGGGACATAAGGAAGGCTCTGCTGGATCTGGCCAAAGGCCCATCTAATCCAACATCCTAGTCTCACGGTGGCTGTCCAGGTGCCTACGGGAAGTCTGAAAGCAGAAGCAGAGCACAACAACACTCTTCCCACCTGCAATTTCAGCAACCAGCACAGCGATCATGGTTAGTAGTCACTGATAACCAGTGATGTATCCCAGATATAGTTTGGCTCCCAGATATTGGATGCTGGGTCTCAGTAAGGGTAGCCGAATTGTAACAGGAGATAGGTTGGATAATGGGGAACACTGTGCAGGTAAGTTCTCCCACAGAAGCTCCGCAGAAATGAATGCAGGAAAATGAGCAAACGATTTGCATACAGAAACTTCCATGTTCAGTCCTTCCTGCTTTGCAGTCATAGTTAAACACAAGCAAAATGTCACATGAATCTAAAAGTGAGCAAATGTGAAAACAGAGAATCTGATGGACAATTCTCACCTCAAATCACTGCAGCTGTAGTCAGAGTAGAAGATTACTTAACACGGCGCAGGAATTGCCTCTGTTATTTACCAGGAAAATCAGCTTAGAGTGTTATGCAACTGGATGCCTTCAGAATATTTAATATCCGAGTGTACTAAAATATTTGAATTGTTATTCTAAAAACTTAGTTGGGGTCACGGAGACAAAAATGAATGTCTTGTGACAGAATAGAACATTTACACACACACGTGTGTTACTTTTTGTTGTAAACCATTCATCACAAATCTACTGTTCTTTTGGAAGAATGGCTCCTCTAGCAGGATTTTAAAGATTTTTGGAAGGTACTCAACCAACCCATCCTGTCAGCGCAGGCATTTCCGCCCAGGCAACAGGACTACTTCATATCCCCCCCCCTGCACACTACACCCTGCCTGAATATGTTATAGAGGTAGAAGAAGCCCCTAGAACAGATTTAGGAGGAGCAGGAAGAGAAGGAAAATGTTCAGTTGTATAAGCAGAAATCCTTGTGCAAGCAGAAAGTTCATGAAACACTATGTTGGATACAATCCTTTCTTTTGCCTCTCACCTGCCTGCCCAATGGGGTCAACAAGGCCACAGAGAGAGAGGGGGGAACCCCCCATCTGAAACATTTAGTAGGAAGGAGAGAAATGTGTATTGATTGTGCTGCTGCATCCTACTGAGGACCTTTTCCCCTTTGTGGATGACTTTATTTATACTTTCAAAATTACATCCTAAAGATTCTGAGTGGCTGAATCCCCAAAGATCAGAATTTCCTACTGGGAGAAGTGGTTTGCAAGTGCAACTCCTCCACAACCTTTATTCCTCTCTAGCTGGTGGTGACTGGGTTTGTCACAGGTGCTGGAACTGTAGTTCTGTAAGATCAGCACCCTTAACAAACTACAGTTCCCAGGATTCTCCAAGTGCTGTAAAATGCTTTAAATGTATGGGGCGGATGAGACCCCTCTTAGTTACCAAGTACCCCAGGAAGACCGAAGCCTGTCCAAACTTCCAGAGCCTCAAGAGCTGGAGTGTGTTGTTAACCCCTGTTTCCTGTTCTGACTCCAGCTGGGGAAATTCCATTCTCTTCTCTAAAACCACCCGCCTCCTTCTCTCACCCACTTTCTTGGTCAAGAAATATCCTGCACATCCTGTCCTGAATTCTTTGGGAAACAGAAATTGTGCAACCGTGTGCCAGCTGCTTTCTTCTGCCTCACGGTATCCCAACATCCGAAAGGCAAACAAGAGAGAGAGAGAAAGATCCACCCACTAGGCAGGGCTGTTTTTATATGCTCAGGTGTTGATAATGAACAGTGCACTCCTAGAAAGCACAGGTCCAAGCAGTTTCCTGCTTGTCCTGTGCCTAGTCTGAGAGGTTTTGGCTACCAATTAGTTTCCGGGCCCAATTCAAAGTGCTGGTTTTGACCTATCTATCTATCATCTATCTATCTATCATCTATCTATCTATCTATCTATCTATCTATCTATCTATCTATCTATCTATCTATCATCTATCTATCATCTATCTATCTATCTATCTATCTATCTATCTATCTATCTATCTATCTATCTATCTATCTATCTATCTATCATCTATCTATCTATCTATCTATATCTATCTATCTATCTATCTATCTATCTATCTATCTATCTATCTATCTATCATCTATCTATCTATCATCTATCTATCTATCATCTATCTATCTATTTGCTTTTTATTGAAATTTCCACACACAAAAACAAAAAGCACACAACAAAGGAAAAATAAACAGACAAAAAGAAAAAAGAAAACACTCTTATTAATCAATTTTAAGTATCATCCACTTATTTACCTATAAAGCCTTAAACGGCTCAGGACTGAAATACCTCAAGGACTGCCTCACCCCATATGAACCTACCAGGTCCCTGAGATCACCTTCTGAGGCCTGCCTTCGTGTGCCTCTTCCTCGAGAGGTCCAGAGGGTGGCAACAAGAGAAGAGGCCTTCTCTGCAGTGGCTCCCAGTCCGTGGGATGCTCTCTCCAGGGACGTTTACCTGGTGCCTTCATTACACACCTTCAGGCGCCAGGCAAAAACATTCCTTTTTAACCAGGCCTTTGGTTTATCAGTTTGACATCCAGCACCCTTTTAGAATGTGGCTTTTGGGGGGGGGTATGGAGTTACTGCTTTGGGTTTGATTTTATATGTTGTGGTCTTGTTGTGAACCTCCCTGAGACCTCTGGGTATAGGAGGGTGTATGAGTTGAATAAATAATAAACAAATAATTTGCCCAGCCACTCCCCCCCCCAAACCCCCCCCTGCTCTTAAGCACTAAATCAGCACAAATGGCAACCTGTGGGAAACCCTGTGGGAAATCCAGCGCTAAACCAGGGGTTTTCCTAGGGGGAAAGAGGGGGAAAGGAGTGTGGGTGTGCCTTGTCAATGTTTACTTGTTTGATAGACTTTTGCATTTGGAGTGAAGGACAAAAGAGTGGGAGGGGGATGTTGTTGCTGTTGCTGTTTAAATTTATATACCACTCTTCCTCTGTGGATCTCAGGGCAGTTCACAATATGAAAACACAGGATAAAAGCACAAAATAAATAGTTAAAACAAAACATAATCCACCCTCCCACAAACACATTTAAAAGGCTGTACAATATTAATCAGCCCAAGACCTGGTTGAAGAAGGATTTTGCTGGATACCTAAAGATGTATGACTGCAGAAAAGGCTTGTTCTCATGTTGCCACCCTCCAGACCTCACGTGGAGGCAGCACACGACGAAGGGCCTCAGATGATTAACACAGAGTCCAGGATGGTTTATATGAGGAAAGGCAGTCCTTGAGGTATTGTGGACCTGAGCTGTTTAAGGCTTTATAGTTCAAAACCAGCACTTTGAATTGGGCCCAGAAACTAACTGGCAGCCCGTGCAGTTGGGCCACGATCAGTGTAATCTGCTCAAACTGTCTTGCTCTGGTGAGCAACCTGTCCATCGAATTCTGCACTAGTTGAAGTTTCCAGAGGCAGCCCTACTTATAATGTGTTACTGTAATCCAGCCTAGAGGTTACCAGAGCAGAGGCAACAGAAGTTAGGTTATCCCTGTCCAGATAAGGGGGCAGCTGAGCCACCAGCCAATGCTGATGGAAGGTACTCTGTGCCACTGAGGCCACCTGAGCCTCAAGCGACAGCAAAGGATTCAGGAGGACCCCCAAGCTACGTACCTGCTCCTTCAGAGGGAGTGTAACCCCTCTGAAGAGCAGGCCACCTCCCATCCAGCCAGCCTAGGGAACCTCCACTAACAGTGCCTCTGTCTTATCTGGATTGAGCTATACAGTATGTGTAATGCAAAAGCTCCTGTGCTCCTGAACGGCTGAAGACATAGCCTGTATAATTGCAGATACATCTGTGAAACCTTGAGAACTTGAAACATAGCCACTTTTTAAAAGTGAGGTTCTCAACTATATGTGTGCCTGTCTATGTATACATATGCCACACATATTTTTCAGCATGTCGAACCAACAGGAGACAAATGGCACTGATCACAGCTGGCTGCATCTCAGCCTTGCCCAGACAGCTCTAATTTAAAGGACTGGGAGCATTGTTTCAACAGGTTTCAAAAACTGCAGACCAGCTGTGCTTCAGCTGAATCAGAAATTGCATCAAGTGCCAGAATGGACCCTCAGCCCTCTCTGCACCTCAGAGAACATGCAATTATTCCATGGAGCACCTGTATTTCTGACCAGTACATGGATTCTACACATTTACATATCCATAGTTATAAACATGTTAAGGTGCCAGCTTTAACAAAAGAAGAATGGCATATTAAACTGTTAAAATACACCGAGTTATCAGAGATGACCACTAGAATAAGAAATCAAAATGATGAAAGATACAAGGAGGACTGGATATTTATTATTGAATATATGAAAAAGTATGATAAAAACACAATTAACCCAGCAGGATGGTGATATTTTCAGTAGGATAATAAAAAACTAAAGTGTAGATAAATACTTGTGATAGACGAGGTGAACCAAGAAAATGCGAGAAAAAGAGGAGACAAAAGGAACCATGGAAGGAGAAGGATGGGAAGTTGGTGGAGGAATGCTTTCTGGTTTTCTGTTTATTTTTCGATATCCTAAAATTATTATTTCTTTTTTATATCAGAGTTTTCTTTTTTGTGTCTATTGCATTATTTCCGATCATTTCTTTATCAATGAGAGAGAGAGAGAGAGAGAGAGAGAGAGAGAGAGAGAGAGAGAGAGAGAGAGAAACCGTCCCGGATTCAGATTTGATCCCAGAATGTCCAACTTTTCCTTAGGATGTCTCTATTTTCACTGGAGAAATGTTGGAAGGTGTGGAGTTATCCGACCGAGCCGCCAGAAAGCAATCTTGTATAGGGAAGTTTATTTAATGTTTAATGTTTTATTATGTTTTTACATATGTTGGAAGCTGCCCAGAGTGGCTGGGGCAACCCAGTAAGATGTGTGGGGTATAAATAGTGAAATTATCATGATGGAATGGGACCTCCCTATTTTCATGGGAGAAATGTTGGAGGGTAGGCCAGTGCACAGCAGCCATGTGCAAAATGGGACTCTTAGTCATGGTGCTGGCTGGGAAAACTGGAGAGGTGGAGAAGTGGGGTGGGAGAGGGCGGAAGGGGGGAGGTTGGAAACTCCGGCGTCATCATTAATCCAAGCCTCACAGCCAAAAAGACAGCAGCACTGTGAGAGCAGGAGGCCAATGACAACTTGGCTCCAAGACTCTGCCACCAGCCAGAGGCCCCAAATGGAACATGGAAAAAATGGCTGGGCTGTCTGCCCCTCCTTGATGCACACAGCTCATGGGGCCCAGACAGGTTTTCAGTGTTACGTGGGGGTTTTTTGCATCACATACAGACGCCAATGAAAAACCAAGAGGCAGCTGTTCCTGATGCTGCAGGGTGCTGCTGAGGAACCCGAAAAACACAAGGAGCTGGTCAGTCTGCCTGGGGGAAAAAGACAAATTTAAAAAAGTATTCAGGCTTGGTTAAACAATCTTAGGGACCAACCACATACATCGTGAAAGGGTTGCATTAATATCCCTTACACCAAACTAAGTTATCAGATGTCCCTATTTTCAGCAGAGAAATGTTGGAGGGTATGAGTTTTGCAGCAGGGATGGGGAAACCTTTTCAACCCAGGGGCCGCATTTCCTCCTTGGAGATTTTTCGAGGGCCACATCCCAGTGGCAGGCAGGGCCAGAGGCAAGAGTGCACCAAGTAACAAATATAAAATTTGCTTTTGGACCATGTGCTAGTTTCTACACATGCTCTCTTATCCTTCACCCAGACTGGCAAGAGGCATCATTGGGGTTCGAGGGCAAAAATGTTCAGGGTGCAAAGCAGGCCAGTGAGGGGTGAGGCCTGCGGTGGCACATCTGCCCCCTGGGCTTGACATTCACCACCCCGGTTATACAATTGTTGATGATGCGGAGAACAGACAGTTCATGGAGAAGAGGGCGCTGGGAGGCAGAAAGGGTCTGGAAGAAACCAAAGCAAGAGAGGTGTTTCTGACTGCCTGTTGTCGGTTGCGGAAGGTGGAGTTGGACCTTGGAGCAACCCTCTTCCTCTGGTCTGCCTTGACTTGATTCCTGTAACCCAGAAAGCAGCTGTCTCTGGCTTGCATCTCACAGCAGCCCTTACCATTCCTGCCCCTCGCGTCCTGGGGCAGGGTGGGCGATGATGGCCGGGGGGGGGGGGAGCAGTAAGGTAATGCCGTTTCCAAGGCACAGGACGGCTGCAGCTGTGAAAACAGTGCTGCTTGCTAGGCTGGCCAGAGAAAAAGAGAGAGGAGAGCTGCAGGGAGGGAGAAATGCTAGGAGGAGGGGAGGCTGGTTGCAATCTAGTGGGCCTTTGCTCATCTCTGTTCCTAGCCATCTATGACCCCACCCCACTGGACTTTTTACTAACAACTCCCCCTCAGAAAAGCCTGTTATATAACTGGATGGCTGAGCCCCTCCCTCCTTCCTGCAAACCCTTGTAGGCAGCTCAAAGGGCGGGGTCCCCTTACATCCTATTCCCACCCCCCACCTAGCCTGCAGGTACACTGTCTCACGCTGGATGCTAATCTCATCAGCCTCAGCTGCTCAGCCAGGTAGAAGAGGGATCTTGAAATATACTCCAAGTCAAGTGTGGATTTCATGCCCTTTATTCAGCTCAGAGTAGTGAGGAATGGAAGTTCCCCCTGAAATGTCTGCTTTATATACATTATTTATACAATGGGCCCTACGTGATTGGCTAATTCTGGGATTCTCCTGTAGGCCAATCAGGTTGCAGATTCACTTCCACCCGGAGTTGGATTGGGTGGCTCCTGCGGACCAATCAGACTGCTGCATTCTGGATCCTATTCAACTCAGTACATAACAGATCTAGAAGAGGGAAGTGAAGCTGGGGCACAAGGGGGGTGTATAGGGCTTTGGTTTTTTGTCACTGCCATGAATTGCTCTCTCCCTCTCTAAACTCATTCTCTCTGAGGCTTGGTTATTATAAACAGCCAATGAGGAGGTAAACCTGTCTGGACTGTGACACTGCAGACTGCAGGTGGGATCTCTCCCGATGGTGCAGTTAGGTCCTGAATAGTGTTTACTGCTGGGAGGGGGGTGACCCTTGTTAGATGCTACGCTGCATTTCCTCCCCTTGCTTCAAGGGGGGGTGGGTCAGCCCTTCTGTGTTGTACAATGTACAGGCAACGCTCCATTTACGTGGGGGATGCATTCCAAGGCACCACACATTTACGTGAAATCATATATACTTGAAACACCTTTGGAAAAGCCTGCCAATGCCCTCTAAACCTCTGCAAACCCTTGAAAAATCCTTTGAAAAATCAGCAGTACTTCTAGACACCAAACTCCACCGCAATTGCTCCCCCCAATCCTCCTTGCTCGAACTTCAACTCTTCCCAGGCCTCAATGGTCAGTGCAAGAGCTCCTGGCATTGTACTTGCAAAGGCTCGTGGGATTGCTAGGCATTGTTTTCGGACCATTTTGCCATTTTTAAAGCCATTTACTGGTTCGTGCATGGTCAATTGGTCATTGCTTGTACAATAAAAAGAACACAAAAGACAGCAGATGTTTTTATAAAACAAAAACAAAGCCAATACAGACTAGGTACCAATGGCAGACATCCATCAAGTTCTAAGTTATGGAAAATCATGAATTGAATATATACAAAATTATTCAAATGCTTATACAATGACTTGCAGAAGAGCTTTAAGACCTCAATTAATCAACAGCTGCAAACTGGGCCAGCCCACCCGTGAGGCAAGGTGAAGCAACTGCCTCAGGCGGCAGGTTCCACAAGGGCAGCAAATCCTGATGGAGATATTTATTTTCTCCCTTGTCCCTGATGTAGATCTTCACTCACCCTTTCTTCCCTGGCCAGCAGGGGACAACATTTCTGGGTTCACCTCAGGTGCCAAAGAGCCCTGGTGGCAAATTGCAGAAAACAATTCACCAGTGTGAGATGCTGTAAATGTGATGTAGTAGTCAATATACTCTGCAGCCTAGAGTCACAGAGAGAATTTGAAAAACGCACACACAACACTAGTCCAGATGCACTTCAAAAGTTGAAGCCCTTCCCCAAAGTAAAAGTATTTGGAAAGCCAAAATTCAGAAACGTACTTTGCAATCCAAATTAAACTGCCATCTTACATAACTATACATGCTGTGAAAATGTGTTTAACAGACAATATTTTACTTTCAAAGCTACTGTGCTGGGGAGAACAGAAATACAAGGCTTGACTTTTTAAAACATCTATGTAAAGCGTAATCTCTCAAACTTTTTTCTCAATAGAAACTGGATGCTTACTTCACCTAAGGATGTTTATTTTTTTATAATGTTAGAAGTCCTTATACTTGGAGAGGGACCATATGCTTTGCATGCATAAAACCCCAGGTTCAGTTTGGAGCACATCCCATTCAAAGAACAAGGTAGTAAGTGACGTGAAAGAAACTGTGGGAGCCACTGACAGACCAGACAATACTGGGCTAGTCCAACCTGTCACAAGGCAGATTTCTAAGGGCCCTCTCAGGAGAGTCTGTACACCTCAGTCTCCATTCTGGAGATGCAACTTGCTGCCTCTACTGTAGGAAGGAAATTATGCTGAGCTTCTGCAGAGTGATGAATGATTCAATCAATCCCTGTTCTCGGTTGCTGAGCCAGAACAGGAGAAGGCAAGAGAAGAGCAGTAACTCACAGAGGGATGTCCTGGGCAGCCTCCTCTGTAGGAGTGGAGTACTTTCCGTTCATGAGATAATCAGATCCAGCCTTTGCAAACCTGGTGTGCCCTCCAGTTGTTTTGGACTACAAGTCCCATCAGTCTGGAACTTACAGTCATGTTGGCTGGGACTGATGTGAGTTGTAGTCCAAAACATCTGGAGGGCACAAGGTTGTCAAAGGCGGCTTTATTCAAATACATTCTCCCAGCACACGAGCAATTCTCTTGCATCTGCACCGGGCATCCTAGGGCAGTTGCCAGGGCCTCAGAAGGGCTCCCCAGTGCCAAGGCCTTCCCCGGCAGCTCCACATCATACAGCTGGCTCTGTGAATATTCATTTACACTTGCCATAAAACTCCCAGAGTGATTTAATACTAGAGTATTAAAACATCAGAGTAGCATTCAAGGACAGAGCCTGCCAACTTTCTACTGGACCCTCTATTCTGAAGCCATGTTGACATGAGTTGTGCTACAAGTCCAGGTAGGGACTACTAAGAGTACTCCCCCAGTGAGCTCAGTGTCTGACCCAGGACATGCAGGGTAAGGCCCAACTGAAGGTATCCTGGGCCCAAGCTGTTCAGAGCTTTGAAATGGCCCAGCATCACAGTGGGTGGAAAGCTACTACCAGCACAGCTGCGTTTCAAGCCATGTTTTTCATTGCTGTACACACCAGAGAAGGGACAGGGAGATGTGCATTACCTGGTTAGTTTCCCTGCAGCTGCAAAACATCCCACCTTGCTCCCTTTCAATGAAGCCATTATCTGTGCATGTGCAATGGATGTCTGGAAGGTATACAGCTCAGTGTAACTGCAGCTGACGGTTTCAAATCAGATGGAAGCTGGTTTGGGGGGAAACGCATCAACCAGCAGTATTTCTCCAGAAACTACAGGCAACATGTGGATTGTGGCTAACGTTTTGTGTTTTTGGCTCCAAACACCAGCAGTGGGAGTGCACTGGAGCTGAACTCTATTATAAACCCTTCGCATTTATTCTAAGCTTTAAAATACAACTTCAATCTCCAACACAGGCATGTTTGATTCCAAGTGCTGACTTTTCAAGTGCATCATTTCAAGCAGCAATCCCTCCCCCCAATCTTTTCCCTTCTTCTCCAATCCATCCATTCATCTCTCACGCAGGTGTCCTTCACAGCTCCCTTTGGGTTGCCTTTGAGTGCAATCAAAATGAGGGCCACCCACAGCTGCATCCCGGACTCACCAGGCAGGTCTGTGTCCTTGGCAGAGAGGCCTACACTCAAGAGCAGAAAGACCCCAGCCTGAGCAAATGCAGTTGAGGCACATCTGGACACTATTACTGCAAAGGTCTTGTTGGGGGCAGCAGCAGTGCCAGCCTCCCCTTTGGTGCCTCCCACACCCATTGTCCTCTTCACAGTTCAGGATTTTGGTGGAAGCGGAAAGTCTCCCCTTCCTACTCTTCTACTTCTACTTGTGTAAAAGGCCCTTGATCCCAAGCACGGAGTCTCAGAAGCCCCCAGACCACAGCCCAGGGGCTTCCCAGCAAACGTGGCTCAGGAGACAGAGGGACTCTCTGCTGTTTTGCCCTTCCAGCACAGGAGTGTTTTGCACTTCTCACTTTCTTGTGAGGGAGGCACATTAGTAGGATCTTTTTATTTACAAATGTATGCTAGGTGGTGGTTGCAGCGGCTGGTGGTGTTCCTTGGGACCAGTAGGAAGGCAGAAAGGCCAGCAGCTGTTGATGCCAGAACCAATGACAGAGGGTGGGTCCCTGCTGCAAAGGGGATTGCAATCTAGAATTCAACAAAGAGAAAACAACTGAGGAAGGGGAGAGAATTAGAAAATGGAGGCAAGGTGGAAAGGAGAAGACTGTGTACTTCTATGGAACACACAGTTCTCCAAGAGGGCCACAAGACCCTATCCTTAGGGCTTATGACTGAGGTGGGGGGATGAAGGAAGGATGGACCAGGCAATGAGTTTGTGTTTACTGAACAATAGTCTTCCCCCCACACACACCACTGCTCTTCCAGCATTGCCCAGCAGATTGCTTTTATATTTGAGTGAGTTTCCAAATTAGTTGGGGGGTTTAGAGAGGGAAAATCTACTCATCAAAGATAAAAAATCCCACTGAGCACAGGGAATGCCCTGAGGCAGCCTAAAGTAGCTCTTTGGGGAGCAGCCAAGATGTGAAGATAATGAGAATGGTGAGTTGTTGCTTAACATTGCTTAACATTATTGGAACAATATACAGTATGTGTTATTTCTCGCTTTTTAAAGTTTCCCTTAAAACATTATCAGAAAAGCATTATCAAAAACTGTCTAGCCAAGGGGTTGCCAATGCAGTGCCTGTGGGTCTCCCTTGGCTCCCACTGGGTCCCCCCCCTCTGAAATTAGGCTCAAAAAAGCCATAGAACCTGTGTGGCTTGTATTGAGCTAAGCTCTAAGTAGATTCATTGAAAATAATGAACCTAAGTTAGGCATGCCCATTAACTTCAGCGGAGTTAACTAGCATTCAATACAATTTGTGTGTGTGTGTGTGATACCCACAACAGTTACCCCTGTTTGGAAATGAGCCACAAGCCTTAAAAGGGTGATGGCTTCTCATTTAGTCTGTTGAAATTGCAATGAGCTGCTCCCAAATCTTTAACCCAGTTATGTATATCATAACTTCCATGATAAATGAATACATATGTGATTAGCACTCCTTCTTCAAATATTCTTTACTCTCTAATTTATGTACATATTTAGCAAAAACTGAAAATGTTTAAAATTTAAATGCTCAGTTCTGCCAAAAGGATATATGGGGATGTATTGGGCAGAGGTGCCGGGTTGCCCCCAAGATTGGGGGGACAACGTGTGTAACACGTGTGATGTCACACACACATCACATGACGTCACAGACGTCTCCTGACGCTGTGTAAAATGGTGCATATTGAGGAGGCTGAAGACACCTCAACCCCCCAGAGTTGGCACACCTGGTACTGGGGATGGGGATGGTACTGTGACCCTCGTGTTGTTGGTCTATTTTTAATTAATTAATTAATATTATTGACAATATAGCACCCTTCATCTGAAAATCTCAGGGTGGTTCACAAGATAAAACCCCCATCACCCTTGACCTTTGGCCATGCTGGCTGAGGCTGGTGGGAGTCCAGCAACATCTGGAGCAGAAAGATTAAGGAAAAGGGCTGGCTATATTAACCCTCCATCTTCAGAGGCACTTACCACTGAATACAATAGCTGGGGAGCAACGCCACAGGGGGGCTCTTCCTGTTGGCTTCCCATAGGCATTTTGTTGGGAAACAGGATGCCGATCGGGTCTGATCCATCAGGGCTCACCTTATGCTTGTATTGCTTCCACCCACCCGAATTTAGAGACATTCTATCCAAAATGACATTTCTCTGTAATTACAGTGAAACAGTCCTGGCCAAGGCTGTGGGTACGATTCCTCACGCCTGGTTTCCCAAAAGCAACACCTTCCTTTGAGGCCTCTTGCTTGGACCAAGGCTGTGCTAACCCACCCGAATGCAGCTCTTAGATTTGTGCCGCCGGGGGGGGGGGGGAGGCAGGAAAAAGCAAGAGAACAAATTTGGAAGAAGCTGGTGCAGCTAATTACCAAGAGCTAATTACCAAGGGCTGGGGAGGGGTTGAGCAATCCCAGAATGCAAACAATGCAGAGCTGTTGTTGCTGCTGAGATAGACAGGGAGCAGAACCACACGGAAAGGGATCTGGGTGACTCAGGAGGAGTTCATTTGCAACCTCAAACCAAACTCAGTTGCTTGCCACCATAAAGGTTAACTCTTTACCAATAGGGCTCGGTCCCAGTATCCAATCATTGTGCCATCCCAGGTGACAAGAAGTCAAGCAACTAGGTGTCATTTTATTCCACACAATCCCCCTACAGGGTGCTTCAGAGGTGCCAGGGAATTTCACTTATAATGCAATTTCAAGGGAGAATCGGGAAGTTCTTAATTAAAGAAAACATCTGAGGAATTCTGAGGAGAGGAAAGGGAAGGAACATTTTCATGTGGGACATGGGGGTGGGGGCGCAGTGTCATTAGTTTGCCTGAGAGAACAGGAATGCCAGCTTTATACCCTGTAGGCTGTTCCTAACCTAAATAAAATTGGAGAGCAAACTCCCAGGCTCCCACCCTATTCGATTTCCAAAGCCCAGGAATAGATTCCACAAGGACTTCTGCATGTGCAATGCAACGTTCTCCCCCTCTTCTGCCTGCTCATGCTCTCTAAATCCATTCTAGGGTTTTCCCCAAACTTATGCAGAGAATATTTGAGAGAACATGGGGTGTGCATGGGGGGGAGGAGAGGAGGAAAGTCCTGTTGCGTAAGCAGGATAGGGTGCCGGAGTTGAATACCTCCATATGGGAAGGCCACTCATGCAGGCTCATATGGGGTGGAGGCCCTGTGGGGCGGAAATATTTATTTTGTCTTTCATTTTTTAGATTAAAATTATTTGCATAATTTATTACTTTTGTTAAATTTTCCTTTGTATTAAATCAATTCGGAATTAGTCATTTCAGATTTCAATCTGTATTTTGTAAATCATTATTTGCAATTGGACATGCACACACCTTACGGTGCCTGTGATTTTTAACTCTGAGTGGAATGATATTGGCAGGCTACAGGCTTTCCTAAGGCAATGGTTCCTGAACTCCTCCCCACCCTCCCTAGACCAGTTGAAAATTGCTGATTGCTGAGGATCTTTGCAGACCACTTGGGGCAATTGTGATGCTATACAGTGTACACAATGGAGTTCAGGCTCGTGGACCACTGGTGGTCCCCTGACCACAGCTTGGGAACCCCTGTTCTAAGAGCATCATGCCTACCAAATGGGGCTGGGTAGGGGAGACAAGCTGAGGATGTAAGGAAGGGGTGTGGGTGGTTCCCTTCCTTTACGCCCCTTTTGATATTAAAAATAGACCCCAGCCCTTTATACCCGGAGAAGGCAGACACGTGAGGGGCAAGCGTGGCTGCCACCGTCACGTTTCGTTTGGCCTTGAGGCACCCCAGCCCAGTTGTTAGTTTGCTCAACTCAAAACAGCAGTAGATTCATGAGGGATGTTCAGGAGGGGCAAGGCAAGAGGGATAGAGAATATCTTCATAAGAATATGAGATTCCTGGGGACTAAAGCAAAAAACCCTGCAGGGATCAAAGATCACATCAGGAATGTTCCTGCTGGCGTCATGTCCAATCTGGCCTACATTCCTGCAGCTGCTATCCAAACGCAGCTGGAACCAGCTCCCACAGCGAAGAAGAAGAAGAAGAAGAAGAAGAAGAAGAAGAAGAAGAGGCCACCACAATGCATGCAAGGGCCAGAAAATATTGTGAGCTCTTATTATAACAAGTTTGGGGGTTATAAAGCTATGTGTAATACTATCCAGGGTTAGACTCTAAGGAAGCTACTGAGCCTCTTGGGCTTGCTGATTGGAAGGTCGGCAATTTGAATCCGCGCAACGGGGAGAGCTCCCATTTCTCTGTCCCAGCTTCTGCCAACCTACCAGTTCGAAAGCACACCAGTGCAAGTAGATAAACAGGTACTGCTGCAGCAGGAAGGTAAACGGCATTTCCGTGCACTCTGGCACTCTTTATGGTGTCCCATTGCACCAGAAGTGGTTTAGTCATGCACATGTAAAAGATAAATACATGAGGCACCTTTCCTGGGTTGTGTATTGGACATGGTAATCCTAGCCAAATCAACAAGTGTCAATAAGTCAAACAAACTTCTTTGTGAGAGGACTGCCTGGGCGGATTAACTGTTAGGAGGGCAAAGCAAAAAGGAAGTAGGTGTCAGAATACAAATGAATGGAGCCCTCTAGTTAATGGGTAGGCAAACTAAGGCCCAGGGGCTGGATCCGGCACAATTGCCTTCTAAATCCGACCTGTGGATGGTCCGGGAATCAGCGTGTTTTTACATGAGTAGAATGTGTCCTTTTATTTAAAATGCATCTCTGGGTTATTTGTGGGGCATAGGAATTCGTTTATTTCCTCCCCAAAAAATATAGTCCGCCCCCCCCCCCAAGGTCTGAGGGACAGTGGACCGGCCCCCTGCTGAAAAATTTTGCTGACCCCTGCTTTAGTTCCTCCCTCTGTAGATAAAGAGAGCATAGTTTAGGGAAGGGGAGTGGAAGTGATGTAACCAGGAAGCAGAGAGGAAGAATTTAGCTGGATGTGCCCTGTAGAGCAGGGGTCAGCAACCTAAGGCCCATGGGCGAAGCACGGCGCGGGAACTCGCTTCCATGGCACTGGAAATTGCGTCTGCGCATGTGCAGATGCTGGAAATTGTGTCTGCACAGACGTAGATGCAGACGCTGGAAATCACGCACCCGCAATCTGGCCCACAGAGGGATTTCCGCTGGAGTGAACCGGCCCAGGCAAGGTAAACCTTGTCGACCCCTGCTGTAGAGCAAGAGAGGCTGCAGAGAAGGGATGCTGATGTGATTCTGGAATAAGCTGGCCCTTTTTGGGGTGCTGCTGCTGCTGCTGTGAGCCCCTCCATAGGTAGGCTCAAGTTGTATATATGTAAATAAAACCATATATCATAAAGACACCCTAGCCCCTTTGTGCCTCATTCCCCAAGGAAACACTAGCCCTGGGTAAGCATGCCTGCAACCCCCGGAATCTCAGAGATAAGGGTGGTGGGTAACAATATGTATGGGCAACAGCACACACATACGCATGATTTAGAAGATTGCAAAGGGAGATGTTAATGGGGCTGCTTTAAAAACTGCAAAGCCACCAACAAATCCAAAGCCTTCCCAAAGCCCCATTTCCCAGCCCCCCTTGCCTTGCCTCTGAACCCTCAACCCAGGGCTTCCAGAGATCAAAAGCTCTTGACCAAAAGAGCCCTGAACTCCCAGGCACACGGCTGCTCTAGGAATGCCCTCTTTCCACAAATCAAAATGAACTATAAACAAAGTCACAAAATTAGGGGGAAATGTTCTCAGTGGGGTGAAGAGCTCAGTGGGGTGAACAACTCATGTCCACAGCATCTCGTAAGACCCAGTGAGGATTTAAAATTTTTTACACACACACACACACACACACACACACACACACACACACTGTAAGGACATCAGCTGAAGAGGAGAAGGGGCAATGGGCCAAAATCACTTATGTAAACCTCTCTCACTCTGCACTTGACATTTGGTGGCAGATATTCCCACCCCCCATGGCATGTAGATCTAAATGGATATGGGGAGATAACTTATTTACATTGCATAGGCTTTACCTGAGTGCATATAGAATTGTTTTATGTGATTCATTTTATTCATATCTCTATCATCTATCTATCTATCTATCTATCTATCATCAATCATCTATCTATATCTATATCTATCATCTATCTATCTATATCTATATACACATACAGACATAGATACATAATCTATTCTTATGTTCTATTTTTGTGCTGTTTGCTGTATTCTTTATTAGGCAGTATATACTTTTGTGTATGAATAAAATAAAGATTTTATATTACATGGAGTAAGAGAAAGTATTTTCAACAAATCTGGCATGACACATTAAGGAATTCAGGAATTTAGCATCAAAATGTACAAAATTGCTTTTCTAATCTTCTCTCGGGACCAGTACGCAAACCTAAGCAGCTCCCCACGCCCACCCCCAGTGGCATGTAAACTGTTCCACAGTCTGTGGCTGCCTACATACTATGCATTTAAAGCAGAAACCCCTGCAAAGAATCCTGGGAACTGCAGGTTAAGGGTGCTGGGAATTGTAGGTCTGTGAAGGGTAAACTATAATTTCCAGGATTCATTGCAGGCGGGAGTGTGCTTTAAGTGTTTGGTATATACACAGGGATAACTAGGAGTAGATTTTCATAGGTTCGTAGTAAGTTGCCTTATATTCAAGTCAGACAATTGATCTTTTTGGCTCTGATACGCAAAATAAATCCCTGGGCTCAGGATTCTTTACAGTGGTACCTCGAGTTACATACGCTTCAGGTAACAGACTCCGCTAACCCAGAAAGAGTACCTCGGGTTAAGAACTTTGCTTCAGGATGAGAACAGAAATCGTGCTCCGGTGGCACAGCGGCAGAGGGAGGCCCCATTAGCTAAAATGGTGCTTCATGTTATGAACAGTTTCAGGTTAAGAATGGACCTCCAGAACGAATTAAGTACTTAACCCGAGGTACCACTGTAATTCCAAATCTACTTCTTTTGCAACTAGCTCCAGGTGGTGGATCTTGGAGTTGTAGTAAAGAATAGAAGTAGATCTTGCAGACTTGAAGTTTGCCCACCCCTGGTTTAGACTATATGGGATAAGCAGGGACAAAAAACATAACATTTGCTTCCCTTTTACATTACCTGAGGGGATTCAACTACTGTACCTCATGGGAGGGTTCAGGGAGGACTTGCTTTCGCCTGCAGCCTGTGATATGGTTTGGTTGCTTCCGTCACCTGGAACTAGTTCCTCAGCATCTCTGAGCAGTTTCATGCCTGCTTGTTTAAGGACACCAGAAGGCCTTCTGAGTGGGGGCCTCAGGCTAGAGCACCTGCCCCCCAGGTGCATCTGGCTCCATCGTAATATATATTTCAGCCAGAGGTTAAGATGAACCTTCTCACCCAGGCCTTTGGGTGGAGGGAGGATACAAGTGTTATTCGCTGATTATAATTTTTTAATTTTTAATTTTTGATTGTGCTCTAGTACATTTGAATGTAATGTTTATAGTGATTTTGTCTGTACCTTGTTCTAGGACCATAAGGTGAATCGGGGCATGGTTAGAAATAGAAATAACACATAAATAATGGTGTAGTTTATAATGCACAGATTGCAGGGTAGGTGGGGTGTGTGTGTGAGTAATTGCAGCGAGGGAATATATTATTTGGTCTCTTGATCTATTCTGTCCAGGCTAGGTGCAAGGCAGACTAGCTGGGGAAAGGTGAGCTTTGGGCAGGACTTTAGGAACATGGAGCTGAGGTGGTTAATTCATCAGGAAAAAACCTGACACTGAGCCTTACAGAGCAGCAGCAGCAGCAGCAACAACAACAACTGTATCCTAATTCAGTGTTTCCCAACCTTTTTTGGGCAAAGGCACACTTGTTTGATGAAAAAAATCTCGAGGCACACCACCATTACAGCTCCGTGACGTCAGCGCGCAGCGTCACGCCGGGAGGGACGCACGAAAGTGTAACTTTCAATTTTTTTCCCCTCCCCCTTGCCGGGGAACCTCCAAGCTTTGGGGGTGGGGGGGGAGGAGGCAGCAAAGCGAGGGACTGAGGGACTCCTCCAACGACAAGGGTTGGGGAAGAAGAGAAAGGGCTATTCCGCTCCAGTCACGGGAGGGGAATATGTACTGGCCCAACTGGTGTGCGGTCTTCGGAAAGCGGGGTGCGGGAAGGAAGCCTAGGCTCGGGGTCCACCGACCTCGGCGGAGAAAGGCAACAACCGGAGCCGATTACGAGCCGGCGCGTGCGTGCAGCGGCTGGCCTCAAGCTCGGGAAGCTGCGCGCGGCGATGTTGACGCGGGGCGCGCGAGAGCTTGGGGGCGGGGCGGGAGAGAGAGAGAAAGAGTTGGCAGCACCAGGCGCTGTTACTTATTGCGCTGCGGACGCTGCCAGCAACTGCGGTGGTTGTGCGGCGGCCGCCGCCGCAGAACGTCCTCGTCAGTCAGCTGAGCTGCCTGGCGGCGTAGGGAGCCGAGGGGCGGGGCTTCCTTTCTGAAGGAGCTGAGGGTGGGGGTCCTCCGGCGCCTTCGGTGAAACGGCGCCGGCCCAGAGCGCTTCTAGGAGGCTGCCTTTGTGCGCGACGTAAAGCCCTCTTTCCCTCCCTCCAGCCCCGTGTCACATGTGGAAAAGGGGGCTGGATCCAGTGACGCAACTCGGAAAACTGTTAGGGAAGCCAGAGCAGGAAAGTGAGTGGGAGGCGGCGTCGCCGCTTTAACCCACGTTTCCTTTTTGAAAGAGAAACCAGTGTTTCCCAACCTTTTTTGGACTCGCTCGCGGCACACCAGGCAACATCTCGCGGCACACTAGTGTGCCACGGAACACCGGTTGGGAAACACTGTCCTAATTGCTAGCCTTGCCCCCGCTGGGCCTAGCCCACTCTAAGATCTTGTCCACGCTTACCTTTCCTCCACTGTTTCCAGCCACAATCTGTGCTTTAAAACTTTGTATCCGAGTGTCCTTTTGTTGCCACAGAGCTTTCCCCATGAAGACTCGCTTTTTAACATACAATAGGAGCAAGCAGCAATCCACAGAAAACCCAAATTGACATTTGCTCTGATTGAGCACTAAGGTGCGGATTTTTGTGGGGAATGCTTTGTGGCAACAGCAGCAACAACAAAAACTGCTCAGACATGGAGCTTTTAAGCACAGACCTGTACTTGGAAAGAGGGGGAGGGGGAGGTAAAAGTCTCTCACTCTGACCTCTCTGGGTCTTCTGAAATGGAGTCCTACAAGTTTGAGGATGGCTGTGCCACATCCTTGGGCTGGAGGGGCACTGGCATCAAAGGTTCATTGGATGCAAGCACTTCCCTTGACCTGTTGTCTTGCTCCTCTTCAACTGACAGCAAGCCACAGCGAAAGATAACCTGAAAGGGCTGCTCTTTCACCCAGACATCAGTCAAATGGCCTGATGTACTCAACTGTAGTTGTACGGTGCCATTTTAGCAGTGGTGGACCCAGCAAGAGGCTCTCCCCTGTAAGCCCCATTGAAACAAATGGGAGCTGTGCAAGATCGCTGGTGTGGGAAGACCTTCTCCTCCTAAGGAAGGAGCAAGAGATTGAAAATAGGCAATTGCCCAAGATGTGGGCAACTTGCAATTGTACTCTTTGGGTCAGCATTGTGGTTTGATATGAACAGGGCAGGAAAATCCTTTAAACCTCCTGATTCTACAGCTTTCCCTCTCCAGTGTGTTCCATTCTTTGGCTGAGTCAGCCTTCTCAGAATCCCAGAAGCGTAGAGTTGCAAGGGACCCCCAGGACCATCTAGTGTAACCCCTTGCAATGCAGGATTCACAGCCAAAGTATCCCTGACAGAGGGCCATCCAACCCCTGTTGGATGAAGGATCCCATGAAGGATCCACCGCCTTCCAAGGGAGTCTCTTCCGCTGCTCCGCTTATGAACTTCCAGATCCTCCAACTGCCCACAACTGGAAAAGGGATAACACTGGCCCTACACATATTGTTGGGAATATAACTCCCATCTCCCCTAACGACTGGCCATGCTGGCCGGGACTGGCAGGGTGGCTGTCCAACAATATCTAGGCGGCCATAAATTTCCTTTCTCTGGGATTAGACGGATCTGCAAACTGATCCATCCATTCTTGTCTCACATTCTCTCTGTCTCCCTCTAAAGCCATTCATCCAAGGGCTATGTAACTGAAGAGCATTCCTGCCTCTCCCCATGTTTATTGATCTCCTTTATCCCCTCGTATCGCAATCTTGTTTCTCTGTCTCTTTGTCTTATTCTGCCCATTGTTTGTTCAGAGGCCTAAAACAGCATATGCCCAGTTCCTTACCAACAAAATGGCTTCCCCCCTTTCATCTTTATCGCTGGTCAGTTTCTTCCACTCAGGGGAAGACAAATATTTTGCATGGCCTTAAACCAACACAAAAGCCCATCCTCTCTGGCGCCACATAGTCAGAGTTTGGTGACCAAATCCTACCCTGCCCCCATTATTATTATTTTTTAGGGGGTGGGCTGGGGTGTCAGTTTTGTTTCCTCGCCACCCTCCTGGCCCACTCACTCATGTGGCTACTCTGAAAAAAAGAACTGACAAGAAAGCCTGCCATTTTGGACAGAGGAGGGGGTGGCTGAAAACTTCCATCCTTGAGGCTGGGTGGTTTTCTCTCTCTTTTAATTCTCCCCCCCCCCCATCCTTTTGGCAGGTGGTTGATGGAAACCACATGACGGTTCAGCCCCTGAAGTCATTTTTTGGGAGGGAGGGAGTGTTTGTGTGCGTAGAGAGCGCGCTGTACCTCATTGAAACCAGCTTGCCTACAAGGGAAGTCAACTCCTCTACATTCCCTCCAGCGCAGCACAGTCTCCTCCAGCCCCGTGAGAAGGGCTTGACACACACAGCTCCCGTCTGCAGCAGCAAAGAAGAAAAAGCAAAACCCACAGCGTCAGGGAAGAGGAAGAAAGAAGAAGGGGATTTAAAGGCAGAAGGAAGCAGGCATTTGGCTAGAGAAGAAAGTCTGCCCCAGGTTGTGACACCCAGGACCACATTCTGACCCAAAGGTACCTTTTCTTTTCATTCTGCTCCCTGCTCCCCCCATCCCCAGGGTGTCTGGCAAAGTTTTTCACACAGACTGTCCCTGTGGTGGTTGAGTTAATGAATGGACCACACAGGGATTGCAGTCAGGGGAATGAAAGCCATGAACTTGTGCTCTAGACTCCCTTGCTATCACTAAACCTTCACTTCCAGGGCTCCCTTGCTCTAACCATTAGAACATAATTCATGAGATCCCATTCTCCTCTAGGAATGTTGCCTTCTGAGTCTACCCTTACCATATTTACTATTACTTCATTTACCCCTCCCTAAAGCCCTAAAACCTTATACTAGTTTCTTTCTAGTGATGGGGAAGAGAACCCAGGTGTCCTGGACGTCCCCTCCAACCATGGGAGAAGTCCACTTGGCACCCTCCCTCTGCCCTAAGCCTCATACAGATATGAATTCCACTGCAGTGTGTTTGTGTGTATCTGTCTGTCTGTCTATCTATCTATCTACAGTGGAATTCTTATCTGCTGCCTGTCGCTGCCACTTCCCTCAACTCTGCTCCCCTTCCCCACAAGCTGATGAGAATTGGGCTGTTAACAGCTTGCTCTTAAACTCTGTAGTTCTCAGGTTTCCATTTGTTACTTTCATCTGCTTGGCAGCTGCCTAACCCTGCAAGAACAAGACAGGATTTCTTGGTTTTCGCTCTCACTCCCTCAAACAATCTTCAGGGTTCCCAGGCTGTTGCTGCTGGCTTTCTTCTCCTTGGTAGCGAAGTTTATAGATGCTGGGACCACATTCTGACCTCAGCCATAACAATCCATTGAGGTTTCCAGTTATTCTTGCACCATTACCAGGGTCTCCAAACTCCTTTGAAGGGGTGGTTCCCTCGGTGGGGTCTTCTCTTTGCTCGATATGCGGAGGGGGTCCTGCCACCATGAGGCATGGGGGGACCTCACACAGTGGATTTCTCCATCATTAAGGCTGGTGGAATGAGATCCAAGATGCAGGGCCCAATCCACTGGAGAGCTCTCTTGCACAAAGCCCCATTGAAGGGAACACTGGTGGTGTAAGAACACAGTGGTGGGTTGGGCAACGTTCCAGAGTCAGAAGGGTCCTTGGAGGTCATAAAGGAGGACTGTATGTGTGTGTTTGGATTTTTTGCCAGCAACTGTGCCAGTCCTGTGAATATTCCTTAGGGTCCCTAGGTACATCTTTGTCAGGAGGACAAATGTAAATGTGCGAACTGGGTGATAATGGGCAATGCCCTTGGTCACAGCATTTGGCAGTATGGGAATTGGAGCAGAGGTGCTGGTGGACTGCGTTCACCTAGTTAATTTGTTGCATGTTGCATGTGCCCAAGGAAACTTGAACCTGCTAGTGGGCAGAGAGGAAAATGTTTATTGTGTGCACGTTCCTAACGGATGGCTCGGTGCACTTCTACTCCTGCCCACCACAAATTAAAAAATATTGGGGTTAAAAAAAGGAGAAGCGAAGGTCAAGATTCTTAGGAAGCTCAATGCCACCAGACCCCCATCCCTCTGCTCCATGGACTTGTTGCACACACACAGCCCTCCTCATTGACTCCTGCATTCACAGCATCAACCTGGTATCACAAAAGATCTTCATAAACAGAACCCTGCTGGCTCAGGCCGGGTGGAGTTAATCTAGCATCCTGTGGTCAACCAAATCCCACATGAAGTCCATATCTCATATTCAGAGGTATGTTGCTTCTGGATGTGGAGGTGCCACTCATCTCTTGTGGCTCGTTGCCGCTAGTACTCTACACCATGCATTTGGTTAATCCCCTTGTAAAGCTGTCTGAGCCATCATCGCCATACTTCATGGGAGCAAATTCCTTAAGTTAACCAGAGGTTGTGCAGAAAAGTACTTTTTGTTCTGCCCATTCTGAACCTACTGCCCATCAGTTTTTTTTGCATTGTCCTTTGTCCCAGGACTGTGCCTCGTTTTCCCATCCCATACTGCTAGACGCTACCTCCTCTTTTAGAAGCTTTCATTCTCCTGTTTCCCTTGTTGTTGACTATGGGGAATCCACCTCTCTCCCCTAGCTAGAGATAGAATCCTGTGGCATTTACAGCCCCTCCCTAATTCCCACCCCTCTTCTCAGTCTGCTAACCTCAAAGACCCTCAAGTTCCTCGTTAGATTGGATCTGGTGCCCACTGAAATCTGTGCCTGTGGCCCAGCAAGCCAGCGTTGCATTATTTTATCTTATTTTTATCTGAGCAAAGCTGTTAGTTATGGATGGCATAAGGTACTTGGTTGGCTTGTTTGTCCAAAGTGAGAATGAAACATGAGCAGAGCAGACTGGAAGAGCTTTTCATTCAAAGCCAGCATAAATGTTTGCAAACTGGGACAGCAAATCCTGCAACGTCTCCAGGAGCATCCAATCCCACCCTTGGAAGCAATTATATGGGGAGGCCCCAAGGGGGATAGGAAACCACAAAAACCGGCTAGTTTAAGCAAAGCCTCCTTGATCCTTTCAAAGAGTCCTGCGAAAGAGAAGATGCTAAATGCAAAAAAGAGAAGGAAGCTGGATTATCAAAGGCTTATACTTTTTAGGGAGAGGCATCCAACTAAGCGGTATTATGAGAGAGTTGGTGGCTATCATCGAGTGGAGGAAAATGGCACTGGAGGTCAGAATTTTGCAGGGAATGGGGGGGGCAATGGAAAGGGTTAAGTAGTCAATGTAAATGAGAGGCATCATGGTTCCTAACTTCATATCTGAGAGAGGAGGTCCAGCAGGCTAGGGCAGGGAGGGCTGGGAGAAAAACCCACACATGCTCATCAACTCTACCTCCTTGTGCCAGCCCCTGCCTGTGGAGCGTGCGGATTTCTTGGCACGCTGGCTGCTGAGCTGGCAGGCATGGCGCACTGCCGGCCACAGAACCACCAGCTTGGCTCCACAGAGCCACAGATGCCCAAGACCCACAGGCTGCTCCCAGCCACGGAACATGGCATTCAGGCACAACCTCTCCTCACCACCCTATCTCTGAGCTGAGCTCAAATGCTTCTTAACCCTCCATTAGAGATATGGCACGCTGCTGGCGAAAGCTTTGTCTCGGTTCTACCAACACCATGTGTGCAATCTATGTCACACTAGTGATGCAGATATATCACACAGGTTCAGACAACCTGCTGATTGAGCTTCATCCTGCTTTGTCTGCAGGGAGATTGGACAACATTGCTTTTAAATGAGCATTCATTTTGATTGTTTGTGGGAAAGTCACATGACATCGCATCAAAGCAAATGTTACCCCACACTTCCCCGCATTTTCCTGTCACTTTTCATATTGCAAAATGTTTGGTCTTTTGGGGAAGAAGGCTTGTTGAATGAGACCTCCCAATCAACTGTAATTGTGCAACCAAAATTTGTTGGGACGTGACTGCACCTGAAAGCAGGGACAGTCTGGAAGTGCCTTGATGGCTGGTTTTATTAGCATCACAACTCTCAGTCTGCCTCTAGAGGCAGAATACCTATATGAACCCCACAGTCCACTGCACTTTGATGGGTCCTTTTGTCTGTTGTGAATCTGAGCTCCCTTGATTGCACTGGCTCCCCTGGTTCATACTTAATCAAATATACCAGGAAATACTATACACGAAGGAGGACAGAACATCTGTCCAATAAAGGGGTCCTACTTCCACATGTGTGTTTGTGTGAATGATTATGTAATCATGTTTTATTTCTAGGGCTTCTAAAATCTGCTACTAACATTAACCATTTGTACTGTGGTTTAGGATGTTCAAAGCACATACATTGTATTATAACATTTACAACAATCCAGTATGGCAGGTTGATATTGTGGGTGGCTAAATCTGAGCAACAGTGGCAAAGGCAAAGTTTGAACCAAAAGCTTCCCACCTCAAAATTGGAAGATGCAGTAGGCATGCTGTCACTCAAGCTGTCACTCTTATTGTTGTTATCACTGAGGAATCCCTGATAAGCTTCCACATGGCTCTCCGAAACATACACTCAGGGGACTGCCCACAGTGGAGTTTATTATGTGTTTGCAGCTGTTTGTGTTCCCATTTAATCTGCATAGTCCACATGAAATTATTCTCAAACAACACCAATCTCATGCTTCCCACCAGAACATTAGGGTTTACATGATATGGAGATAATCCAATAAATTGGGAAAAAGCAGGCTCCAGACCACATCACTTGGGTTTTTCCAGTCTTTTGGGGTGAAAGGCTCAGTTGTCACTTTCTGCTATTCCCCTTTCCACGCCCACACCTTCCTCAATGCTTTCATTTCTTTTTTGGCTGTACTTGTAACTATTTCAGAGGTGCTATTGAATGGAGGAATAATTTTATTTTGGTCCGTCTGATTTGCACACAACCAGAAAACTGCACAAGCAAATTTACAGCTGTGTGTTTTTGCCTGCTTCTTGGGTGGGGATTTTTTTAAAACAACAACAATAACAGGGCACATCTGCAGCTCTCTATGTACATGCCATGTTGGTACTTAATTGGCACAACAGAATCTAATTAGAAGGCAGGGACAAACACAAAAGGGAATGCCTGCTGGCATGAAAGGGGAAAGGCTATGCAAATTCAAATATACAAATTCTAATATGTGAGGGTGTGGACAACTTTGGTCTAATCTGAATGTGGGAAAAGTGGATTAACAGCTTGCTGTAGTTTAGTTGTTTAGTCGTGTCCGACTCTTCGTGACCCCTTGGACCAGAGCACACCAGGCACTCCTGTCTTCCACTGCCTCCCACAGCTTGGTCAAACTCATGCTGGTAGCTTCGAGAACACTGTCCCACCATCTCATCCTCTGTCATCCCCTTCTCCTTGTGCCCTCCATCTTTCCCAACATCAGGGTCTTTTCCAGGGAGTCTTCTCTTCTCATGAAGTGGCCAAAGTATTGGAGTCTCAGCTTCATGATCTGTCTTTCCAGTGAGCACTCAGGGCTGATTTCCTTCAGAATGGAGAGGTTTGATCTTCTTGCAGTCCATGGGACTCTCAAGAGTCTCCTCCAGCACCAGAATTCAAAACCATCCATTCTTTGGTGATCAGCCTTCTTTATGGTCCAGCTCTCAATTCCATACATCACTACTGGGAAAACCATAGCTTTAACTATACGGACCTTTGTTGGTAAGGTGATATCTCTGCTTTTTAAGATGCTGTCTAGGTTTGTCATTGCTTTTCTCCCAAGAAGCAGGCGTCTTGTAATTTCGTGACTGCTGCCACCACCTGCATTGATCATGGAACCCAAGACAGTAAAATCACTGCCTCCATTTCTTCCCCTTCTATTTGCCAGGAGGTGATGGGACCAGTGGCCATGATCTTAGTTTTTTTGATGTAGAGCTTCAGACAATTTTTTCGCTCTCCTATTTCAGCTTCATTAAAAGGTTCTATAATTCCTCCTCACTTTCTGCCATCAAGGTTGTGTCCTCTGCATATCTGAGGTTGATATTTCTTCTGGCTAATTTGAATGTGGGAAAAGTAGATTAACAGCTAAGTAACTCTTAAAGGTGAGCAAGCCCCAGGTCAGACTACTGTTCCATTAACTTCAGTATCGCCTGCTTTGAATGACAGCTGCATGATAGACAAAGCATGTACAGTACTAGGTAGGAATGGGTGAGTTGGTCAATGTCAACATTCTCTCATTTGCTAATATTGAATTTGGTTCCCCATACTGTATTTCCACTGAAATTGCATTCTTTTGGGTGCGGGATTGTCAGCATTTCAGTGTGACCATCTCCTAAAAAACACATATTTGTATGCAGTTGTGACTAATAAAACACATTATTTCAAATAATTTCCCCGATATAATGTTTTTTGTATGCTATTTTCATGAATATATGCATTTTGATGCACACCTTCCCCTAATATAATGTATTTCTGTTGGAGATTTGCAGCTCCAAATTTGGACAAGTGCAAATTTTGAAGGCTAGTTGTGTTTGATTCACCTATCATTTCAAGAAATGCAAATTAGGTAATTTCTTTTTAGAAGGCAAACAAAACTGAATCCCCCCCCCCCCCAATATTGAGCAGTCATTCTGATTTTTCACAGTATTGGAGGTTATGCAATGTCACCATCAAACTACTTTCCATTGTAGTTATAGGAGCAGGAAGCAGATTTGTTGTGAAAGAGTACTATTTAGTCATTGTTATTTATTGCAGTGTACTCACTTCCTTTGTAGTGGATTAGGAAGGTGAACTGCTATAGCTCAAAGTGCATATAATGGCATCTTCTCAAATGTGTGCAGAAATGGCTCAAAAGTTAAAATGTGAAATAGTAAAGTGAAAAATGGTCAGAGCTCCAGTAGACCTCTAGCAGAAGTATCCTGTTCATTTTAAAACTGGAGATATCAGGAAATGAATCCAGCACCTTCTACATGCCAAACACATGCCCTACAGTCACTCCCCATTGTACTACACCACAGTCACCAGGTTCATTTAGCACAGTAAGGCAAACTATGGTTTACTGGAATTTTTCAAACATGCTGGTTCCCATCAGGCAGCTTGCAGCGCAGCAGCTAAGCCAAGGTTCCTTAAGCATTGTCTGCAGCCAAGAATAAGCCTTGGCTATAGATGGTGGTTAGGGATGCGGGTGGCACTGTGGTCTAAACCACAGAGGCTAGGGCTTGCCGATCGGAAGGTCAGTGGTTCGAATCCCTGCGACCGGGTGAGCTCCCGTTGCTCGGTCCCTGCTCCTGCCAACCTAGCAGTTCGAAAGCACGTCAAAGTGCAAATAGATAAATAGGTACCGCTCCGACGGGAAGGTAAACGGCATTTCTGTGCACTGCTCTGGTTCGCCAGAAGCGGCATAGTCATGCTGGCCACATGACCTGGAAAAACTGTCTGCGGACAAACGTTGGCTCCCTCGGCCAGTAAAGTGAGGTGAGCGCTGCAACCCCAAAGTCGTTCGTGAGTGGACTTAACTGTCAGGAGTCCTTTACCTTCACCTTTTATAGATGGTGGTTAATGAGGAGAGAGCTTAACCATGATCTGAGGCTCTGATGACATGCTAAGCAAGACTTGGCTTACTCAGCTGCTATGCTCCTCCAGCACATTCCTTTAAGGGCTCACCCACTCTTGGCTTGTTCTGTGCCTAGAAAGCACAGCTCTGGGTGGCTTCCCACTTGTCCTTGGGTCCAATAAGTTTTCCATTTGCCGTAGCCCCAAGAAAACCTTCTGTCTACTGCAGAACCAGGTAAACTTCAATCTGACATTTGCTGTGATTCAACAGTAACGAGCAGGACAAGTGGAAGTGTGAGCAAGCCCCAGGTCATAAATTGGCTTAGTTTTATGTGAAAACGTGGCTATTGACTCTTAAATCTGAGATTTATATGATCACGAAACATTTATCCTCACTCTGATTAATTAGATTCCTCCCCTTATAAAAGAAATTTGATTCAGGAGATCTGAAATAGCAAACTTGACTTGGGCTTTCTGTGATAGCTTTTAGCCATCACAACCATGAGGGCTGGAAACCTACTTTTGAAAATATTGACAGCTGGAATATTTAGGACTCTATTGTAGACAGAATCACTCAGAACTGCTCTTGGGATCTGGAGGGTTGCTTGATTGCAGGCTTATGTTGCACAATGTCCTCTCATTGGCATTGCTGTTAAAAATATAATCCCGTCCCAAAATGGTTACATGTTCGGACAGAAGCCAAATTACTTGCGGTTTAGAGACAAATGTAAGGCGTGGAGTTTTGATGCCTCCCTTTGGTAAAGGGGAGGGCAGTTTGGTGAGCTGAAAGAGTACAGATGACTGAAAGCCTGGTCTCCTACGTTTGTTTCATAAACAGCAAAATCTGGCTGGATACCAGTGCATGGGAGAATGCTGTAACACAGAGGGAGCTGTGTGGATCTGGGCAGTTACATTTCGGGTAACTGTAAAAGTGCCAGGATAGGAGCACGGTCAGGGCTGGTGCAATACTTTCTTGTGGCAAGAAATCTAAATCTAGCCACAAAAGTTCTGCTGTGCTTCCATGGCCAGAGATGATACGGTTCTGCATACCAGTTGGTAGGCAGCCTGGACAGCCTCTATGGACAGCCACAGTGAGAACAGACGGCTGGACTAGATGGGCCTTTAGCCTGATCTAGCAAGGCTCTTCCTAAATGCCACCCGCCTCTCTACTTACCATGAGGGCACAACCCATTAAGAAGTTCTGCAGAGCAAGTCTCACTGGAATGCAATGGAGCTGTGAATGGACACTGCTGTGGAAAATTAATGGGGTTAGATTGCAGGCTGTGAGTTAGGTCTCCCTCTCAGCCCAGGCTAAAAGTCAGAGAAACTTACCATATTTTTTGCTCTATAAGACTCACTTTTTTCCTTCCTAAAAAGTAAGGGGAAATGTTTGTGTGTCTTATGGAGCGAATGCAGGCTGCGCAGCTATCCCAGAAGCCAGAACAGCAAGAGGGATTGCTGCTTTCACTGTTCTGTTCTGGCTTCTGTTCTGGCTTCTGAGATTCAGAGTATATTTTTTTTCTTGTTTTCCTCCTCCAAAAACTAGGTGCGTCTTGTGGTCTGGTGCGTCTTGTAGAGCGAAAAATATGGTAATTCACATTTCTGCACAGCACAGTCTTTTAACATTCATCCATATTACTTTTAAGGCAGAAGTAAAGCAAGCAAAATGTGGAGAATTTTATATTGACAGTCATCAAGGCTGAAAAGAAGTTCCAGATCTTATTTGGTTTCACTTTGATTTTGTGGATGTAAAATGTATATTCTCAACATGCAGCCCATATGGTTTGTTAGCTAATACACAGACCAGCTGAGTTCTTGCAAGGAGTTTCTAGACAAATGCAGCTGCTTCAAACCCTTAACTGCTGAATGGTAGCACTTGGGAAATTTCAAGGCCAAAATAAACACTGAGCAGATTGGGGAAGAAAAACTGGGGAGCAGAAAAGCAATACTGCAAAAAGGTAGATAAATTAAGAGTCGCAGAGTGCTGTGGATGGTAGAACTGGCAGGTTTTGTGGCTAACAGAGATAGGTGATATAGAAAAAGTTAAGCAGAGTGGGCCTCTGAGCATGTGTAGAGTGCCTTTCCTTCACTTCTGGTTACTTGCAGCCAGTGGTTAAAAACAGAGGTGCCCAGGCTACATCCTGCCCAGAACCTAATTCCTCTGATAACACTGCCCCACTCTCATTCCAGAGTGTATATAAATATGATATAAATATGATGAACAATGCGGGTGCTGTGGAAGCACATCAAAACACAGTGTATCACATGTACTTTCTCTTCTCCAGGACTGAGTTCAGGGAAAACCAAGTGAGCATGCTTGCAGCATGAGCCAACTGAGGGCTGCCCTGATTGGTTAGAGCCTGTGATGTCATGAAACCACTTCCTCCTGCCCCATCTTGGAGCAGTGTGATGTAGTAGCTGCATTGTCAGATTAGGACTGGGGAACGTAGGGCTCTTCCAGACTCACTATTTTTGAGTAGTATGCAATCACATACCGGCAAATTTACATGGCTCTGTTACAGCTGATTGGGTGGTCTTGCACAATAAATCTGCTTCCTCCAAAAAATCAGTATGTTTGAGGATAAAATGGGAGGGAGGGAGACCCATGCATGCTGCCTTGAGCTCTTTGGAGAAAAGATGTAAATGTATTCCATAAATAAAATAAATAAGTTGCAGGGGTGAAAGTTCTGGCACTGAAAACAGACTGGGGCAGGTGAGCCCTAATTTCTGTTATGCCCCGGCTAGTGCTTTTTTTCTAGAAAAAACGGTGCAGGAATGCTGCCCTGTCCCTCCTGTTTCCGGCCAGCGGAAGAAGGAGGGCTGCTTTGTGAACAGCACAGCTAATGCGCATAGAAGCCTTTCCCCTGCAGGTCTGCCCTGCAAGCTGCCCTCTCCCTTGTGCTCACTTGCACAAGCCAGAGAGACTTGCATAAGTCTTACAGAGCAGAGGCAGGGGAAGCTCCCCCCCCCCCCACATCAGTTGTTAGCCTGGGAAGAGCCTCATTAAAGCCCCGGTGCACCTCTGGCTCACGAGAAGACCCTCTCCAGTGCCCACAGAGGATGTCCTCTTTGCGCTCCAGGGATAATCTTAATGTGAACCAGAGGCATGGCATGGGGAGAGGCGCTGGAACACAGTTCCGACGCGTTCCGGCTGAAAAAAAACCCTGGCCCTGGAACAAAGTTCTACATTTCTAGGATTATTAGGTTGCTGGAGGGCATGAGAGGCACACTGGCTTCAGTCCCAACTGGAGTCGGTCTTTTTAGAAGTTTGTTTGGGTTTAAAGCTTATTTACCACATCCTGGGTGTTTGAGGTGGGTAACAAAAGCATACCTCCCAACAAGACGGAATAAAATATAATCAGATTTAAATGCCTGGGAAGTCTCCCATCACCTGTCGGCATAAGCCCCTCATCCCCCCCCCCAAAAAAACCAGCCTCAAAATGCAGGAAGTGCTTCTAACTCTTCCAAAAGGTGCTCAGGCCTGGACTCTAGCCAGGCCTCTGGGGGGTGTGAATTGCACAACCTCGTAAGGCAGATGGAGGAGGCCATTTCAAGCAGCATTTCAAGCCGTAGCTGTTCCACCCCAGCCATTCCCTTCTGTTGGAAGGCAGAGTTGGGCATGCCACATGGCCAGTCCTCTGCCCACTGCTGCAAAGCGAGGCATGCTCAGGGTGCCCAATGAGCCTTGTCACTTTGCAGCGCTGCTTTTGGAAGGGGTGCTGGGGTCGCAAGGAGGGCACCGTGAGAAGGACGCAACAGCCCACTGTGCCCTCCCTGCAAGCAGCACCCCTTGGAAAAGCAGAGCTGGGCTCACAGGCCAGGGGGCAAGCCTGCTGCGTCCTTCTCACCTGCTCTCCACCTGGAGGGAGCCGAGGATGCAATTGCTCATGAAGGGGCAGGGTGCCTTGATGCACCACCCCCCGAAAACTGTGCCCGGGGCGATGGCCCTCTCACTACCCCACTGTGGGTAACCCCACTACCCCACTGTGGAGGACACGATCCCATCACCACTGTAGAAGCAAGGCCCCACCCATACTTCCACTTGCCCCTGGGAAAACCCACTGTTTACAGCAGAATTGGACCAAACGTCAATCAGAGGTTTTTTTCAGGGGGGAAAACCCTGCTTCAAATGTGCTTTAATTGTATAGTGTGTACTCAGCATAGAAACTGCCTTCTTGAACCACTATTGGTCTTGTGGACTCAATCTGCCAGAGCCTGTCTTCATATGCAGGGAAAGTCCCCAAATCATCGGCGGCTCTCACCTGGTTTAGCTGGGATTTTGGCCACTGTCACACGCTGACAGCTTCTAGGCACCATAGGTGAGAGCTGAGGTGAGAGTGGGGACTAAAGGTGGACAAACTACCCCAGAAGGAGCATGATCTGTTCTCCATCAGAGGTATTATCCCCTCCCCTAACACCCCATATGCCCAGGCTTGTGTCCTGGGACGGTCACTTTGGTGTTGCTAATGCAGCAGTTGCTTCTTGGGACGGATGAGTGCTAACAGTACACAGCTTGAGTTTGTCTTTCCGGACCAAGACTAAAACTGACCAAGACTAAAAAATGAGTAAGGGACACAGGTGGCGCTGTGGGTTAAACCACAGAGCCTCGGGCTTGCCTGGGTCTGCAGTTTGAATCCCCGCGACAGGGTGAGCTCCCGTTGTTCAGTCCCTGCTCCTGCCAACCTAGCAGTTCGAAAGCACGTCAAAGTGCAAGTAGATAAATAGGTACCGCTCCGGCGGGAAGGTAAATGGCGTTTCCGTGCACTGCTCTGGTTCGCCAGAAGCAGCTTAGTCATGTTGGCCACATGACCTGGAAGCTGTACGCCAGCTCCCTTGGCCAGTAAAGCAAGATGAGTGCTGCAACCCCAGAGTTGTCCGCGACTGGGCCAAACGGTCAGGGGTACCTTTACCTTTACCTAAAAAATAAGTAATTGTTTGCCAGCATCTTCAGTTCGGTGCTTGTAGCACTCAGAGATAGCCTCAGATATTTACTTCCCAAATTACTGCCAATGGTCTCGATTGCAGACACATCCATGTTACAGCAAAGACCTCAGGTGACGGATGGGAGTATTAGCTTGGATAAAGGCAGCCAACATTTTGGCTGCTCCCGTGCCTTTAACAGCAGCTTAACATGCAAAAAATAAGCATCATGTTATATGTATGCCAATAAAATCTTAATGGGCTTAAAAGTTAACACTTCAGATTGTGAAAGGGACTGGGGCAGGTCAATGCCCCTCCCCACAACAAATTTGCAACCCTCGCAGAAAAAGGCCACAGTGGCTCAGAGCAGGATTGGGCTACCTTCTGAGGAGGAACCATATTTGGTGCACAAGAGTGAAGCAACAGGATATCATTGTTGTATGGTTCAAAGTGAGCCCCTTGTAGGTTAATAAGAAGACTTGATTCATTCAGTTGAGCTCGAAGACCATTGCTCAACTTCCTTCACAACCTCCGATGCCCGGTAAATAAGTAACTTTCTCTAAAACTAAATTGCTTATCTGTAAAACAATAATATTAATTAATTTCTACTTCCAGGGTCTGTTGTAACAACAGGCCAAGATAGTAGGGTGCTCTGCATTTTTTAAGTGTCAAGTAAATGCTTAACAAGGGACGCGGGTGGCGCTGTGGGTAAAACCTCAGCGCCTAGGGCTTGCCGATCGCATGGTCGGCGGTTCGAATCCCCGCGGCGGGGTGAGCTCCCGTCTTTCGGTCCCAGCTCCTGCCCACCTAGCGGTTCGAAAGCACCCCTAAGTGCAAGTAGATAAATAGGTACCGCTTTATAGCGGGAAGGTAAATGGCGTTTCCGTGTGCTGCGCTGGTGCTGGCTCGCCAGAGCAGCTTTGTCCCGCTGGCCACGTGACCCGGAAGTGTCTCCGGACAGCGCTGGCCCCCGGCCTCTTAAGTGAGATGGGCGCACAACCCTAGAGTCGGACACGACTGGCCCGTACGGGCAGGGGTACCTTAAATGCTTAACAATAATGACAAGCATATTCAGAATTTTTGTGTTTGTTTACTGGTGGACTCAATTTGTAGCTGAAATCTTTGATTTATGTAAATTGTGCAAGTTGAGTTGCACAGGTTTTCTCACTCTGTACAAATAACTAAATCATGCGGTCATGACACTCCCCATGTCAGTCAGGCTTGCATAGGAGAACATCCTGACGAATCCTGCCCACGATAATGAATGGAAGAGAGATGATGGCATTGGGATTTTCTGCCGCAGTGATCAAGGCATCTGGGCCAGCCTGCTACTCCCTTACCTAGTATCCTCTCTCTCTCTCTCTCTCTCTCTCTCTCTCTCTCTCTCTCTCTCTCTCTCCCAAACTCCACTGGTCAGTCCTGCTTGTGTTTTGTCTCTGCCTAGTGCTGCATGAGCGGACCCAGATGCCAGGGAGGGAGAGTTTTCCACCATCCTGGCGTCTGCTCCAAAACTGGAACGGAGAACTGGGTGTGACCCCGCCTGTAATCGCAAACACTCGGATCTTGGGATATAAAGGCTTCTATTGTGGGCTCTGAGGGGGCTGTGGATTTGGAAGGGATGTGAAGCGCTTCGGCAGAGACGCCAGCCTCCTGTAATTGTTGGCTGTGGCCTGTGCGGAGAGCAGCTTTTACTGGAAGCAGCTCTTTTCTTACATGGAAAGGCCATAATTCAAATTTTGGGCTGCTCCAAGAGAGACAATCTGCTGTGCTGAGTGCGTGGCCACCTTTCCCCCCATGCCTTGCTCCTGTGCCCACAACAGTAGCTTGATTTAAAAGAAATAAAAATCAAGCCACCTTTCGCAGCATGAAGGTAAAATGGGGGGTGGGAATCGTACCTGAGCTGTTATGGCAGGCTGCTGTTGAGAGTATAGAAGAATAGTGGGCCCTTCCAGGTAAAAGAAGGAAAGGAACTTCCAGGTGTGCAAAATACTATTGGGTTGAGTCCCAACATCCTGAGGGGCACTCTTCAGCACCACCAGTTTGAGTGCAAAACAACAAGTGGGTGAGAGAGGGAGGCTGACTGAGAGAGAATGCCTCTTTCTAAAGTTATAACTTCTAGAAAAGTCACCTCCAACAATTTTGGGAAAGCAGGATACAAATTTATAATAAAAATAAACTGAGCATAGGGATGGCCCAAGACATTTTAATTCCCAAGGCAGACGACTCAGATATAAGCCCCTCACCTCCACTGCTTACTTCAGATTCATAACTGGAAGGGATTAAAGGTTCATCTGTATCTAATGGCCACTCCACACTTTGTGGGCTCATGGTGTGTGTATGTGCACACACTTAAGATGGTCAAATCCTTATGTGTATAAATAAAGAGCATGGCTTTTAAAGTTTTCTTTTTCTAACATGCCATTCAACTAAAGGTAAAGGTAAAGGTAAAGGACCCCTGGGCAGTTAAGTCCAGTCAAATTTACTGGGGTGTGGTACTCATCTCTGCTTTTCAGGCTGAGGGAGCCATTGTTTTCCGCAGACAGCTTTTCTGGGTCATGTGGCCAGCATGACTAAACTGCTTTTGGCACATGGAACACTGTCATAAGTGACAGAGCACATGGAAACGCCGTTTACCTTCCTGCCACAGTGGTACCTACCATATTTACAGGAGGTGACATTTGTGCCGTGAGGCTTCAGGATCACCCTGTTCATCAGGAGAGCCTTCATAATTTTTTGCTGGGCCTGCAAAACACCTAAGGATCTTGCCCTCTGCTAGAACATGCTGCTTGAGCCCTTTTCCTTCTTACTGCACCCAGAGGCAGAGATGAATGGCAGGGGCAGGTCAGTCCTGTCAGGCCCTAGTACCTGACTGATCCAACCAGCCACAAACCCTGGAAGGAGGACACCAATAGCAACCGAGTAAGCCTACCAGTGGGGGAAGGGAGTTTTTAGCAAGCTCACCCCCTCTGCAGCTTCTGCTGATCCAAGAAAAAGTGGGCCATCATAATTTCCAACAATAATTTTCAAATAGTGTTCCAGGGAAATCTTGGATTTTCTTCAAAAGATTTCTAAAATGGGTCATTATTTCAATTAAGCATGATGAAAAAATTAGTAATGACGGACAAGTTGATGACAGTGGCTTGACTCTAGTTTGTTGTGATGTTTGAATGTGGCCACTTTATTTGTGTATTGCGGGGATGGGGAAATTGTGGCCCTCCAGATGTTGTTGGACTCCAACTCCCATCAGTCTCAGTCAGCATGGCTAAGTGTCCAAGATGGTGGAAGTTGTAGTCCAACAACAACTGGAAGACCACACAAGTTCTCCACCTCTGGTGTGACACATTTCCAAAGGAACATTATTTGGAGAGCTGTGACAGTTTCCCCAAAAGCAGCCCAAGCCATCTCATGCATGTACACGTGACCTTTGAAATATAACATTTGATGTCACTTTTGACATCTTCTTTGTCACCCTGTGTACAATTTATCTGGCATGCCTGCTTGCTATGCCAATACAAGTAAAATGAGGTGGCTGGCCTAAAATTTAAAGCTCTGAGTTATAATGGGGAAAATAATTTGCACTAGACATGTCTGCGAACGGGAAGTGGCAGTGTTAACTTTTCATGTACAGTGATTGACATGTGGAGGAGCATTCAGGCATGTGACGTTCTCCCTGCCACCTGAGAACATCCCTGAGAAGGAGGAGATCAAGCTGGGGCATGCAGGAAGGCTCTCCTTAGTGGCTTCAGTGAGCAGGGCAGGTGGGGCTCGTGATGAGTGTCAACAGAAGGCTTCTTATAAAAGGATCAAAGGTATGCTTCTGTGCACTAAATTTGTAGACTGGGATGCACGGTTCCCTCCTGACACACCGGCAGTACAGGGCAGGACTCGCTTGTGCTGCCCTTGCAAGACCTTCCCCCTCCCTGCATGCCTTCTTTGCACAAATGAGAGAGGAGGGGTGTCTGGATACCACCAATGTGTAATTAGAACGAACATTTTGGCCAGCTAAGAGTTGCCCGGCAATAGGGATGCAGGATAATTCTGGAAAAATAAAACAGAAAAGGGAGTGGAAATCGCCAACATTCACCTTTTTCTCCAATGTCCAGAACCTAAATCAATCCAGCAAATACAATTGGGATCCACTGCTCTTGTTGCCTTTGGTCTGAAAATGAAAATTAACTATGTTTTCTTCCCCATTTGTGTTGCATTTTCTTTGCATTGAAATGAATGGGATAGAATAATGAGATGACAATGTTACTTATGTAATTTAGTATGTAAATTGCACAAGTTAAGTTATTTTGGCACAGCAGACAGCAAGTCAAATAACATAGTTTTTGGTGGAAGACAAACTGTAGCAGAACAGAGTTGTGCTGCATGCGATGAATACAGGGCAGAACAGAAGATGTTCCCCATCTCCAGGTTCAAACCAAATATGTTTCCCAAAGTACATTCAGATCAGCTCTGTTTTCACATGCCTCCAAACCCTGTATTCTGAGTCATATCCATTCAATTTGGAAGCTGCTCAGTTTCCTGTGATATTTTGTATTTAGAAAGGTGTTTGTTCAGCTGTAGTCCATAACAAAACTGACAGAAATCATACTTATAGAAAGCAGACAAGATAAAATTGAACTGATCCATAACTGCACAAACCAAAATATAATTGATCCAAAGGAAAGAGGTATAGCCGTTAAATGTTCCCTTTGGTTTCATCAAGGCTAACACAAAATTAGCCACTTTGTTGACAATCGCTGCTTGAAAACAGAAAGATCTATTTTCTGTTTCTCTTTGAAAACAGAAAATCAATTTTCTGCAAATTGGACCCAAACTCTCACTCCTCATAATCCTCACATATAGGACAATGAAATAATTCTGTGAATACCTAGTTTTATTTATCCTGTTCTGCAATTGCAGCCCTGCTGATTCTCTGCTGAGATTCCTGTATTGCAGGGAGTTGGGCTAGAAAAATCTCAGGGTCCCTTCCAGCTCTACAATTCTATTATTCTGTTGGTAAATCTTCCATCTAAAACAGCAGATTATGTTAACTAAAAGAGGGTATGAGCTTTCCTCAAAGGGAATTTGTTGGCAAAGCTATTAAATAATTTTTCAGGCTCTGCTGATGTTTAGTTGGGGTGTACCAGGGAACAATACTGTTTATAGACTTCCTTCAGCTTGTTCTTAAATTCTAGTTTGGCGAAAGACCTCTTGACTCCATAGAAGCTGTAAGAATGGATCAGCCAAACCATTCTGTTCTGCAAAATATCAAAGCTGTGCTTGTCCAGGACTTTCTGCTGCCCAAGCAGAACCCAAATGGCACCTTCCTCTATTCTAGAGCCAACATTTTAAATCGGGGGTGGCAAGAACATAGATTGGGATCTACTGGCAGAACTCTGGGTGATTTGCAGTGGATTGAAAAGTATTTCTGTGTTCCAATTTTCTAACAATATCAATTAAAAAGATCCCTTCCCAAAAAGAAAGATTATTGAAAAGGAATGCTTGGTTGGAAAGGAGTGGAATTTGGTGTGGAAGGATGTGAGTTTGGTTCTGGTACTGATTACAAATTCCTGGCCTGCATATGTGCTCAGAGGTACCATTTTCTTTAATTCTTAATACCCAGCACATTTTTCCATAGGGAAATTTTGTCCTCTGCTCCATTTGTTGGCTCTGGGGGCTCAGGAAAAAAAAATAAGCCAGACCCTGCCAGCCTAAAGTTCAAACTCCTGCTTTCAAGTGTCAGACAGCAGTTCCTGCCATCATATACTTATCCTCCTAAATCCTGCTGCCTGAAGCAGCCTGCTTCATGGCAGCCTCTGTCCCAAACCAGCCTAGAGTTTGGATAATCGACCTTCCTGGCATAGACGTGCGTTTGAGCCAGAAACTAAAAAAGCGACAATTGCCATTTTGTTTCTAGAATATGGGTTTTCAGTTCTAAGAAAAACTGAAGGTATAATTTAGGGGAACCAAATATTGGTAGTAGCACTATTTAATATGGGAAACCACCTTTCACTAACCTGGTATCCTCCAGATCTTTTGGACTTCAGCTGATGAGAAACAATCTCTGCCCAGTCTTGAAGCTGAGGCTATTGTTCTGATTTGAAGATTTTCTTAGAATGGGCAGGTGCACCAGCATTCTGTTACACTGTCCTCTAAAATCTCAAAACGTCTGCTGAGGCCTGTGTGCAAGAGGACCATCTAGTTCCCCATCCTTGATTTAAGGTGCAGGTGCCTTAAATCTGCTAGCCTGCGCAGCTGGTCACTCTCTGTGGGAGCCAAGGTTTAGATTTAGGATTAGGAGGAAAGGGTTAGGGCAAAGCCCAGACAAAGAAAAGAGTCCCTTTAAGCACTGGGCAATCTCACAACCCAAATTCGCCATACATTTGGGTTTAAGGAAAAGAACTTCCAGCTTTGAGGCATCCAGGAAACTTTGAGCCTCTGGCTCTGTACAGAAAATTCCCTGTCTCTGGAACCTGTAGTAATGTTGTAAACCTTTGCCTCTTTAAACAGTATTATTATTTTTTAAGGGTGTGTGTGTGTGTGTGGAGAAAATAAAAGCACACTCTGCAGAAAGGCAAGTGTCCAAGGAAAAAAGGGATCCATCAGCAGAGCAGTGTATGTTAGCACAGCCTCCTCTCCAAAGGTAACAGCTCCTTGCTCAGACTTTCTGCTAATTTCAGACGCCGGTTCAGGATTTGCAGTTTCCAGGCGTACCTTTGGCTAGGTCTCCACTGTTGGCTCCTGACCCTTCAGCAGTCAGAAAGGAAGCATCGTGAGACAGACAGAGGCCCTAACTGGGAATCGCAGCCCTGAGCAAACCATTACATCTTACTATACAAGAATCCAGGGACTGAGACAAAACCTCCCTCCTCATTTTTGCTACCTACTTCTGGGTTTATTTCTTTAAAGCACTTTTACCCCATTTTGAAGCTGAAAAACTTCCCAGAGTGGCTTACTGAAATATACTCAGAGTCGAGTGTGAAATTCATGCTCTTTATTCAGCTCATAGTAGCAATGAATGAAACTTTCCCCAAAACTGTCTTGGCTAAATATACATTATTTACACAATGGGGCCCACGTGATTGGCTAATTTCAGGCTGCTCCTGCAGGCCAGTCAGGTTGCTTATTCACTTCATCCAGGTCTCTGACTGGCTGTTCCTGCAGGCCAATCAAGTCGCTGATTCCCTTCCACCTGGAGCTGGATTGGGTGGCTCCTGCGGACCAATCAGACTGCTGCATTCTGGATCCTATTGTTCTAGGATTCAGCTCAGTACATAACACTTACCGTACATAACAAACAAGAGAGTCCCTACCTTAATGCTTACAATGTAAAAAACACTACACAAAAGAAAAGAAAAGGGGGAAGGGAACAGAGGAAGAAAATGAGCAACCTGTCACCAGTTCTTAAAACAAAGGTGGAGAATCACTTTTGGTATGAGAGCTGGATCTGAAGGTGACCAGGCCTCCATGGGCCAACCTGCCAGTCACCTGACATCATGTTGCAAGCTTCCTTCTTTCCCCATAATGTATTCTCTGCGATGGTGAGGATCAAAGAGTTAAGTGGGGAACTCTTGGCTGCTGGAAATCTTAGTCCGCCAAGTGCCACACACTCTACTTTTTTTGCACCCCTGCAGAGTTGCAGCATTCACACAGATGTGTCCATGACACAGAGTAACAATAGGGAGGCTCCACCTGGTGAAATCTAGGACCCTGGGCTGGGAAGAATTAATGACCTTTTGCTTGAAGTTTCCAAATCTAGTATTCGCCAAGGTCTGGAAAAGATACTTCATGAACATGGCTTTTAAGATTAGATCCTAAGTGGTGGTCATCCTCACTGAAAGAACTTCTTGCATCTTAGTCTCCAGTACTGAAGGGAAGCACACAATGTTTCCACTGTAATTTGGAAATCTGTCCGGATTTTGACTGTTTGAAATATGGCAACCCTAGCCAACCCTGATTATTTTAAAAACAATACTCTGAGCATGTGCAGCTTTTGCATTTTAAATTCACTTAAATCCTGCTACCATCATGGCTATGTGAATAAAATGGGGTTGGCTTCTGCTGCCCTCCTGCTAAACATGCTTCCTTAAGAATAAACACAATTTATTGTGCATTTTAGAAGTGAAAATAATAAAATGAGCACCAGTAACTATGGACAGGCCTAGCTGCCCCTCTTCCTCCACTCTTGGTGCCCCCAACTCCCTGAACTGTGGGACCTGGACTTTGACCGAATACACTGCTGCCTATAAGAGCCAAATATCTTGACATAAAAAATGGAAAACTCTATCTTTTAGTACTTTTTTGGGGGGGGGGCAAACAAAACGAAAAAGAAACATAATCAGCTCACTTGGGGCAGGGAGCCAGATGCTTTTGGACTACAGTTCCCATCATCCCTGACCATTGGCCCTGCAAAGAGAGGCTGATGGGAGTTGGAGTACAGCAACATCTGGAGAGTGCCACATTGGCTGCCCCTGGCTCACACCTGCAATAGAAATAGTCCACCAATATGGGCTTAAAACATATACATATAAGCAGCCCCCATGTCCAAATAGAAATGAAAAGCAGGCAAGCCTGCTTTGACAGTGGAGAGACTTTGCACAGCACACTCACTGCATGACATCAGCTCACATGAGTCCTACTTCCTTACAGTAAGAGAGCGGGCGTGGGACCTGCGCAAGCTAGTCACAATGATCTCACCTCTCGGCAGGCATTGCCATCTGGAAACCCATGATGACTTGTTATAATTTTCCACATCTAAAGACCTGGGGGAATTGGTAGGGAGTGGGGTGTGGGGAGAGAGAGAGAGAGAGAGAGAGAGAGAGAGAGAGAGAGAGAGAGAGAGAGAGAGAGAAGTGCCAACTAAATCCATGGCAGGCTCCCATCGTTTTCCTGCCCGTTCAGCACAGTCCAAAGAAACCCTCGTGGGGGGTGGGGGTGGGGAGGTAAGGGATGTGTCTCTTTCTGACCACTACAGGCCAGGAGGCAGGCGAAAATAGCTGGTAAATTACAGTCCTGCTATTCTCAGCCCCAGAGAATTACAGGACGCCACAACCTAGGCAAAGGAACGCTCCTTTCTTAAGGACCGGGTGTCTATAAACTTCTATAGCTATAAACAGTGCTGATTTGGCTTGCTATAGGAAACTATATGCAATGGGAAATGCGGACAGGGTGTCTTGTGTGTGCTGCTATACAGAAGACAATCCTCCATTCTGAATGGCTGCCAGAGGACAGGCCTCTCTTTGAAGGTGTCCTCCCTTGGGAAGGCTGTCCTGCGCCAAGTCTGGTTGAAAAGATAAGGAGCAATAGAAAGGGAGCCTTGAAACTTCCTATCAACAGTTAGCAGCACCTGGTCAGCAAAGGGAGCAGGCATATCAGTTGTGTGGCATCTCCTCTACCATGGTGAGATGTGCTTCTGTTTCAATGACAGTAATCCTTTCCAGATGTACCGTATTTTTAGCTCTATAAGACGCACCAGACCATAGGATGCACCAAGTTTTTGGAGGAGGAAAACCAGAAAAAAATATTTTGAATCCCAGAACAGCGAGAGGGATCGCTGCGCAGCAAAAGCAGCAATCCCTCTCGCTGTTCTGGCTTCCGGGATAGCTGCGCAGCCCGCATTCGCGCCATAAGACACACACACATTTCCCCTTACGTTTTAGGAGGGGAAAAGTTCACCTTATAGAGTGAAAAATACGGTATTTATTATTTCTAAATATATCTAAATGACCATATGCAAATTTGCACCCTCTTTTTTGGCAATGGTGACCCTAAACATGGATGACTTGCCCACCATCCATCTGTCAGGAGCTGCACCTGCCATACAGAATTGGCATAAGGTTCTTATATGTACTTGGAGGGTGAGGGGAAATCACTGTGCCTGGGGACTGGTAGCAAACACAGGAATGGGAATGTGTGGAAGCGAACTTGCCAAACATGCAAGCAGGAACAGTGGATCTTTATAAGCCCCACAGATATGGAAACAACTTCTATCTGTATGCACTTTGCCTTGCATCTTCAAAAGGTGTACATTTTTGCTTCGTACATTTACAGCACATTGGTGAACCACAAGGATTCTAAAATGTTTTAAGCACACATATACACAAAAGAGTAGATTTACAGGGGTCAGCAAACTTTTTCAGCAGGGGGCCGGTCCACTGTCCCTCAGACCTTGTGGGGGGCCAGACTATACAGTGGTACCTCGGGTTAAGTACTTAATTCATTCTGGAGGTCCGTACTTAACCTGAAACTGTTCTTAACCTGAAGCACCACTTTAGCTAATGGGGCCTCCCACTGCTGCCGCGCTGCTGGAGCATGATTTCTGTTCTCATCCTGAAGCAAAGTTCTTAACCCGAGGTACTATTTCTGGGTCAGCAGAGTCTGTAACCTGAAGCGTATGTAACCTGAAGCGTATGTAACCCAAGGTACCACTGTATTTTGAAAGAAAAAAAATGAATGAGTTCCTATGCCCCACAAATAACCCAGAGATGCATTTTAAATAAAAGGGCACATTCTACTCATGTAAAAACACGCTGATTCCCAGACCATCTGCGGGCTGGATTTAGAAGGTGATTGGGCCAGATCCGGCCCCCGGGCCTTAGTTTGCCTACCCATGGAGTAAAAGATGCAAGTCAGTCACCTCTGGTTTATATGATGCTAGGTAATGCTTCTCTAAGCACCAGCTTGAGTGGTTTCTGATGGAGATAGCTCTGGTAGGAAAGGAGCAAATGTTGGACTAGATGGCCCTTGTGGTCCCTGCCAACTCTGCAATTCTGTGATTCTATTATCTCAGCAAAACCTCATTGAAATTGAACAGGAAAGCTCTTGTGCTGCTCCTAATCATTGACAGAGTTTGTGCAGGGGACCTTCCTGGTGGACCAAGTTCCCTATTAAACAGAATAAAGGGTATGTGCTGCCATTTCAGGATTTTTCTGCCTCAGCCAGCAAAATGTCTTGGGTGGGCCCCCCATACTTAACATATAAAGTTCTCCAAATCCCAGTGCTCAAAATGATTACCAGCCATGGGTACATTAGGTGCTGCATGGAACAGAGAGGTCACATCCCTCCCCACCCAGAGGGCTTTGGATAAAGAACAATTTTCAATAATTGACAACAGTGAGGGGAGAGCCAAATGGCAAATGAAGGGGTGGGTGATTTCAGCCATTTATACTCTGTCCGCTTGCCAAAAGGCACTCTGAGCAGACATGCAACCACACAAAATTTAAGAACACAACACAAACCAATTAAAGTTGATTCAGAAATCTTGCATGCACAAAAAATGCTTCCTCCTCCGAAACAAAAAACAGACTTCTTGCAATATGGAAAATGATGGGGAAATATATAGGAATGGATGCTCAATAAGCACCAGTGTCATCTTACCTCTTCACAAACTCTGTGTAAACAAATCAGGATGAACACCCAATAAGCAGGTTGTCTGGAAGCAGCCTCTGTCCTAATTTCATTTCCCTCTGATTAAAGAGAAGCAATGTCTCAGGAGTGCCAAAGGGCTTGAGCATGGAGACAAGCAGTGCTTTTTCTTCTTCTTCTTTTTCAGGGGGTACTCAAGGGTACTCTGTACCAGCACATCTTTTTTGTTGTTAAAATGCGTGACACTTTCTGTAACCAAACTTAATGGTGAGTACCAGCACCTGTTTTTCTAGAGAAGAAAGCACTGGAGACAACTATTCTCAGGGACAGAGAGAGGGATTTTTAAAAAAAGTAAATGTGAGGACTAGAATATTTTTCTCTTACATGTTTATTAAGATTTGAAACACACATGTTACTGAGCTTTAAAGCACTACAATTTCTCCTTCGTTCAGTATCTTCCTTTCTCGCATTCTATAGTTTATCACGGCAAAGGTGTGTAACATATCTGAAGGTAAGCTGAATCAAAGTGAAAATCTCTGTAGAAATGCTCTAAAAATAAAGAGGAGAGGGCAGAGGAAGGAATGTGGTGCAACCAGTGCTATTTTTCTAGAAAAAGAGGTGCCTCCCTTATTTTCTTATAAAGGCAACGGCGCCCACCTGAGAGGTGCCGGAGTTAAGGTCCATCTGGAAAAAAGCCCTTTGTGCAACCCACATTTGGCACCATCACCCTGAGGACTGGACTCCTGACGTTGACTGGCAGCAAGCGTAAGGATTCAAGGAAAGACTTAACATGATGACAGCTGAATAATAAGAAATATTAGTTTAGCTTCCTGAGCTGACTGCAGAGGGAAGGCCACCAAGGCAGATGATACAGATGTCATAGACCAGATGTGAGATTAGGTCACCACAGTATAGTAGCCACCACAGAGAGGAAAAATCTGTTTAAAGGTTGCTTGGAGCTGGGAGAAGCGAACTGCAAATATTGTTCTGCTAAGGCAAAACACCTGATGATACAAGAGTCTTAGAGAAGAATGAAAAGGTAGCCCAGTAGTAAACCATGTGGCAACAAACTGCCTTATTTCGGTCACATTATTATTATTATTATTATTATTATTATTATTATTATTATTATTATTATTTGTATACCACCCTTCATCTGCAGGTCTCAGGGTGGTTCACAACATAAAAGTACAACACAAAAATACAAGGGGGGGAGCAACCTCTTCACAGAAGACATTGCCTTTTTCTATGACCACAAACCAGAGGTGGGGAGTGGAAGACTTGAAGCAAGGGGTCTCCAAAAGCACAGAGAAACAACTGGCGCTATGGAAGAATCTCAGGGTAGAATGTCCTTCACCAGCTTGGTGCTCTGCAGATGTTGTTGAGCTACAGTTCCCATCAGCTGCAGACAGCGTGGCTGTGCTAGTTGAGGCTGTTGGGAGTTGTAGTTCAACAACATCTGGAGGGGTTAGCGAAGGCTGGAGTAGAGATCGAGATAGTGTCCCAAATACAAAGGAAGCCTGGGGGAAAGGTACTCCCTCAAATGCGTTGTTTTCCATAAGAGATATGAGCTTGAGAGTTGTAGGAGTGGGCTGTTCATGGCAGTGACCGTAACCTTATTACCTTCTTTTGTTTAGCATATGGTGGGCTATGCATTGAAACCACACACACACACGCACTTAAACCTCCGCAGCTGGCATTTAGCCTTCTCAAGAGGCTCCCCCTCATCGCCCCCAGGTCCCAGTAATGTTTCCTGTGCAGTCAGAAAAAGGCAAACCCTCTCTACTAATGTTTTCAAATGCGTCTTGGCAGAAACCAGTTGGCATCCTCAGAGGAGCAATGTTACAGCTGCCTGCTGCCCTGTTCCAAGTCGCAGACTGAATAGAGGGCAACAAAATGCAGCTGCAAACTGCAGGGTCTGACACTGACACACACACACACACACGCAGAGAGAGTCCTGGTGGGCCAGGACCACAGGCCAGGATCCAGGCTGTGAATGCAGCCCCTGCGGGCAGATTCGAGAGATCTTTGTGCACAGTCAGTTTGTTGCAACTGGCCACACTCTTGCATACACACTTCCTTCCTATGGATACTTATTCATGGCTCCCTCATCAATCCCTCATGGTTCAGTCACTCACCCACCCTGTTTTTCAATTCCTGACATGGTCAGGTCAATAGGAAGTGCCTCGTTCAATTCATGTCTCCCTCAACCATTTACTTACTGGATTTATATCGTTATATATTCATTAGCATGCACTGTTATTTACCATACAGCCTAGTCTTGCCTAGAGCATAATCTCCTACCATGTGCAGGGAGGGTGTGGAACAAGAGGGCCACAAAAATAGGAACAGGGTGCTTTTATTGTGGTGCTTCTCATGCATGCAGTTTGTTGCAGCATCTACATGACGTCATTGTCACCAAAATGCAGGCCTGCATTTTTTCTTACTCTATTTGATCCTAAGTTACCCTTTTTGGAGCAGATCTGAGAAGCAAACTGCTGCCAATGATCCATTTGCAATGTTCCAGCAACAGGTTTACAGTATTGAGACCCCGCTTTGAAATACATTATACATTAATACCCCCATCTGGAAACACAGGCAGGCACACACGCATGAACACACAGACATGTACACATCCCATCCTTCCTCCAAGCAGTTTGCAGGTTGATATGTGGTACTTTCTGCATTTTTATCTTCACCACAACCTTGTAAAGTAGGTAAGGAAATGGCCAAATTTACGTAGATGTGATGTCAGAAGCCATATTTGTGCTGCTTCCATGTAAAACAGAGCAGCAGGTTGATCCTATGTAAACAGGAGAGGAGCTGAACGCTCTTTTCTGGGCTCATCCACACCTACCTTCTGGTCTGCACTTTCTAGGCAATTCAGGTTTTCCACAGCTCAGACCCAGAACTTTAAAGCATGGATCTGTGCCTGGAAACGCAGCACAAAAGAAAGTCTGGATAAGCCCGTTCTCTCTCATCTTTACATCCATACCGTCTGTTCCTTCTGGAGACATCCCCTGCCCCTCTCACTTCCAGTACCAGAGCAGGAAGTGCCTGTACAAAAGACCAAAGGGAGACAAGGCAGGCCAGGGCACAGCTCTCCACGCGTTAACATAGTTTAAGGACAGTTATATGGAGGACAATATTATTATAAGTTGGGGAGGCAAGGCTCCCCTAAAATATCTTGATTCAGTAAAGGGTAAGAATGTAAGTAAACCCATAAATTCATGGGTCTAGTAGGGGTTGGATTTTAAGTCAGTTTTCCTGTGTCCTGGGAACCGCCTGACGGAAGAACCATGACAGGAATGGCCACGCCATTAACCCATTAAGAAAACCATTAACAGAGACTCTCTGGGCCAGACAGAAAATGGGGAAAGCCCAGTCTGAGGTGCCAGAGGGCCAGAGTTTCAGGAGGGAGGGGCAGGATTGCAGTGGGCAATGAGGTAAGTGAACAGCAGGTGCCAGACAATGCCACTCTGGCCCTGCTGATTATGAACACTAAGACGCTCCATGATTCTAAAGGCCTTGTGGATCTCACATCTTCGGTCCCTCACAGCACAATCTGACTTCTGTCATTCTTTCTCCCTCTCATATTCTCGCCTAGCCGCTCCCACTATGGAACACCTTCTTCTGCTGATGCCCCTCTTGGGTCTGGTGAGCGGTGACCTGCCGTTTGTGCAGAGAGGCTTCTGGGACTTTTCCATGGATGATCCTAACGTCCAAGAAGAGGAAGAGGCGTCTGGCATCTTCCCTACGTCAGGAGGGGCTGAGGCTGAGGACACCGTGCCCTTCTATCCGGGCCTCTGCCCCTTTGGCTGCCACTGCCATCTCCGGGTGGTGCAATGCTCTGACCTGGGTGAGTAGGAGCACGGGGGCAAAACAGCAGCCGAAGACTCTGGGGGCCTCAGTTCTGTTGCAAACAGGGAGTAGGTGATGTGCCACTGGATGAGGTAGACAGAGCTAACAAAAGGGCTCAACATATTACTCTGAAAACTATTGTTGGGGAACTTGAAGCGCATGGAGCCTGCTATCGTGGTCCAAGTTTCAGTCACACACTCGGGGCCCAACTGCCTCTTATACACAAGGAAAGGGGAGCCTCCAAATCCCATTGGACTCCAACTTGCATGGTCAGGGATGATGGGTGTTGTGGTCAAACTGTATTTTATTTTACTTATTCCTTGCATTTAATAGCCCACCTTTTCCTCCAATGAGCTGAAGGTGGCACGCATGGTTCTCTGGCTCCTCATTTGATCCCCACAATAACCCTGAGAGGCAGGGTAGGCTGCGAAGCAGTGACTGGTCCAAGGTCACCCAGTGAGCTTCATGGCTGAGTTTTAACTCTGGTCTCCCAGATCTTATTCCAACATGCTAACCACTACACCATACTGAAGGGCCGCAGGTTTTTTGCCCGCCCCCATCTTGCAGTCTTCAGTTCCACCCTCTTAGGCAGGGGTCAGCAACATTTCTCAGCCGTGGGCCAGTCCACCGTCCCTCAGACCATGTGGTGCGCCAGACTATATTTGGGGGGGGATGAACAAATTCCTATGCGCCACAAATAACCCAGAGATACATTTTAAATAAAAAGACACATTCTACTCATGTAAAAATCCGTGGGCCAGATTGAGAAGGCAATTGGGCCACATCCGGCCCCCGGGCCTTAGGTTGCCTACCCCTGCTCTTAGGCTACCCTATATTTTGCAACACATGCCTGGTCTTAATGGTGCTCTATCACCCTCTGTTGGTGGTTATGCAAAATAGCAATTAGGAGGCCAACTAAGAGTAAAATGCAAGGTCTTATATAAAAAAGACATATAAAATAAAGGTAACTGATCAACCATTGTAAAAGAAAGAAAGAAAAGAAAAAAGGAACTGAATATTTCCTGACATTGTTTGAAAGCTGTATGTTGATGGCCCCATTTATCAGGAGTGATTATAGTTTTGGACTTGAGGGTTCTTCTCAAACTTGTGTGTCAGAATATGACAGTATTATATGCTTGAGAGAGACCTACACTTGGTTTTGGTCCAAATTATTTCTAGCAACCCATATTGGTACAAACCTGGAGAGCACCAAGGGGTCTGTGTATGAGAGAGATAGAGAAACTCTCCATGTGCGTTTTAACAGGAGGGAGGTAGAGGTAAAGGTAAAAGGTAAAGGACCCCTGGACGGTTAAGTCCAGTCAAAGGCGACTATGGGGTGGCAGCACTCATCTCGCTTTAGGCCGAGGGAGCTGGCGTTTGCCCGCAGACAGCTTTCCGGGTCATGCAGCCAGCATGACTAAACGGCTTCTGGCACAACGGAACACTGTGCTGGAAGCCAGAGCACACAGAAATGCCATTTACCTTCCCGCTGCAGCCATACCTATTTATCTACTTGCACTGGCGTGCTTTTGAACTGCTAGGTTGGCAGAAGTGACAGGAAGAAGGATACAAGTTAGAGCAGCGTTCCCAATCCATGCCTAACAAACTCATGTTTAACCCAGAAGTGGTTCTAGGTATTGTTGGGTTTCCAGGCAGGACATGATGGGTGGGCACAGCATCCTCAGCCTGCACAGCCTTCTGGAACCCCACATACCTCAAAGGACTAGTGGCTCTGATAGCTCAACAGATTCTGGGCATGGTTCTGCAGGCCTGGAGATCCCCCCACACTCTCAAATCTGCCACTGAATCAAAATATGAGGCAGTTTCTCCCACCTTCTATACACATACAATGGCTCTTTTGTCAACCTCCCATCCCACACTCCATAGATGTTGTACAGACCTGTACAGGTGTTTTGCATGGCAGGTGAAAGAGAGGAAGACCAAATGCCCAGGAGAAACTGGCTCCCTCGTCTCCCAGTTCAGCAGTGCTTTTAAAATCATGCCGTCTGAGTAGGAAGAGCTGGCAGCCAGGGGCCGTTGCATTTTTACTTCAAGGGGAGGGCCTGGCTAGATGAGAGGCAACACGTGCGTCCAGACTAGTCGGTTCCCCTCCTGCAGTGGCAACACATTTTAGAATCCTGTTTGCTGCAAAGATGACATTTCTCTTGCTTTTTGCAGGCTTGCTTTTTGGTCATTATGGGATGCGGGTGGCATTGTGGTCTAAACCACTGAGCCTTGGGCTTGCCGATCAAAAGGTCAGAGGTTTGAATCCCTGCGACGGGGTGAGCTCCCATTGCTTGGTCCCATCTTCTGCCAACCTAGCAGTTTGAAAGCACACAAAAAAAGCGCAAGTAGATTAATAGGTAACACTCCGTCGGGAAGATAAATGGCATTTCTGTGTGCTGCTCTGGTGTCGGTGTTCCATTGCGCCAGAAGCGGCTTAGTCATGCTGGCCACATGACCCAGAGAAACTGTCTGCAGAGCGGACAAATACTGGCTCCCTCAGCCTGTAAAGTGAGATGAGCGCTGCAACCCCAGAGTCGTCTGCGACTGGACTTAACTGTCAGGGGTCCCTTCACCTTTATCTTTACATTGGTCATTAATTTATCTCTGCAGTGCAAGAGTTTCACCCCCAGAATCCTCTGCAACAGTGCAAAGAATTCTGGGAAATGCCTGTTTGATTTGCACCATTCTATATCCCTTTGGGCAGTAAATTATCTTGGGCCAGTCCTGGCTCTGTCCTTCTGGGCTGCTTAGCAACTGCCACAATGCTTTAACCTGCCCTATTAACTTTTCCTAACCATCCTTCTTCACCTGCTTCATCCAGGTCTCAAGGAAGTGCCTAAGGAGATCTCGCGAGATACAAAATTGCTGGATCTGCAGAACAACCACATTACTGAACTACGCAAAGATGACTTTAAGGGGCTGCATCACTTGTATGTAAGTATGGCAAATGCTTCCTCTGCTCAACCTATTACCTCAGCCTTTATTGTGAAAGAGGCTTGTGCAAAGGCTTTGAGCCCCTGTCTCTCTGCTCTGCCTGTGGAGAGATCGCCACAACTCTCACTGCACTCCCTTAAAGCACATTTTAAAAAAGACAGCATTGATCTCCATCTCCTCCTCCTGACCTTATCTGTGCACTACCCCCTGCTGGTAGAATTAGGGTGTGCACCTGCATTTTTCACCCTTGTCAACACAGGGCTTAGCCACACTTACCTTTCCTCCACTCTTTCCAAGCATGGCTTGCGCTTTAAAGCCCCGTGTCCAAACACCCTTTTTTTGCTTTTCCTCTGGAGCTTTCCTCACAAAAACCTGCTCTTTAAAGCTGAATCAGAGCTAACAGCAATTCCAGTTTTAAATTCAGCTTTAAAAAAGTAGGTTTTGTGTAAAGAAAGCTCTGGAGGAAATAAAAGGGCACTTGGACACGAAGCTTTAAAATGTGGATCTGTGCCTGGGAAAAGCAGAGGAAAGGTAAGTGTGGATAAGCGCTGATGGGGAAATGCACTAGAAAGTGTGGGGCAACACTTGCTTCAATGCAACATAATCTTACTTCCCCACAAATAAATCAGGATGAATGCTCAACAAACAGGTCAGTGCCCCATCAATCCTCCTGCATTTATCCCTCATTGTGAGAATCAGAGTCAGGATCTCCCCACATAAGTACCCACTCTTAAGGATATAAATAGCTGCCTTGCACTGAGCAAGTCCCCTGGGTGGGTAGTACTGTTTATTTTGACTGGTATCCGTTCTCCAAGGTCTCAGGCAAGGACCCTTTCCCAAGATTCTTGAGCGTGAAATTCAACAGATTGAGACTGGAACCTCTGATATGCAAGCTTCGGTTTCCCTTCCCTAATATATCCCTTTCTGGACTGAAATGGTGGAAGGTTTCTTCCTTTCTCACTGCCCCATTCCTGGCCACTGGCAAAGTTACCTGGAGGATGGATTCCATTCCCTGTTCTGTGCCCACCCCCACCCCCCACATACCCTGTCCCTCACACAGTTTCTTTCTGTGGATGCAGGCCTTGGTCCTGGTGAACAATAAGATCTCCAAGATCCACCCAAAGGCCTTTAGCCCACTGCACAAGCTGCAGAAACTCTACATCTCCAAGAACAACCTGGTGGAGATCCCTCCTAACCTTCCCAGCTCCTTGGTTGAACTCCGCATCCATGATAACAAGATCAAGAAGGTCTCCAAGGATGTCTTCAATGGGCTCAACAACATGAATTGCATTGGTGAGACATGGGTGCTGTTCCTCCCTAGACATGCTTTGTGAGCTGTCCCATTCCATGAGTTTTCTGAGGAACTTAGGAAACTGGTCAGAATAAGCACTGGTACTGCTAGGGATGGAAGGACCTGACTCCATCAGGCTCTTGTACTTTCTCCAATCTTAAATTCAACCCTCCATGTTTCTGCAGCAATTTGCAGTTTCATTTTCTTTTATCCTCATCAAAATTTGCCAGCATTTTAGTGCAAATTTCTCTTGATAAACACATTTTGTATGCAGTTTTTACTAATGTACACATTTTTGCAAGCCATTTCTGCTAACAGAATGCATTTTTTATGTTCTTTTCATCAATATATTCATTTTTACACACACTTTCCCCTGATATGTGCATTTTTGTAAACACTGGTTGGTTGGTTGGTTGGTGGGTTGGTTGGTTGGTTAGAGAACTACATTGCAAAATTCAGATAAGTGCAAATTTTGAAGGTTGGCTGGGTTTAGGTTCTCATACTGTTTTGGAAGGTGTGGATTGGATAGATGTGCCTTTAAATGTGATCTGAAATGGATTCCCCCCCCCACCCCTAGTTACAGCTTATGGTTTGTATAGAGGAGTGAGGCATATGACGAGACCAGATTTAGACTCTATCTTAAATCAAGCCATGGCTTAGCCCAAGCAGCCTAGCACCACCAGCAGGTCGGGGGGGGGGGGAGAGCCCCATGGCCACGATCTTCCCTCTGGGGGTCTTCACAGTCACTAGTTCTCACTAAGCCACAGTTTTGGCTTTTGCATTACCTGCAAACCAGGTCGATATCAGTATATTTTCTACAGACGCATTTGTGTTCAAAGCAGTTTATAGAAAATAATGTGTTTGCATTCAATAGTACAGTAACCATATTAAATAAAAATTATATTATAACTAAAATACAACACTAAGTATCCAATAATTCATTTTAAATATATCAGAGAAAATAATGTGAGCATAAAGCTGATCAACAAATTGCTTAACAATACTCCTTTGCATCTGGCCACCCTAGAGAGAAATGGACATAAAACAATTTAAAAGATGCCAAATGTTGGCATTAAATGTGGGTCTGATAAGAATGGGATGCTTTTGTTCTAGCTGACATGTTTTCTCTCCTCACAGAGATGGGAGGGAACCCCCTGGAGAACAGCGGTTTTGAACCTGGTGCCTTTGATGGTCTGAAGCTGAACTACTTGAGGATCTCAGAAGCAAAGCTCACGGGGGTGCCTAAAGGTAATGTGCGTGACTTCTTTCTCATAGCTTATAGCAATGCCTAGCCACAGCTTTACTTGGCTATTATTAATGTAATTTTCTGGTAGCCAATTGCTCTGTAAGACCAATGCATGCTCCTGGCTTTAGGACATGATTTCATTAAAAAAAAATGGAATTTTGTTGCTGGCGGTGCTTTTTTACTAAAAAAAAATGTTTAGGGGTACTCTCATTTTCCTGCTCTCATTGAAATACTGCCCCTCTATGAGAGGGCAGTACTTAGATTCACAGAATGTTTAGGGCTATGCGTACCCCTGTGTCCCCCCAGAAAAAAGCACTGGTTGCGGGGATGGGCAAGTGGTACAGAAATGTAATCCTACCACTCTTTCCATACAATACATAGATGTATAAAAATAATCTCTCTCCGCCTCCACAACCAGATCTTCCTGAAACCCTAAATGAGCTACATCTGGACCACAACAAGATCCAGGCAATTGAATTAGAGGATCTGATCCGGTACTCCAAAGTCTACAGGTAGTGTGAGCTGGGCTCCTCCAGATGGCTTGTGTATTATTATTTATTTTATCATTTATTAAACTTATATACTACCCTTCATCTAAGAATCACAGGACAGTTTACAGCACAGTAGGTCCGCAACTTATGCAAGAGTTGCCTTCCGGGAATCAGGCCTAAAGCCAAAACCACGTATAGTCAACAGAGATTGGGTTCAGTGGTGGGTGGGATTGCCAAAGTAATTTTTCTTGGAACTCCACCCCAATTTTATTTTTATTTTTTATTTTCTTCCATGCATGTAAATGCACACACGTTAAAGGTGTGTAACTTGCAGGCTTATTGTAGACAGTTTATTCAGCATCCAACCGGTTTATTCAGCATTCACTCTGGACCACTGAGGTTACCTGAACCTCAAACAACAGCAATGGATCCAGGAGGATCCCCAGGCGATGTATCCACTGCCTCAGAGGGAATGCAACCCCATCAAAAGCAGGCAGCCTCCCATCCCTTCTGTACAAGATTGGATCCAAAAGCTGACAGAATATGCCGAATTAGATGGTCTGTCAGAAAAAATAAAGAATAAATCAAAACAGGAATTTGTTTCAAAATGGGAGGTTTTCAAAGAATATCTGAAAAATAAATATAGTAGTTTAAATTCTGTTGCAGCATTCGAGGAACTTCAGTAATAGTTGCAAGGTAGGTATGAGAAATTAGATTTATTAAGAATAAGTTTAATTATGATAAAAGTGTGTATTGGCAATAAGTAATATGAAATTGAAATATGGAGTAGAAGGGAGGTTGGGTCTTTAGTGTTAAGACCAATATATGTTTTATTGTTTGCTAAGAAAATAATGTGTCTATGGTTATTCTTGTGTGTAATTTGGTATTTGTTTTTTTTCTTTTTTCTTGTTGTATCAATAAAAATCTTTTTAAAAAAAGAAAAAGAAAAAACAAAAGCAGGCAGCCTCCCATCCATCTGGTCTAGGGAACCACCCACTAACAGGGCCTCAGCCTTCTCTGGATCAAGCTTCAGTTTGTTGGCTCTCATCCAGTCCATTGCCAAGCCAAGACCTCTAAGATGCCTGCAGGACACATGGGGCCCTCACAAGCCTTCCCTGCAACCTGTCGCAGGTTAACAATTCACACTCTGCCCCCACCCTGGCAATTCTCTGTCCTCAGTTAACTAAACAGCTGCATGGGGGCTTACATGGAGTCTGTTTTACATGGGAAGTAAGGGACATGAGTACATCTGTACCTGTGCACCTTCCTCCCTGCCACAACTGCATTCCCCTCAGTCTGCTAAGCAGCTATTTGGAGGTTGGAAAGAAACACAATGGCCAGCACCAACCAGCAATCGCATGCTGCCACTCAGCTGTCTCCTCACAGCCTTCCCAGTCCTGCCCAGATGATTTGCTCTGGGAATAGCAGAGGTGTGTGCTGACCAGGTTGCTCCTCCGCAGTCCCATCACACAACTCCCCTTCCCCAGCTGACTGGCACTAGGAACAGGTGAGGAGGGCACAGACATGCCTGCTGCCCAGTTGTTCCCAGCACCAACCAGCTGGGGAGGCACAATGGGTTCCCAATGCACCAGAAGAGCGAGTGGGACCTGGAAGGCTGTGTGAGTTTGCAGGTGTGACAGAGAGCAGGTAGAAGATGCACAGACAAAAACATACTGTGTGTATGTTTTTGTCTGTGCATGGGAGAGGGAAAGGAGGTAAGGAGGTACTTGTCGCCCATCTAGGAGAAGGAAAACTCTGGTCCTGAACCTCTTCTGCCTTCTTTGGGAGAAGAAACAGCTTAGGAGTAAACCCTACACAGATCTGGAGTGGAATTCCTAAGATGGTTGGATGGCGCCTTGTGTGCCTCCTTCTGGCAACTCCTGCAGCCAAGCTGGGGCCAAACATATCACTCTGCTTTCCTTTGGGCCAAGAGTGTGGCTTTGTCATCTGGGTAGCCCAGGACCTCCATACACACTGCCCAGGCTTGTCCCCCAGGGAAGCCACTTTGGTGCTGCTAATCCAGCAGTTTGGCTTTACCCCTGGAGGTGCACTCCATTGTCTCTCAAGACGGATAGACGCCAACAACAATATATTGTCTTGGAGCTAAGTTTGCACTGTGAGAGGCAGCAGGCATGGATAAAGATCTGTGGCATCTATATGCAGCACAAACACAGGGAAATATTCATAGTGAAGTTTAACATTTACAAAATGTATTTTGCCCCTTGCCATTCATACTAGAGGGAGCTAATTGTTCATATAATGTACTCAGCAAGGGAAGGTGGGCCAAAGGTTGGGAGGGCAGCAGCCCGAAGGCCAAAGGCAAGGAGGCTTCTTCTAGAGGTGGACAATTGGAAGCAGCTGTTACCTCCTGTCCTGCTTTAAGTCGGAGGTGAAATAGCAACTCTGCTTCTAGACTTCTAGCACAGCATAGCCTCCTTTCCTTAGCCCCAAGTGTTGGATGGGGGCAAGTGTAAATGGGGGTGGGCTTGTTGTTAAATATTCCCTCCCCCTTCACTGCACTCCCAGTCCAGAGTGATCCCTTCCCCGCTGAATTTTGGGGAGAGGGTGGTGAAAATAAAGGCAACTCTATTCAGAAAGGTGATAGAATGATTCCTGGAGAGAATAAACAGACTCTAGAGAAATAAAGTTAGAGCAACCTAGGAAATGGAGTCACCAGATTTTTTGAGCCCCCAGGCATATTTGCATACTGGCAAAATCACATGCACCCACCAGAGCCCTAGCTACAGGGGGGCTAGACAGTTGTTGGTATTTTTGCCCCGGGTGAAGCCTCCAGAGGGGCACTCCAGCCTGTGTGTGTGTTAGTGCATGTACGCAAATGTGCATGAAGGTATGTGCCAAACTAGGTATTTGAGCCGGGTGTGGACACCTGTGTCCCTGCAAGCACCATGTTTATAACTCCTTGGCTAGAACAACATGCACAGACCATTAAGAGCCAGAATAGCTGCATAATATAAGCCATCTGCACCTGCGGAAATTTCACAACTATTGTGTTAAGTTTCCAAAGCTTTCTTTGTAAAAAATGTGGTGGGTGGGTGGCAGGGAATGCAGGGAGGACAGAAATCAACGAGGGAAAACATCTGAGGCAAATATTTTGTTCATGAAATCATGCAGATAGATGACTTTCCCATTTAGCTTTTCAGATATCTAATATTTCCTCCAAAAGATAGAATAGGAACAAAATGGGAGCCCTATTCATGAATTCAAAAACAGAGTAGGAGGTCTTCAACAGGGGAGGGGGAGCAGAAAATTTCGGGATGGAGTGAGCACACCTCACAGGCAAGTAGACAGGGTTCGCCTCTTTCCCAGTGTAAACCCTTGCCCGTTTTAAAAAATATATATAAACAGGGCAGGTACAGTTCTTTATAAGCAATAGACACAAGAAAATAGAGGCAGCTGGAGCTTTTTGTAAAGCAGGTTTGAAGCTGGTATGAGTTTGTAGCATTGACTTGCACTCAGAACCATCAACTCCTAAATAGTCCTCCCCTTTCAAGTCTCAGCCAGTAGAGGGAGAAAGAGCCATACTTATTAGTCCTGATTCTTAGGCCACTTTTCAGTGTGATGCTCCTCATACATACACCTTCCGTCTTTTGGTTGGTTGGTAGGTTGGTTGGTTGCTTATTAAGCACAATTCTATCCTGCTTTTCTACTACCATTCTGAAAGTGGCTCTCACACAACAGATGCTCCATGAACCACACTGTTTACCCCAAGGCCACCAGACCCAGGCTCTTGCACCTGAGGCTGTTTCCCATAGGACACTCTCTGTCAGAGGACTCTGTGGAGGAAGAGGGTGCAGGCCAGAGCAGGAAGAGAGACTGTTCTCGCCCTGGCCTAGTTATAGCCACTTTCCTCCTGATCACCACACCTGGAGACCTGCTGCCACAGCAGGTGTAGGAACAGGGTAGTTGGCAGGAGGGATCAGGCAGGAGGATCTGCAGAGGTCCCACGACAGCTTTATCTCCATCTTCCACACTTAAAGGAATGCTGCCAGGGGCAAACTCTGTCTCTGACCGGAATGTTGAGCCTTGCATTTGCTGGCCTAAACCATAAATGCAAACAAACCAGGGTGAATGCTCAATAAACAAGATAGCTTTCTTTTGTCTGATTCCTCTCTACGTCATCCTCTCCTGTTTTATAGTTAGGTGGACACTGGCTGACCGCTGCATGTAGCTGTAATGGTTTGTAATTGCAACTGTTTAAGCCCCATTTTATATCAGCAACAGATTTCTCTACACACCTGAAATGTGAAGCTTCCAGCAATCAGAGAAAGAACTGGAGGAAGGGCATTAAGGAAGCAGAAAAGAGGCAGAGTGACAGGCAGCCATATTCCAAATCCAGACTTGGCAATGGGGGCTTCCCAACCCCAGGCCCCTACTGGCCAAACGGAAGATACTGTTCAGTTGATTAGGCAAGGAAAGAAGGCCTGGCTAAGCTTGAGGTTTCATGCTGCCTCTCTGCCAACCACAGGGACCCAATGTTGCACAGCCATACGCTTTGGGGCTTGAATGAGACTCTGCTGGGTCCCACCTTCTGAGTCACAGATGCACGGGGCTTTGGGCTAGAGCAGCCAGTTATGCATCACCAAAAAAGGAGGGCAGAAAGAATATCAATTTGCCTACAATGTGCATATGTATTGTACGCCTACTTGGTCTGCTGACCAGGTGCTGCTAACTGTTGATAGAAACCCCTAGCCCCCCCCCCCCCGTTTATGGTTCCTTTTTTTAAAAAAACAGACTGAGGTCAGCCCTCAAAACGGAGGATCCTTTCAAATAACGGACTGTCCTCTAGCAACCCTACAAAACAGAGGACCACCCTGTGTAAAGCTATCCATCCTAATTTTGGCTGTAGCCCTGAACACCCTCCTTTCTCCCCCATTACTCTTCAAGAGTCCAGCCCTTTTCCAAGAGACAGATTTTGATTCACTTGACCTTGGTGATATTTGGAAGCCACTGTTGTTTTCCCTTTGTTTTCTTTGTCACCTCCCCTTCCTTTCTTCCCGCTAGGCTGGGCCTGGGACACAACAACATCCGCATGATTGAGAACGGCAGTCTGGCTTTCCTGCCCAGCCTACGTGAGCTGCACTTGGATAACAACAAGCTGTCACGAGTTCCTCCAGGACTGCCTGGCCTCAAGTTTCTGCAGGTACCAGAGGGGTCGGGGGTGGTTTGTGGCAGAGGTGAGCAAATGCAGGACCAGTTTCAGGAGTAGGCAAGTTTGGGCAGCTGGTAGGACCCTACATTCATGAAGGTATCCAGCAACTGAGAACCAGGACCATCAGTGTTGCAGATAGGTCATCTTGCAGCTTCCTCTTTAGGCTGGCATGTGTTTTGCTTGAGTTGTGAAACAAACAATTAACATTTTTCTTCTCCCCAACCATCATTTCATGGTTTGCAACCGCCTCTACATTCCTGATATATTAACAGTAGGGGTGAACTAGATCTGGCCAGATCCTTTTCTTCCCAACTGCCTGTGGGTCAAGTTTGATCAGTGGGCGAGGCCACCCATCAGTTAAATCACTTGATCTCACAATGACATCGGGAGAACTATTTCTGCCCGTGCAGACACAAAGTTGGCACAAAGTGTCTTGTACAGAGCTATGCAAGCCACAGCACTGCGCACCAGCTGCGCATCAGGTAAGTGTTGGGACTTGCAAAGCACAAGGCTTTACAGGGACTGCAGACCAGTCACCAATGCCTGCTCTGGTGCTCCCTTTGGCCCAACTGCATCTTTATCTGCCCCCCAACTGATGTTATATATGGTGTCAGGCAAGTGAGCGTGGCTTGGTCAAAACAGGCAAATGTGGAGGCCTGGTGGGTCTACGTAGGCCTGAAGGCAAGAGGTTTCCAAACAAATACAGTTTGCCAACCTTGATAATTATAATTTTTAAAAAACACCGTTTGAGCATGTGAAGTTTTTGCATTTTAAAAACTCATTGAAATCAGCACCGTCATGGCTAGGTAAATAAAATGGGGGTTTCTTTTGCTGTCCTGAAGTTAAACACATCCACTTCTTTAAAAAGAAAAGAAAATCAACAGTAGAGATTCCCAAGATGCTAAAAAAATGTACGCCAACAGCTCATTCAGCATATTGTCTGCAGTCCTATGAAACCACAGCACACAGCTGAGCTTACCTTGAGGAGCCTTGCAGGATCTGAGTTGTCATATCAAAGGAGAGCTCTTTCCCAGGTCTCAGCTGCTTCACCAGCTGACAGACGCAAACTCAGTGAATCTCCCACCTCTGGGTAACCAAGTCTCACTTCTCCTTCCACAGGTTGTGTACCTTCACTCCAACAACATCACTCACATTGGTGTGAACGACTTCTGTCCCGTAGGCTTTGGGGTAAAGCGGGCTTCGTACCACGGCATCAGCCTCTTTTCCAACCCTGTGCCCTACTGGGAGGTCCAACCAGCTACTTTCCGCTGCGCTACGAATCGCTTGGCTATCCAGTTCGGAAACTACAAGAAATAAAAAAGTTAGAGGAGGGTGATGGGGAGGGAGGGTGGGATGAAGGGACAGAGAAAGCCATTGGGAAACCTGGGGGTAGGGGTGGGGGGTGAGCAAGGGAATGTGGAAAAGCAAAGGCCATTCTGGGGAGGAGGGAGCCAGTGGGGAGGACCCAGTCGGGGTAATTAAAGAGACCTGGCAGAATACCAGCCAATGCCCAAGGAAGAGAAAGGGATGGGATGGGAAGGGAAGGGAAGAGTTGACATGTGGAGGGAAAGAGATACAGATCTTACAATTTGACCAGCTTCAGACCTTCAGCCCATACAATAACGCTGCATTTTCAATGAATTCGTTGTGCTAGACAAACTTGGTTGTTCCTTTGAGAAGGATCACTACTGCTGCCCTGGGGTGGGGCAGGATGTGGGGATGCAGAGGATTCTCCACCACCAGAAGTTGCCGTCGTTGGAGAAGGGCAGCGGCTTGGTTTTAGGACCCATGCTCTGCATCCAGAAGATCCCAGGTTCAACCCCTGGCACTTCCATGTCAGTTTAGGCATGTCCCCTGTCTGAAATACTGGAGAGCCACTGCCAGTCAGTGCAGACAACACTGGCTAGATGCTTCAATGGTCTGGTTCGGTATATGGCAGTTTCCTGTGCTTCTTTCTATCAGATGCTCTTAAGGCAGATTCACAAATTACAGCTTTTCACTCTCAAGTCCATGAATCCATGGGGTCACATGTATTGGTAAACAAGGCAATGGCCACATCAGTGTATTCCCCACACACCATACATTGAGGTGAACCTTTCCCAATCCACTACAGCCATTCCTACATTACAGTGTGCATGTATCTCAACATAAAAGTGTAGGGCTGTATGTGCACAATAATGTAACATGGGAATGATGCCCGAATTTCATGCACAGATTTAGTCCTTTGCCGACTACCCAAATGGCTGTGGGTGCTCTTGGCAAATATCTATGTGAGAATATCCCCACCCCCCGCCCCCACCCCCGTAAAGCAGTTGTACCATCCAGTTTCCAGAGGGGATGCCATTTTCCAGACTCCAACCTCTAGATCTGGGCAGCTGTGCACATTATAGGAAGTGCTGAAAACTGAGTGCCTATGTGAATTCTGCATATCTTTTACTGCATTTGCTCAAAATTCAAAAACAGCCTCTGTGTAATAAAAAAGAAAGAAGAGGGAAACACTGCTGATGTTACAAATGTTTACCAGTTTTATACCAGCTTAGTCACGGTGGTTTCCTCTGACACAATCCTGGAAAGTGAGGTTTGGTGAGCAAAACTGAAAATTCTCTGCTCCCTCCTCCTATACATTTCCCAGGGTATTCTGGGGAAAGGAAATGACCATAAAATCAGTTTCAGGCTGTAGTGTAGCCATTTTAAATCTGAGTGGCAGCCCCTAGCAATTTGGCTTCCAAATCAGAGTGATCCAAGACAACCATTATTCTGCTCCCATTGAGATCTTTATTGTAGAAAAATATCTACAATAGGGGTCTTCTGGGTGCACATGGCACCTGAAAATGGCGGGTGTACAAGAATGTTAAGATCGGAACAAACCTTTTGCGGCCTTCTTGGCCCTATGCGGACATGCAAAGGATAACACGAGTGTGACCCAACCCCGTGTGACCACAGAGCATCGTTCAGCTCAAACCCACAGCTCCTCCTCCAGTCTAGCTCCTAACTGCCACGTCTGGCCCCACGTTTGTGGCAGGGTTGGGCAGATGCTGGGAGCCAGCGGATGAGCATCACCGCTCCCATTTTCACTCCCTTTTGCAATGAGGAAAGCCCAGCCAAGTGAGTGACAGCATGTGCTGCCTCCAACCTGCCCAGGCTCTGCATAGAGGGGGAGGCTGCCCTGGAGTCCCCTGCGGTGGGATAGGGCAGGAGCAAGGAACCTTTTCAGCCCAGGGGCTGCCTTCCCATTCTGGGGGCCACATGCCAGTGCCAGTCGGGGCCAGAGGCAAAAACCGGCCAAGCAACGAATGTAGACTAGACATGTATGCTTTGCACAGTATGCTTTGCACAGAATGTTTCCTTTGCACAGTAGGCTAGACACCTCCTCCAACCACCATCCAGGCAAACAAGAGCTGTTGCAGCCAGGGCACATTGCAGCCAGACCAAGACGCTGCGGCCTGGGGAAGGTCCCAGGGGTCTGAGGCAGGGGGAAGGGAGGTGCTCCCTCAGTTCCCAACCCCTCCTCTGCCTTGCCCTTGCTTACCTGGGTGCCTGAGGGGCTCCCAAAGGCCAACTTCCCTGAGCCATTCCAAAATGCAGAAGCTGGCAGTGCTGATCGCCTTGAAGACCCAAACCCCAAGGACAGTGTCCAGGCTCCCTGAGGCTCAGAGGGTGGTGCCAGGTAGACGTGAGGTGGGTGTAGCCTGATACGGTGGAGGTGAGGTCTAGTAGTGCTTGCTGGGGCCACAGAGGGCAACAGCGCTTGCCTGTGCAGCCCTGGTGCCTCAGGAGGGAAGCCTGAAGGACAAGAGGGAAGGGGGTGGGGGACAGCCCACCTCCCTCTCTGAATGCTGTCCCAGAGACCCAGAGAAGGAGGCTGGAGACCCTGACATTTCAAGTCAACTCTCAGACACCAAGCAACCCCAAACCAGATGCAGAGCACAGATTTCAGGCCCAAGCACTAATCGCTGCCGGGTGTGGCTAGGCACACCTGGAGAGGATGCTGAAGTTGGTTAGGGACGACTGGAGATACAAATAAAACAAATGAATTTCCCCATCCAAGTTCTGCAGGGGGTGGGAGGAAATCAATGTGGGAGAACACATGACACCCCCTGGAGAAAAGGGTGTGTGTGGCAACAAAGCTTGTCTGAAGCCGTTTGTATTTTTAAATATATATAGAAGGAATGTTCTTAGAAGAGTAAGACTAGATTTTAAGGCAAGATCCAGCAGCTCCAGAATAGAAGGGAAAGGGTGTGTGCACTTGCATATATATATATATATATATATATATATATATATATATATATGCCCCACCAATGAAGGAACTTATGTCACAGTTACCTTTTTTGCATGGCTTCTTATATCTGTTTTTGACCCAGCAAAAGTGATGCCTGCGTATACAAAGAATGGCAGTTGATTGGGGCTACAGGAGAATAATTTTGGAGATGAAAACCCCAGTTTACGCTCACTTCCTTTAGTCCAGTATTGCATGGTGGAGTTCTCTCTTTAATTAAAGGAACTCCAGTTTTGGTTCCACTTGCTCTCCCTGAGCACTGCAGTGTCTCTCCTATGCACAGCCACTTGGCAGCCATTTACACAGCACCTGGCAACCCCTGTGGCGTCTTCCCTAGTGCCTTAAAATTAACTTCGCACCACCACAATGCCTTTGATTCCATTTCCTAAACTGTCAGCAGGCGGATCTGTTGCTTTGCTTAGCCATTTGGTTAAAGTGAGGAGGGGGATGAAACTTGGAATGTCGGGAAGGTGGTTGCTATTACAGATAACTTGCATTCCCACAGTGACCTATGTAGAAAATAAAAACCGTTTAATGGATAATGGTACCCATTTCCTTCAGAGTCTTGAGGCTGGAACCTCTGGCCTTCTTGTGAATTTGACTTCTAAGCCTTTGGCTCTCTATCTGGATGTAGGGAATGTCTTTGTAAGACTGTCTTTGCTCTCTTTTTTAAAACATCTCTTTGGGTTGTTGTTTTTTAAACGCTCTCTTAAACCATGTGCAATATTAACTTCTGTAAAGGTGTCCAATAAAATTAGTGATAATTGCTAACCTTTAATGGCTGTGGATCATTTTGTGGAGGTGAATAGAGTCTTTCCTACATGGAAACGTCTGTTCTGGACTGATTTGGGTACAGATCACCACCTTCTGAGGGAGTCCAATCCACTGCTAAACTGTCAGAAAGTTCTTACTGATGTTTAATGTAACACCTATTATAGAACCCATTCAATATTTCTGTGATTTCGTAATAGAAAACCTTTGACTTCACAATTATTGCTAAATGCAAATCTATTTTCTTCCATAAATGTACAAATTATTACTAAAATCTCAATATCAAATATTTAAATATTTAAGTGTTTTCTTCTAAAAATGTGTATATGTGTATTCATTTCCTTATTAGAAGCAAATCTGTTACACCTGCTTCTATATACACACAGGTCCCTCTTTACAAACTTTTTCTATGCAAAAATTCACTTATCCAAACATGAGGAATTAGTACCCAAACCTCAGGGTAGTAACCAGAGATTCAGATATCCAAACAGAGAGCATTATTTTTCTTTTTTCTTTGCTTTTTACTGATTGGTTGAGGAATGGAGGGAGGGATTGGAAAAATGAGCATTTTTTCCCTAAGTTTTCTTCGGTTGGGAAGACTTTTCAGGGACAAAATGCCACAGTCAGAAACGTATTAGAAATTTCCCCATAGGAATCAATGGAAATGGTCAACTCGTTATGTGAACAATTGCCAAACAAATGATTTCCAGGCAGGGGTGCCAAGCTGAATAAAATATTGGAGGCGAGGGTGGCAGGTAAGCCCTGCCCTGCATAATCAATCACATGACACAGTGCGCGCGCACACACTAGTTGAAGGCAATGCTCATCAACTTTGGGAGGACAGCCCCATCAAATGATTTGCTGGGGGGGGGGCTGAAGACCCCTCAAGCCCCTAGGAGTTGGCTTCTATGTTTCCAGGGAGTGCACTGTGTTCAGTGAGTGGGACTGGCATGTGCGTGTGTCAAATTTCATTTCTTCATTTTCTCCCTTACTGTTATGATGGACATATCCCAGTTAACTTTATGATTATCAAATTAATTATTGCTTTCTTGGAACCCAATTCTTCTATCATGATTATGAAAATATTATCCTTGCTATAAATATATATGAAATCTGTGTTTGATACATTCTGGCTTTACATATTGTGTGCATAGTTTTGAAGACATAATAGGAGTTCTGCCCTTATCTGGACCTGGAACCAAAATAAGCATTCTGAATGTGGATATGTTAGGATAGGCTGGTTCACTTTGCCTGCTCAGCATGTAATGCTGGGTGAAAGAACTTAAAGCTTCTCATAAACTGAATTCTGAGGTTGCCTCTTTGATATGCTTTAGCCAGGGCCAGCCCACCCATGAGGCAAGGTGAGGCAACCACCTCAGGTGGCAGGATCCACAGGAGCAACAGGTCCCAATGTAGATATTTACTCCCACCTTGTTCCTGATGTAGATCTTCACCCACTCAGCCCCTCCAAGTGTCCCTATTTTCCAAAGCCATCCCTGATTTAGAGAAGCCGTCCCAGTCTCTGATTTGATCCTCAAATGTCCCACTTTTCCTTAGGATGTCCCTATTTTCATTGGAGAAATGTTGGAGGGTATGGAGTCATCTGACCCCTGAGCCATCTGAAGGGAAGCTTTTTTTTTAAATGTTTAATGTTTTATTATGTTTTATGTATGTTAGAATCTGCCTAGAGTGGCTGGGGCAACCCAGTAAGATGTGTGGGGTATAAATAGAAAAATTATCATTATGTAATTGGATATCCCTATTTTCATTGAATAAATGTTGGAGGGTATGCTCACCCCTTTTTCCCTGGCAGGGGGGAAGAAACCATTTTGTGGTTTGCCTCAGGTACCAAAATGTCTTGGGCCAGCCCTGGCATTATCAGAGACCATAGTCCACAGCAGAACTCTTGATCAGCTCAGCTCCTCTTTTGTTCCAGTGGAGTTTGTGCAGGAGAATGTTGGCTCTTTCGTGCTCCCAGACAGGAAAGCCTCTACTGTGTCAGCTGCAATAGGGAAATTAGCTAGACTAGGATGGGATATGGCTTGGGTTATTGCCTAGAGACAAAAAGCTTGGGTAGTGTCTGTCACAAGGGGGCAGACTCAGAGACTGAAGATACATTTGCACACAAGAAATATCTCAAGTCTTTACAGTCAACTACAATTGTGCAACCTGAATTTGCCAGTGTGAGTCCACTTGGTCCAACGTTCCCTTTTACAAGAAGAGGCGTCTATAATTTAAAACATGTAGCTAATGCCTTCCAGGGTGCTTTTTAGACAGAAGCAAGTGGAAGGATTTGAGCCAATGCCTTCACAGGGCTGGGGAAGGGGATTTTTATTGCCTGCCAAAGGGAAAAGCATTGTTGGGAGCAGTCCATTCTAGGACAGAGAGAGGATAATTGTTTTCTCCCCTCCCCCTCCCTGGACTCAAAGTGGCTCTAACAGCATCACCAAGAAAGACAGCAGCAGCAGTAAGTGATGATGCTGACATGAAGCAATGGGAGGAATGTGGGTCCAGGAGGCCATTCTGGAGGCGGGGGGGGGGGGGTTGTATAATTACAGCAAGGGTGTGGAACAGGACCTCTGATGCCTTGTGTGAATTCTGTGCGGAGGAGAGGGGGCAGCCAAGCTGCAGGACTTATTATCACTGCAGCATCTCAGTTTTCAAAGGGCATCACAGAATATCAGTACACACTGCCCACTTCTCTGAGCGGTGAGGTGTTCTAGGGACAAGGCTACAGTTTGGATATGAGAGGGGGGGAGAATGGGGGGAGAGAGGACTTGTAGTTATTTAATCATGGTGCCTTTATAATTTTCAAATACACGAGGAAGCAGTCTCCTAAAAACAGACAGAAGAAAACCCAGTTCCCACTTGCTCTGATTGAACACCTCAGGAGAAGAGGAAGGGGGGGGGGAATAAGCCCTCAGGCTCTACCTCTGCAGGAAACTCACCAGGGACATTAAGAAGAAGCATCAAGGTTATTTTGGCAATTCCCTTGCTCCGCTCTTTCCAGGAACAGACTTTGGTAATCTTTGGTAGTTTGGCACCCTGAGCAAGGCCAAAATTTGCTGCCCCAAAATGGATCTTCTCAATTATGGCTACCCCCTCAGATCAGCATCCTGTGCAAGGGAACCTCCGTCACTCCCAAAATCTGGCTTTGGTTCCGTGCTTTAAAGCTTCGTGTCTGAGCACTCTTTTTGTCCCAGAAAACCAGCTCTTTGAACAACATTTTGGGAGCAAAATAAAAGGGTGCTTTAAAGCGCAGGCTGTGCCTGTAACGTGCAGAGGAAAGGTAAGTGTTGATTTGCCCACTCACAGGATAAAGAGCAAAGAAAGATGGTGGTATTATGGGGCCTTACATCATGGGGGGAGGCCATGTTGCTGAACTACAACTCCCATCATTCCTGACAATTAGACATGTTTGCTGGGGGTAATGTGAGTTGGAGTCCAACAACATCTAGAGGGCAAAAGATTCTCCACCCTTTCTTTGGAGACAGGAGGACTTAGGCTGCATCCATTTGTTCTTTAGTCCTTTAGTTGTGTCCGACTCTTCGTGACCCCATGGACCAGAGCACACCAGGCACTCCTGTCTTCCACTGCCTCCCACAGTTTGGTCAAACTCATGCTGGTAGCTTCGAGAACACTATCCAACCATCTCGTCCTCTGTCGTCCCCTTCTCCTTGTGCCCTCCATCTTTCCCAACATCAGGGTCTTTTCCAGGAAGTCTTCTCTTCTCATGAGGTGGCCAAAGTATTGGAGCCGCAGCTTCAGGGTCTGTCCTTCCAGTGAGCACTCAGGGCTGATTTCCTTAAGAATGGAGAGGTTTGATCTTCTTGCAGTCCATGGGACTCTCAAGAGTCTCCTCCAGCACTATAATTCAAAAGCATCAATTCTTTGGTGATCAGCCTTCTTTATGGTCCAGCTTTCACTTCCATACATCACTACTGGGAAAACCAGAGCTTTTTACTGTACGCACCTTTGTTGGCAAGGTGATGTCTCTACTTTTTAAGATGCTGAGGCTGCATCCATACCAAAGAAGTAAAAGCACATTACTTCCCCTCAAGAACACCTGTTCCAAAATTCCTTTTGATTTTGGGAGCTTTAAGAAGGAGATCATGAGGCAGGCAAATATAAAGGTCAAGGTCGAGGGGTGTGACTTGGTCCACTGACCTTTGTGACTGGAGGAGGTCCATTCTCCAGCACCTGCAACTCTGAGTGGACCCCATCCTGCCTATCTGGCAATCCAGGCAGGTCCCTGGAAAGGAGACTGTCTGGGAAGTCTAAGTGCTGCAGGTAACACCAAGACACCTTTTTCTCCAGGCCACCCGGCAAGTGAGAAGGGAGACAGGGCAACCAAAATGTAAAAGGACTTGGAGCAAACACCTTATTAGGAAGGCTACGGTGTTTTGGTTATTGTAATGGGGGAGGGGGAGTCAGTGTGTATGTGGTGTGTATAAAACGAGGCATGGATTGAGTATAGTGGCTAGAGAGATGCTTGTGTTGTCATCCCTGAGGGTGGTTCGGAGGAGATTCGGGACAAACCAAAGAAAGTGCTTCTTCACGCTGCACATAAAGGGGGTCAGAGCAAGACACTCAGCAAGGTTCAAAGGTTTGCGTCCACATTCAAGAAAGGCTAATTGCAAAAAGACAAATTTAGGATGGTAACAAATAAATAAATAATATAAAACTGAAGCGCTGCTATCAACATAGGACCAACTACTTACTTTATTAATGAAACTGTATCTATAAGCATGTAAACACTTCTTACAATAATCTCTCAGTATGCAAAGTCTAGTGATGGCTATACAAATAATACAGTCATCTGTACTGGGTTGTAAAACTTTTGAACTGGTCCCTTTAGCTATGCTTTTAAGAACCATTTGACCTGCAGCAATTTTATCATCTTCCCCATCTGACAAAGAAAGGAAATCTGAGCCTCTCACAGAATCACAGCATCCACACAGCTCTGGTGATAGTTTGTGATAAAGTTCCTTGGTGCCAAATCAGCCTCCTTCCTGTCTTTCTCTCTTTATCCCTTATCTCTCCAGTCCATCCCACCATCCCAAACTAGAAAACTTTTGTTGCCATGGCAACGTGACCCAACTACTCAAGTCTCCATCTGCCTTAGGAGCTGTTTTAAATTTAGATGTGCGTGTCTCCCTGCCTCCCTGCCCCCTCTGACACAGCGCAGCAAGCAGAGCAAAGATGAGAGGCCGGGTTCTGCTGGGGCGGCTGCATGTGCCTTTGCTACTGAGAGGGGTAGGGCAACTACCCTGAGAAGGAACAGCTGTAGCTCAAGGGCAGAGCATCAGCTTTGCAGGGAAAAGGTCCACTGTTCAATCCCCAGCATCTCTAGGTAGGGCTGAGAAAGACCCTCTCCCAAAACCCTGGAGAGGCAACCACTGTGGCAGGCAACACTGAGCAAGGTGGAACGATAAAGCAATACGACACATTCCCATGTCCCTGTTTCTTCTGTAACTGGGCCTTTGACAGAAGCTGCAGACATTAGCAAGAGGTGTTCCTCTTCATGATGTGAAAAGGGTTGCTTGCTGCTTTCTGCACTTCACGCTGCTGTCTAAAAGCACAAGAGCAGGGCATGCTATTGTTTTCTGGACCATTGGCATCTCTTGCACACTAGTGATATGTGGACAGAATGGCCTTCTCTTCACCTGTGAGTCTGTGTGCAATGCAATTCGTGCACAAGTCATGTGGAACAATATACCTAGTACAAAACATTGATTCTTCAGACTTTAAATTGCATGTGTATCATATTTTATATCCAGTGGGGGGGGTATAAACTTGCTGGCCCTCTTATTTGATGGGGAGGCCATTTAAAACTAAAATGCTAATAGTGTCAAGAAAAGGCTTCAGTGTTCAGACAGAGACATTTATGGGTCCCTATAACTACCAGCCTCTTCCTTGTGGCCCCAGGATATGAATCCAAGTGCACACAACTCTACTACTCATCATTTGACACTATTGCCATTCCTGTTACCATCCCATTATTTGCAGAACAATATCCCAAATTCTACACACCCACACACCCACAAATGAAACAAGACTCAAAACTTGAGCAAAGCTGACACATGCTAAAATAAAGAGTATAGAGGTCCTGGCTCACAGGATCTCTCCCAGAGTGCACAGATATTGGTGCAGAATTAAAACAGTGCTAAATCTGAGCCATCTCACAAGTGCCCTTCAAAGTCACAACTGTGGGCAAAGGAATGTGGTGCAACGTTAGGCAATTGACACATTAGGAACTCCTGGACAGCATCACGGACATATGCGTATTTCTCCTGGGAGGCAATTCATTAACAAGAAGTATGCTACCCTTCACCACACAGCTTAAAATGTCTGGTCATGTTGTACACCCGTGGTTCTGTATCCCTTCGTGTCCAGGCTCTCCCTGTCCAGTGAGGAAGTAGAACTCATGACTCCAGTTTTGCCAAAGGCTTTTATTGTCTGTCAGACTGGAATTGTACATAAGGCAAGTCACAGGTTGCAAGGATCAGCGGTTACATGAGAGGTCAAAGGCATGGCTAGGTACCAGTTAAGAACCAAAGCCTTCCCTCTATGCACCTTCCTTTTGAAGCATGGGTTGGGCACAGCATTTAGTGCAGCAAGTGGCTAAAGCAGGGGTCAGCAACCTTTTTCAGCCATGGGCCGGTCCACCGTCCCTCAGAGCATGTGGTGGGCTGGACTATATTTTGGGGGGGGGGATGAACGAATTCCTGTGCCCCATAAATAATCCAGAGATGCATTTTAAATAAAAGGACACATTCTACTCATGGAAAAACACGCTGATTCCCGGACCATCCGCTGGATTGAGAAGGCGATTGGGCTGCATCCAGCCCATGGGACTTAGGTTGCCTACCCCTGGGCTAAAGTCTTCAGAATGGGCGAGCAAACAGACACTCCTTTCCAGCGGGCTGGCTAGGCAAGGACTGTGTACACCAGTGCTGGTGTCTCTGTGTCTTTTGTAAATCATTTCAACCTAAAAGTTCACTTTGCAAACTCTCCTGCAGCACTGGCTAGTAGCATCCAACAATTCTATGATTCTATGATTCTAATTAATTCACTACCAGCGCCTACAGTGGTTGTGCTCACCAATGTATATAATGTACTATCTGCCAACACAATATTGGCAGCTATGTTATCATCTGCACCTGCTAAAGAATCTACTGCTGTAACACTATTGTTGCACCACTAATGATCAAATGTGAGTCTTCCCCCATCAGAAATCAGGAGGAAGTTGAAGACACTGAAAACACTATGTCCAAGTCAATCACATCTGGTAGAACATCAGGACATAAGGACTTTATGAAAGTTTCTTTCAAGTTCATAAACCATGACCCAAATGGCAATGACTTAGAACATTTTCATCAAAATGACTGACACTATGTTAAACGTAGAGCATGTTTTAGGTTTCCAGGATATTTTCAGCTATTACTAAAGTGCCCCCTACGGCAAAAGAACGTAGAACTATTTACTGGGAAAAGCCAAATGAGAAGCATTTAGAGCAATCCTTTCACTGTAGACGTGCTATTGGGGGAACTACTCAACATCTACTTTGCCTCTGCCTTCAATGCCCAGCCTTGTGATAATAGAATAAATGATGCAAGGAGCAAGCTGCAGCCCAAGATAGAAAAAGAGTTGGTAAAGGATCACTTAGCTACTTTAAATGAATTCAAATCTCCAGGGCCTGATGAGCTGCACCCAAGGGGACTAATGGAGCTTGTGGATGTACTCAGAGCCTCTGTCTATAATATTTGAGAATTCTTGAAGAACAGGTGAGGTCCTTGCAGACTGGAGGTGGGCAGATGTCTCCAACTTCAAGGGGGGGGGGAGAAGATCCAGGCAACTACCAACCACTCAGCTTGACATTGATACCAGGAAAGGTCCTAGAACAGATACTTAGTCAGTCTGTGAGCACTTAGAAAAGGATGCTGTGGTTACCTATGTGGTTACATAGGTTTCTCAAAAACAAGTCTTGCTAGAAAACTTTGATCTCTTTTTTTGATAGCATTACAAGCTTGGTGGATCAGGTGTATGCTGTGGACATAGTGTATCTTGATTTCAGTAAGACTTTTGACGAAGTCCCCCATTATATTGTTGTAGAGAAGCTGGTGAAATAGGGGCTGGATGAGATAGTTGTTGGGTGTATTTGTAGCTGGTTCCTTGTCATCCTGGGGAAAAGTAACAAGTGGGGTGCTATCAGGTACTGTCCTGGGCCTGTTGTTGTTCAATGTCTTTATAAATGACTTGGATGAAAGTATTGAGGGGGTGCTCATCAATTTTGCAGATGGTACCAAACTGGGACTGGTAGCTAATGCTGCAGAAGACAGAATCAGGATTCAAAATGACCTTAAGAGTTTGGATTTGATATCCTGCTTTATCACTACCCTAAGGAGTCTCAAAGCGACTAACATTCTCCTTTCCCTTCCTCCCCCACAACAAACACTCTGTAAGGTGAGTGGGGCTGAGAGACTTAAAGAAGTGTGACTAGCCCAAGGTCACCCAGCAGCTGCATGTGGAGAAGAGGAGATGTGAACCCGGTTCACCAGATTACTAGTCTACCACTCTTAACCACTACACCACACTGGCTTTGGAGAACAAAATGAATTTCCATAGGACAAATGTAAGATTCTGCAAATAGGCAGGAAGAACAGGCAGCTGCACAAATATAAGATGGGGGGACATCTGGCTTGCCATTAGCACATATGAAAAGGATCTAGATAGGTCTTAGTAGCCCACAAGCTGAACATGCGCCAACATTGTGATGTGGGGTGGAGGGGATAAAAATGCTAAAGCTGTTCTAGGTTACATCAGCATTAGTATAGTGTCCCACTCTATTATACACCTGAAATACTGTGTCCAGTTCTGGGCACCACAATTTAAGAAGGATATTGACAAGCTGAAACATGTGCAGAGCAGGGCAACCAATATGATCAAGGGTCTGGAAACCAAGCCTGATGAAGAACAACTGAGGGAGTTAACTGAGAGGAGATATGATAGCCATCTTCCAATATCTAAGTGGCTGTCACATGGGAAATGGAGCAAGCTTGTTTTCTCCTGCTCTGGAAGGTAGGACTGGAACCCATGGCTTCAAGTTACAAGAAAGGAGATTCCAACTAAACATCAGAAAAGAACATTCTGAAGGCAAGAGCTGTTTGCAGTTGAACGGATTCCCTCAGAAGGTGGTGGACTCTCCTTCCTTGGCGGTTTTTAAGCAGAGGTTGTCTGGCCATCCATCTGGTACCGAGAATTCCCTGCGACTACTTTGTGGTGAATGCTTTGGGGCTGATTTTAGGGATCAAAGAAAGGGGGTGCAACTATTATGCAGTGGCGACCATTATGTGGTGAAATACAGTACTTTAAGTTGAGATTCCTGCATTGCAGAGGCTTGGACTAGGGACTCTTGGAGTCCCTTCCAACATTGCAATTTTATGATTCTGTGATGCTAGGAAAGTACTAGAGAACTTTGACTGACAAACTGTGGAAACTGCTGACTTCTTCTATGGGAAAAGCAATATCCAAGGCAAATGAAAACTGTGCAAAGTTCACAGCCTCCTGCTGCATGCAGATGCAAAGAAGCAGACTGTGAGTGCCTGCTCATTTCCTGCAATCGTGGTTTTGAATAAAGCAGCATATTATTTTTCTTTAAACAGCACACAATCAGTTTGTGGGCCCAAGATGGACTTTCAGTACTTGACTCCAGCTGCCCACAAAGAATTTATGCAGTGCACTTAATTGCTGGCACTTTGGCATTGTCCATGAGATGTGATAGTGTGGAGCAAACCAGAAATTATACAATTTATGTAACGGCAAAATTCATCACAAACTCTGATGGTGAGAAGCTGTACTTTCTATGTGCCAAAGAACCCTGCATCCATGGTGCAAAATGAATACTGGGGGCGACCAAGAAAGCTGGAACTGCAGTAGCTGGCCTATCTTCATGCATGCATCCTGCTTGGTCACAGACAGAGCATCCATCAATGTGGGAGAAAAGTCAGGTGAGGGTTATCTTCGACTCCAAAATCAGGGGTGATGATCAATAATTTTCTGTCCCCCGTTGATGATCTGATGTGGAGTCCACAGATCGAATCTTACATAGAGATGAACACATAACTTAGTCAGGGAAGCTGAGTACATGCTCCAGCAGCTTGTAGGGCTGAGCACATCAGCCCTGAGCTCCAGAGACCGTCAAGACATTGCAGAAGCCAGCCACTGCCCTCTCATTGTATTCCCCAAGCTTTTTGAGGTCAGGTGGGTGGAGGTTTCCTTCTGTTTAGTGAGTTCAGCACTGGAGCCTGGGCATTTTCTCATTCTTAAAGAAGTCTGAGGAGGAGGTAGCAAGTGGGTTTCTTGCATTCGTCCTTGATTAGGTAAAGGATCCCTGGACGGTTAAGTCCAGTCAAAGGCATTAGAGAAATCTCGAACTTTGGTCTTTTCTGGATGATGTGATCTTTAGTAGGTATCAGAAGCATCTGCAAGGAGATGGAATCACCATCCTTGACACAGAGAAGCTACACTAGTAAAATCAAAGCTCTCAGCACTGAAAGAACAGCTGCTGGATCAATGCTTTCAAGGATGAAGTTCATGAGAAAATGTTCAATGCTTCAAGGAATTCAGCTCCTGAGAAGCCAAACAAACTAATGCAAGGAACACCACCTGTAGGCATCTGAAAGGAGAGGTGTTGGCGTTGCCTGGAATGAAATGGTTGACTGAACTGTTGTTCAGCATGAAGCCTTTTGCCACTTTGCAAACTTCAGTAAACCTGGAAGAGGTTCACAAGGTGCTAGATGCAGACCTTGATCTGACAGAGATTTCTCTAGATTATATTAAATTATTATTATCAATTAGAATTGTATACTGCACTTCATCACAAGATATCAGGGTGGTTCACAGGATAAAAATACAAGGTAAAAATACAAGTAAATAGTTAAAACAAAAACCACAAAACAATAACTCCCTCCCACCAACACATTTAAAAGGCTGTAAAATATTAATCAGCCTTATAAAGCCGAGGATACAAATACAAAATACAAATTGACATATGACACTTAAGAACAATTTAAAACAACCCCACACACCTCACAAAGAAGCAACACCCACCCAAGTTAAAATCCCATCCCCATTAAAACCATAATTTTAGCACAAGGGGGGATGGCCCACCTCCTTGTTCCACCCCCAAAGTACCACTCCCAAAGGGAAGATCCCACCCTTAGGGCGGGCAGGCTTTATAGAGCTGCCCCGGAACTGGTGCATGCCTGGCTGGGCAGCACGTGTTTCCAATGCTGCCTGCCTGTCCAGGGTCCTGGCCCTTGCCCTACTAGCACAGCTGCTGGCAGGTCCTGGTCTGGAGATCCAGTAGAGGCCAGAGGGAGATAACAGGGAGATACTTCAGCTTGACAACATTAGTGATCTTCACAAAATGATATCACCCCTTTTGGTTTACTTTCTTGCATTATCTGATGCTCACAGAAAAGTCCCAAAGTGTATGGTTGTCTTCTGGCAGCTAAGCCCCATCAGCACAAGCATCACCGTGAAGTCAGTTAACAGAAACAGACTCTAAGTTGATTCAGAAAATAAATACATATATAACTATCACTATGTGTCATCATGCATTGAACAGAATTCTAAGGCATCAATGATTTTTTAAAAAAATGAGAGCACAAAACTTCTGGAAGGAAAGATGGTTGGATAATCATTGCCTGCTGAAACTCCATCAACAGAGATAATTATGTGGTGATTAATGATAGCCAAGATGTAAATCTTGGTTGTTACACTCTCTTTTTGAAGACAGAAAGATCAAGGAATTAATCTCAAATGCTCTTCATGCCAGAGGGGAATCTTGGAGTGAGGAACTGCCATCATGCCCACATAGTAGCCCTGAAGGTTTGTCCTCAGGACATCAGGTCAGCTAAACCTCCCTTATTTTAATTACTTATAAGATTGGGAGGAATTACAATTTATGTGCTCTGTCTGCCAATTAATTTTCACCTAGAATGCAAATTGACTGCTGGCATCAGAAGAAGCATTAACTAACAGACCTAAGAATAAAGCAAAAATTGTATCTTAATTTCTTGTGATTAAGAAAGGTTATACATGGATAAGGGCGCTATGGTTGTAAAGAATCTTCATTTTATATTACTTTTAACTCTCCAGCCTGCTTGTGAAGTGCTGGCTTTAAAATGAAAATGGGAAAGGAATGAACTTTTTTCTTAAAGGGACAGACTTACTCAAGGCAGAGACTGTTAAGGGGGAGACTAACAGAACCCAATACGGCAAAGGTGCTGCTGAACACTCCCACTGACTGTTGGTATAGTGCAGCAATTACTGGATGAGCAATTAAAAGAGCTCAGAACTGAGATACGTAAAATGGTGAATAAAAATGGATCAAAGAAAGATCAAACCAAAGAATACACAGGAACTTTGCGGGGAAATACTCATCAAGATCTGCCTGAATATGAGAGTGGAATGGTAAAGCAGGAGGCAACAGATGATGGAATGGAGAGGACCTCCACACAGGTGCCTGGAGGAGTGAAACAGACAAACAATGGAGCTGTGATGTTGGAGGAGTGGAAGGAAACCACTGATAGAGACATTAAGAAACATTTTGAGATGGCAGAGATGGAGGTGAGAGATAAATGATCCTGTGTACAAGTTGGAGTGAATTCAGAGGGAAAAGCCACCAAGCCCCTAGCGGTTCTTCTGGGGAAAGACTGTAAGAAGCAGAAATGGAAGAAACTTTCTTTCTAAATTAGGGTGGAAAATCATGGCCAACAGAAAATGGGATCATAAGATATGGAGCTGGGTATGAATTAATGAATACACACCAAGTAAACATTATGGATTATTATTCTAATAATGGATGTTGGAATTCCTTGGAGATAAAGTTGCTATACCAGACCAGAGAAAAACTATTCTTGACATATAGTGATAATAACAATTGAAGAGCCCCTTTTGGACCTTTTGTGTGGAGAGGAACAAAAGCCTTGAGATATCTGGGGTTGAAGATTTTTTGATGTTCTCTGTTCTGCTTTAATGAGGGTAAGCACAGGAAGGTGATGGATGGTTGCTGAAGGACCCTGTGTGAGAGGCAGGGAAGATCTTCCAGGGTTGGAGGCTAGGAGAAGAAAGGGAAGCTCTCAGGTGAGAGATGAGAAGGTTTAACCGCTTTTGTGTGAGACAAGAGTTAAGATTACCTCTGATGGAGGGCTTTGTATTTTTTTCTTTTCTCTTCTTTTCCCCTCCTCTTTCTCTTTTGTTTTCTTTTTTCTTATTTTTTATTTTGATTTCTTTGTTTTTTTATTGCCTTGTATGTTGAAAAGTTTTAATATATTAAAAAGTTTCAATTAAAAAATGACAAAGCACAAGAGCAAAAACCAAAGACACAGTTAAGAGAGCAGATGTGGTTTAAGGGGTTCCCCCCTCCAAAGGCTTGCAAGCGAAACTGCTCATAACACCCAGACCCAGATGATGGCAATCTGACCATTTTGAAATACAGTGGTACCTTGGGTTACAGACTCTTCAGGTTACATACGCTTCAGGTTACAGACTTCGTTAACCCAGAAATAGTCCCTCGGGTTAAGAACTTTGCTTCAGGATGAGAACAGAAATCGCATGGTGGCGGCACGGCAGCAGCGGGAGGCTCCATTAGCTAAAGTGGTCTTCAGGTTAAGAACAGTTTCAGGTTAAGAATGGACCTCTGGAACGAATTAAGTACTTAACCCGAGGTACCACTGTAGAAGAAATGTGAACGTGCACATCATGATGTGAGAGGAGGCACAATTGCACAACTGTGCGATAGTCTGTTCTGTGTTTCTTCGTACTGATATGTGACAATTGTACACTTACACACACTGTTTAAGTAGAGTTCAATATATGTCAATAAATGCATTTGACTAATCAAGTAATCATTCCCATAATATAAATGGTTATGAAGTTTAGAAATGAAGTTGTATTCATCTTCATTTTCTATTTCTTTTTATCATTTCTCATCTGTTTCTTTTTTAGAATGTACCTAGTTCTTTATTAAATCCCATATAGTCAACTGCACAAAAGCATACTTCACATTGCACAGTTATTTAGACAGAGCACAAAATGTGTCTCACTGCCATTAGAATAATGGTCCTAAATCATCCCCCATCCTGGCAGGGACCTGTCTGTGTTTCATTCTCTGTACAACACTTAGTAGCATTTTAAGCACTTGATAATCATAATTTATTTATCACTTTTTATTATTATCTTGACCTTCCTCCAAGGAACTCCTGCTGGACTTATGTGGGTTTATCCCATTTTTTATTGGAACAACCCCGGGAGGTACATTAGCCCAAGTGACTTGTGAGTCGCCGAAGATCACATTATCCAGGGAGCTTTGTGGTTGTGTATGGATTTGAACACAGAACTGCACCATACCAGGTTCAACGATTTTAACAGCAACGGCAGTGGAGCTTCCCCACTCCCAAGATAAGTTTCATTTTTGGGTGCCACCTTAAATCTCTGTAATGACACATTCATATATTTTTCAAACACTGCATGTACAGTGGTACCTCTGGTTAAGAACTTAATTCATTCTGGAGGTCTGTTCTTAACCTGAAATTGTTCTTAACCCGAGGTACTACTTCCGGGTTAGTGGAGTCTGTAACCTGAAGCGTTTGTAACCCGAGGTACCACTGTACATGTATTTGTGGCCAGGCCTTCCCAGCCATCCACCCCAATCAATGCATCTAAGTGGTCTTTCTGCTTGATCAGGAGCCATGAGCATAAAACCTGGATGTGCACCCAAGTGCAGATGCTGCATGCCTGCACTGCATTTTTTAAATGGGACATGCATTTCTGCATGCATATCCCAGAAGTCGGTCCCCATCCACATGTTATATAGGGCACGACTGGTCACATGCAAAGACCTTTCAAAAGCATGCCCAGAGTCGACTGGGATGTAGTGCATTTAAAATAAAAACAAGTGTAGTTACAGAACCAATTTCAAGAGGCACCCTCCCTTCTCCCAGGGGTAGCAGCAGGGTGCAGAAGCCAGGGGTGAAGGGGTGGCAGTGGGTGAAGGGAGAATGTTGCAAAGCAATGGGATTAGCTAATGTGGGAAGACACCCTCCTCCTCCCTTCAGTGCACAACTTTGGTCAAGCACAAGGAGACCAGCAGAAAACAGGCTGGGTGAATGGGAGCTGCATGCTGAGTGACAGCTGGGTGCTATGGAGAGGCAGAGGAGGGAGTTGTCCTGTCCTGGAAATCAATTTTCCTTCCAGCTACCTTTCTTCCTATACCTTCACTCGCAATTTACCGGTATTTTCTTCCAGTCATCTGGAGGAAAAAATACCCAGCAAATAAATAAATAAATAAATAAATAAATAAATAAATAAATAAATAAATGTATGTCAAGTTTCCCAGTCATTTCACAGTCTTTGTTCCATAGCATTTGTATTTGAATGTATACACATATTATGTGTGTGTTTGAGAAAGCTGCCCCAAGTAATCCTGGCTTCCGTGCTCAAGAAAGTTACTGCCAGTCTTGTCAGGATGCAACTTGTACTGAGTCTCTGCTGCTTTTAGCACATCAATGTCATCACCAAACACCAGAACAATCCTGAGAACCCGTGAGAGGACAAAGGAACTACAGTGGTACCTTGGGTTACATATGCTTCAGGTTACAGACTCCACTAACCCAGAAATATGTAGTACCTCGGGTTAAGAACTTTGCTTCAGGATGAGAACAGAAATTGTGCTCTGGTGGTGCAGCGGCAGCGGGAGGCCCCATTAGCTAAAGTGGTGCTTCAGGTTAAGAACAGTTTCGACCTCCGGAACGAATTAAGTACTTAACCTGAGGTACCACTTGGGATAGATTCCAAGTGTATATATTTTGTAACTTAAGTCTGCCTTCTGGGATCCAGAATGTGTGAGTAAACTATTTTATACTTTTTGTCGTGTCTATTCTTTTTCAGGAGGGAATAAAGGGGAATTATCAGGAAACCTATTTTTGAGGCTTATGCAAGCCTGGCAACAAGTTATCCGCTGTGTAAGTTTAAAAGGGAATGTTACTCTGCTAAATTATAGAACTTGCTACCACAAGTTGGGAAGGATATTATTAAACAATATATCCTCTCCTGCCTCCCTGAACATTCCCACAGGGATGAGGGTGCTGGTGTTCTTTCTTCTGGACAAAGGTTGTGCATAGCAAGGAGGGGGCATGATGCTCACTTGCTCAGGGATCCATAACAATCCAACAAGCTTTTATTTTAAGACTTAGACACAGTTAAAGAGGGCAGGTCCATCAACAGGGAGGGCTGTAACTTTCAGGGCCTGCTTGTGGCCTTCCAAGAGGCACTGGGTTGGTTGCTATAGGAAACAGGGTGCTGGCCAAAATGCATGGGCATAGCCAGGATTCTTGTTAGGGGGGCAGGCTTTTGCTGGGGGAGCAGAACATCAGATTTGTATTGCTTTTTATTGATTATGGGGGGCAGCTCCCCCCCTTGGCTACGCCCATGTCTAGGTGGCTCCTTGGTCTGACCCAGCAGGACTCACCTTATTTCCTTATTGTTAACCTTCCACCAATCCTGGAGAAGAGATAGACTTGTCTGGGGAATGCAGGTGTTTTGCTGTGTTTCCCACCCTCACTGCTCCATCCTCCTCTGTTGTCACTTGCTATTTAAAGACCTCTTTAAGAGTCACGATTTCCCCCAAAGAATCCTGGGAACTGTAGTTTGTTAAGGGTGCTGAAACTGCAGCTCTGTGGGGGAGTCTCTCACCAGCTCTCAGCATCCTTGGCAGACTACGGTTCTCAGGATTCTTTGACTGTTAAAGTAGCATAAGAGTGCTTTAAATGTTTGGTGTGGGTGTGACTTGAGTCACAGGGTTTGCGCTGGCATGGCTCATCTTTTCCTTGCTCTCAACAGATCTAAGATCACATCTACCGCACATCTTAACAGGCAAGGCTCTCTCCAAACAGCCCTTGGATATATAGTTTACCCACCCACAGAGCTACTGTACAATTCACAGCACCCTCAAAAACTACGTTTTCCAGGTTTCTTTAAAGTGCTCTTTAAGAGTATGATGTGGATGTGATCTAAATTCCCATGTGCAACAGCATAAAAATTAGCCAACTGATGGCAGGAGGCAGGGAGAACCCAAACCAATCTATTCCCTTCTTCCTGAGCCACCTCTCTGTCATCTCCCAGGCCCTCAAGAGCACAGGACTTGCTGTGTTTATGTGTTAGAGAAGGTGCCTGGTGATGAGGCAATTCCCAGATTTTAACCATTTGGAGCAGGTGAAACCACACAGGTAGCAACCCAGTTTATGGTCCAATTTATGGGGGGGGTAGGAAAAGGTGATCTCGGGGCTGAGCTTCACAGCAACGGTTAAAGGCCTGCTCTTGTATATGTTTCAAGACTAAATTGAAACACACACACATCTCACACTGAAGTTCCACACTGCTCCCTACCAGTAACTTGTGTCAGGGCCGTTGCTAGGATATCAGCAAGGGGGAGGCAGAGCGGGCTGGTAATAAGGGGCACAACTGTATTTGTCTTCATAGGCACTTGGGATTTAAAAAAAAAACCTCTACTCAATCAAAAGGCTTTTCTAAAGTGCTTTTTTCCTTAATCGAAGAAAAAGCAAGATACATATTTGACAGACATTGTACTACTCCTTGAGAGTTTCCACGCAACCACAAAAACCTCAAACTAAGAAACGTGAGCAAGCAGAATCATGAACACCTTATTTTTACATGGGGGTGGGAATTAAATGTACCCAGGAAGGCAGTTACCCACCCCACTCCCTACTTAGCTATAGGCCTGCCTTGTGCCATCCTGAGGCATTGGCTGACAGATGAGAAAGTGCCATTTTCTGAGCTTCCAGCAAATACCCCCATCCATTACAGTGCCCCACCACCACCACCACCAGTGCTGACAGTCTCATTTCCCTCTCTTCAGCTGCTTCGTCTCTGCTCTGCTGCTGGAAAAGTATTCTGAGTCAAGCCTTTCCCAACGTGGTGCCCCCAAACGTTGTTGGAGCACAACTCCCATCATCACCAACTGCTGGCTGTGCCGGGTGGGGCTGGCAGCAGTTGCAGTTCAAAACATCTGGAGGGCACCAGGTTGGAGAAGGCTGGCGAAGACAAGCCTGGTCTCTGCCGGTTGGGAACGCCAAAGAGCGGAAACCAAGGGTGCATCCATAATTCATGGTGCAAGTAAGTGCTGCTGACAGTGGGCTCTTGGAGTGGGGATCATGCTTGCCTTGCCAGCTGGCCAGCAGTGCCCATTAGCTGATAGCTTTGCTCAAAACAACCTGCTTGGCAAGGCAAAAAAATTAATAAATCATTATGCTTTGGGGACTGGGGGAAGCACTCCTGCTTGAACATTTGCCAGCCTGCTTTGAGGGAGGGCGTGTGGAGCTGCCCAAAGTATCTATCTATCATCTATCTATCTAGCACATATTGTTTGTTAGGGCAGGTGCTTAAATCAGACGACACACAGGTAAGCTAGAGACTGCTGGTTGCCTTCTTCCATTTACGTACCTAAGCCTGTATCAATGCTATTTCATCAATGCTATTTCCATATTCTCAATACAGTGTCCATTTTCTTTAAATTATTGCTTCCTGATTAGTTTCCTAGTTCTTCTTTGTAATAAATTTGTTTATGATTTTTTTAAAGAGAGATTGCCTTTCCCCACAGTCATCTAACAAACAACTTGCGTGCCACAGTTTGCGGAAGTTTGCTTGTGGTGGCCGCTGTGTTAAAGAATGACCTCCCCTGTGAGACACATGCAACATTTAAAGCGCATTGCACCTACCCAAAAAATCATGGGAACTGTAGTTCACCCCCTCACAAAGCTACAATTCCCAGCACCCATAAGAAAACACAGTTTCCTGGCTTTTTCAATGTGTTTCAGACACATGGTATGAATGTCTACTTGATCATCCAGGCTAAGGACTTTAATGGTTCATGTGATTTGTTAGTCACCTTTCGGGGCAATTTTTAAGCTGAAACATGGGATGTACATTAATATATTATTTTAATTATACGTTTATTTAGACATTTTTAGGCCACCTTTTAGGACAAAATAACAATTTAATTTCCATGCTCAGGGTGACTTGCTCTTATTACATTTGCATTACCGATGGGGAGGGGGCTCAGGCATTGGGTGGATCTCCATAGCGGGGGGCTTTTTAGCTTGGGGAAATAGCACCTGGAATGCACCTTCCTTTGGCCTTGCTAACTGTGCGTTAGAGCCCATAGGCATCACAATGGCATTGCAGAAAAATTATTAAGTGGTGTGGAGGGAGGGAAGGAGGAAGGAAGGAAGGAAGGAAGGAAGGGAGGAAGGAAGGGAGGGAGGGAGGGAGGGAGGGAGGGAGGGAGGGAGGGAGGGAGGGAGGGAGGGAGGGAAAGGCAACTTCTTTGCAGAGTGAAGGGATAACTGTCGAACCTTTCTTGGCTCTTGCAAGTCTTGAATGAGAGGATAATGAGTCTTTCCAGTTTGTTTGTAAAAGATTAGCACAGAAGAAGTCAGATAATCAGGAAAATAAATAAAGCAGAGGCTGGATACTTCTTTCCTTTCCTTTGAGGCAATTTTAAAGGTAACACTTCTTTACGAGATTGCTTGCCTTTTGAATTAAAAGCAAAAGGTTGCATTTCAGCTCACTGAAGATCCTTCGGTAAAGAAAGCGCTATATACTTTGAAAGTTGAACCTTTGTAGTCTGAAGGAAGCACCACTGAACACCACTGAGTTCAATGCAGTTACTCCCAGGAAACTGTGCTTACGATTGTGCTAATGCTAGGTCTAATAAATTGAGTTCTGTGCTCTGTACTGCTGCTTGATTATAATAGAGACTAATAGTGACAAGTGATGAATTTCTAGGCCTCGTTGAGAATTGAAGATTGCCAAATTACTGGGTCTGAATGGCATCCACACAACCAATCCAGCTGACAATGTGTACTTCAGCTTTCAAAACACTTTTAATAAAGTACCTCACTGAAGACTCCGGATTAAGCTTAACAGTCATGGGAGAAGAGGAGAGGTCCTGGTTAAGAAATAGGAAGCAGAGAGGAGAAATGGACAGTATTTCAAAGGGTTGTGGGAAGCAGAGTCCACCAAGGATCAGTGCTAGGGACCAGCAATTTTTAAGTTGTTCATTAATTATCTAGATTTGGAGGTAACCAGTGAGATAGAAAAGTTTGCAGATGATACCAACCTCTGCAGGGTGGATAAAACAAAGGGGGGTTGCGAATAACTCCAAAAGGATCTCCTCCAAATTGGGCAAATAGACAGTAATATGACAGATGGAATCCAGTGTAAACAAGTTAAAAGTGAAGTACATCAGGGCAAAAAAATGTAACTTCCCATGGCTAGGGGTCTGAACTGACAGTGACTGAGCAGGAATGAGACCTTGGCCCTGATGAAGGTGTCAGCTCAGTGCATAGCTGTCAACTTTTCCCTTTTCTTGCGAGGAATCCTATTCGGAATAAGGAAATTTCCCTTTAAAAAGGAAAAACATTGACAGCTATGGCTCAGTGTGTGGCAGTTGTGAAAAAAGCAAATTCCATGTTAGGAATCCCTAGGAAAGGCATTGAAAATAAAAGTGTCAATATTATAATGTTATAATACAAATCTGTGGTGAGACTGCACCTGAGCACTGTGTACAGTTCTGGGTGCCTCATCTCAGTAAGGTTCTCAGAAAGCTGGGGGAGGGGGATAAGAAAAGAGTAACCAAGATGATGAAGGGGTTTGAGCATACCTCTGAACAGCAGCTGCTGGGTAGCAGAAGTGGAAAGAGCGCTGTTGTACTCTGGTCTGCTTGCAAACTTCCCACTGGCATCTGGCTGGTCACAGTGGGAACAGGATTCTGGAGTATGGTAGATTTTGAACCTGATCCAAATACGTAGATCAACATATCTGCCTGCATTTTTGGACTTTCCTTGGGTGTGATGTCAGCCTGAGACCACTGGTTGTCTCAAAGAAATGAAGATCTGGGCTCTTTTGGTATTTATATGCCAACGCCATCATCAGACAACAGTTTGTAGGAAGGTTTGGAGGGGACCCCAAATTTTAGGGTTCATAGTTAATGTTAAGTACAAACCCCATGTTTGGTGTATCAATTGCTCAGTTTGTGGGGTGCAGGGTTATCTCCAGTGCTTTTTTAAAAAAAATGTTTGGGGTACTCTCATTTTGACTCAAGAAAATCACCATTTTATAGTTCAAATCCGGAAAAATAAATACAGTAAATGGTCAAAAGTACAAAGATTCACAAAATGTTTAGGGGCATGCGTACCCCTGTGTACCCCCAGAAAAAAGCACTGGTTATCTCTGCAAGATGCTGCAAATCAACTGGTTTGAAGGGGACCCCATATTTTGGGGTTCGTAGTTAATGGCACTGATTGTAGGCAATGAAAAAGCAGTGACACCAGGGCATCCACTCTGCACTTGGTAACCTCTGTCAGACCACTATGAATTGCATCAGTTGCAGCCTTCATCAATAGCTCCACAGCAACCCTTGGTAAGTGCAATGTTTACACCACCACACCCACCAAACCTCCTGTTTTCATTGCCAGCCTAGAACTGCAAGCTGCTCCATAAATCGTAACAGCAACACACAGGATAGGGACCTGTTTCTCAAGCATCTGGAAGACCTGTGTTCATCTCAATGGGTCACAGTGTCGTAGCGTGGGGGGTGCAGGGGGGGCCGGCCACACCGGGCGCAACATCTGGGGGTTAGGGTTAGGGGGCGCAAATCCACGGGTTAGGGGGCGCAAATCCATGGGTTAGGGAGCGCAAATTACTTGCCTTGCCCCAGGTGCTGACAACCCACGCTACGCCACTGATGGGTCATAGCACGCTAGATGTGGCAACATAAACCTGTACAAAACGAAGGACAATAATATTTCTATGGTAGCAAATGCTGATCTCTTAGATTTCTGTTTTGCAGAAGATAGCTGCTCAGAGTGTCAATTTTGGGGGCAAATCTGTGTGCCTGGTTAAGTGAATCACCTCTTATTTGTGGACAAAGAAATTGGAGATGGAAGCTGAAGACCATTTCACTAAATTCTTCCTAGTTGGGGTGAAATTCTCTTGCAGTTTCTCAGAGGTGAGACTTATTACAAGCAGTGACAGTAGCATAGTTTTATCCCCCCCCCCCCAACCCTGTGATTAGTTATTGTAGCTCTTGCAAGTGGCAACAGCAGCAACTGTGTACCTGGTCACTCTTTTGCATCCTTCTCAATACACAGACTTGGAGTCCTTCCAGGGCATTGAGGAGGGTGAAGTGGCATCACACACACACACACACACACACACACACACAGACTGGAGAATATTTGGAAACAATCCTGCAAAGTGGCCTACTTTTTTTAGGGGACGGGAAAAGGATGGGATTAGTCTTCTGATACATTTGTGTTCAATTCTAACACAAATTAGTTTTGGTGACAGGTGTAATCTGACTGACTAGTTTATTCTGTCACCAGAGAATGCAAGCTTCAAATTACAGAATGCTTCATCAGGCAGTATGGAAAGGTAGCTGAACATCAGGAATGTTTGTTTTCAGCCACTTCATTATTTAGATGGGATTGAACATGTGTAACCAAGCGCTGAGGTGGATTGTGGCCCTGTTCATGAAGTTTTCAGCAGTCAGAAGGAGAAAAAAATGAGAATAGTTGACTGGAAGAGAGATCACAGACAGTTGTAACGACCCCAAACCTGGCAAGGATTATAGCACTGCACAAACAAGAGGACAGAAAGAAGATAGGCACAGGAGATCAGCTAGATTGATCCAAATTCACCCAGGTGTCTTTCTGTTCAATAGCTGCAGGATCCAGCATAAGCACCAGGAGCAAGTGCAATAGGCTCTGAGTAGAGGAAAGGGTAAAGGGCTCCTCCGTTTTACCCTCCATCATAGTAGTGGTGTTGGGTGACATGGTGGCAAGGGCAGTTTTCCTGACTCTCCACAGCACCCTGCCGAAATGGCTGAAAAAGCCCTCTCTTCTGTTGTGTGTGGCACCCTTAGCTGGGTCCCGCCACTCTGTGTCTGCGTCGCTAGAATGCAATGGATAAGAGTTTGAGGCTTGGCTGGGCGGGCCCAGGTTCAAATCACCACTTGGCTATGAAGCTCCGTGGATGGCCTTGGGAAAGGCACTCCCTCTCAGCCCATCCACCACCAGCAGCAGCACCACTCAGGCATCCGGAGCTGCCCACTTGGCCAAGGACTCTGTGGCTGTGGCTGGGATGCTACAGGGGCAGGTACGATCTGCACCAAGCAGATGGTCCTTCCATCGCGGCATCCCTGCATCCTTTCCATCAGTGACGGAGAGGCTGCTTGGAACGTACCATCACCGGGACTGGAGTGGGGGGAGGAAGCAGCCATCTGTGAGTTCCAGCAATACATATATGGGTGTCTCTTGATTTGGGGAGGTGTGGAGAACAAGGAGGAGTTGGGGGGATGGACCTGGCTGCGTGAAGTGGGGGAGGGGGTGCAGGAGGCTGAGATCTGCGATTGGTTCTCGGCCTCCAGTCACATCTCCCTCCCCCCCCCGCTTGCACCACAGTTCCCCTCCTCCCCTCGTCTCCCCCTCCCCGCTCTGCTGAGATTTGCAGCTGGACCAGCGCTCAGCGAGCTCTCTCCATCCTTGCAGGATGTAGCCGCTGCGATGCCAGCCGCAGCATCCCCGGGGCTGTAGACAACCGGCTCCCCCCACCCTTGCCCTGACCCTCCCCTTCCCTCGATCCCCTCCTGAGGGGGGCAAATCAGGCCGAGGAAGCTCCCCCTCCTTCTTCTCCTCCTCTCGACTGGATCCGGGCCAAGAGAGAGAGAGAGAGAGAGAGGGACCCGCAGTTCCACCCCACGCTTCATCTTCTCCCCGCAGCGGATTCCCTCACCTGCCTCCCTCCTCCCCACCTCAGTCTCTCCTGGGTTCTAGCATGGCCTGGTAAGTAGCTCCTCTTGAGGAGACTTTCTATTTTGGAGGGGAGTTGAGGGAATAAAGAGAGATGGAAAAGACTGTCGGTCAAAACATAAAAATAAAAGAGCCTGGGGTTTTTTTCCGGAGGGGGGATATGGATGAAAGACGCCCCCTTCCTCCTCTTGCGGAGGGGAATCCGGGCAGCCTCCGTCATCTGTAATGCAGAGATGCGCGGAGCTGGGGGTGGGTGCGCGGGGAGGGAGGGCAATGCGGTCGGGATGGCGTGCGGACAAGTCACTGCAGAAAAGAAGGCTGGGGGGCCGGGTGGGATTCTTTTTTTAAAAAAAAAAACCTTACTAGACCTTCCCTGCAACCTTTAATTTAGGGAAGAGGGAAGAGAGGAGAGGCGTTGAGCAGAAGACCTGGAGGAGGAGGAGGAGGCAGAATTCGAAAGCGGCTCCAGCTTTAGGGAGGGAGAAGTGGCAAAATGTGCATGGGGAGGGCAGGGGAGGGGGGAGAGCGTCCCGCGTCTCGCGCGTGGCCCCGCTCCCACCTCCTCTACTGCCCCTTCCCATCATTTTCGCCTTGGCGTCTATTTCTCGGCCGGTGCACCTTGCAATGCCTGCCCGCATCTCAAGGTGACAGCGACATGTTCCTGTGGTGACCGTGTGTGTGTGTGTGTGTGTGTGTGCGTGAGAGAGAGAGCGCTGCGCGCGCGCACACACGGAGCGAAAAGGGAGCGCGAGAGAGGAGGCAGCGCCGGTGACGTACCTGGCCAGATCAGCAAAGGGGGTGTGGGTGGGGGCGTACTTCAAGCCCAATAGGGATCTCCCACCCACCCACCCACCCACTGCAGCGATGTACCTGCATTAAACGGAGGGCAGGAGGAGGAGGAGGGGGCAGCAGCCACTTAAGCTTCTGACGGCTCCAAGCCTCCCCCATCCCTGCTGTCGTAGGTGGGGGAGGGGAACACTCCTCCTCTTGCTCCTTCTCCCTCCCCAAAATGTCTTGGCTGATGGAAGAACATGTGAATGTGGGGACGAATCTCTCGGGATCCTTTGGGGGCAGCTTCTTTCAGTGGCTTGGGCTGGATAATGAAAGGAAACGGAGGGGCCGAGGGATTGGCTAGGGAGACTGCGAAAGAAGAAAGGAGACGAAATGATCGCTGTATCACTTGGCGGGATGGCGAGAGACACAACCGAGGGCAAAGGGCTGAAGTACGCGGAGATGGGTCGAGAAAGGCCCGAGACAGCAGGAGGATGAAGGGGGGGGGGTATTCTGCGGGGTCTTCCATCTCAGAGCCCGGCTGATCCCGCTCAGCTCCAAATCTCCCTTCGGTCCCGGGAGAGGCTAGCCTAGCCAGACGCCCCATGGTAGCGCAAAAGCGGCGCTGGAAGGAGGCGAGGGGATGTGAGCCTCCCTTGGGGGTTTCTCCCCTCGAGATGCGCGGCTTCGTGTCCTGCAGGCTCCCTTCTCCCCGCCCGCTCCGCCCCGGGCCATCGAACGGGCCTCAGGGCGACCTCAGCTCCTTGCGAGGGCGGGCGGCTCCGGAGAAGGACGTCTTGGGAAGGAGACGGGGCGGTGGAGGAGACCAGGCGGCCGGCGCCGAGGGCGGGGGGAGGAGAGCCTGCCTGCGCGGCCGCCGAGTCCGCCGGCAGCTGGCCAAGGGCACCGAGCGAGAGAGCGAGCGGGCGCCTTCTCCGCGCTCTCCTTTGGCGCATTGCTCGGGATGGCAAGGCGGGCGGGCGGGCGGGCGCGCTCCGGCGCTTGCTTTTTTCCAGGCAACTGCAGGGGAGGGGGCGGGCTCCACAGGCTGCCGGGGCTGGCTTTCTCTGTTCCTGATTGGCCGAGCAGGCCTGATTGGCAGCGCGTGGGGGGGGCGGTGGGGAAGAGTCTGGCGGAGGCGGGGCGGGCAGGGCGAGGGGGCCTTGGCGGGGAGGGGGCTGGCCTGTGGGCTCCCACGCGGGGGGCGGAAGCGTAGGCATCTCTGGGCCCGGCAGCAGGTGGCAAATGGGGGCGGGGGCGGCAGGAAGGTTGGCAAGACCGGGATGGCCCCCCGCAGGCCCCCCGGCCTTTGCCTTTCCTTCCCGGGGTGGGGAGGGAACCCCTTCCCTTTGAGGTTCATCCATTTGTCTCCCCCCCCCCCCCACTCTGCCTCTGCTGCTGCCAGAACTTCACGACCCCTCGGTGGGACGGAGTGACGGGCACTTCTGCGCCCTGGGCAGAATGAACTGGTGGAATTCGCTGCCCGCACCAGATGTCTGGGGCCCTGGCTGCAGAAGGGCATGGGACGAGAGGCCTCCCAGTGGCTTGTAGCCAGACTGGAGCCTCCACGTTCAGAAGCAGAATACCTTTGGGTACCATATGTCGTGAGAACAAGCAGCGAAGGATCCAAGGGTCGCCTGTGCTCTGCGTCCCCGAGGCGTCTGTATGGCCACTGTGGGAAAGAGGAGGCTTGGGCAAGATGGTGCCGCAAGCATCTCTTGGAGACCAGGAGGGGAGGAGGGAAAGAGTAAAGCTTGAGAGAGAAAGGGAAAGAGAGAGCAGAGATCAAGAGAAGGAGAAAGCCTGGCAGAGAAATAGGACAAAAGAAGGGAAGCGAGAAAATATCCGGCCTGGATAAAGTGAGCAAGTAAACGGTTAAGGTACCCTAACTATGTGAGATAAAAATCATGGATCCCAAGCCGCAGCTTAAAAGTGAGACCTGGACTTTGGAAGGGTGATGTCCACTGCGGCCTAAAAGGGGCCTTGCCTTCCTCTCCCTTGGTTCATGCCCTTCCCAGGCAGGCATTCCTTCTTGTCTGGTGGGAAAGAGCAGGGTCCCCTCGACCCCACACATGTTGGGTGTTCCAGGGGGAGACCCAACTCTCACAATGCACGAATAACACCCTCAAACAAATGGGACATATGAATACGCCACACACAAATTTCATTCCTAGTGACAACTTCCAGAGAGGTAACTGAGTTTGCTGCAGCAAAGACAGCAGAGAGTCAGATGGCCTCTGGGAGGCTGAGAAATTTAATGTGGCAGCAGCTTTTGTGGGCTGGAGTCTCCTCCATCAGTTCAGTCAGCATGCAAGTCAGGCTCTATTCGCTCCCTTTCTCCTCCTTACTATATATATATATATATATATATATATATATATATATATATATATTCTTCTTTGCTTCTGACATTGACACTGTGTACAACTTGTTTTTAGAAATTCTGCTTATCCAACCACATACCCACACTTCACAAGTCTATTATATTTACACAGCTCTTAGCCGACCCATCTCTTTCCCCTCACCTGCTCACATGGGTCTGTGGTGCCCACAGAGCTGTGCCTGGGCTCATTCATCCAGCCATCTTGAATGTTCCTCATGCTTGTTATTTTCTACGCACATCTATCTTCAACACAGCAAATTATATGGCGTGTGGAATCTCCTTCAGATCTGCAGGGACCCCATAGCCCTTCACAGCTAAATGTGGGGAAACCTGTGCTGCATCTATCTTCTCTAGTTAGACCTTCTGCTTATCATGGACACTGTTTTAAGGGAGAGATTAATGTCCTCCAGGAAATTTCCAGCCTTGGAAATTTAGTTTTCTCCTCAGCTTCCTCCATAATTTAGCTTTCTCTTTAGCTTTCTCCACAAGAACCATGGTTAGCTCCAGTAACTAAGCATCCACCTACACCCCCCCCTTCTCTGCTTATATAATCCTGTATTAAGTAACCTACTCAAGTGTTTCCCCTTCTTGAGGTCGCCCTTGTCATGTCTCCGCCACTCCCCACCCTGCCCCATCTCTGGTCCCAGACCAGCCAGACAAACTTCTCCCCTCCCCCCTTAGAGAAGGCTACAGCTTTTCTGTAACAACAACTGGGGTGTCATTTTCAGATTTGGGGGCTGGGAATAAGAGTGATATTTTTCACTTGCTTTTGTAAAGAACAGAAGTGTGGGAAGGGACATTTCAAGAGCATTCTCTGTGGTTTCTTTCTGTGCTGCCTTTTAATCTCTAAAACTTTTAGAAAATATTTGTAAGTTGTTATTTATCCTTTAAAAATAAAAGTAAAGGGATTTGTGCTTTTGGTATGCATACTATGTAAATTAGTCCATTTGTATGTTCGTAACAACAGGCTTTCAATATGCAGAGTTCTATCATGGAGATAAGAAGTAATAAGGGCGATAAACACCTGTAGTTTGAAGAATAGGATGCCCTGGCTCATGAATGACACCTCTGATTGAATGGTTGTATCTCCATTGATAGCAAATTCTCCTAGCTTTATTTAGTATAGTATGTTATTTGTCTGTATTTGTTATTTGGTCTGTATGATCTGTCCTGCCCAGAGTCTATTATGTAAACAATTGTGGGTGGAGGAGAGAGATGTGTGCACTAGTATTTTTTGGGTAATTCAACCCCAGAAATTCTTCTTGGGGCATTTTCTGCACCTTGCTTTGGCTTTCCACATGTTCTATGGAATATCTCTACAGTTACATATTTAATGTACCTTATTAGGATATCAGATGCTTAAATTGAAAACCTAATGAATGTTCAAGTTTGGGATCTAGCCTAGGAAAGGGACTTCAGGCATAGCAGGGAATTGCATAGCACAACACCAGCTGCTGTGATTGGAAGGCAGTATGAAGCCTCTGGATTGGCCACTTCTGATGGAAATACTAGGAAGGTGAGCTCTGGGGCTCCTGCTAAAACCACTGAGTGTGTGTTTTTTCCCCAAACCTTTGTCTGCCAAGATAATGCACAATTCCTGTGTGTGTGTAGGGGCAACTGCAGAGGAGAATGCATAGAAGAAAATGATGTTTAATTCCCTGCCTTCAATTTATTTCTCCTAGCGTGTCCCCCCCCCCACCTGCCTCCTCCAGATGAGCTTATTTCTGAACCTGGCTGGGGGAACACAATGTACAATGGCCTGGGGGAAGGGGGCCTTTTCAGGGGGAAATTGATGAGTAGTTTTCCTTGTCCTTGGAAGTTCATTTCAGGCAAGAGATCAATGCCAGGTTTGGTTTCAGACACTTCCACTCATAGCTCCATCCAGGCCCTAATCCAGCCTCTGCCAACATGGCGCCCTCCAGGTGTTTCAGACTTTAATTGGCTGGATCTGGTTGTCCAAAACATCTGGAGAGTGCCAGGGTGCCCAAGACTGCCATAATGCATTGATTTTCCGCTACTCATTCATTCTCTTTCACTTGTCATCCGATTACGTGTTTTCTATCCATCTGTGCGTTAATCCACTGGTGGGATATTGAGAGGCCCGCAAACCTGGTCCCTGGCAGAAATTGCGTTTTGAAAGGCCTTCAGTCTGTAACAATAAGTGAAAACAATTGTATTAATAACTCACAAAGATGCCAAATATTTTTACTAGGCCAAGAAACCCACTAGTAGCCCACTATCTGTATATTATTATATAAATGAGAAAATTTTGGCATACATTGGAATGTGGCTCTTATTATCATGAGTGCTCATGATTTGACTGACTGATTATTTTTGGGAAAGGATTTTTTTTTTAACTGAACATGATGATTTGTGGTTCAGGCAGGGCTTTTTTCAGCTCTCAGCCTCTCAGGTGGCACCATTACCATTCTAAGATAACAAGGGAGGTGTCCATGGTGAGTTCCAGCACTTCTTTTTCTAGAAAAATAGCACTGGGTTCAGGGACAAAAAATCTCAAATCCTCAAGCAGCAGAATTACCTGTATAAAATATGCAAAATATTATTTTGCATAATTTTTGCTGCTTTTCTTTAACCAGAAGGTTAAGAAATCTGCCCAAATGAAAGATGATTCAGCAGTTTTTCTGATTTCCAAGAAAAATTTGCTAGACTTAGCACTCAACATAGCTTTGTTTCCATTAGGTAAAGGAACTTGCTTTTCATACATTAAAGGAAACTGAATACTGTGCCCAGTATTGGTTCACCTTCCTTCACTTTCAAAGAATCAACATGTGTACAGCCCTCATCATAGCAAATGGCTCTGCTTGGTAGCATGGTGTTCTCCATTTGAGATTCACCAAGATTATGGTGGTCATAATCTTATGATTATGCATTGAATTTGATGGCTCCTTTGTCCAACGCATCTGTGACCCACCATCTGCACTGGGCCACAGGCAGTGAAGGACATGGAGTTGAAGTAGGAGCCCTGGCAGGATTAGGACCAAAGTTTGCTGGCATCCTGGAGCAGATCCACAAGCCCGCCAACCTGGAAGCTGAGCTAATGGTATGCCAGGATTTGAGCTCTGCTAAGCTCACCTGAAGGAGGGCTGAAATGAAGGCCAGAATCAAGCAGCAGGGAGATGGGGAAGAATAGGCAGGCAGAGATCTGGTGAGCCATAGAAGCAAGGCCAAAGTCAGGAAGAGATTCTAATGTGTTTAAATGCAGATCTGATTAGATGGGAGCAAGGGGTTGCCTTTGATGGAGCTATGCTGAGCCTGGAGTTGCAGGGCGGGGAGAATAGAATCAGAGAAGTGTGGAGTTGGAAGGGACCATGAAGTTGATCTAGTCCAACCTCCTGCAATGGAGAATATTTTGTCCAATGGGCAGGGGCGTAGTTAGCTGCTCCAGCACCAGGAGCGGCAGGGACCGGGCGAGCCACCCACAGGGAAGCCATAGTGATCCACGCACGGGGGCGCTGCATGGGGGCGCTGCGGCAATCCATGCATGGGGGCGCTGTGGTGATCTACCCAGGGGGGTGGTGCAGCAAGCTGCCCAAGGAGTCCGCCTGGTGGACGCAAGCCCCACGCTGCCATTTTGGGCAGCGCGCGGCCCTGAGCCACTGTGTTACTCCCAGGAGAGATGCGTGTCTCAGGCACACTACAGGCAATAAGTGTCAACCCCCGCAGTGTGCCCTTTTGTCACCCCCTCAAGGATGACACCCGGGGTGGGCCACACACACCCTTCCTATGCCCCTGCCAATGGGGGCTCAAACCCATGAACCTGAGATTAAGAGTCTCATGCTCTACCAACTGAGCTATGTTTCACTTACATTGAATTCATTTTCCCTCTCCCCCTCTGTGATCTCAAGTGGATGGGGGCCCTACTAGCCCACAGACCAAGGAGACTCCTGGTTTGAGTCCCAGCAGGTGGATGCTGACCTCCTACTCAAGCTCCTTCCTCCTCTTTTCATCCAGGTTTCTCAATCCATCCTTACAGATACTTCCCTTAAAACACTGTGAACCATCCATTTCAACTGAAGCCTGCCTGCCTCTCTGTGTGTGTCTGTGTCTCACTTCTCCTGCTTGGCACTTGCCAGGGGTCAGTGCATTACTGATCAGCCTTGGTCTCCTACCCCTTTGGCCGAACGCAGCCAGCCAGGCCTCTCTGCTATCAACAGCTTATACATTATTTAGGCAGCCAGTACCCATTTCAATCAGACAATGGAGTGTAGCTCCTGCCTCAGAAACACTGCAGGAAGAATTTATGGGTGAAGATGGATGCAAAGCTGCTGGGGGGGGGATACTGGTTCTGCAAGGTTGGAGGCAGAGGCTGGTTCAGGGTGCTGAGTGGCTCACAGCCTTTACATCAGTGAAATGCTTGGGGGGAAACTCCAATGACAAGACTTAGATTTCTTTAAAATAAAAAATTAATAACACAACAAATTAACAGATAAGTGCAAGAATGTTCACGTAGTGCTTGTGAAAATAAAAGGGGAAACCACTTGTTTCAGTGGGTGACAGGGACAGCACTACTGAGCCATCATTTTGGTCTGCGGACTTGCCTGTCTGTCATTTCAGTTAGGAACGTGGGAATAAGCTGGAGCTGATCCTACAGCGGAGGGGTCTGCTGTGAGCACTCATTTTACGTTGCATTCCCCCCCCCCTTCTGTTTGTCGCTTGCCCTGTTAGGTAGACTAGAAATTCAGGGGCACACTGCAAGAAATCTGTGGCAAATGTGAACAGGCACCCAGCCATTCACCATAATACATGGCAACACGCTCTGGTTGACCAGCAGTCCAGCATACCCTCAACACACTTCTTTTGTCACAACCAGCCTTGACATTTTCAAGTGCACACCACAGAGTTTAATGGGGTTTATTCAAGATAAATGGGCATTGGATTGAAGATTTAGTCATATATGAAAAAACTTATAGCGTGAAAAAGAACTCAAGGGTGGTGTACACAGATATAAGATTTAGCAGTGTTTTGAGAGCACATAACCTAGAACAGTAATGTTCCTCTGGAAGTTAACAGACTACAGTACCCATCATTCCTGTCCTCTGGCCATGCTGATTAGTAAGGCTGGGTGATACATCAATGTATCATCGCAAACTGATTTGAAGTCCATATTGTCATATCAGTTTCATTTCTTTTAGAGAGCGAGATTAGGGTTCAGGCAGAGATGGCAACCCTGCCATTTGACCTGGAAGGAAGGTCTGATAAATAACTCTAAGTGAACAGGTGACAGGCTGCAATTGCTTTTGTGCAGCGTTTCCCAACCTGGCGCCCTCCAGATATTTGACTCCGAATGCCCATCAGCCCCAATGGACAGGGATGATGGAAACTGTCATCTAGCAGCATCTGGGAGGTGGGCTGCTCAGGGTGGGGAAGCTGCTTGAGTGGTAAATAAGAGGTACCTTGCTGCACATGTTCAGACATGTTTGGCCTGTAGCACTTTTTACTTTGCTTAGCATCTTTCATTAAAATAGCACCAGGGTTGCAGATGGAAGGCAGTATAGCTAAATGAGAGTGGCTGAAACAGAAGACAGTGAGGAAGGTTCTTATGCAAGAGTATTGGCAATAGGGGTTTTTGGGGTGCTGGTTTTAAAAACATTTTTTAAATTTTTATTTATAAAATTAGTTTTACAGCATGAAAAAAACCCTAAAAACCAACCTCTCTCTCTCTCTCTCTCATTTCAACTCCCCCCTTTCTGTGATTCCTTTTTTTATAATATTTTACTGCATTTCCAAAATTAATTTAATTTAATTTAACTTTTAAAAAACATTATTGAGAAAAGTCCAGAATCCCAGCCCTGGACCTTTGCTCAATAAAAATAAAAGGTGGAGGGGCTGATGAAAGTGCTCCCACACCAATTATCCATAGCAACCTAACTTCAAGAATCTGCACTTGCAATTTGGGCGAGGCTCCAGCTTGAGACTTGCAGTCAGGATTGGAGTGGTCAGATGGAAAAGAGGACCAGGCTCTTCCTGCCTTTTTAATGGTTGTGTAGAAGGAATTTCAGCCTCTTGAGTGGAACGTCTTCTGCACAACTGTTAACTGTGCCAGATGCACCTCGTTCTCCTTGAAAAGTGGCAGCCCCTCTAGGGCTCAGGATAAGACGCCTGGTCTAGGTGGAATCTTGGTTTTCATTCCATGTGAGGCAACTTGTAATCTGACTCCCTCCCTTGAGCATAGTTGTGGCCTGTTCTTTTCCTTGTCTGATCTGCTGCCTTTTCACACATTTCAAGTACTGCAAAAGGAAATGGGTGGGATCTGTATCTTAATGAGAAGCTAATACCTAAATACAAGAATGCTCTTACACTGAAGTTATGTAAGGGCTTGCCTACACTCTTTCCAGGCACTGGTCCATTCTTTAAAGCTCCATGTCCAAGCATGGTTTTTTCCTCTCCACTGCTTTTTCTGCAAAAACCTGCTCTTTACCGCCAAATTGGAGCAAATGGCAATCCGTAGAACAGCTGAATTGCCCATTGCTCTGATTAAGCTGTAACAAGCACGTTTCTCTGGGGAAAGTGATGTGGTAAAATAAAACAACAACACTCAAGATACAGGCCAGGAAAGCGGAGGACAAACGTTGCTGCATCTAATGCAAAGAGCATCAGTCAGGGCCTTGTGGTATGACCAGCTGCCATATGTCAACAGGAAGCTACAGGGCATGGACTGATTGGAAATGAAGCAGAATGTCCACCCCTAAACTTACAATATTGAAAGCGGCCTTGTGTATAACTGCTCTGATAGCATCATGAGCACAGATCATTATGAAGGCACAATAAAAGGATGACTGGAAGGGCCCTGAACTGGTTATAAGGCAACGTTTCATGTTCCTCTGGAGATTTTCAGGTGCACATTAATCCAGTGCTCCAGGGCCTTTCCCTTGCTTTCTGGGCAGAATTCAAGATGATGAGTTTCCTGAAGCCCTCAGTTTGCTCTATTGAAGGCTACCTTTTGTTCCAGGCCCCCATCACAATCTCTGCAGGCTCCTCTCCTCTAACTGCTCCCACAATGTGGCAAATCCATGTGGTGCTATAGGTAATAATTCTCTGAAGCAGCTGCACAATTATGGCGCACTTCACCAAGCATGGACAGAATCTGAACATTTCCCAGAAATGCTATGACACTTTTTCATTTGGACCAGCGTTGGTTGCTAATGTTAACCCAGGAAGGTTATCCTGCCCTTTTTGTATTTGGCATGATTTTGGAGAGACATGTAATTATCTGGGATCCTGAGGGAGTATGGACTTAAAAAACAAAAATCAAAGCCCACCACTACCAAAACGAATTCCAACCCTCCTTGCACACTCTTGCTCACATGCAAATGTGAATGCATGATGGAAAGCTGACAGGAGTCATTTTTAAACCAGATGTAAAACAGTTTGTACACTTGGCTTTTAGCAGTGAGTGTGAAAACACCTTTGGTGCTGAAATAAACAGGAATATTAATAAAATAAATAAAGTGCTGCTGTTAACTCAGTTGGAGAAAAGTCAGAATTTTAACACAGTTCTGCAGAAGATATACTGTATTTTTCCATCTATAGGACGTCCCCGTGTATAAGATGCCCTCTATTTTGGGGGACTCAGATTTAAGAAAATGGGGGGAGGTATATCCATGTATGACACCCCCTAATTTTTGACATTATTTTTTTGGGAAAAAATCTAGTCTTATACATGGAAATATACAGTATATTTTCTTTTGCAAGAGAAAACATCACTATAGTATTTGATAATACAGTGGCACCTCGGGTTACAGACTCTGCTAACCCAGAAATAGTACCTCGGGTTAAGAACTTTGCTTCATGATGAGAACAGAAATCATGAGGGGGTGGCATGGCGGCAGCGGGAGGCCCCATTAGCTAAAGTGGTACCTCAGGTTAAGAACAGTTTCAGGTTAAGAACAGACCTCCAGAACGAATTAAGTTCTTAACCCGAGGTATACCATTGTAACACAAACAAAAATATTCTTATTGTTAACAGCCTGATCCTATGAATATTTCCTCTGATATAGTCCCAGTGTTTTCAGTGGAGCTTATTATTCCTATTCCTATTCCTATTCCTATTCCTATTCCTATCCTATTCCTATTATTGAAACGACATTTCTGTGCCCTTTGGTTTCCATAAAGGTGTTCCTTTGCGCCAGAAGCAGTTTAGTCATGCTGGCCACATGACCTGGAAAGCTGTCTGTGGACAAACGCTGGCTCCTTTGGTCTGAAAGGGAGATGAGCACCGCAACCTTATAGTTGCCTTTGGCTGGACTTAACCATCAAAGGGTCCTTTACTTTTACCTTTTTTATTATACACATAATGAGAGTTAAGAGTGAAGTGTGATGCTTGTATTATTTCTGCATCCAGTGCAGCTTACTCATAAGTAAGGAAAGCTATCTCAAATAACAATAATTTAATTGCATGTTCTGATTTCTGATTTCTTTACAAAAATACTTGATAGCAGACCAGGTCTTTGGAGAGCACTAGAATTCTGTTGGCTTTGATTCTGGATTAATGGCAGCTCAGATATTTTGCAGAGTATTTGCCTTGCAGAGCTCTGGTGGTGCCTTAAGGCAGGATTCTAGTGGTTAAGCTGAGGTTGTAGATTTCCTCCTCCTTTGTGATATTTTGCTTTGTTTTAGCCTGAAGGCACTCTATGCAGCAATCTCATTGAAGCTGAGCAAGTTCGGGTCTGGTCCGTATCTGGATGGGAGATCACTTAGGATGCTTGCCTCCTTGAATTCCATGGAAGGACGGCAGGATATAAATTTCACTAATTAATCAATAATATGTTGTGAACTTGCTGCAGTGGATATGATTTTCCTTGCTCTTATATTCTAGCATTTCCCACAGTGGGTGGTGATGGAGAGAAGTAAGTAAGAAGTAGTAGTAGTGGCCTCTCAAACGAGATGACATGCCTATTCCAAATAAAGGCAATGCATGGAGACGCTGTCCAAGGTGCTGAACCTTGGGAGCATTGATTCCCTAACTGTATGTTGGCGCACACCGATGTTAACGTCAGAGGCACAGATTTTTGCACCTTGAAAAGTCAGGTCATCAAGTTGGATACAGCCATCTGTTCTGGGGGTAGGGAGTCCTTTTGCATTATTGACAGTCTTCCCTCGGTGCCAGTCTTTGGGCATTAACATCATCTTGAAGAAAGCAGCAAGGACACTCTGGGATTCCGAGATGCAGCCCGGCCTCCAGCCCCTGACAGGTGCAGGGGAACCCCAGAAGCACCACTGGTGCCCAGAGAGCACCGCTCCATCTCTCTGGACCCTGAAGCGACTAAGCAAACAGCAGGGTGGGAAACTCCAGAGACACGAGGCACTGGGCTGCTACCCTCCAGTTTCTGGAGGATACCCACCCATTGTTCCACAAACTGATTGAAAGAATATGTAGTTGTTGTTGTTGTTGTTATTGTTGTTGTTGTTGTTGTTGTTATGCAGAGGATGATGTGTCCCTCCAGTTTTAACAACCACCACTCTGTGCTCCAGCTGTCAAAAGTCAAAGAAACAACAACAACAATAATTTATTTGTACCCCCAGCCACTCTGGGTGGCTTCCAACAAAGATCAAAAATACATTAAAATGTCACACATTAAAAACTTCCATAAATAGGGCTGCCTTCAGATGTCTTCCAAATGTCAGGTAGTTGTTTATCTCTTTGACATCTGATGGGAGGGCGTTCCACAGGGCAGGCGCCACTACCAAGAAGGCCCTCTGCCTGGTTCCCTGTAGCTTTGCTTCTCGCAGTGAGGGAACTGCCAGAAGGCCCTCGGTGCTGGACCTCAGTGTCCAGGTAGAATGATGGGGGTGGAGATGCACCTTCAGATATATTGGACTGAGGCCGTTTAGGGCTTTAAAGGTCAGCACCAACACTTTGAATTGTGCTTGGAAATGTACAGGGAGCCAATGTAGGTCTTTCAGAACTGGTGTTCAGAATTGGCAGCTGAATCCTGTTTGTCCCAAGACCTTGAAGATTAAAGCATTCCCACAGACAACCAGATTCTTTGAGTTGCAAATTAACACGATAGCCCGTTCACACTGAATCCATGTCTGTCCAGGACAGCCAGGTGTCAAGAACCACAAATCAGCTAGAAACTCCCTTTCCTACAGATGGAGAAGATAACTTACTCACACTCTTAAAGACAGAAAGTCTGCATTTAAAGAAACAGATACACATTCCCAGGATTCTGCAGCACCTGGCTCTCCCACAACGCTCTTCTTTAACATGAGCCAAAGTTTTAGCCTGCTAAGATTTCCCAACATCACTACACCCCCCCCCCTTTGCATGCAGGTGGTCTCTAACTCACCGAGGGCTTGAGACCCATCAGCTCCCTTCACCTGGTTTATCTGGCCAGTCGAAGCTATTTCCCAGGGTGTGGCCACTGCCGCATGCTGACAGCTTCTAGGAGCCACAGGTGAGAGCTGAGTGCAGGGTTGGGACCAAAGGTGGGCAAACAACCCCAGAAAAAGCATGACATGTCCTACACTGGAGGTACTACCCCTCCCCTAAAACTCCATACAGCCCAACAAGAATCATATTATAGTTGTGATATATGTTACTATTGGTTCCCAGCTTTCTGCTATTCTTCTGTAGTCTCTTATATGCCCTTGAAATGCTGTCAGTTTTCTTAAATTAATAATCTCCCTTCTACATATTGGTGCATCTCACTGGGGGCTTTCCCCCCCTCTGTAAGCCTCACTGGAAAGGAGTATGTGCTGTCGCAATCATTCCATTTGCCTCAATGTGGTTTGGCACAATAGCATCTGAGTTACTTGGAAACTGAATTTCACAACTCTACTAACACACCAAATTTCTGGCAGATTTAAGCATTTGGAGAAGAAGGTGTGTTTGCAGTAGAACACAAACACTTTCTTTTTAAAGTCCCCTTTCAATTTTATAACACCGTAAAGTGAAAATGTGTTTATCGAGTCGTAGGGAAATGTAAACCCCAAATTTTATTTTTCACAGTTGCTTTTGCAGGACATGGCATCCAAGATCACACTCTACAAAATGGTACACTCATTTGGCTTGCTGAATCCAAATGTTCTCATATATAAAATAAATGCAATTGTTTTCCTATGTCAGGTTTTGAAGGATGTGCCATCTGGTTGCCATCTGGCTACCCATCTGACTAGGGAGGTGGGTCACAGCTGAGGCCTGAATCTGAATTCCTTCATTTTCTAAGGTTGCCAGCCATTAACTTGGATGTTCTGCCTTCCTTAGAAGCCTTAAAAGGAACAGTGGAAGGCCTGATAGTCAGAACTGCTGGTTAATTTTCATGTCTTTATCTTATCTTTATACTTACTAAATACACCCACCCACCCACACCTCTGTCAATCTGTCTATCATCTATCTATCTATCATCTATCTATATCTATATCTATCTATCTATCTATATCTATCTATCTATCTATCTATCTATCTATCTATCTATCTATCTATCATCTATCTATCTATCATCTATCTATCATCTATCTATCATCTATTTATCTATCTATCTCTATCATCTGTCATCTATCATCTATCTATCTATCTATCTATCTATCTATCTATCTATCATCTATCTATCATCTATCTATCATCTATCTATCATCTATCTATCTATCTATCATCTATCTATCTATCATCTATCATCTATCTATCTATCTATCTATCTATCTATCTATCTATCTATCTATCATCTATCTATCTATCTATCTATCTATCTAATCATCTATCTATCTATCATCATCCATCTCTATATCTACCTCCCATTACTGGGTCCAATCAGAAGTTGTAGCCCATCTTTTCCACCTATTTCTATTCTCCTCCATCTAAGCCTAGTTCACACATATATTTACATTGTTTCTTTCTGTGGTGCTAGATATGCAATAGTCCATTCGTACATGAAGGTAATCCCTTCATGTGGCAGTAACTGATAGTAACATGCATGCATGGACCAGCCCATGAGACCCAAGTTCCAAAAACATATTACCAGGCCATCCAACACCAACTAGGCGAGGGGTGGGTAGCACATAGCAACATGCAGGCCATTTCACATTTTGAATCTGTTTGTCCTCTTAGCCAATGGGGGAGGCAAAAGATTGTGTCTTTCTCTAAGGCTACCATTTGAGTTCACATGGAGACTGAAATCTACAGGATGATTCACACATACTTCTGTCTGCCTCTTTGATTTCTCTTCACTTGGTTGCACAATGCTTCATGTGTGAACTGAAGCCACTGACAAGCCTTGTCTGCCATTGAGAGAAGGTGGACATTCCCTCCATGGTGACGATGGCTCTTTCACACAAGCAAGTCCCTCTTTGATGCTGTGGTTATCAAGTGGCAAGTTTTCAGGTGGGAAGTAGTCCACTGAGGTGAGACATCATTTGTTATTCTCCTTTCAACAACTAAATGTTCTTCCAATCACCACGATTTTTAAATGCATTTTTCACAATTTTTCACAATTCACCTTTTTATAAGATAAAAATGAGACATGCACTTGGTCATTTAGGATGGACAAATATTTCAATCATTCCAAAAGTAGCAAGACATATAAGAATTCCACTCATTTAAACCAATGTGCAGCCTGATTCTATGCATGTTTTCTCAGAAGTGAGCCCCACAAATTCCAATGGGGATTACTCCAAATATGCATAGAAATGCAGCCAAGAAAGTGAGAGAAAGCTTCAGTGGGGCTTACTCTCAAGTAAATACTCATTGTGTTGCAGCATTTATCAGCACTCCAAATATGCATAGAAATGCAGCCAAGAAAGTGAGAGAAAGCTTCAGTGGGGCTTACTCTCAAGTAAACACTCATTGTGTTGCAGCATTTATCAGCACCATGCTCTAACCAAGTAAGCTATCCAGGCTCTCCCTAAAGGACTCATTGTGGACAGGAAATGCCAACAGACAGATACCAAAAATTAAAAGAGTTGTACCTACCTTCTATTTTCTGTTTGAAAGCTGTCATCTGTAAGAAAGGAGCTCATGGAAAAGGGAGAAACTACTGTGGTGCTTTGTAAATCTCCTACTCGCTCCTACCCACTGGTTGCCCTGAATTTCAAATGGGAACCAGAAGTCTTTGGTTTCATTGAATCAATGACCCATTGATCCCATTTCCCTTGCTTACAGGCTTCAGTCAAATCTAGCACTTCCTGACTGCCCTAAGCAGAACTCATGGAAGGAATGTGGATTGGGACTGCGCCCAGCTCAGTGCCAGGTTGGGCTAGCTTGTGGATCAGGACTGAATGACCCTGACAGGACTAGGAGCAGAAGCCTGAATTTCCTCCGCCACCTTCCCTCTCCACCAACAAGGCTTTGAAAACAAAATGCTGCTGTTATATCAATCTGTTTGGGATGCTGTAGGCAATGCTCTTCAGGCCGCCTCAAAATGGGGATCTTACAGCCAAGGTGTTGAAGAGGCACCTGAAGCAGTGTGGAAAGGGATGGAGCAGACATCGCCAGTCCCAGCTAGCTGGGCAGACAGGAGTTTTAGCTCAAAACATCAGGACACTGGGTTGCCGAAAGATGGGAGAAAGCAGGGTGAGCCCAAGGCATTCTGGCAGCTGAGGTGGACCACAAAATGGCCCCCTTCCCTCAAGGGAAAAAGGGATGAGTGAAGTTCTATATCAGGAACAAGGCAGGAGGAAATAAAGTTCTGCATTGTGATCTGCTGCCTTTGTGGATCCTGCTGCCCGAGGAAGTTCTCGCAATGTACTTTGTGGGTGGGCCAGCCCTGGGATGATGAAGATGATGATGATGATAACAACAACAACGATTTATTTATACCCCACCCATATGCCTGGGTTTCCCCAGCCACTCTGGACAGCTTCCAACACAATATTAAAATGCAATAGTCCTTCAGATATTAAAAGCTTCCCTAAACAGGGCTGCCCTCTGATGTCTTCTAAAAGTCTGGTAGTTGTTTTTTCCTTTGACATCTGGTGGGAGGGTGTTCCACAGGGCGGGTGCCACTACCAAGAAGTCATCCTTGCAAAGCAAAGCTCTAAATGTTGCAACTGTTTAGAAAGAGAAAAATCTGAGTGGGTTTGATGCATGTGAGCAAAACATGATGGAGATTTATAAAATTATGAGTGTTGTGGAGAGAGGTGTCTTCTCCATTCCCAACCACTCTCAGAACTTTTGAACTCAAGATCATGAAGTGGAATTGAGGCAAAGGTGGAAATATTTCATGCAGTGCACAATTGCCTCAAGATGTGTTACAGCCACACACATATATGGCTTTCCAAAAAGATGGGGGATTATGAAGGAAAGATCTAAAAATTGAGCCTCTGTGTCCAAAGACAGCATACCTTGGAATGCTAGAGCAAAACAGGGGTGGCCATCTCCACCGTGCTTCCAGTGGCCCCTGCCCAGCTGCTGTGTGAGGCTGGCCTGATCAGCAAGACAATGCTGATGTTCCTGGGAATACTTACCGCAGCCCCTAAGCTCCCTTCCATTGGCTTCCCAACTCTTATTCCCTGCAATGGGCTTGTGCCAAGTTAGGGAACGTGGCAATGCTGGAAACAGGCGGCTCCACCTCCCATCGCTTGGCAACAGATGGTAAAAATAGCACAGGCTTTGGAAGAATTTGGCTGTTCTGATGCTGCAGTCTTAGAGGACCAGGACCAGGCACTCAGTGACAGGCCTGGGGCAAAGAGATAGTCTTTGGGGCAAGCTCAGCATGCTGTTATGCAGGGTTTCTCAAACTTTTTGACTTCAGATCTTCCCACCATGGGCTTGGCTGATAAGGGCTGGAAGGCTCAAGCCCAGACCTTTTCCCTGGAATTTTGCACTCTCTCTTCCAGGTGTCCAGTGCCCCACAAGGGAGCCCCTTTTCTAGAGTTGGGGAAGGGCTGTAGCTCAGGAGCAGAGCACTTGCTTTGCAAGGAGAGGGTCCCAGGTTCAATCCCAGGCATCTCCAAGAGAGACTGCTGTTGGAAATGCTGCTTTAAAAATTCCATTCTAGTTAGTGGCTTTTCTTCTTCTAGGGTCAGAGGGCAGTCATTAGGAGGATTTGGAGAGGTTCTCCTGAAAAACACAGACACATACACTGATAGGAGTGCAAAGTGACTGGAGGCTTCAACCTGGTTTAGGCATAAGGGGAAGCCACAGTCTTCCCACTACCTGAACAAGTATCCTGAAAGCCTTGCATGCAGACGGACTCAGGTTCAGTCCCCAATTCAGGTAGGGCTGAGAAAGCCACCTGTCTGAAACCCTGCAGAAGCACTGCCCTTCATCATAAACTATAATGAGCTAAAATGGGCCAATGAGCTGATTTGGTGCAAGAAGGGATGTGATGCTGCTGAACAAGGAATGATCCTCCCACCCCCTGCCCTACTCAGAGGAGAGTTGGGTGCTAGGTCAGCCTCCAGCCACATGCTGTCTCCTAAAATGTGCCCTGTCCCCACAATAATTCAATAGGTTAGCAGACAACTGTAGCCAAGACCTTGTGTTCCAGAGCACTGCATACCTGGGATTTGCTCCCTCCTCACCATCACCAAAGCCTCTTGATATCTCCCTCTTCAGCATGGGTCATTATGTTTTGCCATCCTAATCCATGGCACTCACAGCCTGAACACTGGAAACAGTGGTGTGCATGCAGATGTACTGCAGTCAAATGCTGGCAGAACCGGTAGCTTTAGACAAGGCTGCATGCATGCTGAGATCTCCACTGGTGTACAGAAAAAGAGGAGAAATTGCTATTAAGCTATGAATGTGGTTTCCAGAGAACCCCAGCCTACACACACACACACACACAGAGAGAGAGAGAGAGAGAGAGAGAGAGAGAGAGAGTTAGTTTCTAGCCCTTATGGCTGTGAAGCTGTGCCTGAAAGTGTGTGGGTGAAACACTTGCTGAAATCTGGGAAGTGAGAGGGGTGGCCAAAATAGATTTTCAGAGGACTGAGGGGTGGGGAGGTTTTCAGCACTCTGCATAGCTCATTCCCTTGCCATCCCTGCCTCCCGCACTTGTGATTAGCGCAACAAGACTTTGGCAAAAATAGTAACCAAAATTGCAAAATGCATTATGCAAAGAAAGAAAAAAGAAATGTGCAAATGTGCTCAATTTGCACAATTTTATATAGGTTACAGAATCCAGCCCTGTATAAATATTAGTTTATCAGGTTTTTCAGGTTTTTGGGAGTGACTATCGATCAGGGCATGACTTGGAGCGCAAATACCACTGCTCTGGTGAAGAAGGCCCAGCAGAGAATTTATTTCCTCAGACTTTTAAAGAAGAACAATCTGAGTGAGAGACTGCTGGTGTCCTTCTACCGAGGCTCCATAGAGAGCATTCTCACATACTGTATTTGTGCTTGGTTCTCCAGTTGTACAGCTAGGGAGAGGAAGGTGCTCCAGAAGGTCATAACCACAGCCCAAAGGATTATTGGTCATCCTCTCCCATCTTTGGAAGAACTGTACGGTTCCCGTTGTCTTAGGAAAGCAAACAACATCCTGCAGGATTCATCTCACCCGGGATACAGTCTGTTTGCACTACTGCCTTCTGGCAGGAGATATAGAAACATCAAGTCAAGGACAAATAGACTGAAAAATAGTTTCTATCCAAGAGCTGTGGCCTTTTTGAATGCTGTAACTCGATAGTGTGACCTGGGAGTTTGATGGGTGTGGGTGTGGGTGTGGCTGGAATGTGGTTTGTTTGGTTGTTGTTGTTGTTTTGCTTTTGTTGTTTTTAAGGGATGGCATCCAATTTCGTTGCACTTGTGCAATGTTGCACTTGTGTAATGACAATAAAGAATCTATCTATCTATCTATCTATCTATCTAGTGCTGAGCAATGGAGGCTGGTCCATTAGGGGAATGGGGCACTGACTCAACAACCCCAGTCTGCCCTTAGCCAGTCTCCACCTGCCTGCCTTCTCCCTTCCAACCATTCTGTTGGGGATGGAGTGCTGCCTGCCAGGTTTCACCTCCTTAGTCTCAGTGTTGCTCCTTGTGGAACTTAGCAGGGAGGGCGATGGAGCAATACTAGACTCGGTCCATTCCACTCGTCATTGGCTCTGGCTCCAACCAACGGCAGGGTGCCCTGCCTTGGGCCCCACCAGACCCTACTGGCACCAGCCGCCACTGGTGCCAAGTATGTTTTTGTTTTTGTTGGCGTCCGTCTGCCTTGAGAGACAATGGAGTACACCTCGGGGGGGGGGGTGAAGTCAAACTGCTGCCCTAGCAGCACCGAAGTGACCTCCCTGAGGCGCAAGCCAAACTACTGTGTTAACAGCACTGGTGGCCTTTTGGGGGCCCAAGCCCACCAGAGACACGACCCCTACCCTTGCACCGCATACACCCCCCCCATGTACAGTCTTGTTTTCAGATTATTTCAGAAAGGTCTTAAATCACATATAATAGGGAAAGCTAAAAAAGAAAAACACTCTTTAGAATTATTAGCCAATCTGACCTGGGGTTGAGGAGACCTTCCTGACCCCAAGTAGTGGGCCAGGCAAGGGGGGGGTGTCAATAACAAGATCGGATGCATAAGTGGGCCCAGTTTAAAGAGTGATCAATCCCAGTGAGTTAAAGCAAGGACTTTGGTCTGGATTTGAATGTCTCACCCACCATTTCCCACTTTCTCCCTCTCTTCCCCTACCCTGCCTTGCCCTCGGGGACCCTCTTTCGGGCACCAGAGCCAGTGCATTAAGCTGCTTTGGCCTTCCACCAAAGATCTGCTCTCCTCCTAACAAGCAGCTAATGGCTCCATTAGAAGCCGGGCCTGGAGTTCACATCGTCCTTCCCAGCACCTGCTGGAACTGCTCAGGGCCTGAGTAATGACCTAAATGGGGAAGAGAAGTTTGAGTCACTCCCCCGACCTCACCCCTTCAATCTCCCTTGGCCAGACACAGAGACGGCTGCATCGGTCAATATAGCAACGGTATATATCTCGGCTCTGACGTGGTAATTGGCTGAGAGTGGCTGGTGGGATGAGCTAGGAGGGATCTGTGGCTTGGAAATGAGAGGCCGGTGGAGAGACTGGCCTCAAGGGGAATAGGCTGCCTGGCACTGGCAGGCCAGAGCACTGCAGCACCAAGAGGCAGGGACAACTCTGCCACTAGGCAGACACCTGGAGCACCTGCTCAGCAGCTGGAGATCAAAGGCGTTTCCCCCTCCCCCAGCATGGCACTGCCCTCGATGCTACACAGGGATGGCAGCAGGCAGGCAGATTGTCCAGCACTATGCCAATGGGGCAAGGAAGGGCCAGGCAAGAGGAACGGGACCCCAGTGGGAGAAAAGAGGTTGAGCAGTGATTCCTAATATTAGGGGCCAGTGGTTAGAAGCAGACAGGGGCAGGGCAAGAGCGACAGAACACAAGAAGCTACGGGTGGCTGCTAGCCACAATGGCTGTGTCCCTCCTCCACTGTCAGGGCCATTGTGAGAAGGGGATGTTGGACCTTGCTGTGCCCTTGCTCTGACCCAGCAGGGCTCTTCTTATGCTGAGTATTAGGGGCGAGAAAGATGCCACTGGAGAGGGACTGCCAACTGGGCTGGATGGACCCAGCGCAAGGTCATCTCACAGCTGAAAGCAGGGCCATTGCAACAGTGTACTTCTACCACCCCGCCCTCACACCCAGTATCATTTTGCCAGGCCACTTGTTCACCTAGCTCAGTACTGCAAACACTGAATGGCAGCAGCAATCCAGGGTTTCAGGCAGTAGTCTCTGGCTGCCCTATCTGGAAATGCTGAGAATTGAACCCTGGACCTTCTGCATGCAGAGCCTGTGCCTGCCCCCCGAGCAGTGGCCCTTCAGCCTAGATAGCTCAGCTGGTGCTGATAACGCCAAGGTTGCAGGTTCGATCCCCGTATGGGACAGCTACATATTCCTGCATTGCAGGGGCTTGGATTAGAATGATCCTCAAGGGTTCCTTCCAACCCTACAGTTCTATGATTCACCTCTTCTGTCATGGCAAATTGCTGAAGGCCCACGTGCTCTGTCTGCTGTAGGTGTAGTCGGGTTGGCAACAGGAAAAGCCTTTTTGCAGCATGGAGAGAAATGTCATCACCTGCTCACTGCTGCAGATCAAGCTGCTGTTAAACACGCAGGAGGAAGTGTTGGCAATCCTAGGTGTAGGTTAGTCGTTTTACTCCGCAAGTAGTCTGCCTTTTGCACTGGCTTCCGGCACACGGCTTGTTAAAAAAAGCCAGGCCTCACAGTTTCCTGTTTGTGGCTGCTGTACTAGTGCAGCAGAAGCGAAGGAAGCGCAAAATTCTCTCTCTCTTTTTAAAGAAGTATTCTCCAAAAGCTACAACAGGGCAGTGGTTTGCCAAGGACGAGCACCAGAAAACATGGCTCTGCCCCTAGGAAATGGAGACATTTGGAAGTTGTCTCCTGCTTGCACAGTCCTGCCCTCGTCTCCCTCAGTCAGGGCAGGGATGCCCTTTCCAGAGGGCTCCTGCTATTGCTGCTCCTGGAAGCTGCATCACATCTCATTGGGGACTTGGCTTGGTGGGCTGAGTGAGAAGTTTTGGGTTCTGATGTGGGCAAGATCAGAATACCAGCCAGAGCTGAGATGGACAGAACTTGCTGTTTCCCCCAGAGATTGTTGCCTCGGGAAAGAAGGTTTTCACCTCCACTGCATTTAAATTTTCCTTTGCTGGGTTGCTTGGGAGAAATATCTGGCCCTCTGCACAATCAGCCCACCATGTCTGTGCCTCTTTCCCTTCTGCTTTCTCTCCTTCATTTCCATAGGTGCCTGGGCTGCATCTTATGCACACAACATTTCTCCTACACAAAAGGCTAAGAGTCAGTGGGTACATTGTGTATAGAGGAAGAGCTGGTAGGACTCTGGACTGTACCACTTCAGACTGCAGGTGGGAGGAGCCATGTGCTGCTGTTTCTAACATGGAAAAAGCTATATGGGATGTTTTCAATATGGAAAAAATTATCCATCAGATCAAATCACCTCAGAGCAGAGCAAGTGCAAGATTTCTATTGCTTAGAAATCTAGCATCTCTTCATACAGTTTCCTGAGAACCAGGACATTCCTTCTACAGTAAGAGCTGTTTGACAGTAGAGCCTTTCTGGGAAGATGGTGGACTCTCCTTCCTTGGGGGGTTTTAAGCCAAGGTTGGCTGGCCATCTGCCATGCATGCTTTAAATTGAGATTCCTGCATTGCAGGGGGTTGGACTAGATGACCCTGAGGGTCCCTTCCAGTTCTACAATTTTATGTAGAATAGGAGTGAAGAAATCTGTCAATTTCAATGGCCCTCTGTTTCTTATTTTTGCAATTTCAAGTTGAGTTCACCCCATTTCCACATCAGTTTGCAATCTTGCTTCCCCCCCCCCCCCAATACCAACGCAATAATTTGTACGCATTTCATGGTCACTTCTAATATACAGTGGTACCTCGGGTTAAGAACTTAATTCATTCTGGAGGTCCGTTCTTAACCTGAAACTGTTCTTAACCTGAGGTTAACCTTTAGCTAATGGGGCCTCCCGCTGCTGCCGCTCCACCAGCATGCAATTTCTGTTCTCATCCTGGGGCAAAGTTCTTAACCCGAGGTACTATTTCTGGGTTAGCGGAGTCTGTAACCTGAAGCATCTGTAACCCAAGGTACATATTTTGGTTTCAAATTGTACGTGATACACACATTATTGCAAGTGATTTCTTTTAATACAATGCATCATGGTGTGGCTGTTCCCTAATATATGCATTTGTTCAGAGAAGCGCAAACGTTGAAGGATAGCTGCATTCCGCTATGAGGGCCTTTGACCCGTCAGAGGATTGTGAGGAAGCACCAATGCTCAGTGGTGCAGCAGTGCACACTTTGGAGGCAGAAGGCTCCTGCTTCAGTCCACGCCTGACTGTTACTTTTAACTAGAGGACAGGCTGCGCTGTGCTGGTCCGCTGTAGCAAAATGCCACGTGGGTGGGAGAGACTTTGAGGGACAAATCCAGGCCCCACTGAGCAAGAGGGCCTCTCGAGGCAGCAGAATTGGCTTGCTGCATTGTGAAGCCAGTGAGCTAATACAGAGGCTAAAATTGCCTTACTGCACCACAGGTCTTGAAGGCTAGACTAGCAAATTGATTATGGCATCATAATCTGGTCCATCTGCAACTGGTGAAAGCGTTCTCTAGTCCATGAAAGTTTTTGCTGTAATTAGCCTCAAAGGTGGTGGTTGTTGTTGCTGCTGCTGCTGCTGTTTCTAGTTAAGAGCCATCAGGTAACAGAGCTGGGAAAGGCCTTTTCCTGGGAACCCTGGGGAGCTCCTGCTGCCAACAGCACATGAAGTGTGCAGCTTGATGGCCTAACTACATATAACTCTGCTGCTTATGGAGATGGTGGGCCAGGACTGCCAGCAGGGCCGGGCTACACTTGAAACAAGGAGACGTGGGTCACCCAAATCCTTGCTCAGCTATGGCGCTCCCATCGGGCAAGTCACCCTCACCTAACTTGTGGGGTTGTTGTTGCTGCTGCTTTGGAACTAGCTGGGGGTGGAGAGAGAGAGAGAGAGAGAGAGAGAGTCTCATTAATATTTCACAGGCAGCATCACTGCAGCTTCCACTCACTGCTCCAGTCCTGGCACTAGATGGGGAGGAGAGAGAGAGAGAGAGAGAGTGCAGAACAATCAGAAGCCCCAAAAATCCTGCAAATTTTGGAACACGGCAAAGAGAATGCAGGGCTCAGAGCCTGAATGACACTGAGGGATTTCAGTGGACTAGAGCAGTGATGATGTACACCATGGGTAGGCAAACTAAGGCACGGGGGCCGGATCCGACCCAATCACCTTCTAAATCCAGCTCATAGACGGTCCGGGAATCAGCGTGTTTTTACATGAGTAGAATGTGTCCTTTTATTTAAAATGCATCTCTGGGTTATTTGTGGGGCATAGGAATTCGTTCATTTTTTTTCTTCAAAATATAGTCTGGCCCCCCACAAGGTCTGAGGATCAGTGGACCAGCCCCCTTCTGAAAAAGTTTGCTGACCCATTGCGCCTGAGCATCCTCTCTTGCTCTGGGAAGAGAAGGACCATTTCCTCTTGCTTTACGACAGGGATGGAGAACCTGAGGCCCCCAAGATGATGCTGAACAATTCCCATCACCCTGACTGTTGGCCATTGCTTGCTGGGTCTGATGGATAGCTCAGGTGGTTATAGCATGGTGCTGATAATGCCAAGGTTGCAGGTTCGATCCCTGTATGGGACAGCTGCATATTCCTGCATTGCAGGGGGTTGGACTAGATGATCCTCAGGGTCCCTTCCAACTGTACAATTCTATTATGCTATGCTTCTGTAACCACCAGCTGACTGAACCTGGGTTATAGAAGTTCATTCTACTGGAGGTCTGTTCATCCCATTAATTTATACCCTCCAACATTTTTCAGATGAAAATAGGGATGTCCTATTCAATTATTATTATTATTATTATTATTATTATTATTATTATTATACCCCACTCATCTGACTGTGTTGCCCCAGCCACTCTGGGCGGCTTCCAAAATATATAAAAACAGAATAAAACATTAAACATTAAAAACTTCCCTATACAGGGCTGCCTTCAGATGTCTTCTAATGATTGTCTCCTTGGCTCTGGGGTCATATAGCTCCATAACCTTCAACATTTCTTCAATGAAAACAGGGACATCCTAAGGAAAAGTGGGACATTCCACTGATCAACTCAGAACCAGGACGGCTCCTGTAAATCCAGGACTGTCCCTGGAAAATAGGGACAGTTGAAGGGTCTGATTAATTATATTGGGGGGATTCAATGTCACGCTATGACAAGCATTCTTCCTGCGCAAGCACTGCAGCATGACAGACGCCCTCCTTCTCCTTCACCTGTACGCAGTTCTTAGGGTTCTCCTGACCCCTCGCAAGTCAGTTTTTTCTCTCCTTCAGAAATTTAATATGTGGAACAAGCTTGTTCCTTCATCATAATATGCCCCCACTCTTTATTTGTTTATTTTGCCCTGGCCTGCATGCATTTCTGCAGGGGTGTGAAAGGTCATCTCTTTAAGCTCTAGGTAGCAAAGCACAGACAGATTTACAAGTTCTTGTCTGCATGTCATGCAGCCAAAACAGTGTCATCAACAGGCAAGGAGAGTTTACATTGTTTGCTGAAGTATCTTTAGAAAAGGAAATAAAAACCCTATATAATCCAGCATGGACTGGGCATGCTCAGTGCCCACAGAATGCTGACTGTTGTGTTAGGGGGGCAGGGAAGAGGGAGGTGCAATGGAATAGACCCTGAAGTATAGCCACATGCAATGGTATAGCTTGGAAGGGGAGCTTGGCTGGCTGGCTCACTGGAATGTGGAACAGGAGTACTCAGCAGCACGGCAACATTTTGTTTTTCTAAACCACCCAGCATCAAAACGAGTCTTGTGTCTCACGGGGCAGGGGGACGGGGCGGGGACGGGACAAATCAATTCTCTGACTGAAACACAGGGGCAGAGTTAAGGTTATTTCTACTGCTAACTTCCCTGTTGCACTCCCCATTTTGTTTGATGGCCAACCTGAATGTTCTCCTGGGAAAGGAGATGCTGTTCATTCATTCTCTTTCACTATCACAAGGTGTTTGGCTAATAATAGCATGGTTCAAGATTAAAAGCACCTCAGTCAAAGTTGGCTTTGTCACCGTCAGACAAAGGTCAGCTGTGTCATCTTCTCTCTCAGCATCTCACTTTGTCCCAGCTGTAAAGGAAACTGAGGAGCCCAGGGCTACCGAACTGCAGGGCCTGGAAAACGCAACTGGGTCATTTGAATCCGGAAAACCCAGGAGAAACAGCTTCCCTTACAGACAGCTTTCCATCAAGTCCCAACTGCACATGATGATGGCGCTCTGAAATCTGCAAAAGATCAGACGACTAGAGAGATTACTCACAGATACATGTCACATTCTTCTGACTTTAATTTTCTTAATGCAAAGCGGCCTCAGAGGCTGCAATCTTGAGCGAGGAGTGACTGGTCAGAAGCTGTAAGAGGAGTACTTAACCTGCTGTGTGTTTTTCCTCTTGAATTTTCCACCCTCTCCTGTTGTTTTTCTCCACCTGAGGCTGCCTTACAGTTGCTTTTTAAAACTGAGAAAAAGATTACACCCTTGGAGCCTTAATGGGACACACCACTTGCCAGCTTCAGAGAGCAGGAATAGACTGGATCTTGGTGGTGGCTGTTCTCTGTTTGAGATACTCCTTCCCACTGCAGATTCAGTCCAACCTTGATGAAATTTCATAAGAATGGTAAAGCCTGCTGGTTTGGGCTGACTGAGGCTCAGAGTGGGTCGAAGGAAATTAGGCACAAGGTTAATCTGACCTCTGTGTGGGGCTAGGCGGGGGCATACTCTTGATTCTCTGAGCCATCAGGAGAGGCATGTAAGGGGGGGTGGATGGATGGATGGATGGATAGATGGACCTCTCAGCAGCTTTTGACACTATTGGTGTTCTGGAACCTCTCAGATAGAAGTTGGAAGGACTGTATTACAGTTGTTCTACTCCTACTTGCAGAATCACTACCTGAAAGTAGCACTAGGAGAACATTGCTCAGTTCCTTGGCTTTGGGGGCAGTGTGTGATATTTAATATCCATATGAAAATGTTGGGAACTCTCATCCTGGGACTCAGCTGCATTAGTAAATAAATATGTGTTATAACACCGTGACACCAGATGGCGCTGTGGAGTTCCATCTTTCACCAACGTGATTTCCCCCTTTGAGGTTTGCAACGAGTTTTTTTGAAATGCTTTTTTTGATGTGTCTAGATCCAGCCCTGGGCTTTGGAAGTACAGGGACATTGGTCTCTCCTTGTCTCTGGAATCAGGAGAAGCTGTGAAGGTGTTGGGCAGGTGTCTAGAGGCAGTGGTGGACTGGATGGTAGCCAACAAATACTGAGTCCGACGGAAGTGCTGTTGGTCGGTGGTTCCCATGTCTGGGAATTAGGTGACCACTTCTTCTGGGAGGAACTGCCCTCCCGCTGAAGGAGCAGGTTTATGGTCTGGATTCCAACTAGTCACAGGAGTCAAATGTGGCTAGGAGGGCTTATGCCCAGCCTAAACTGGTTCACCAGCCATGGCCATTCCTATATTGGGATAGAGTGGTCTCCGTTGTCCATGCCCTGGTGACTTCCTCCCATGCACTGCATGTGGGGCTGCCCTTGTAGACAGTCTGCAGGCTGCCGCTAGTGCAGAATGTGAGTGCTAGTAAGCACTGTTGCCTGGTGGGACCCTGGGTCTGGAATGTACTGTGTTGGCTGACAAGGAGCTACTGGGCCAAATTCAGGGTGCTAGCACTAGCATATATTGGGACCCAGTATCTAAAAGCAGGCCTCCCCCAATATCAACCACCTCAAGCCTTCTTGGCGGTGCCTTCACTAAGGGCTGCCTGGTTTGTGTTGACTTGTAACAGGGCCTTCTGATAGTGGTTCCAAGTTTGGGACCTTCAAAAGTGAGGTGTGTCTGCCACCTTCACTATTGACAGGAGAAATTTTTAAATGTTCCTGTTTACCTAGGCATTGGTTACCAAAAGGTGCTGTTCCTGGCAAATCTGAATTAACTGTTTTACTTACAATATGAAGCTATAGTGTTCTTTGTATTTTTGCAACTGAAAATTAAAGAATTTTTTTAATGTCCTTATAATGTTTTTAAAACTCTCTTCAAAATGCCTTTAACTGTTTTCAGAATTTTTAACAAAGTTTGTTATTGCTGTGTCTGCTGCCCTGGGCTCCTTGGGGAGGAAGGGCAAGCTATAAATCGAAATAATCATGATCATAATGTCTGGGAAGTGAGCCTGCCACCAGCTTCCATTCGCCAGGGCATGGAATGAAAAGTCACCCCTTTGCCTGGCCAGGGACTTTGCCTTGCCAGACAGGACAGACAAAGCTCTGCAGTCTTCCATCCCAGCAGGTCTCCTCTGCAACCCCGCAGCCTCCCTGTGCTGCGGAAAGACTCCTCAACCGGCAGTTTCCCTGAGTCGATATCTGCTCCTACCTACTGGGCTGCTCCACTTGTCATAGGAAGCCAGATGTCCCACTTTGGGAAACACCCTTCTGCAAATATAGAGATATGGGGCGGCGGGTGGAGTGGGGGAGGGAGAGGGTGAGTGGCACCAGCACAGGAATCTTCGGCATGCCCTATTTATTTCAAACGCTGGAGGGCGGGGGGAGCTGCAGGAGAAACGTCCAGTCATTTCTGCTCCGAGCGCCTTCTCCAAGTGAATTCTTGCTCTGTTTTATGTGCTCAGCTTTTATGTGCCAGGATTGTCTCAGGGATGCTGAGACATTATTCAGCATGATGCAGCGTTGCTTGTTCTGGACCCCCACCCCTGTTACCTGAATTGCCCTTGTTTATGAGACCAAGGTCACCCACGACAATATATTTTATTACGGAAAAACTGTCAAAGACATGTTCAGAGATTTCTCGAACACTTGCTAAAATATATCTGGTCGTGATAACTATTTGCATAAAAACCCTTCAATCATCTACGTACTGAGAAATCCAAATCTGATGTGAATGAGTCATGTAAATAAAATAAGGCACAACAGCAGTGCACTCTCTTGATTTCCCTACGTTAATCCAATTGGACAGTGTACTTTGGGATGGGGCATCTTTGGCAGGGAACAGCGTTGTCCCGGGGTTATTTCCATCTCTCCCCCAGCCCACGGACTTTAGGAAGAAAGGCAAGGCAACAAACACAGAGACTCAAATGGGCAGAGATGGGAGGCTGTGGCCCTGGTGGCGGAGCAGCAATGCTTGCTTGAACCAGAGCTTGCCACATCTCAGCTCCAGAACCTATTTCAAATGATAAGGCTCAGTAAAGTTGCCACCTGTATTTCTTGCAGAGATTCTGTGGCCCTCCAAATGTTGCTGGGCTATCAGCCCAGCCAGCATGGCCAATGGCCACTGAGGATGGGAGTTGTAGTTCAGCAACATATAGAGGACTACAGGTCAGGCACCCCGGTTTAATGGGTAGAAATACCTGCCTGCCAGGTAGAAATCCCATAGGTGAAGCTTTCCCCGTGAATCCTCGATCACTGACCATCCTGGCTTAGGCTGATGGGAGTTGGAACTGAACAATATCTAGATAGCCACATGTTCCTAATCTCTGGTATAGTGAGCAGAGTGCTGGACTAGGACTGGATTCAGTCCTCCCTTGGCTACAAAGCTCACTGGGTGACCATGTGCCAGGGACTTAAGTCTCAGCCTAACCTAAAGGTAAGGCAAAGGACCCTGGGATGGTTAAGTACAGTCAAAGGCGACTATGGGTCATCCCGCTATACAGGATTGTTTTGTTTTGTTTTGCATTCACATAAACAATGCTCTTCTGTATTTATCACAGTATCAAATATTTCTCTCGCACATAAACACATAAAGTACAACAAAGTAAACAGAAGTCCCAATAGATCAGTTCATGCATAGAGTCCAAATATTTGCTAGTTTCTGTTCCACATATGTCTTTGCATGTTCATAAAATCCAAATGGGAGCTTACTACAGTTCCACAGAATCTTGACAAGGATTTCCAGAATAATTCCTTGTTTCACCCTCCTTACTGCTATACAGGATTGTTGAGAGGATCAGAAGGCAGGAACCATGTCTGCCCGCTTAATCTCCATGGAGGAAAAGTTGGGATTTAAATTTAATAAATCAACGAATGTGCCCCCAACTTCACTCCCCTCTCCTCCCCTCCCCTTGCTTTGTTTCAGGGCTTCCTCGGCTGAGCTATCTCTGACATGATGGCATCCTTCCTGGTCAGAGTCGTAGTGACATTCCAGCATGACAAATTCCAAGCTGTGCCTGTTTGGAAACTTGTGCTAGCTAGCCTTTTAATTCAGAAAAGCAATATTCTAGAGAATAACCCCCCACACACACACACACTTTCGCATTCACACACCCTTGGGAGTCCTCTATCCACTGCTTGATTCTTGAGGTTTTTTCCCTTTGCATAATTATTTTTACAAGCTTCTGAGAAGGTGGCCAAGGAAATAGAGCTCATAGGAACAGATGAGCGGAATTTCCAGCTGGCTGAAGTTAATTATAGCAAGAGCTCCCTGGGAGTACAGGGGTTGTGGAACAGGAGGCCCCAGCAGGGAATGGAGTGCCAAGTGCCCTCACTGCCCTCATCTGAAGCCCATTTAGCCAATGGCCCTCCCAGGGACACCTTTACCCCCCTGCCTCAGAATCTAGGAGAGCCGTAAAGTGTGAAGTCAAATGTAAAGGCCTCGGCCCAGAAGAAAGATTCCAAAAGAAATCTGCATTAGGGCAATTTCATCAGTATCAGATTTTATTTGTCAACCAAATACAGGTTATAGCCAAAAACAAACATAAAACAGACAGATCTCCAAAAAACATATTATATCACCTATAATTAAAACATTATAATACACAACACAGATATACACACTGTCTTTCTTAGACCAGCCAAAATGCCACAAAACAATATTGCAAGCTGTACAGGGCTCCACTGTCTGCAGATCTTGCCGCTCAGGCGAATGAGATTGGAAGAAGCGCTTACATTTACACCAGGTCAGATGAGGGGTAGCCCTCCGGGTGTTGCCAGACTACAACTTCCATAATCCCTGCCTAGTGGCCATTCTGACCGAGGCTGATCAAAGTTGTAGTTGAACAGCATCTGGCTACCAAGCAAGGTTGTTTGGTGTAGTGGTGGTAGAGGAGAGAAGGCATGGTGTATATTCTTTCTTTCTTTCTTTCTTTCTTTCTTTCTTTCTTTCTTTCTTTCTTTCTTTCTTTCTTTCTTTCTTTCTTTCTTTCTTTCTTTCTTTCTTTCTTTCATCTTCATATGTTTAGATACTGCTAAATACCAGTACTGTCTCTTAAGTGGTGTTACTTTTGGGGAGATGATGTTCCTTTAACAACTATAACTTTCTGTCTTGTTCTCTGCCTGCTTCTTCCAGAATGTAAACCAGATAGGGGGTCACTTGGAGACTTTTTATTGACTGAATAATAGGAGTTGTTGTTGTTGTTGTTGTTGTTGTTGTTGTTGTTACAAGAATCAAAGCAGCCATGTTGGTCCATAAGAAAACTTTCAAGATCTATAGTGTGTTATGCCTTTTTTAGGACTGACTAAAACGTCACAAAATGCTGAGCATGCTTTTCAGATGATGTGGCAAAAGCACTAGAAATCTGCAGCACTCTTCTTCTTTCCAAGGACACTATAAAGGGCTCTCCTGGAATTTCCTTTCAGTGAGCATTGCTGGTGTTCTATAGTCTAAAAGAAACAGAACGAGGGTCCCTGGAGGCAATTCTTGCTCTCCACTTGCAATCATTTGTTTGGGTTTTTTTGCCTCCCACATAAGTCTCTTATATGCGTAATGTAGTGATGTACATGGGGTTGTATTCTTGAGGCGGCATATCCTCACATACGTATATTTTTCACCCTAAGTCATGCTCAGCCACAGGATCTGTAGTCTCAAAGCATATGTAATTTTGTGATTCCCACTGAGGCATATTTTGCTGTAGATCATGTCATATTTGGGACGGGGCACTTCCAGACAACCTGTTTAATGAGCTTTTATCCTGATTTGTGTACAGGGAGATCAGGCAATGTTGGTTATTTAATGAATGTTCATTCTGATCTGTTTGTGAGAAGGTTAAATGGTGCTGCATCAAAGCCAGTCTTAGCTCACACTTTCCAACAAGTTTCTCTGTCACTTTCCAGATTGCAAAAAGTCCTGGTTTTGGGGGAAGGGGGTTCACAGTCAGATACAAGTGTACAACCTGCATTTGTCATTATGTGATTGTATCCCACCTGAAAACCGTCTGGAAGAGCCATGGGTTATAATAATCTAAAAATCAAACCTGACAAATACAGCAATATTAACAGTTATTAAGAAGGACAGTTAAAATAAATAACAGAGACTAAGAGAGTGTGTTGTATAAACAGCTCTCGGGGTTGTGGGGGAATCTATGCTTGACAGAATAGGCTAAAAGTCAGGGCTGCAAATCATTGGTGGTCCACCATCAATGATGGGCCTTACCTGACTTGCTGGCTTGCTTCAGCTTTTTCTCAATCTCGCCCCCGCCCCCCTTCAGCCTTTCCTTTGACTCTGTTTCAGGCTGCTCACCATGGTTACCAAATAACTGTGTGAGCATCTTTCATTGGAATACCTACTTGCAAATCTGCCATTTTAGATTTCATTTGTAAGCAAAGGTGAGATTTTAAAAGCAGTGGTGAGATTTTCAACCAAGTTTAAAGGCCCTTTCTTGTATATATTCAAGAACAAATGGCAAAAAATATTTTAACAGTGTGCAGTGTGTTAATATATACAGTAGATGCTGGGCAGATAAACAGGGAGATAGGTAGGCAGCAATGTTATTTGTACATTGTAGTCAAGAAGAGGGATATGTGTCTTTTGCATGCAGGGGGGTACCTGCCAAGGGTGCAGGCCCAGAGCCGGTGCAAAAATCGCACCTCTCCAGAGGGGCTAGGAGTATGCTATCTGCACACTTCCCAGGCTGCTCCTTGCCAAGGGCACAAGGGATGGGGGTGAGGTACCAATACAGCTCCTTGCCAAGGGGGTCCAGGTATGCCTCTGTTTGCATGCATGCCTAGTGCATATGCCCATTTAATTGTTCCCATGCGTCAGTGTGTGCACAACTAGTGAGTTTCCAGAACTAGCAGCACTCTGAGGAAATAAACTATATGTTGTTCTTAAACCTGCAGGAGTACTTTAAAAGCTTAGTGAATGCACACCTTCTTATTCGCCAGGTGTAGCTGGTGTTCAGAGCAAGCTAAGCAAGCTAAAGTATATCTCCACATTTGGCCTGGCAGATGGCCGTACCTGGCTGTGGTCTGAGAACAAAGGAAGCAACCACAGGGTGAACAGGGAGCTCACACAGATCCCAGCTCTGGCAACTTTTGCAGTCCGGAAGGTGCTGTGGGGATGTTGGCTGACCATCCTTTATTACTTACTAATGATCATTTTTCATCAGTGAAAGCGAACTGCAGGAGATGCGTTCCTGATAACTAAGAACCTCTCTCCAGTTTTTGGAATGTAACACCCATTGGAGTTTGTCTCTTTAGCCCTTGAGCTAGGCAGCAGGGATGGCAGAAAAATGTGGAGCCAATGTGCAGTTTGGCTCAGAGAGAGAAATAGTGAGCTGGAAGGCTGCACCATGGGATTCAATTCTAGGCCATTCTCTGGGAATCTGAGGTGGTGTCAGTCATTGCCAGCTGCAGCAGTGCTGCTTTGCTCCATGGCAGAGTGCCATTCAAACATTTAACATCCTTCTTATCCTCCACCCCACCTCACCCATAATCTAAATTGGTAGACTTCTGGAAAAAGTTTTTCTGCCTCTTTCAGTTGACTGTGTTAACTAAACCTGAGGATAAATGAGGGCGAGACATGAGCGAACCCTGCCAAATTGCTCACAGGCCTTCCTAGGGCATTATGCCCTTCCAACTACCCCTTTACCAGTTTAGGGGTTGCAGTGTCTTTCACTAAAACTATTCCTTACAGCAGAATGGTTTAGCAATCATACTCACATGATGCCCATGAATGCAATTTAGTACTGTCCAATTTAAGCTATTGCATTGAATAAGCTATTGCAGTTTGAATAAGAACAGGAGTTACCGTAACTGGAATCCTTAAATAAACCTGGTGTTGTTACTGTAAGAATATGGTGCTTCTCCTCACCCGGGATCTGCAGAGGTTGCTGAACTATATCTCTCATCAGCTTGGCCAGTCTGTCAAGGATGATGGGAGCTGAAGTCCAGGACAGCTGGAGAGCACCATGTTTACTTTCTCTCCTGTAAGGTTTGTGGAAGAAGCATCCCTTAAAGTGTTAATGGCCTGTTAATGGCTCTGCTAGTGGTATGGACAGTTGCCTAAGGGAGCTGGATGTGCAAGCCCTGTGGTGTGGAAGGAGAAGGCATGGAAGCCAAGCTAAGTCCCCGTTCTGGAAACAGCTGCCTCATGATAGTTGAAGGATATACGGTACCTGCATCTGGACTTTTGTCACTTCAGACTGCAGGTTCTCACAATGGAGGGCTTTTTCATACAAATATATTCCCTTCTCCCTGACAGGCTAGTTGGAGGAGCCTCCCAACATGTGAGTTGTGGCGCTTTAGCAAAAAAACCAAAACATTAAGGGTGGGGGGGAGGACATGCCTTGTGGGGAGTGACTTCTCGCTCCTCCTCTCTCAAATATCATGCAGATCGCGTTCAGAATTGGGGCTTTTGAGCTACAGTGACACAAAACCGTTTGTTTCTAGAGACTCAGAACCTGTTGCTCAAGAAGAGGCAACAAGAAAGCCTTGCCCTCCTCCTTGCAGGATGAGGAGAGGGAGCAAGGAGAAAAAAGAAAAGAAGCGAGAGAGCGGGGGCGGGGGAGGGGAGGGGAGGGAGGAAGAGGGAGTGCAGAGGAAGTAGGGGAAATATAAACTGCATCCTGTATTGAATCAATACAGGACATAGCATTTTACATTGGAATAAGGGACAATTCTGTCTTACACAGGTTGGGTGCCAACCCCAGTGAAGGACCTACACTCTCACCTCTGGACTTCAGAAACAGGAGGAAGTCTGAGTGGTCACTCAGACCTTGATGTGGATTGAAATCAGGCAGAAAGCAGTATAATGGACATATTTAGCTAAGATTGCCAGATTTAATTTTGAAAAGCCCCCAGCAGAAGCAGTGAATTCTGAGCCAGTGTGGAGTAGCGTATGGTAGTGAGTCAGCTCTGAGGCCCTGATTCATGCACGTCTGCTCCGCCATAAAGCCTGAGCAGTCCCGACCTCTCCGATTCATCTGCTTCGCAGGGTTGTTGTGTGGCTATAAAGGGGGAGGGGAGGCCACGGGAACCACCATCAATGCTGCTGGATATAAATAGGGTAGCCAGTTGACCAGAAGGGGGTGAGGGAGAGAACAGCCTGGCCAATTCTTATGCCATTACGAGCCTGGGAAGCTGACTTAGACTTAGGGCTTTTTCACATTTTCTCTCGTCCCACTGTTTCCCCCAGGGAAACTGCTCTTTAGCGCTCAGATGGATCAAACAGCAACAGAAGTGTATTGGGCTCCCTTGCGCCCTTGGCAAGGAGGTGTATTGGAGCCTCTAAAGCTGGGAGAGACCATGGACCAGAAACTCAAAAAGTTTGCTTTTTGTCACTTTTCACACTCTGCCAGTGACTTCTTACGTGGCCATTGGGGTCAGGTTTGCTCTGCTGCTCCTCCTCCATTGGTCCATCTGTCTGCCTCCCTCCCTCCCTCCCTCCCTTTTTCTTCCTCCTGCAACTCTTGCCCACTCTCTCCATCTTCTGGGTGCTCCACTCTAATAGCGCCCCTTCCTGACAGGGGAGGGGGCCCCACAGGGCTGCTGTGACAGCCCACACCAATGACCAGATTCCTCCACTGAGGTGCCCAGAAGATCTGGCCACACAATATTTATTTATCTATAACATTTTGGGTCTGCTCTTTGGCCATAAGGCTCCTCAAGCAGACATTGATCGGTATCAAATCTATTCAATTGCATGCCCACCTGCGCATCAATACACACCTGTGCAGATACCTACATACCTTTTGTTCTATAGAAAAAACCTGCAGGCTGCAACCCAGCAAGAGCCACAGCTGAGTGGCAGGGCATCGCAGGTTGCATGCAAAAGGTCCCAGGATTGACCCCCAGCATCTCCAAGAAACATCCCCATTTATTTGCATGTTGCTTTCCCATGCTTAAGGTGGTTTACAACAAGGGGAGGGGGGATTACATGATTTGCAATTACAAAATATGGCAACATTTAAATATTCAAATAATATGTTAATGAAAACATTCTCATTGAGAATCATATAATAAAATCAAACAAATCTCTCATCATTCATAGCAAACCTTAACAATACAAAAACATAATTCAAATAACAGCAAAAATAACACCCCAACGAAAGCTTCTCAATACCCCTTTGCCCAACATTCTCTGAGACATTTTGGCACGTGAGGCAAACGACAAAATGCCTCCGCTCTCCCTGCTAGAGAAGAAGTGGGGAGTGAAGGTCTACATCAGGAGCAAGAGGGGAAAGAAAGATCTGCATTGGGATCTGCTGCCCCTGTGGATCCTGTCACCTGAAGCAGCTGTCTCACCTTGTCTCATGGGTGGGCCGGCCCTGCATCCTGAGCAGCATCTCCCCCCCCCCCTTCTCACTGAAACCCCAGAGCAACCTTTGCCAACCAGACTACCCTGTAGAACAATTCACCTGAATATGGGGTTGGGGAAATTTGAATGCTTAAAATAGTTGTTTTAATGGTTTTTACCGATAATGTCATTGTTTGTTTTTCTTGTTATAAAGTGCTTTGAGGGTTAGGGTTTTTTGGGTTTTTTACAGTCAAGTGGTATATAAATTTTATGAAATAAAATAAATAATATTTCACTATTCTCATGTTCAAACCATTTCTAATCCTTGCTGCTAACACAAATAATCTCAAATTTGCTTGTTTGCTCCTTAAATTATGTTGACCAAAACAGATGCAATAGTCCAGCTAAGCCCTAAATGGTGCTCATATTTCCTTGTAGCTTACATATGATATTCCACAGCAGCTCCTAAGCCAAGATAACTGTTGGTCATTTTCTTTTTATTTCTCATATGTAATGGTTTGAATGTGCTCAATTTAATTTTATTGCTTCCAGCCTGGTGTTCAAATAAACCAAAATAATTTTAGATTTAAAATCACATCCTCTGCAGTCGTTGCGACTAGCAACATTTATATGTTTTAATTATCTGAAAGACCAGATGAGTTTCCTTCACTCAAGTCATTACGAAATGGTGCCATTCTAGTGGAATGCTGCCTGTTACCTCCTCCCAGCAAGTTGCAAAGATTATTGATCTATTGGTTCCAAGGAAAGAGATGAGGAAAGAGATTTGCTGGACAAACTTCTTTTGGTGTATGTGTGTGAAAGTTGGTCCAATAAAAGGTATCAGGTTACCTGTTCTGTGTCTCTGCAGTTTGACACTGAGCCGTGACGCGCTGCATTCACTTTATGGAGGTGCCTTCTAATCTGCCTTACTGCTGTTGCTGCTGCTGCTGATAATAATAATAATAGGAACAAATGATTGCCACTAGTAATCAAATCAAAACTTTATTAGCAAAGCCAACAGATTGCCACTAGTAAAACTTTAAATAGTTTGTTATTATTTCATAGCACATATATGTCACATCATTTTTCACAGTGAAAACAACCGTTTCAAAGATGGCTAAATGCTTCGTCATGCAGTGCTTAATTTGTCCTGAGGAACTCAGGCCTACATGGCATTGTGATGGCTTTTAAACAAATTGAAGATAGGTTTATGAAAGGTATTCAGAGATAGTATGCCTCTGAATACCAGGGGGCAGAGACTAATAACAGGGAAGGGGTCCAAATTGAGAACCTTGCCTTGCTTGAGAGTCCGCCTGTCATCTCTGTGTGGTCCCTGTCAACAGACAACAGGGTTAACTAGGCCACTGGTCTGACTGCATATGGCCATTTTCACGAGTGTAAGAATGACCCTTGGTGACGGCAAAGAGTTTTCTCTTAAGCAGAAAAGCAGAAGCTCATGTGAAACAGAAATCTAGACTGGATATCCTAGCTACAAACATGGTTAGGAAGTAGCAGCCTCTTTGTGTCCAGGAATAAGGGAGAATTTTAAATGAACTGAGCCCATTTGCATATGATGGACTGGAACATATTTGCCTTTCACATTTTGCACTTCTCTGAATTTTGTGATATACAATTCCCATCTCAAATAATGGATCAAAATGCATTAAAAAGATACATAATTTAGCTTAGCATAAAACACATTTGGAAATTCAAATATTGACACGAATTACACATTTCAATACCTGTTTTGTGGTAAAATTTAAATTTATGTTTAACATGTACTGAAACTGGATTTTTTAAAAACCACAAAGGTTTAATACGAACAACAATGCACTACCCAGAATGGCAGAGCAGATAAAATATTAATAATAACAGCAGTTATTGCCTTTAAGACTGTAGGACAGGAGTGGGGATCCTGTGGCCTTCGGGATGCTGCTGGACTCAAACTCCCATCAGCTCAGCCAGTGGGGATTATGGGGATTGTAGCCCTGCAACATCTGGAGAGCCAAAGGTTCCCCATCCTTGCTGTGCAGAATATTTCCTTCCTTCTGCCGTAATCCTGTCTGAACTAACATCTTTTTAAAGCCTTGGTATACAGCTACAGCTTAAGTTAGAACAAACAAAGGCAGAGTCAGCAACAACTGTCCCTCAGTGTGTGACATAAACAGGGCATCACCAAAGAGAAGGCCCCTTCCCACACCACAGTATAAAGATCTTAAACACGGGAGATCTAGTTCTGGGAGGGGCGCTCCTTTCGCTATCCAGGTCCCGAGTCATTCAGGGCTTTATAAGTCATCACTAACACCTTGAATTTGGCCTAGAAGTGTATAGATAACCAGTACAAGTATTCCAGAATGATTCCAGCTGCCAGAGCTGGTTAGCAGTCTGGCAGCCGCCTACTGCACCAGTTGAAGTTTCAAGGCCATTTTCAAGGGCAGCCCCACAAAGAGCAAGTAATGTGGGGGGCAGGTGTGTGCATAAATTGCCAGAGCATGAGTTAGCTCTGTATTCAAGTTACACCTGTCCAGGAATTCAGGATTTCCTGGTACTAGTGCAGCAGCAAAAATTTAGTTGTTTGTAAATGGATGCTAAAAATTCAGAATTATTCAGGTGTGGCTGTTTTCAAGAGGATGCTTTGTGAATGTTATATGATGGGACTGAATCCAGAAGCAGTTGGGCACTCAACAAACAGAAGTGAGAGAACATCTCTATATACTGTACCTTCAGGGGGCACTTTAGGATTTAATGTTTGTCCTTGTAACAGATTCCGGCATGAGCTGCAGGCCTTAAAAGTCCACATTCCTGTATCCCTCATTGCTCCCAGCTGCCTACTGCACATTCTTTATTTAGCTCAGCCTTGTAAATGGGTTTGCAAAAAGTTACTAGTCCATTCATACCTTCAGTTGATACCGATGTATTTTATTTTAGGCATTTATGGCCCAGCCTTCATTAGGGACTGAAAGATAGCCACAAAAGCGGGGAAGCTCTCCTCAACTCTCTACATAAGTTCCCCTACTTTTGGAACATGGAACATGGAATAGTAGTGTTGTTTATTCATTCACCACATTTTTATCTGTTTCTCCAAGGAGTTCAGGGCAGCTGGATCGCGATTTTCTCCATTTCATTCCCTTAGGCAGCAGAGTCTGGGTGCCATGAAAAACTAGCCAATGTTACCTTTTCGTTGATTGCTCTATTTTTACTCCCATGGGATGAATGGCACTTATGGGACTTTCTGCCGTGGGTGCCAAAATAACTTGGCCAGTCTAGGGTCCTATACACCTGGACTTGAGGAGCAGGTACTGTTTGCTGTTCTGCCCCAGGTAGAAAAATGTGTTGGGCTGGCTGTGTTGCTCTTAACAATCCTTCAGGGCAGGGTAGATGGAGAGGATAATGACTGATCCAAAGTCACTGAGTGAGATTCCTGGTTAAGATTTGGAAACAATTTCCCCCAGTACTGAATTCAGCACCCTGTTCTCTAAATCACCTTGGCAGGCTACCAAATGGAATATTGTTCCTCATCAGTTGTTTGGGCTTTTAAAAAGGTGTCTTTGAAATCCATTATCAATAGTGGTTGAGCCCATATAAGATCAATAAAATATGCTAGAAATTGCTACATAGCTTTTGAGGTTGTAATGAAGGAAAAGACTGTTTCATTAGTATTTGCAGTATTAAAGATGTATTACTGAAATAATTTCTTAGGTATTATTACAGAAATGTCCAGCTGTTTAATCCCTTTATATCTATTGGTAGTATTTTGGGAGCTCAGCAGCTGAAATGTGTATCACCCACTCTCAGAAAAAAAATATGCACCTTATAATATAATTGGGTTCTTAAAAAACCTGAGCAATAACAAATAGAAAGCAATTAACAAAATGATGTACGTGTAATGGTAAGGTAGATGACTTTATGCTAAATTCGTTACAAACTGATCACTGTGTATGCTTTTGGTTGGGATGGTAAATCTGTGGTCCTCCAGATGTTGTTGGACTCCAACTCCCATCATCCCTAGCCAGCATGGCCAACGGTCAGGGTTTATGGGAATTGTAGTCCAGTGCAGGTCTAGAGGCTCCCAATTTAAGCATCTTTTGAGACCTGGTTGATTAGTTACTGAGCCTTGGCTCATTACTAGGGTATGAGGAGATATGCATACATGCCAATGAGCAATTGCTGTTTTTCTATCTCTGGCAGAAACTGCAACACTAGGGGAGAAGCCTTGTATGGTTTCTTAGCAACGGCAGGATGCACTCCCACCCATTTGGGGCTGATCTGGAAGTGGTTAAGGAGCATGTCATCCAGTTACTAGGCAGCTGCAAAGGACTTTGTTTAAAGATTCGAATTCCCATTCAGTCAACTCCACCAACCAGAAGCAAGAGAAGGGAGGAGATCCAAGTGCAAGCATGACCAGGGCTGTGTGTGCTAAAATAAGCAAAATTCTGCATCCAGGTAACCCCAGTTCTGTGCCAAGAAAAGCTGATATCTGCAATCTGTGTAAATTAAGCACCTTTACATGGTTTCTTTTATTTTGTGTCATTTGTATATCTACTTCTGGAAGTGACGGGGAAGAGTGATAGCAACCTGTGTGGTGGGACAGGACTACAGAACAGCCATCCCATCACCAGCATCGGTGCAGCTTCGCTGAACGGGGCTCTGGTGGAGCAGCATTGTGGTGAGGTCTGGGCTGTGCAGATGCACCGGCAGAGCCAAACCAGCATCCCTGTCAGTGCACCCACACAGCTGCGACCTCACTGCCACCCCGCCCCAGCCCTGCCCATGTGAACTGCGATAATGCTGATGGCAGGAGGGTTGCCCCTCCCCACCACTCTGGCTGCTACTGGGAAGGAACAAAGAGATATGCAAAGGAGACTGAAGCGCCACCCACTGACCACTAAAGAGCTCTATCAGCCGCTCCAGTTGGTATCCAATAGCCAGCTCTGCACAGTTCCTCTCATTATGCAGAATAGCAGTGTTCCTACAGCCCTGGCCATGGCTTTGGAATCTGTCCCCTGAATTAGGCCTCCTTCAGACACTCATCCAGTCATGCAGGGAGCCCATGCGACTGGCATTGCCCAAGTGGTTCCTGGAGTTTGCACACATAGCACACCTGCAGGGGGGCACACCTTAACAAATGAGCTCCCACATGCCTGGTTGAGTATGTGAAGACAGCTCAGTTTCCACGAATTTTGGGGAAATAGGAAGGGATTAGGTTTACCCAGCTTACGTATTGGATCAAAGTAATTGCTATATATTTTTGTAAATTTGAGTGTTTGGGCATACCATGTGGGGGTTTTCACTTCCCCCCACCTTGAACAGTGGTGATTTCCTCCTGTCCAATGTCACAAGCTGCTTTTACAATTCCCTTCAGTTTTTAAGCAGTTTGCTTTGTGGCATTCTGCTGATGGCAATGCTTGTTCAACAAGCCCAAGCCCAAAGCCCTGTTGAGTGTGCATAACACAACACCCAGTTACTTAACTCTTGGCTGTTGATTACAATTACAAGAGCAGAGATAAGGTTGATTCTAGTGGCGACGGGGGGGGGGGGTCAGGTGGATGGGAATGTGTCTCTTCTGGGGAAACACACACACCTGAATCACTTGGCACAAGACATTCAGCAACATGCTTCCCTCAAACACAATTCATTTTAGGAAGTATTGGTTTGTCTTATGGTCTTCAGAGCATTTTATAATTTTGCATGGTTACAGTGCCATTGTTGACTCCTCATCTCCTACAAAAGGGAACGTCTTCATGCATCAGATCAAAGCCAATGCAATTCTGGGCTGCATCAATAGGAGTATAGCATCTAGATCAAGGGAAGTCATAGTGCCACTGTATTCTGCTCTGGTCAGACCTCACCTGGAGTACTGTGTCCAGTTCTGGGCACCACAGTTCAAGAAGGACACTGACAAGCTGGAACGTGTCCAGAGGAGGGCAACCAAAATGGTCAAAGGCCTGGAAACGATGCCTTATGAGGAACGGCTAAGGGAGCTGGGCATGTTTAGCCTGGAGAAGAGGAGGTTAAGGGGTGATATGATAGCCATGTTCAAATATATAAAAGGATGTCACATAGAGGAGGGAGAAAGGTTGTTTTCTGCTGCTCCAGAGAAGCGGACACGGAGCAATGGATCCAAACTACAAGAAAGAAGATTCCACCTAAACATTAGGAAGAACTTCCTGACAGTAAGAGCTATTTGACAGTGGAATTTGCTGCCAAGGAGTGTGGTGGAGTCTCCTTCTTTGGAGGTCTTTAAGCAGAGGCTTGACAACCATATGTCAGGAGTGCTCTGATGGTGTTTCCTGCTTGGCAGGGAGTTGGACTCGATGGCCCTTGTGATCTCTTCCAACTCTATGATTCTATGATTCTATGAGATCTTGCAGAACAGAAATTACGGTAACACATGCAGAGCATTCTAACAGATTATAGCTGAGTTCAGGGGGTTCTCCTTGCTAAAATGAGACAAGATTATGCAATGAGACAAGGTCATGAAAACAGGGCTAGGCAGTAATGGTAGAACCAGTGGAGATGCCAGGTTTATGAACAGTGACAGATGAGATACAGTTTATAGTGTCAGCAGATTCAGGGGTAAACATTTCCTGGACTGTATCTTACAGGTGAGAAATAGCATGTTTGGTCCTATCTTGGGGTGAGGATGGGAACTCCCTGCACATACAAAAACTGAAGTGATAAAAGTGTTTAAGACAAAGAAAGATAGATCTTTGCTTTAGATCTGGGTTCTCAAAACTTTTTCAAAGAGAACATTCTTAAAGCAGAGGTTAACCAATGTATTAATAGGCAAGCAGTATATGTCCAAAACACCCCATATTTCAGAGGAATTTCAGGAGGAGATGAGCTGCGATTTCACTAGTCTGTGACATGTTACTATATTTACACAAGTAATAGTCACACAGAAGTTCCATTGTGGGAATACTAGTACAGTCACCATAAAAGATTGTCTAAATTCCTCCGCATCAGCACCAAGCACAGCTTTGGGCTGAGGAACCTGCTTCAGGACCCTGGACAGCTCTTCATCCTTTCCAGCAGCTTATTGTGCCATACTCATTCAGGATCTTGGAGGCGAAGAAAATAAAGTAAAATATATTAATAAATGCAGATTTATTTTATTTTGCTATCGCATCCTGCGAGCAGCATTGGATTGGGAGGCCCCAGACAGTGTACATCTTGTTTATAGCCTTAGACACTGGTGGGTACATTGATTGTTTGATATCTAAAAGCTTTAATTTAGGAGTGTCAGTTACCCAGCTGTTAAAATATGCATTCATACATGCATTCAGCAAGCATTCATGCAGTATATTCCTTAATCAATACGTAACAATTAAAGTTTAATATTGTGCTTAACTTCTTAAAGCATGGGGGGGCGGACTGGAGACATCCCCTTGTTGATCAGCCCCAGGCAGCACTTATGCAAACCTACAGACTCTCCATGAGGCTTACTGCCTGAGCTGGGGACAAAGTTGTGTCCTGGACCCCGGCAGTTGTTCCCCATCCTGCTCTAAACACTATGTAAAGGAATCCTCCCTCAGAATCAGGAATAAGCATGTAGTTCCCACCTGTTTATGGGGAAAGAACACTCTCTGGGGCCAGTTTGGTTTACATTTGAGGTCTAATGAGGGCAAGTTCACACATTCAATGGAAATGAGTGATAATTTCATTGGAGCACATCACTTCAGCTACAGGTGTGTGTTCATGTTTATGTGTGCCCTCAAAAAACACTCTGCATGCAGAGAAATAGCATATCAAGGGAAAGGTTTTAGAACAAAGAGTTTTGTAATATTTTTAGAAGGAATAGTATTATTTAATACTGTAAAGACTAAATTTTTCTGGCAGAAACCTTGTAGGCCACAGTTCAGTTTGTCAGATGCATGAAGTGAATGAAGTGAATCTTAAGTGAATGGTTACAGATAGGTAGCCGTGTTGGTCTGCCATAGTCAAAACAAAACAAAATTCCTTCCAGTAGCACCTTAAAGACCAACTAAGTTAGTTCTTGGTATGAGCTTTCGTGTGCATGCACACTTCTTCAGATAAGTGTGGTATCTGAAGAAGTGTGCATGCACACGAAAGCTCATACCAAGAACTAACTTAGTTGGTCTTTAAGGTGCTACTGGAAGGAATTTTTTGTTTTTTGTTTTAAGTGAATGGGTTTATCATGAATGGAAAGAGAAGGAGAAAATGTGTGTGTGTGTGTGTGTGTTACCAAGCAGAGCAAGAGATAGCAGGCAAGTGTGTTACAGTATCACAGAATCGACTCAAATGAATATAAGTTGTTATGAACATGGATGTGACCTACTGTCAACTACTGGCCACTGGTGATGAATTGACCTAGCAAGATTAGTGCATGAGAGAGAGAGAAAGTATCTCAGGTGTATTACAGGAAATGGGAGAAAATATTAAAGATGGCCATTCCTTCTATAAACAAGTAGTAGCTTTTGTTTATTAAACTGTTATTTGTATATTACTTATCACATTTTTATCCCACCTTTCCTCCAAGGTGCCCAAAGTGGCATGCATGGTCCCCTTCCTCACCGTTTTATTCTCACAACAATTCTGTGATGTATTTCAGGCTGAGAGACTGTGACTGGTCCAATGAGCTTCATGGTCATGGGGAGATTCGAACCCAGGACGCTACACCTTGGGATGTAGAGGGCCATACTGGAAATAAGCAAACAAACAAACAAGGGATTAATAAATGAAAGGGGCTGTGGGGGTGGGGGAGAGAAACATCCAGGTTATGTTTGCGCAGATGCATGTATATGGCAAGGTTGTCTTTTTAATTTTCTGCTAACACCCATGTTGCCTTTCTGACAGGTTCTCTTTCTGCAGTGGGGAGACCTGTGGTGCCACACTCTGACAAGGACTTCTCCTCCGCCTCTTCCATGGCTTGGTCCCCTGGCTGGCCTCTATAACACTTTGTGGCTCCTCCATCTGGGGCTCTGTAGGATGAACAGAGGACACCACTGTGACTGAGCAGGTAAGCAGGGAAGCTGAGCAGGATACTATCCAGGGCATGGGGGGGGACAAAGTTATTTCCTGGAATTACTTCCTTTTCCTCCAATGAACGGCTTTTCCTGTTCCATCCCCACAGGTTTCTCCTTCTGTCTACCAGGCTGAGCTAGCCCAAGGCAACTCTTCACCCCCTGCCCCCTTTCCCCACACCTTTGCCCAGCGTAGCTCAGCTCAGCTGCAGCTTCACCTCCACCATGGGAGACATGGCCAACAGCTCCGTGGATTTCTACCCCAAAAGCCAACGGCGAGAGTTGAACCATGCGGGCGGCTTCGGCTGCACCCTGGCGGAGTTGCGCTCCCTCATGGAGCTGCGTGGCGCCGAGGCAATCCAGAAAGTCCAGGAGACCTACACTGATGTCAATGGGCTCTGCAGGAGACTCAAGACCTCCCCCACTGAAGGTACCAGGCTTTGGGCAGGGCTGGGTGGGCAGAATAGGCAGGCAGTCCCCACAGTCTCTCATGCTTAAGAACAGAAGGAGAGAGCCTGTTCTCAGGATCCTGTTCTCAGTGGCCAACCAGATTCGTGTGGGAATCTGGCAAGCAGGACCCAAGCACAAGAGCCCTCACCCTTTCTATGGTTTCCAGGAATGGGTATTCAGAAGCATTACTGTTGTTGTTGTTTAGTTGTTTAGTCGTGTCCGCCTCTTCGTGACCCCTTGGACCAGAGCATGCCAGGCACTCCTGTCTTCCACTGCCTCCCGCAGTTTGGTCAGACTCATGCTGGTAGCTTTGAGAACACTGTCCCACCATCTCATCCTCTGTCGTCCCCTTCTCCTTGTGCCCTCCATCTTTCCCAACATCAGGGGCTTTTCCAGGGAGTCTTCTCTTCTCATGAGCTGGCCAAAGTCTTGGAGCCTCAGCTTCAGGATCTGTCCTTCCAGTGAGCACTCAGGGCTGATTTCCTTCAGAGTGGAGAGGTTTGATCTTCTTGCAGTCCATGGGACTCTCAAGAGACTCCTCCGGCACCATGGTTCAAAAGCATTAATTCTTCAGTAATCAGCCTTCTTTATGGTCCAGCTCTCACTTCCACACTGGGAAAACCATAGCTTTAACTATATGGACCATTGTCGGCAAGGTGATGTCTCTGCTTCTTCTTTTTTACTACCGCTGACATTTATGACATTTGTTCACACAACCCTTACACACCAGTCCAAAGCCGCAGCTACAGTGAGAGCTTGAAAACTTCTGGCCCGATTCGGAATGTTTCAGCAGGCCACTTCCTTGAATTTTGGGCTTTGTAGTTTTGTTTTATTTATTGCTTTTAGCCCTTTTATTTAAGCTGCACACACCCCATGCCTTTAAAGTGCATTTAAAGTGCATGATTTCTCCCAATCCTGGGAACTGTAGTTTGTGAAGGGTGATGGGGGTTTGTAGGGATAAACTACAGTTATTGGGCTACCCACATTTAGCTTTCTTTGCTTTGTGACTCATGCAGTTTAAACTTAAACCCCAGAACGCAAAATGTCAGTTCTCTTACTTGTTAAGAAACCTGTATCTCTCCACCCGAATTGCCCCCAATCTGTAGAGCTGGGGACACAACCTCAGAGCCTCCATATCGTCCTGCTCTGTGAGAACAGGACCCAGGAGCACTGGCTCTTAAACTTGCCAATTTTTGAGACTGCCGGCTTTTTAACATGCTCCTGCTTCTGACCCTTTAGTGGCAGCTCTGCGACAAACAAGCAGGTGATGATATTTGCCTCCAGTGTCTTTTTAAAACTCCACTTGCTGATTTCTCATTATCATACTTTCATTAGAGGAATGGAAGGGTCCAGTCTGTCCCATCTCAACCTAATTTTACATGTGTTAAATGTGCTTTTATTTTATTTTTGATCCTTTTGTGTTTGCTACTCTGGGCTCCTTTGGGTGGAAGAGAAGGATATTACTTTAATTAATTTATTAATAACAATGGTGTTGTTGTTGTTGTTGATGATGATACTTTTTATTATCAACGTCAAATCTTATTTTTATCCCAGAATTAATAGGAGCCAATGATCCTGGCTCCTAGAGTGCCATAGTCTAAAGGTGGGGAACATTGGATGTTTTTGGAATGCAACTTCCTGTCCCCCTGGCATTGGTCCCTGCTGGCTGGCGCTGATGGGATTTGGAATCCCCAAAACTATGCTATATGCATGGAATGAGGTTCACTTGCACCTTGGAGTGCAAAAAGCTTGCATGACATGGGGGAAGTGGATTGAGAGAGGTTTTTTCTCCATCTCTCACAGTTCTTGATCCCCAGGTCACCCAATGAAGCTGAACCATGACAAGTTTAGAGCAGGCAAAGAGGACTTCTGCACCATAGTTAAAACAACAAAATGTTCTGAGATGTGGTGATGGCCAGCGGTTCCGCTTTGAAATGAAATTAGACAGATACTTGGAAGACAAGGCCCTCTATGGTTCTTTGCCATGATGGCTTTATATTACCGCAGGGGCAGTCTGCCTCATGAATACCACCAGCAGGAAAAGGCTATTGGCCTCATGTGCCTGAGCTTCCCATAGACATGCAGTTGGCTCCTTTGGTCTGATCCCTCTTCTTATGATGCTGAGATGCAGCTACTTCTCAGTTGTGGAACAAGACCAGCTGTTTATTACAGTTTGTTTTAGTCTTAGACTGACAGGCATATCTTCATGGCAATTTCTAGGTTTAAGTATAGTGAATCATTTTGGCATGATTACTATTACTATTATTGTTATTGTTATTTATAATCTAACCGATGTTCATCTGTTTAGTCAATTCTGCTGCTGCGTTTGCGACTCAGAAGCAAAATTGGCTGATGGATTGCTGGAGGCATAAACGCTAAAAATTGATTTGTGTTTTGCAGACTTCCAATTCAGACTTTGGAAGTGTTGTTTCCTTCAGAGATAATAGGGTCAGGGCCAAGGTACTGCTAAAAAGCAAGCATTAGTCGTCCTCTGCAAACGCTTGGAAATAAGTCCAGTTGAATGCAATCTGAGGTTTGGTCTATGGACACAAGGATGAGGTGAGGATGAATCAGCTGAGCCATGAAAACATAGCAGCATAGAAAGTTGTCTTACACTGAGTCAGATCATTGGTCCACCTTGCTTCAGTATCAACCAGTCCTACCTGGAGATGTCAGGGACTGGACCTGGGACCTTCTGCATGCTAAGCTAGGACCCGTCCCCAGGCAGCAGAATGGTCCATACCCCCTTAAGCTTTTGAGCAGACGGGACTTTCTTCCTAGTAAATGTGTTTAGGATGTGTTAAGGGAGTGAAGGCAAAGGCTGAGCAGAGCTTGTGCAGTTTCACTCCCAGTATAAATGGATAGAAGTGGAGCTGTGCTACCTTTAGCTTCCAGCTTCTGCTTCCCTTGACACAGCAAGGGAACTGGGCTAGTTGGCCACCAAAGGTTAATACAGATAGGCGCTAATAGCCAACTGGGTTTGATTTGGCAGTCCATGAAAAGAAAGTAGCTCACCTCTCCTGTGGGCAGCTTGACCCAAAGCTTGCTATCCTTCTTCGACGGTTGCATAAACCAGTGTCTTTGCCTAGGCCACGGTTCATCAAAGGGAGAAAGGGAGCTCTGCCTTTCCTTTTTGATCCTCTGTGCCATTCAGTATTGACATTTAAAAGCTCTGGTGTCAGAAATGGATCCCCTCCTGCTTCATCATCTGTTCAGTTCTGACTTTGTGGCAAGGGAAGAGAGAAGGGGCAGAGTATCTGTTGTGCATGCAGAAGGCCCCAGGGGAAACCCCTGCCAGAAACTCTTGAGAGCTGCTGCCAGCCAGTGTAGACAATACTGACTAGGTGGACCAATGGCCTGACTCCATATAAAATGGAATTCTATGTTCCTAAGACTTGACAGTAAGTTTATGGTGAGAAAGTGGAAAAGAAACTTCACTCACTCTTCAATAAAACCATGGTACTCAAAGAACTAGCCAGGGCTCCCTGAGGACACTGATTCCTCCCTGATCCCATCTCATACAGTTGTTTTGCAACAAGTTTTCAGACCCATGTTCACACTTCCCCTCTCCTTACCACTGTGACTTACACGGGCGACCATGTGGGTTGGTCAGTGTGTGTGGTTCCAGAGGCAGAAGGGAAGATTTAGCTACCAATTCTGATCTGCAGAATTGGAGCGTGGGTTGAAAAGACTCTTATACCTGAAGACCCCCACATTGCGTTCCCCTCCTACCCCACCTTGGAACTGTACCTCCAGTTACCAAATGTTGGGCGGAAACAACAAAGAATTGCCCCTGACTGTCTTCTTCATTTGTGAGTTTTCCAGAGCAGTGTTCAATTTATGGGGGGTGGGGAGGGAAAACAGAGGCCAGTGCCCTACCTTTTCAGACAGCGACTTGGCTCCTGTCTGAGAAGATTAAGGGGCATGATTTGGCTAACAATGGGGGTAAATAATTCGCAATTTCATTAAAAGCCCCCTTTCTCCCTACTACAACCCATTTGAACACTCTCCAAGATGCATCCAGTTGCTAGATAGAGCACTAGACTAGATGGACTCAACATAGGCAGCTCTAACGCTATTAGGACCTTTGGCATTTGTGACTCATTCACTGGCTATTTCTGTCTGGGTTGAAGATTTTCATAAAACCCGGGTCACTGAGAGGTGGAAGAAGAGAATAGTCAAAGGAGACATGGCCCAGCTGCATTGTTAAAGCTAAGAGGGTGGGGTCGTGACTTAAATCACCCTGAGCAGATGTAAGTAAGATAGCAGATGAGTGAATGGATGGGCCAGTGTATGTCTGAATTAACAGCTATGTATGAATGCATGTGTATAATTGTGTATGGGTGGGTGTGGATGTCTGCTACCATTATTATTTTAATTTATTACCCACCCTTCGTCCTGAGTTCCCAGAGGAGGTTACAATTTAAAACACAACATTTAAAACAAATTGCAATCAGAAATAAAGAATGGAGAGTTAAAGGCCGGGGTGAAGAAGTGCATCCTCAGCATGCATCCCAAACCGCATCTTGGTGGTGCAGCTCTTTGATGAGGGAGTTCCACAATTTAGGGGCTGCTGCAGATAATACCCCCTTTTGGGCTGCTGCCACCCCCTCCTCCGCCCAGATTCTAACAGTAGCAGAACTACCAAGACAGCCCCCCCCCAGCTGATCTTAACTCCTGAGAGGGCCTGTAGGGAAGGAAGTGGTCTCTCAGATATTTGGGGCATGGGGCATTTAGGACTTTAAACACTAATGGACTTTGGGCCTGAAGATGAGCGGTGACCAATGCAGCTGTTTTGAAATGAAGGCTACACCGTATGTGTTCTGAATGGAATCCTAGGTAGTAATCTAGAAATGCAGACTATGCATTTAATAATCTGCAGCCTGCAGGCTGAAAAGATTCCTCACCTCTGATGTACTTAAAAAAAGAGAATAAAAGATCATGGGTCATTCCTCACATTACCTTTCTAATGTGGAAGCTGAGCCCACTAGGGTAATGCAAGATGCTGCAGGGCAAAGTTCTCAAAATGACACCAAATTTACAGGTATGCTGAAGTGGAAATAGATTCTTTCTAGGTTTTCCAGGTGGCTACTTAGATCTACCCCCCACAAAAAACCTAAAAATTAGGTGGTTTGCTTTTTGCTTCTGCCTTACTGATGCCCTAATCATGTGCTTGGGGATGCGGGTGGCGCTATGGACTAAACCACTGAGCCTCTTGGGCTTGTCGATCACCCCGCGACGGGGTGAGCTTCTGTTGCTTGGTCCCAGCTCCTGCCAACCTAGCAGTTCGAAAGCACGCCCAAAAGTGCAAGTAGATAAATAGGTAGTGCTCCAGAGGGAAGGTAAACGGCGTTTCCGTGTGCTGCTGTGGTTTTGGTGTTCCATTGCTGGCCACATGACCCGGAAGAACTGTCTGTGAACAAACACTGGCTCCCTCAGCCTGTAAAGCGAGATGAGCACCGCAACCCCAGACTCATCTGCGGCTGGACTTAACTGTCAGGGTTCCCTTCACCTTTGCCTTTAATCATGTGTTTAATCTGCCTGTTGGTCTGCCCCTCAGCACAGTGAAGGGTGTGAAAAGAAAGAGTGCCTCAGAACACATGCAGAATATATTTCATTTAGCAGCTAGTGAGTGACCAAAGACAGCCCTCACACTTCTGGGTTTAGGGGCAGGATATCCAGTCTATCGAAGGCATTTCTCCAAGGAGTGGGGGTGGTTTGTTTTTAAAGACCTGCCCCTGACCATGGTTAACGGCCAGCATCGGCTATAGGTTCAAATCTTGGCATGCCCATGTTTGCATCCCTCTTCCCTTTGTCTGTGTGTGGGGAGGCAGTGGGGGCTTGCTCTGCTCAGGCAGTCCCCTCTTAGCCCCCTGTAAGGCTCCTTCCTCTGTGGGCAATGGTGCCTGACGAGGAGACCTTCGGAAACTGCCAGAAGATTCATGGCAGACTGGTCCAGCCGCCTGCCTGCATCTCTCTCTTTGCCGGTTTCCCCTTGAATTGTCCTTGAGGTTGCGGCAGCAGCAGCCGGTACTGTCTCTCTGCTGCAGGGAGCTAAAGGCTTCTTTCCCCATCACACAGAGAGGAGAAGGGAAGGAGGAATCAGGCAAATGAGGAGGGCAGCAGGTGCCTGCAACTGAGGAGGAGCAGGGGAGGGAGCGGGAGCTGTCTGAGCAAGGCTGTGGGGAGGAGGAAACAGGTGAACCCAGGGAGCATTCCAAATGCAATGGTTGCTGGCAGGTTGTCTGCATGAGGGGGTGCAAAGAAGGCTCCAGGGCTCCTGCACTTCTACTTCATGGGTCCAGATTTGGATGGTGTCACTCCCCCCCCTCCACCCCACACAGCAAGCCACACCTGCTGATATTTCCTCTTCCTTCCATCCATCACTGATAACAGGAGTCCTGTCTCTAGGCACTTCCAGCCTGTCACTATTTTGGGGTGGGATTCAATCACACACTAGCAAATTCAGCACTTCTCCACACTTACCGTACATTTCCTCCGCGTTCTCCAGCAGAAAACCCAAATTGCCATTTGTTGTGTGTCAGCTTTAAAAAGCAGGTTTTCACAGGGAAAGCTCTGGGGCAAAAAAAAAAAAAAGGGTGCTCAGACATGGAGCTTTATAGCTGTGCCTGGAAAGAGCAGGGCTAAAGGGGAGTATGGATAAGCCCCCAGGATGTGCATTTGCAGCTGATTGGGGAAACTTGCTCAGTAAACCCACTTCTGGAAAAAATATCAGGCTTCCTGCATGAGGAAAGTGGTGGGAAAATGCACTGGGAAGTGAGGGACAACACTTGCCTTGATGCATCTGTCTTCCTGCCTCCCCACAAACCAGTCAGAATGAACAGTCAGTAAATAGTCAGCACCATCTCATCTCCCTGCAGACAAATCAGGCTGAACACTCAACAAGCAGGTCTTCTAGAAGTGCCCCCACCCCCGCCTCTGGCCACTGCACTGTTTTTCTGACCAAAAGCCACACACACCCAGGCTGCTGTTTCCACAAGGGGAAAAAAATAGGAGGTAGGAGTGCAGCTCAGGGAGGGGGGATATTGGTGTCAGGAAAATGGTCTGAGGGGAAAGGGTTAAACACACACACACACACACACACACACACACACCCCACACACTAATCACACACACACTTCTTTCCTTCCTTCCCCAAACTGCTTCTCCAGTCAAAGTCACTTGCCCACCCCTTGAAGCTGGATTTCAGGGAGCAAGCAGGAGTCCAGTTCAGGGAACTGTTTGTGATCATTGCATGTCACCTCTGATTGGTGTTTTTATAAACGAGGCTTCAGTCTCATTTATAAGAGGTGCTATACCGTCCTACATCACAGGGTGCTAGTTTAAGAATTCCTGATAATAATGTGTGTACAGTGCTTTGGAAACTTTGCATGTTGAAAATCAAAGTACTGTGTGTGCGCACACACAAAATCCTCCAGATTAAACAGAACAGCAAAGTCAAAAGAGACCCAAAAGCCAAGTGGTTAAGTGTCATCCCAGCTCAGCCACTCTGTGTTAGAGGCCTCACTGCCAGGACCAGCTCCGGACATTTTGCTGCAAACGCAACCCAAGTCAAAGTGCCTTATACCTAGGCTGGTCAATTGCTGTTGGCAGCTGAGGCACAACATCTTACAAGCGCTTCTCCCTGGGAGCAAAATAATAATAATAATAATAATAATAAATTTAAAAGTCACATGGTGCTGTCTTGCTGTGGCTTTCAAAATCAGCTGTGTGAGATAGTTTCCTCACTCTGCCTAATAGTAGGGCCAGCCCTGTTCACGGCCACAAGTGGAATATAATATGGGCTGAAGGTAGGATTGCTCTAAGCATCAAGTGTAACTGAAAAAAGTCATCCTTTTTCACTAGGGGGAAGTCCCAATCCCGTACTTGGAGTTTCTCAATGTGTGAGAGGGAGCAAACAATTTGATTGGAGGGAGTGATGGCGGCTCATGTCTGCCTGTAGCACTACAAAATCCAAGTTGAATGTTCAGAGGGAGAGAAGCAATAGCATCAGAGACAGGAAAATGTCAGTAGATCCCTTCTTGGCCTCAAACTTCTCAGGCATCTGTGACATCTTGTCCATCAAACAGCAACTCTCTCCTTGATCTTTATAGACTCTCTTTATTACAATCACCCCCAAAATACTTTGGGCACAGTTCCCCTGCATGCTTACCCAAACAAGACCCACTGTGTTCAGTAGAGCCTACGCCTTAGCAAATGCATTTAGAATTGCAGATTTATTATGTAGCACCATCAAGGTTTATGACATTTTGTTTTCTAATATAAGGGGAAAAGACTGGTCCTTGTTTTCCACCTGTGGGCAGAGGGTCATTTCTGGACAACCTGTTTATTAAGTGTTCATCTCAATATGTTTGCACAAAGTTTGTGGAGAGGTTACATGACGGCTGCTTCCTGACTGTCACTATATTTTGATGGGATTCAATCACAAAGCAGCAAATTCTGGCACGGCTGTGAAGCCTCTCACAAGCCCACATTCTCCAAAGGTTGAAAAATGCACTGGAACGCAACAGCATCTAATATCCCTGCAAACAAACGAACAAACATGCATATTAAATAGCCAGTGTTGTCTAATCTCCCTGCCAGCAAATCAGGATGAATTGCTCAGTAACTAGCTTGTCTGGAAGCTCCTGGTGTTGGCTGTTTATTCAGCATTCATTCTGATTTGTTTGAGGTGGGGGGGGGGAGGTGCAGGTTTAACCTTTTCCCCAGAGGAGCAGTGGGAGGCACCAGACCGGAAACCCCAGCGAAGCGGGCTCCGAGTCAGAGGATTGGTGGTGGGCAGTGGCGTAGCATGGGTTGTCAGCACCCAGGGCAAGGCAAGTAATTTGCGCCCCTAACCCGTGGATTTTAGTAGGGGCTGGGAGCTGCGAGTGCGAGCGAGCGCGCCCCCCCAGATGTTGCGCCCGGTGCGGCCGGGCCCCCCTGCACCCCCCACGCTACGCCACTGGTGGTGGGACGACAATGAGTGGTCAGAGCAGAGCTGTAGCCCTGGGTGAAGCCTCCAGAGGGGCACCAATGAGGCTTGCAGCCTGTGTGTGTGTGTGTTTGTGTGCTGGTGATGCCAAACTGGGTTTTTGACCTGGGTGAAATAAAGCCTTGTTTCACCCCTGGGTCAGAGGGAGAAGGAGCAGATTGGGAGGCAGTGTCAGTGGAATCTGAATCCCTGGCTTTGGGAAGGTAGTCACACCTAGTCAGAGGGACTCAGGGTTTCTGTGATCTGCTGGCCGGTCTCTTTCATGGCCAGCTGTGGAGGAGATCTGACAACAGACCCTGAGTTGTGGTTCCTGCTGGCTGCCTGGGTCTCTGACATTTTTAATATTTCACAAAGCCCTCCCACCCTGAGTCCAAGGCTAAGCAAAGGAAGAGAGAATGACTGCAGTGCTACCCTGGGGCTCTTTCATCTCACAGGAGTGGGATCCGGGCCTGGGGCGAAGGCCTCCTCCATCGCCACAGGTGTTAACTCTTTGAAATGTCTATAACACAGGTGTACAGCAGTTTAGGACAAATTTTGCTGCGTGACAACAGTGCTGTCAGCATTGTTGTCTGTTTCTTGAGAATACTTGGGATGCCCAGGCTTTCCAGCATTTTGCAGTTGAAAATAGTAACACTCTTGTGTGATAAATTCTTATTAGCATGAGAAAGGATCACTGTCTTGACTGCACATTGCTAAAGTCTCTTCCTTGCTTGCTCTATGAAGTTAAACTGGCCATCATGGCTGCATGCACACCAGGAATTTAAAGCACATTTCCCCACCCCCAAGAATCCTGGGAGCTGTAATTTGTTAACGGTGCTGCGAATTGTAGCTCGCTGGGGGGTAAACTACAGTTTCCAGAATTCTTTGAAGTGTGGCTCTCAATGTATGGTGTGTATACAGCCCATAACCATTTACTTGAAACAAAAGAAAATACTGTATTTTTCCTTGTAGAAGACAATGCTTTTTGCTAAAAAGGTTTAGACAAAATTTGGGGGTCGTCTTATACACGGATGGTGAATGCACAGGGGTTAAAAAAACAAAACACTACTTATGGTACCTTCCTGCAGCTGCCATGAAGAAGCTGCCAGAAGCTGCCACTGACCTTCCCAGGTGCTTGGCTTGGCTGATCTCCCCCCGAAAAGCACAGCAACTTTGGGCAATCTCAGGTGTTGGGGGGCAGGCTGTGCCCATGAGCGAGCACCCCCACCACCCCAGGAACCAGCAGGAGTTGTTACACCGGTGCTGGTGCTTTGAATATTTAATAAAATATCAAAGTTGTTCTGCTTGATGTTTAAAATATTGATTTCTTAATTTAGGGTTCAAAAAAATAGGGGGCATCTTATATATGGAAAAATGTGGTAGTACTTTAGAATGTTTTCACTGAATGTTTGATATCACAGCAGATCAGGTGAGAGATCAGCTGTGAGTTCAAACACATTCAGAGCATTCTGTCCTTTGTGTATAGGAGAGTATAGAGCAAGGGTTGCTCCACACTGGTGTTTAGTGGCCAATATCAGTTTTTGAAATCAACCAGGAGCCAGGCGCTTTTTGCACCTGGCTGTCAACCACTTCCAGCCAAGTGAAGAAGCCTGGATGCCAGGCTGGCACCTGAGATCTCCACCATCTGGAGCTGCATGTATAGGGACCATTGGATCTCGATTGTTTTCATAATAATAATAATAATAATAATAATTTATTATTTGTACCCCGCCCATCTGGCTGGGTTTCCCCAGCCACTCTGGGCGGCTTCCACAAAAACCAGAAATACACTAAAATATCACAGATTAAAAACTTCCCTGAACAGGGCTGCCTTAAGATGTCTTCTGAAAGTAAGGTAGTTATTTATCACTTTGACATCTGATTGGAGGGCGTTCCACAAGGCGGGTGCCACTACCGAGAAGGCCCTCTGCCTGGTTCCCTGTAGCTTTGCTTCTCGTAATGAGGGAACCGCCAGAAGGCCCTCGGCGCTGGACCTCAGCGTCCGGGCAGAACGATGGGGGTGGAGACGCTCCTTCAGGTATACTGGGCCGAGGCCGTTTAGGGCTTTAAAGGTCAACACCAGCACTTTGAATTGTGCTCGGAAACGTAACTAACTAACACACTAACACCACATCCTATAGAATTCTATTAGTTATATTTTATCTACACAATCAGAATGAATTTCAGGAACCAAAAGGCTTTTTCTGTGCAGCCTGAGCAGGAGCAGTCACCATTAAGAAAAAGAAGGAGGAATAGGCCAATATATACAGTATGTGGACTGTCCCTGGATCAAGGGACTTTTCTGTTTTGAGAAGAACTTCTTCTCAACGTTCTTAGCCTAGCTCAAGGTTGTCATCTCAGCTAGCCAGATGTTTAACTGAGAATCAATCACAGTCAATCCATCATTTGGAAAATGAGACTTTAGAGCCGTCTTGCCCCAAAATGGCAACTAGACATCCTGTTTTGGTGACTGCAACCTTTGTTGCATTTAGCGCCTGCTTTCTATACCTGATGGGACACAGGTGGCGCTGTGGGTTAAAGCCTCAGTGCCTAGGACTTGCCGAACGAAAGGTCGGCGGTTCGAATCCCTGCTGCGGGGTGCGCTCCCGCTGCTCGGTCCCAGCGCCTGCCAACTTAGCAGTTCGAAAGCACCTCCGGGTGCAAGTAGATAAATAGGGACCGCTTACCAGCGGGAAGGTAAACGGCGTTTCCGTGTGCAGCTCTGGCTCGCCAGAGCAGCGATGTCACGCTGGCCATGTGACCCGGAGTGTCTCCGGACAGCGCTGGCCCCTGGCCTCTTGAGTGAGATGGGCGCACAACCCCAGAGTCTGGCAAGACTGGCCCGTACGGGCAGGGGTACCTTTACCTTTACCTTCTATACCTGAGTTTCTAACACTGGTTGCCATCCATGTGCACCCCAGTCCAGATGCATCTGCCCCCACTCAGATATGCAGCTGATCCTCCTAATAGTTCCCCACCAGTGTAAGAAGAGGGAGTACTAAACAGATAAGGTTGGAGAGTATTGGGGGTATTTTTTAATTCTGTAATTATTTATTTAATTTATATTCCGCCCTTCATCTGAGGATCTCAGGGCAGTTTACAATATAAACACACAAAAATACACACCACAGTAATAAACAATACAATAACACCCCCCATTGTTTAATTAGCCAAAGGCCTGGGAGAAGAGGAATGCTTGTCCCTGATGCCTAAAAATATGTAACAAAGGCACCAAGCAGGCCTCCTTGGGGAGCATGTTCCACAAACAAGGAGCCACTGCAGAAAAGGCCCATTATTATGTTTCCACCCTCAAGGCCCCTCGTGGAGGAGGCACACAAATAAGGGCCTCAGATGATGATTACAGGGTTCAGAAAGGTTCATCTGAGGAGAAGCAGTCCTTAAGGTGTTGCTGTTCTGAGCCATAAGGCTTTATATGTCAAAACCAGCACTTTGAATTGGGCCCGGAAACTAATTGGCAGCCAGTGCAGTCGGGTCAGGATTGGTGTTATATGCTCAAACTGTCATGCCCTGGTGAGCAACCTGGCCGCTGAATTCTACACCATCTGAAGTTTGTGAATGGTCTTCATCGGCAGCCCCATGTATTGCAGGGTCTGGGTCAGCTCATATGGGGAGAGACAGTCCTTGAGCACCTTTAACCGAATGAGCAAATTCCTCTTTGTGGATCCTCATGTGACCAGTCCAAGCTGTGATGAAGCAGGTTCTACAATTCTACGATTCTATTATTCTGGGTGAAATACCCAAATGCCAGTGCACAACTTCCATTCCATCACCCTTTCCCCCCCCCAAAGAAATGCATCCTGTTGTTGTAGAAAGCTAAGGGCAGGGTTTGGGGAACCTGTGGCCTTCAAGATATTTGTTGGACTACAATTCCCATCATTCCTGACCATTGCCTTTGCTGCCTGAGGCTGATGAGTCTAACAGCATCTAGAGGGCCAGAGATTCCCCATCCCTGGCTTAGAGGACACACCAGTCAGGAAGCCAGGCAATGACTTTATTGGGCCTCTCTTTGGCTGCTACCAGACAGCCTGTTTATTGAGCATTCATCCTGAGTTGTTTCCAGGGAGATTAGAGGAGGTTGGATATATAATGAGCATTTGTTCTGATTTGCTTGTGAGGTTAGATTATGTTGCATCAAAGCAAGGGTACCCCAAGCTTTCTGCTGCATTTCACTTTCCCTCACTTTGGGGGGAAGTGGATTTATTGCAGAAGACCTCCCAATCAACTATAACCATATATCCTGAATTTGCCAGTACAGTACAGTGGTACCTCGGGTTAAGAACTTAATTCGTGCCAGAGGTTCGTTCTTAACCTGAAAGGGTTCTTAATCTGAGGCACGCTTTCACTAATGGGGCCTCCCTACTGCTGCACTGTTGGCGCACGATTTCCATTCTTATCCTGGGGCAAAGTTCTTAACCTGGAGCAACCACTTCCTGATTAATGGAATTTGTAACCCAAAGCGTCTGTAACCCGAGGTACCACTGTATATGATTGAATCCCACTCCAAAATGGCAATAGACTGGAGGTGCTCCCTGTCTCTCTTAAACCAAAACAACAGCAACAGGGAACTCCTGATTCCATCCATGACATTTCATAGTCTAGGTCATGCGTGGCGAACCTGCTGGACTCAAGTCCCAGTCAGCATGGCTAATGATCAGGAAAGATCAGGTTCCCCATCCCAGGTCTAGGCACCTGGAGTCAGGAATTTCTCACTGGGATAGTTAGCCTGTGTCTGGGCTATACCATTTCAAAGTACAAGGGGATGGGTTCACATAACTGGATGCTCCTCCACGCTAAAAGAAAATAGCTTGCATATGGAAGAGTAGCATATCAAGGACATGTATTTAAGCCTAGGCCACAGGGAGAAAGAATGTTGGGAACTGGAAATTACACAAAGAGACACTAGAGATAGAAGGGGCCCTCAAAAGCCATCTACCCAACCCCTCACCAATTCAGTAAATCCACTCTTTGCTTTTTTAATGTATTTTTTCCTAGTACGTTTGAACTTTACACACCACTTGGAGCATTTGTATGGAAGAGCAGGCAACAGCCCTCCATAAATCACCTAGTTTTGGAATTGCAACTTGTACAGCTTGATGTCATCTGCTCTCTCTTCTTCCCCCCTCCACCCCCGCAGGCCTCTCGGACAACGCAGCTGACCTGGAAAAGAGAAGGCAGATCTACGGACAGAACTTCATCCCCCCAAAGAAGCCTAAGACCTTCCTGCAGTTAGTATGGGAGGCCCTCCAAGATGTGACACTGATCATTCTTGAAATTGCTGCCATAATCTCCCTGGGGTTGTCTTTTTATGCTCCACCAGGCGAAGAAAGCGAAGGTGAGATGTGCTCCTTATAGAGTCATTAGATCTGCTGGAGAGCAGAACTCCCTTCTCAAGGAGGTCATGGCCTGCTAGTCTTGGAATTAAAGGAAGAAGGCGGGCTCTGAGCCAACCTATCTAGGATATTGCCTTTCCCATAAGACCCTGCAGCAGGGCTGGTAGCCTGTGGCCCTCCAGAAGATGTTGAACTGCATCATCCTTGACCATTGGCTGTGAGGGCCTGGGCTGATGGGAGCTGGAAGTCCAACGACACCTGAAGGGCCATAGGTTCCCCCATTAGCTAGCTAGCTGGTCACCTTATGTCCCACCTGAAGATAAGAGCCTGGGACAGCTAGCATTCATTAAACAACAATATAAGGTCTTAAGCAGGTATTTGAAGCAAAGTGCTGAAGTGCTTGCTTAATATTACAAGGCAAGGTGTCCCACAGCCTAGGTGCTAACAGACTTGAATGCCCTTCTATCTTGTAGAAGCAAGGTGAGCTTCATGTGTTGGGGATCCCAGGCCTGATCCCAGGCCCACACAGACTGCCTTTGGCTTCACGATGCTGAGGTCAAAACTAAGATCTGTCTTTCAACAGAAGATCAATGTGCCTTCTTGAAACATCCATCGAATCAACAACTATTTCTGCTTTCCAGTCTTCTGAAATTTATCGAGTTCTCCATCACTTTCCACTGACTGCTCCATTTATCTACCCTGCTGATTCATTCATTTTTCTGTTCCTATGAAGTACTTTTAATGTACAAAGAGTATTATGTGATTCTCTACTTCCTTCAGCTGCATAACAACCCTCTGAGGTAGAGGACTGCTATTCTCATAGTCCTCCTGCACAAGTCCATGTCTGAAATGGGCTTTACACTCCAAGCGTACCCATTTAGGGTAGCCTTTGGCAATCATCCAGATCCATGTAGTTGTGGTTGGTAGTTAACAACAAGCAAATTCACCAAGATAAATTTATATTTATGGAACATACTTGAAGGTTGTGAGATGTTCAGGACATATGCACACCAGAAAATTAAGTTGCCTCATTCACAGAATGGGAACTGACAATCTGGAATAAGGACTAGGGCTATGTGATTTAGGTAATTTCAGACTCTGGACTTCATGTCTAGCCCCCACCCCTGCTTTAGATGGCAAAGTGATCTGCTGAGCAGGGCCCCAGACCTCTGCCTTTAATAAAAATTCTGCACCACTTGATTGTAAGAAAAAACCTCAAAGACTTAAGGCAGGTATGGGGAAATGGTGGCCTTCTAGAGACTGTTGTACTCCAACTCCCACCATCCCCACTCCGTGGCTAAGAATGATGGGAGTTGTCATCCAGTGTCTTCTGGAGGTACCTTGGTTCGTCATCCCTGACTGAAGAATGATGTGTTCATAAGGATAGGAGCCTCCTCCCTCTCCAACACCTTCTTTTTCTCCCCCTTTTTTCTAGTCTGCGGGAACGTGGCAGCCAGTGCAGAGGATGAGGGTGAGTCAGAAGCTGGTTGGATTGAGGGTGCTGCCATCCTGCTCTCGGTGATCTGTGTAGTGTTGGTCACAGCCTTCAATGACTGGAGTAAGGAGAAGCAGTTCCGAGGTCTGCAGAGCCGCATAGAGCAGGAGCAGAAGTTTGCCGTCATCCGCAATGGGCAACAGGTCCAGATCCCTGTGGCTGAACTGGTTGCCGGGGACATTGCTCAAATCAAATATGGTAAGGGACAAGGAAGGGGCTGGCGGGCTGGGCTGGATTTATTACTGGGGGCCTGCTGAAGGCGTGACTGTTACAGGGAGAGCCTGGGTAATGATATCAAGATAAACTTTTGGGATTTGATCTGTGACAGTCCTGAGATCTAACATCTGCTGAGGAATCCTTGAGATCCTTGCTGCATGAAGGGTGCCTGTGGCATCAGATGGGGCTGGTTCACAGCTGTGGAGCAGTTACCAAGAGCCTACCTCTATGTGAGGTTCCCTTGCAGATGTGGCGCATGGGGGAGAAGGTATCCTCATAATTCCAGGTTCAGAAAGCTTTGCAGTGGTAGAACAAACATTGAGAACATCCTTCTAGCAGACCACATTTTCCAAACATAGTATATGGATTGGGTAATTAAATGGGCACCCCTGCTAGCGCTAGGAAACTGAGATGGGATAAGGAACAGAAGGTGGTATTTGGAGATGAACAGCACTATCCTGTGCATGTCTCCTGAGATGCACTGAGTCCTGTGGGAATTACTCCTCTTAGGTAAGTGTTTATAGGATTGCAGCCTAAGCAGAGTTGTTCTTTAAGACCATGACTCTGACCTGCTTCTTTCTCCAGGTGACTTGCTTCCTGCAGATGGGGTGCTTATCCAGGGGAACGATCTCAAGATTGATGAGAGCTCCTTGACGGGGGAGTCAGATCACGTGCGCAAATCAGTGGAAAAGGATCCCATGCTGCTGTCAGGTGAGCGGTACAAGAAAGAAAGGGATGCAGTTTAGGAAAGCCAAAAGGATCATGTGCTGATTTGGTTGCTGTGCACTGACAGTAGCCAGAGGTGGAACTAGCTGCCCCTGTCCCATGGGGCGGGGCCAGCGTCCCGGGGGCGAGACGCCCATGGGGCGGAGTGAGCCACCCATGGCCGACTGTTTCCTGGGGGGGGGAGCCACGCTGCTTTGCCAGTAGCCTTCCTCCCTTCCCCATTCCTTTTGACAGCTCAGGGGAGGCTTCCCTCCCCCAGGAAGCAGCCCGGGAGTGGGGGGCAATGGCACGCCACCCACCCGTGACTCCCAAGCCTCCCCCAAGCTGTCAAAATGAAGGAGGAAGGAAGAAAGGCCGCTGGCAAGGTGGCCCAGCTCCACCCCTTCCCCCGATAGCTCAGGGTAGGCTTGGGAGTCATAGGCAGGCGGCACGCCAAATGTCACCCCCCCCCTCAGAGATGACACCTGGGGCACACCGCCCCCACCACACACCCCTTCCTCCGCCCCTGACAGTAGCCTCCAAATTCTCTGGTTTCACGAAACCCTTTCCACTGTGGTGCATCTGCAAGGAACGAGTGTGGCTGCTATAGAGCCCACTTTGGTTTAAGGAGCGGGGGGCATACTTGCCTCACATGAGCTGAGTCTTAAAGCACCGCCCACCACTTCACCTGTAGCTGCTGTCACCACTGCTGATCTTCTCCTTGCAAAGCCCCGGATAAACTTCCCTCGGAGCTCCCTGGAGCACAACTTGAAAACCTCTGCTGTAGGAGAGCTTGCGAATGCTGCTATGGCACCCATGGTGACTTTGGCATATGCCGAAGGATGTCGGAATGGGTGTCAGGAGCAGAAGTGCGCCCCCATTGCCTCGGCGACTGGGCCAGTTCTCCTATTGCCTGCCATCAGTTCCAGCTCCTGTTGCAAAACCATACTCCGTTCACAATAAGTGTGACAGTCACCCTTGCAACAATATTTTAAAACAAAGTGCAACTGCAAAATGCAACTTATTATTATTATTTATTAGATTTATTACTCGGCCTTCACCATAAGGGTGTGTTACAACAATTGAAAAACACAATATTAAAATAAGTTAAAACAATTTATTATTGAAATAATAGGGTGCGGTCTTCAGCGTATGGCAAAAGCTATACAATGAAGGGGCCAGATGTATGGACCTCTGTGAGAAGGGATGTTTTCTTATGCTTTTATATTTGTTGGAAGCCACCCAGAGTAGTTGGAGCAACCCAGTCAGATGGCAGGGTACCAATAAATAAATTGTTGTTGTTGCTATTCAGTAGCTTAGAAGGCTCTCTCTGCTGATCCTAAACCATTTAGCTTGCAGTAGCACATCTGAAGCATGTTGGGAGCTGTTGCAGGAGCTACTACAGGAGCCTGGAGGGTTTGGAGGAGATTCTGAAGAGGCTGGGAGAGAGCTAGAGAAGATTCTATGGAGAGTTGAAATTTGGAGAGAGAGCAGAGAGACTAAAGCCTAGCACAGTGAAAGGGAGGGAGAAGGACACATCCAGAGATGGCCATGGAGGAGAAAGAAGCCACTGCCATCCCCACCCCGAAGTCCCAAAAGCACAGAGCTTTGGGAAGGAGGAAGGAGGGCTCCAGCATCCTGTCACAGGCCTGGCGCCCCCTTCCCAAAGCCCGGAAGCTTCTGCCCAGCTTAGGGAGGGAGGCGCCATTCTCCGACAATGTCCAAGAGCCCTCCCACCACCTTCCCAAAGCCCACCCATCTCTGATTCCTCCCAACATCTTGACGTCACATGTGCAACACTGGGACATCACAACATCACACACATGACATAGGGGCCCCCAATCACCCTTGCAAGCTAGCACCTTGCAAGCACCAAGCTAGCACCAAGGCCCATTATGTTTACTAGTCTACTAAATTGCATTTTTGCCACCTCCTTTCATGAAATATGGGGCTGGAGGCACCTCACACTGCTTGAGGACCCTGACAATCTTCCTCCTCATCCATCTACTACAGTTGGCACCCAAGTCCCATAATTCCTGTACAACATTGGGCAGAAGCTGGGAGAAGTGGGGCTACTCAAGTGATCATTTACTCAACTGTGGGGTGGTATTCAACTAAGTTTTACTCAGAACAGACCCACTGAAATGAATGACTCTTGCTAAGTTAGGTTTGTTCATTTCAATTGGTCTACTCAGAGCAACACTTAGTAGGCTACCATCGCATGGATTTCAAAATTTCCACCTTCCATAAACCTTCTGCACCTCATTTTGTCTGTCAAAACACCCGTGAACATTTACAAAAGATCCTGGAGGGTGGTCTAGGGGGCATATGCAGAGTGTTGGCCAGAACTTTCAGGCTCACCAATGTCCCACATAAACATCATGTACCTAAAAATCACCCAGTACTTTCCTGTGGCTGCAGATCATGAAGGAAAATTGTTAGTGGCTGGCAAATTAGCTTTCAGGGGAGTTGTTTGCCTTTATTGGTCTTCTCATCAAGAAATTCCTGTTAAGCTTCCACGGAACCACAGTGTTCCCCAGGGCACAGTTGAATAGCCACTGGACTATGGGATCTTGTAGTGACTCCAAGTGATCTGAGCCTTCTGCTCCTGGCTTGGTTTCCAACTTTCTTCTGATACCCTACTGACTCTCCCTTTGTTTTCCCAGGCACCCACGTCATGGAAGGCTCTGGGCGAATGGTTGTTACAGCCGTTGGGGTCAACTCACAGACTGGGATTATCTTCACTTTGCTGGGTGCTGGTGGAGAAGAGGAGGAAAAGAAAGACAAAAAAGGTAAGGTATTCCCTCTGGCGTAGGTAAGCCATTCCCCAGTGCATATCTGTAGCCTTTGTGACACATTTCAAGTCTTCATGTTCAGGTCAGCCATTTGTTTACCAATGCAAGAGTGACATGATCAGTCTCTCTCGGGTCCGTCTTTCAACAATGTTTTCAAAATTGGCCAGCTTTTGTCCACAATGTCTCTCATCTGTGTAGTATTAAGTCAATGCACACAATCATGGTTACAACATAATAGGACCTCACTACTTAGATATTGCCTTCAAGGTCATCAAATTCATTCAAGTGCCCTCAAGTTTAGCATCATCCTGCTGTCCTTGGTTATACAAGCAGTTCTGTGCCTTCAGGCATTCCTTCCCTAAAGAATTCTGGGCACTGTCGTTTACCTTTCACAAACAATTTCCAGCCCTTAACAAACTACAATGCCCAGAATTATTTGAGGGAAATAATGTGATTCTAAAGTGCTGCAAAGGTAGAATGTGGACAGAGTCAGTATCTCACACAGTACTATATTGCTACCCAGATCTTTCCCTGAATCGGCTGTTTAACTATTAAACATGTTTGCCACATACTATAACTCAGCATCATTGGTATGGGCTCAGTAGCACTGGATACCAAATAAGTATTTTGCGGGCTGTAGATGTTGACCTGTTGTTCCTGGATAGCACTTTAGGGGGTTTCTTACAGTGGTGGAGAGCAGGCTCAAACTTGAGGGCGGAGACAGAACTGCACCTCTGTTGGGCTCATTAAATCTCCTGGGCCCACCAGCTTTTCTGGCTCTGTCCCTCACTTTACCACCTTCCCTAGCTGGACTGGATCTTGCCTCTTTCAGTCCCTACTACCTTTTCCTGTGACTTCTCCATCTGTGAAACCAGACACAGCTGTTACAGACCTTGCTCATCATTCCTGCTTTTGTCTAACATCCTTCACTTCTTGGCAGTCTGCGCCTCTCTTCAGCTTACCTAGTTCCTACATATTAGGCAAAAATATACACAAAAATGTGTATATTTGAAGAAATCCACACTAAAATACTGATGAACTTTCACAAGAACTTGCGTTTTTTTTAAAAAAAGGAAATCAAAAATTGAAGCAGAAATGCTTGACCAGCCAGCTCTACTGCCAGCCCTCCTCTCCATTTTCCCATCATCCCTTTGCCCTATTGATCCAGATCCAGGTGCAGGTGCAGGTCACCTCTTTTCCCTGACGTAAAACAGTCCCAACCAGCTGTCCTTTGGCACAAGCGTCCTTTCAATGTTCTTGTAGCGACATAGGAGCTGCTTATTCATAGGCAGCTCCTCATGCAACTGGGAGCATTTAAATAGCCCAGTCACATGCACAGAGGTAAACTACGAGGGTCCTTCGCACAGAAAAGGTGCTGCACCTGGAGCAGGAGAGGGTTTGCTGATTCCATGGGAAAGGCCCATGTGATTGGGCCATTTAAATGTTCTCTCAGTTGCACATGGATAAGTGACTCCCACACAGCCAGAAGAACATCTAAAGGGCATCACAGTGTAATTGCATTTGACTCGGCACTCTTGCTCAACATTGTTGACTCATCTGCCGAATTATGGCTCATCATTTTTGGAGTCTGATTCAGAAAAGAGACTGGTCATGACTCAAAGCCTTCGGCGTTTGTCTCTTTATTGTTGGGCCTTCAGTACAAGAAGGGTTCAACTCATTAACTACCTCAGACCCACATAAGGTGTAGAAACACTGAAGTAACTCCACTCAATCACTCCCAGCACAACAAGGTTCCAGTTTTCAAGGAAAGTAGCTCTATAGGATGAAATCTTTTCACTCCTCCCAGTCTGCTCCTTCTGCTGTTTCCAACAGGCAGCCTAATTCTATAAACATATCTTAATCCAGGAATGTCCAACCAGTCGATCACGGGCCATTCCTTGTCGATCCTTGTTGCCCCCCCCCCAAAAAAGCTAAACAACTCTGCTGGTCTATCGTTCCCAAAAAACATGGAAGGGTTGGGAGCTGGGGACACTGTTATGCAGTGGTTCTGCTCCTTCTTCCTGGGCCATGTCCAGAAAGTAGTGTTGGGGTGAGTGTTTGGACCCCTGGGTGCTTACTTGTGGGGTGACTCAGGACTCCGTCCACTCTGCTGTGCTTTTTATATAAAGCCACTGGGAGAGATCATCAGGCGGCTGAGGCTGGGTGTTCATCAATATGTGGATGATACCCAGCTCTATCTCTTGGTTAAATTGGAACCAGTGAAGGCAGTGAATGTCCTGTGTGCCTGTCTGGAGGCAGTTGGAAGATGGATGGCAGTCAATGTATTGAGGTTGAATCCTGAAAAGTACTATTTATGGGGGACAGGGGGTGAGTAGGTGTGGGGGACTCCCTGGTCCTAAATGAGGTAACTGTGTCCCTAAAGAACCAGGTGTACTGCCTGGGAGTCATTTTGGACTCACAGCTGTCCATGGAGGCCAGATTAATTCTGCATTCTGGACAGCTGCTTACCAGCTCCTTTTAATATGCCTGCTGAGACCCTACCTGCCTGTGGACTGTCTCACCAGAATGGTTCATGTTCTGGTTATCTCCCACTTGAACTGCAATGCATTCTATGTGGGACTACCTTTGAAGATGACTCAGAAACTACAATTAATCCAGAATGCGGATGTTAGACTGGTGACTGGGAGTGGCCGATGGGAACCTACAACACTGGTCCAAAAACCTACATTGGCTCCCAGTATGTTTAAGAGTGCTTGTGCTAACCTTTAAAGCCCTAAATGGCCTCAACCCTGTATACCTGAAGAAGCATCTCCACCCCCATCATTCAGCTCAAATGCTAAGATCCAGCACCAAGGGTCTTCTGATGGTTCCCTCACTGTGAGAAGTTAAGCTACAGGGAACCAGGCAGAAGGTCTGATCAGTAGTGGCGCCCGCCGTGTGGAACACCCTCCCATCAGATGTCAAGGAAGTAAACAACTATCTGACTTTTAAAAGACATCTGGAAGCAGCCCTGTAGAGGGAAGTTTTTAATGTTTGATATTTTATTGTGTTTTTGTATTTTATTCGACGCTGCCCAGAGTGGCTGGGGCAATCCAGTCAGATGGGCGAAATACACATAATAAAATCATCATTGTTATTGTTATTGTTAGTACAGTGGAACCTTGGTTCCCAAATGGCTTAGTGGCTCGAACAAATCGGCTCCCGAATGCCGCAAACCCACACGCAAGTGTTCCGGTTTGCAAACGTTTTTTGGAAGCCAAACATCTGATGCTGCTTCTGCATGAGTGCAGGAAGCTCCTCCAGCCAATTGGAAGCCATGCCTTGGTTTTGAAATGGTTTCAGGAGTTGAACAGACTCCCGGAATGGATTAAGTTCGAGAACCAAGGTATCGCTGTAGTAGTATATAGATCCGTTCCAATTTGGGTTCAGGCCTGCTCATGGAACTGAGTTGGCCTTTGTCAGATGGATGACCTCTGCAGAGAGCAGGATAGCTGGAGTGTGTCCTTGCTCCTGCTTCCAGATCTCTTGTTGGCATCAACAAGGGCTGGGCAATATCTGGTTTTCAACATTGTGATATATCACCAGCTAACCATTGCAATATAGTGAAATAACACAGTGTCTGAAATAACACAGGGAAAGGCTGAAAAAGCAGCTGGGCTGTGGAGGGAGAGAGGAGCAACCAGGAGGAAGGGAAGGAGGCTGCCCACTTGCTTGGGCAAAGGAGATCCTGCCCCCGCGCTCCCTCCCTCCCTCTGCAACCCAGCCTCAGCAGAGAGAGCCTGAGAAGGTGCTCCACCTGCCTGCCTGCCTGCCTGCCTGTGTGCTGGCCTTTGCCAAGCGGAGCAGGCTGCCTCTTTCCTCCTGACCGACCCAGCTTGCTCGGGCAAAGGCAAACATACAGGGAGTAAAATGCCCTGTGCTGGTGGCAGCTAGGGAGCCACAATGTATTGCCAGCTCAAAAATTCTGAAGCCAGTATCACAATTTGAACTTCATACCAGTTTCAGACTGTTATTGAACTGAAATATCACCCAGGTCTACCATCAGCCTTCATATCCTCCTGGATCAGCTCTGGGGAGGAGGAATTTGGAGCACTGTGTTTCGTTGGTTCTGAACCTGCCTTCAGGACCAAGCCCAGAAAGGAGCATTGGGAGAGGGCCTTTTGGCCCCCTGGTGGCTGCGTTCTGTCAGTTCACCCTGAAAATTTATTTATTAATGTTTTGTTTTTCTTTTCCCTGATCCCCACCACGTCTGACCCCTGTTGCACTTCCCCTCCTCTTGCACTCCAACCTCCTCTTTCCCATGGTCCCTTCTTTCATTCATTTCCCCTAGACGCTAATGCAGAGACTTCCGAAACTGAGAACAAGGGGGGTATGTGCAGAAGGGCATATATCTGTGTCTCCAGAATACATGAATACGCTCCCAGACAGACCAACCATGCATGCTAGACATGCATCCATGACGCATATGTCCCCACCAGCGAGAACATTAGAAGAGCATGGCTGGTTCAGGCCAGAGGTCCACCTACTTCCGCAACCTTGTTCCTCTCAATGTCCAGCCAGATGCCCCTCAGAAGCTCACAAGCAGGGCATGAGGACAGCATCCCTAACATCACCGTCCTCTTTGCCCTCCTAGCAGCTGTCAATCAGAGGCATGCTGCTGCCACCTCACTATGTGACACTGACAACATGCATTTCTAAGCATTCCCCTTCATCCTTGCACATTCTTAGAAGGCAGCAATTCCTCCACACACATAGAGATGCACACACTAGGCCACAGCTCCCTTGAAGGGGTACTCCTGTCAGCTGTGATTGCAACACAGACAACCCACACTGCTGCCATTTAGGTTATTTGCTTGCTTGCTTGTTCATTACCTGCCATCCAACTTGCCGGAGGCACACCAGGGTGGCTCGCTGCAAAAGCAGCACAATCAATCCTTTTTAAAGCAGCACCATTAAAACCAAAAAGGAAAGCCTGGCAGGAGAGCCCGGGGAATGTAGTTGATGCTGTCAAAGCCGCAGCAGTTTATAATATATGGGCAGGGATGGAGGAGGAAGCAGCAGTGCTTGGATCTCACCTGATGGGAGCCATCATCATGGATCATCAAGGATCATCATGACCAGATCACGGAGCCCACTTTAGAACTCACAATCCTACCAGTCTGAGGGCCCAGCAATGCCAGCCTTGGTCCTCTGCCAAAAGCCCCTCCCATCTTTAGAAAGCTGCAAAGAATTCTGGAGCAGCTGATGTGACAGATCTTCTTGCTGCTGCTGCTGCTGCTGCTTTCAGTGGAACGAAGCAAGTTCCCCTAAAAATACCAGTATCTGGTGACCTTCTGTCACTCTCTGAGGGAATTGTATTGGGGGGGAGGACTGTGGCTGCCTCCATGGAAACACTGGGTCACACAAAAACAGCACCAACTCCAACAGCCAAACCACAGAACCAGTAGCAAAAGTTCACATATGCACATTCCCATTCTCTCACAAAATAAGTCAAATTTTACCAGCTTTCTAAAGGTCCTCATAGGGCAATATTAATGGGCTTCCCCAAGAAACATCCTATATAGTAGGAAACATGCTGTTTTTCAGTGCATTTCACTTTAAATAACCAATAAACATATGCATATCTGTTGCTGTATTAATGCACACTTCATTATATCCATGTATTCTGCATGTACATCCAGGGCTTGCTATGGGTTGAGACAGAGTCAGTTGCTACCCCCTCTTTTTCAGAGGGATCTGCAGCTATCCCATTTCTTTTCAATGGGTGCAGTTCAAGTCCAGCCTAACCAGACACTAAACTGCCCCACTTCCTTTTCTCTCTCACCTTGAGCACTGTGCACTAATAGTAACCTGCATCATGGTTAGCCTTAACCAGCTCCCACCCTCTGCACTTCTTCAACCAATAAGATCTCCAGCCTGGGCTACGTGCGTGGTTTTGTAGTGGGTGGAGCAGGAAATCTGCCAACTGACTCAGAAATGGAGCCTGCCAGATTAAGTCCGTTTTCTTTCTCAGTAGATGCTCTGCCTGCCCATATGTCCTTGTAAAGCCACCTAGCCAGCTTCTTCCATGGGGCGAAGTGGGATGGGGTGGAATGTCTTGTTTGTCAATGCCCATGCTGTCTCCATACTGTGTGTTCTGTGCTGGTGCCGTGTTGTCTGTTCTCAAGCGTCCTGTGTTTGCGTTCCCTTCTTCTGTTGTAGGAAAGCAGCAGGATGGGGCAGTGGAGAATAATCAGAACAAAGGTAAAAATCCCGGGACACTCCCCCAACACATTTTGAATGCCTCCCGTGTAGTTCTACATTAAGCTAGAGTAGTATCCATAGTGGAAACAGTTAGTCATCACTAGGCTTTAACAGACTGATTCTAGATTTCCTAGCCGTATATGTAATTTGCATTCAGAAAACGGACATGTTTAAACAAAGCAAAGCAAGACCTTGTGTGACCAGAGGCAAAAGCATGCAGAGCTCCTGTTAGGGTTGTTATCTCTTGAAATACATGAGAGGTGGAGCTGGGTACTAAGCTTGCTAACTTGGGGAGCAAAGCCCAGAGCCAGCCTGCAATGGAGACAGGAGCAGAGCCCAGTGAGGTTTGGGTAAGTTGTGGGCTGAGCCCATACATTCTGAACAAGTCTAGCGGTTGAGACTTTCTCATTTCAAGGCAAACAGGAAACCTCACTGATTTGTGACATGCACCATAACTGCACAAAACAACTTTGATTTACAGTAGTACATTACAAGCGTGGTATATTCAAATGACGTGCTGTTAAAATGTTCTGACACATGTAATACATTATTTTCTTACAATTTCACAGTGGGTTCCTGAATTTGGAGGTCTTCAGATGGTAACCCAGCACAAAATCTTTGTATTCACCTAAGCTGTACAGTTTAAAACACACACATGTGAATGTTGATTGAGTGGTAGAGTGATTTTGCCCCTTGTTTTTCTGGCAACTGGCCTATAAATCATAAAAGGTAGCCAAGCTGTATTTATCCTAGTCAGTTGGCAAGCGGGTACAATTTTTCCAACCTTTCCATGCCAAGCTGCACCTCTCCACATTCTTCCTTCTGTGCAATTATGAAAGCAAGAGGGTTTCTGCCTCTGGTCACACTAAGAGAGTCCTTGGCCTGCCATGTGCTGCTCAAAATAAGCAGAGCCAACACAACCAGGAAAGTTCCTGTAGTTGTTACAAAAGAATAAAAATATTCCCTGTTTACAGACAGGGGTGTACCAAAGTGCAGAGATTGCATATATTTGTCAGTTATTGAGCTGGAATTTAAACTTAGAGATTTTGGAACTCCAGTATTGGACCTGACACTCCTATGTTCATAGGAAATAAGCATCTTGTACAAAGGCTAGTGGGAGAGTGTTATCAAAATACATGTTGGCATGTCAGACAGTGTTGGGTATTTAGAATCACAAGGGATAGGAGTGGTGTGCATGTGTGTGCACACATGCACGCCTGTGTTTCTCTTGGTTCAATAGCCACGTATGTAAGTATTAGAAAGTGCTGTCCATCTGAGCACAAGCTTTTTTGAACCTACCATGTAAAGAATTGTTCACCTGAATTGTGCACTAGAAGGACTTTCCTCTAAAAAAAAACCTCTAGAAATTGTAGTTTTGTATGAAGGTGCTGAAATTTTTGTCAGAAAGATCTCATTCAGGGAACCACAATTCGCAGAGTTCACTGGGAGAAGCTATGACAATTAAACCACATTTAGTTCCACTTTCTCTACATGGGAGATATTCCCGTGATAAGACTGCACAAGAGTGGCTGTATATATTTTTGCACTGCTGGGGTGTATTGTGGGTTGAGAGAAAATGTGAAAGGCAACAAGCGACAGTGTGGATGCCTGTGTGTGCTGCCTTCTGCGGACAGATCTGAAACTGGTCCTCTAAGAAACCAGCTCCTCACTTGACTTTACCGTAGGAGGAGGCAAATTCCTATTTCCCCCAAGGAAGCGTCTGGAACAGGGGAATGGAAGATCAGGCCAGGGGCCAAATCTAGCATTCCACTCCTCTCTGTCTGGCCCTCAGCAGGACTCTCCCCAGGCCACACTCCTCGCTACTGCACCCCCTCCTCAAGTGCATTTGGCTGCTTGAATGTGTCCATGAACTCCTGCTTGCCTCTTGCTTGCTTGGGGGGAGGTATGAGAGAGAGGCAGGGACTCCTGGGTGGGTGTTGCTGTTCTTTTTTGCATGGCTGGAAAGTGGCATATTGTACAAAGTCACACCTGTTGCCCCATGGGGTTTTGTCTTTGGCCCCGATCATCACCAGGATGCGGCCCCAGAAGGGGAAGGCTTCCCCATCCCTGATGGCACCAGGGATGGAGCCCCACTAGAGCAGTCAGGGGATGGGGCTGCCACTTTTTCTGTGACCCAGACCCTTCTTGACATCAGCATGTGACACAGAAATTCAGCTGATGATTTGGGGGTGGTTGGGGGGAGATATGTGGAAAACCTCATCTGCTATAGAATTTAGAGTTGGAAAGGGCCTTGGAAGTCATTAGAGGACTCTAAGGGAAGGGCTGTAACTCAGTGATAGAGCATGCAAGAAGGTCCCAGGTTCAGTCCCCGCTGGCATCTCCAGGTAGGGCTGAGAGAGACTCCAGCCTGAAATCCTGGAGAGCTGCTGCCAGCCAGTGTAGACAATATTGAGCTACATGGACCAAAGGTAGAAGGCAGCTTCCTGTATCATCTTATCCAACCCTCTGCTCAATGCATGAATCGTGCAATGGCAGCACCCCTGACAGATGGCTGCCCAGCTCCTGCTTCAGTGCCTTATTTCTAGTGCCTCAGGACGCTGTTTAGCAGCACAAGAGCAGGATGGCTTTTTTGTTTGTTTGTTTTTGTTTTGTTTTGTGTCAATCCTAGCTGTAGGATTAATATGACAGTAGGGTGGGACAGATATTCTTCCCTTATGGGTGAACCAGTGTTTTGCTCTCTCTGCAGCCAAAAAGCAGGATGGGGCAGTTGCCATGGAGATGCAACCCCTGAAAAGTGCAGAAGGTGGTGAGATGGAAGAGCGAGAGAAGAAGAAAGCCAGTGTGCCCAAAAAAGAGAAATCTGTCCTGCAAGGGAAGCTCACCAAACTGGCTGTGCAGATCGGGAAAGCAGGTATGTTGGGATGCCGTCTCACAGGACCAAGCAGAGCGACCCATGTTGAGAAATAGCAGGAGGGTGGCCTTTCTTAGAGGATGAGAAACAAGATGTAGATAGAACTTTGTGCTTCATGACAAAAATAAATGAATTCCTCTTCTCCTCCCCCCCCCAACAAAAGAAGAAGAACAAAAGTTCTGCATGGATTTATTTCCTTTTATTTTGAATGATTTATTTCTCTCTTTTTACACTTTTGATCATTCCTTCAGGTTTTATGAATGTTTGGGAGGGACAATGAAATGAAATGTCTTGGTTATTGGAGCCCCAACCAGAAGCAATGAAAACCATATTCAGCCTCCCCTCTGTCTTCTGAGGTTTCATCAGGCAGTGACCACTTTGAGGCATATCCTCATAACCATAACAAGGACTAGAAACAGAGATTCTCAGGAAGCTGAATTTGACACGCAGCCTTTTCCCATCATTGACCTGCCCCATTTTTGAGATCTCTTTCAATTAGTAATGTTGTGTGACCGAGTCCCCACTTTGCTCTGCAGAGAAATGGGTCTCTCCTTAAGCCTTACATGGTCTGGTCCAGTGGTGGTGGGACCTACATTTTGGGGGCCCTGAAGCTTGAGCTATTGGGGGGGGGCTTCACAACCAGCAACAAGGTAACCACTGCTATCTTCTTCAATGGGGTTGTTCCATGGCAGATCTCCACAAATCTTCTGTGAGTGTGATTTTTGGTATCTGCTTAAGTACTTTCATGAACTCAGCAGTTATTCATCTCAGCGGACTTGACCTATGCTAAAAAGGGGAAAGAGTTACATTAACCACAGCAGACCAGCCAACTTAACACAATCCTCCACCTTTGCAACATCCATACTATAGACTCAAACTTTGGGATTTGAGTTGTACTAGACCCATTTTTAAAAAAGCAATCTGGACTAAAGTCACTTCTGGGGCCCCTCAGGGATTAGGGACCCTGGAGCTTAAGCTTCATTAGTTTCATAGTAGATCTGCCTGGTCTGGTCATTGAGAGGAGAGAATGGGCACTTGGCTGCCTCAATTGTCTAGAATGGAAATCACACCTAACTCGCTAAGGTGAAGGTGGGAAATCAGGTTTTTCCGATTTGAGGAAGGTCAAAAGAACTTTGTGAACAAAGAGAACTGAATAGTGTTTACCGTATTTTTTCCACCATAACACTCACTTTTTTCCTCCTAAAAAGTAAGGGGAAATGTCTGTGCGTGTTATGGAGGGAATCCCTATGGGTGGCATGCCTACGGATTTTCCTCCTCTAAAAACTATGTGCGCGTTATGGTCGGGTGCGTGTTATACAGCGAAAAATACGGTAGTTTGAATTTGGGTAGCAAAAAAAGTGGTTAAAAACTCAGTTGTTGCAGCGAGGCAGCACTGATCACCTGTTTGCTTCCTCTGGCACCTCCATAAATCAATTTGCATATTTGTAAATAACAAGTCTCCAGTGCTCAGTTCTCCAAAAATATCTGTGACCTGTGAAGGCTGCCCCCAATTTCTCACTGCTCAACTTAGAAATGAAACAATATAAAAGATCCTCTTTCTCTTCCACCCCATCACCTTGCAAGATTCTGAACATTTTAATTCCTTTGCCTTTCTAGATAGCCTGCTCCTATCAACCCTTGTCTTAGCAGAAAATACCTGACGTGGCTTTGGGGACTGAATGAGTAATGTGCAAAGGGGCCTTGCAAAGGAGACTTAGGATGTGGACACACTTCCTATCTGTAGGGCAAAAATGTAGCTTTTTTGAATATGGAATCATTCATGCTAATCCTCAACTTAAATTCTAGAATGATCCTGCTGCCCACAAGGGTAGGGGGGATTCCTTGATAATGTGCTTGAAATCCCTCAGTTAGGTTATCCGCACCTTTTCCTTCCTGCACAGGCCCCAGGTGAATGAAGAATTGGTAAATGTGACCTTGTTATGCCCACAACATTGTTAGGCAGGTGTGGATACACCGTCATTACTGGGACTGACTCCGTCCATTTTCAAATGGACATGGGAGCGGTGAGGTGTATTGCAAAATCAATTTGCATTGAGCCTTTATTTTTGGAATTGTGAAAAGCTATTTTCAGGGGCATAAAATGTGCAATATGTCCTGAATGTGTGTAGACTAGATAGAAAAAACAAGATCTCAGTGAGCATTGAATATAATGTTGTGTGTACACAGCCTTAGTTTCAATTCCTCGTGTTCTGGCTTTAGAGCCAGAATATTCTTAAAGTGTGGAACCTGGGCTGGGTGGGTGATCACAGGTACTCAGGCTTAGGTCTAATTGTCACACCTGATTGTCCGTTTCTCTTTCTTTCTCTTACTCCTGCCAGGGCTGGTGATGTCAGCCATCACTGTCATCATCCTGGTTCTGTATTTTGTTATTGAGACATTTGTAATCGATGGGAAGGCATGGTTGGCTGAGTGCACTCCTGTCTATGTGCAATACTTTGTCAAGTTCTTCATTATTGGTGTCACTGTCCTGGTCGTAGCCGTCCCTGAAGGCCTCCCATTGGCCGTCACTATCTCCTTAGCCTATTCTGTGAAGGTAAGAATCAAATTTTCAGTGTCTGGCATACATCACAGGGTTGGTATCCTTCTCGTGTGAGAGACTGTCTCTGAAATACCAGGTTGGCAAAAGTAGTGCCCTCTGATAGTCGTCTCTTACAAATTAAGGTATAGCATTGATGTTGTAGACTTCAAAGGGGGTTAGATGCATGGTGTTTTAGATCCTTCTATGTTTTGTTTCTGCTCTGCCCTCAGTACAATGTCTGTTAGATTCAGTCAAGAAGAGTGCCAGGCCTGGGGCCTAGCTTACAGCAGGTGCCAAAGAATCCGGGCCTGACCTTGATAAGGCTATAGACATGCTAGACAGGAGGCATAGTCATGAACAAGCTACAGGTCAGGAAAATAGGAGTGTCCATTTCCCCAGGTCAGGAAGGCTGCAGCTTAGATGGGTCTTGTTGCTTCAGCAATGCAGCATATCATACTGTAAGCTTGTGTAGGAGCTGGAGGCCCACCAGGCCCTGGTCCAAGCAGTTGTCTCCCTGCACTTCCCCGTCCCCTGGACAGCCTCATGTGCAAGCATTTCAGCAGCATCTCTGAAGTTCCTGCCCAGCTCTCTGTCTCCATTGCTCCTTGACCCTAGGGTGAGAAATAAGGGGCAGAGTGGCAACTGGTGTGAGGTATCTCCAGTCCTGGGGCAAATATGTCCAGATGTGTTTGTTTGTTGGGGTCATTGGTAGTATGAACATCGTTGGAGGGTCCTGCTCCCCTTGGTCCTCATCAGGTTCAAGGTCTGTGTCGGCTGAACCATAACACAGAAGCAGAAGAGGCTGGAGGTCAAATACTGCATTAGATATATGATGTAAAGGGAGGTGGTTCAGGGCTAGTATGATGTTAGGCAAAGCAAGAGAGAGTCTGCATTGCTGGCTGAAGGGAAGCATTTTTCAGATGACTTTACCTCTGCATATTTTGGGATGTCAGCTGACTGTGGGGTCTTCTGTGGGGTCAGCTGACAGCCTAGATGGTAGCTGACTGTGGGAGGTCCTGGTTCAACACACCCCTCAGCACCTTAGAGGAAGACACTAGGGTGCAGCTAAACTTCTGATCTCATTCTTTGACTGCAGAAAATGATGAAGGACAATAACCTGGTTCGACACCTGGATGCCTGTGAGACCATGGGCAATGCCACCGCCATCTGCTCTGACAAGACAGGCACCTTGACCACCAATCGCATGACCGTTGTGCAGTCCTACATGGGTGACACTCACTACAGGGAGACCCCTGACCCCAGCAACCTTACACCCAAGAATCTGGATCTGCTTGTGCACGCCATCGCCATCAACAGTGCCTACACCACCAAGATACTAGTGAGTGGGGACCAGGGGTGCCCCACTGCATCCTCAGGCTAGATAGGCCGATGCTGCAATACTACCTTTGGGTGCCATTTGAATGTTAGGGCAGCTCAGAGGGGTGGAACTCATAAATGTTGTGGAAGACTCTGGCATATTCTCTTGATCCACTGTAAATGTTACTTTGCCTCTGTCATTTATAAAGCAAGGGAGAAATATCAGTTTTCAGAGCTGGTCTGGCATGAGTGAGAGAGGATCTGAACCCTCCTGATTCCTTGGGTTTACTTCCTTGCAATCTGCTTCCCAAACATTTTTTCCTCCAGCAAGGCTCCAGTACAGGATATAAACCCAGTTAGAATAAAAAGTGTCTAGTAGATTGGCAGAGGATTTTTCTTTTTTATGTTATTGCAGGATGAGCAATAATGCTCTTTGATCTCTTTCTGATGTGTTTTTATTTTTGTATTATACACACTTTCATAATTGTAAGTAACTTTGAGATATTTTATGTAGTAAGCAATGAATAAATGCAATGATAATCATAAACATAAATAAAATAATAAGGAAGATAGACAGAGGATTTGGGAAGGAAGATAGACAGAGGATTTGGGAAGGATTCAACTCTCCTCACCTGCGTTCTGCATACTTACGTTGGTTACACAGCTGTATTTCTGTTTTTGTGCTCCCCAAGTAACCCTGGGAATTGTAGTTTGAGGACACTAAGAACTTTTGATCAGAAAGTTGTAATCCACTACAGTTCCCAAAAATCCATGCGGAGAGGAAGCCACAGTATGAATGTATAGTGTAGATATGCCTCCAGATTCAAGGCCTGTTGCAGGGCTGTGGTTGTGGGATCCCAAAAGTTTTAGTTCAGCCCATAGGTGGAGGAAACGGATGAGGTTTGGAGAACTGAAGAATGAGGTTCTCCTTTCTTATTCTCTGCTTCCTTCAGCCTCCAGAGAAAGAAGGGGGCTTGCCACGCCAGGTCGGCAACAAGACGGAGTGTTCACTGCTGGGCTTTGTGCTTGACCTGCGGCGTGACTACCAGCCTGTGCGTGAACAGATCCCTGAGGAGAAGCTCTACAAGGTTTACACCTTTAATTCTGTCCGCAAATCCATGAGCACCGTCATCTGCATGCCTGATGGCGGCTACCGCCTCTTCAGCAAAGGCGCTTCTGAAATCGTCCTTAAAAAGTGAGTCTTCGCTCCCTTGTATGAGTTTAAATGATGCCCAAACAAGTTGTTGCTACTGCTGGGTGCTCATTCTAGCTCTGAAATTTGCACCAGCATAACAACAACACTTGAGAATACACGATAATGTATGCACAGAATCATGCAGTCCTTTGGCAGCATCTCTGCCCTGCTCTTCAACTCCAAAAATGCTTTCAGAGTTGCTCACAATTTAAAACCAATGAAAAGAGCAAATTTCACTAAAACAAGAAAGCTGCAGAGAAGTATACAACACTAATGGCGGTGATGTTAGGGGACACATAAAAAAGTGTCAAATTATATTTTAAGAAGTAAGGCAAATAAAAAGGTCTTCACATGGGGAAAAGGAAATTTCAGGGCACTTTTGGACTACTGGATGTCGGTACTGTACTGAGAAGGCTGCCTTACTTCAGAAGGCAGTGAGACCATTGCAAATGTCCAGAAGTCAGAGCCTGGTCTCTGCAGCCACAGCAGGTGCTGTGATTCTCCAGCGGCTTGACTTCACTCCTGGAGGTGCACTCCATTGTCTATTGCAACAGATGGATGCCAACAAAAGTAATCACAGTGGAAGCGTTCCCCATCTTAGATTTGTGCAGCTGGTTATTCCTGCCTAAGTGTAAAACCTTACATTTGGCCCTATATTGCAATTCATATTGTTAGTTTTGGTCCAGTTCTCCAGTCTGTTAAGGTTGTTTTGAATCCCGATGCTGTCTTTGGTGGCATTAGCTATCCCGCCCCCAGTTGGAGGTCATCTGCAAATTTGAGGAGCATTGCCTCAATTCCTCTATCCAAGTGGTGTATTAAGATGTTGAACAACAACAGGCCTAGGACAGAACCCTGCGGCACCCCTTCAGGCGCAAGTAATAAGGAGCCTGGTGGACCAAGCCGCTGCATATCATGTGTGGCAAAGCTGCATATTCCAGAGAAAATAATCCTCTGTAAACTGTTCCTCTTTACCCCTTTTCCAGGTGTACAAACATTCTCAACAGTAATGGGGAGTTGCGCACCTTCCGGCCCCGTGACCGAGATGAAATGGTGAAGAAGGTGATAGAGCCCATGGCATGTGATGGACTGAGGACTATCTGCATAGCCTACCGCGATTTCCCAGCAGGGAAGGAGCCCGAATGGGACAGTGAGAACGATATTGTAATAGACTTGACGTGCATTGCTGTGGTGGGAATTGAGGATCCCGTGCGGCCTGAGGTAACAGCTAAACTAGGGTGCCTTTTCTGTGAACAAATCCCTGTCTGTCCCTTTGGACTCACAGCCCATCCTGAGTGTTTTCTGGGTGAGGAGAATTGATTCCAGTTCTAAGATCTCAGACAGACAGGACCCCTGCTAATAACAAGGACAAAAATATGGATTTCAACCACCTGCATGATACAGTAGATAGTATGTTGGACTTGGACCCAGGGAGAACTTTGCTAATGCTCCATGAATGCTGCAATTCTGCTGAATGGCCCAACAACAACCCAGAATTTGTTGCAGAATTCAGCGTCCTAAGAATTTCTGCTTTTATATTTTTAGGCAAAATGGGCATCATGTTTCTAGCTCTCATAGCAGCAAAGGCATAACTAGCAATGCCTACTAAAATTTTAGAAGCCAGAGAAATGGCTAACTGATTTCCAGTAGTTGGAGAAGGAATTCCCATGATTAGCAAAATTAGCAGAATAACTTGCATATGTAAGAAAAATTGTGCCCATTTCCTTCATTTGAGTAATATATAGAAGTTAGCTCAACATGGCTTCATGTTTGTTCCAGGAAGCACCAAGAGAAAAGACTAAGAACGGGGCGGGGGAGAGACTGATCCTCTCTGGTAACTTGAGCTCAGGGCTCAGGTTAACCCTTTCATGCATTTGAGGGAGTCAATAACTGTATATTACAACAAAGCCAGCTAGCAGTTTCAATATGGGGGCAAGCGCTCACTCAGCAAACATGCTGAATTGCAGAAAATCAACATGAGCCCTGTGCCTCCTTTGCAGGTGCCAGATGCCATTCGCAAATGCCAACGTGCCGGCATCACAGTTCGCATGGTGACAGGAGACAACATAAACACAGCCCGGGCCATTGCTGCCAAGTGTGGCATCATCCAGCCAGGGGAGGACTTCTTGTGCCTAGAAGGAAAGGAGTTCAACCGGCGGATCCGCAATGAAAAGGGAGAGGTGACTGAATAAATTATTTTAAGTGTTTGGATTCTATGATTCTATGATTATCAATAGCAGTGCAAAGTGATAGCAGATTTGAGCCTTCATTTCTAGACCATTGATCATTTGATTGCCCTCCTCTGCACATGTTCCAGCTTGTAAACATCCTTCCTAAATTGTGGTGCCCAGAATTGGACACAGTATTCCATCATCATCACTTTTTACTTTGTATACCATCTTTCTAACTTACAATAGCCAAGGCGGTTTACAAGCTGAAGAAACAAAGAATGTACACCTTATAACAATCCAATGCAATACAATACAAAAATGTGATAATAAAACATAACTTTAAAACACGCAATAAAAGATTCCAGGTGTAGTCTGACCAAGGCAGAATACAATCGTGCTATTATTTCCCTTGATCTGGTCACTAGACCAGTGTTTCCCAACCGGTGTTCCGCGGCACACGAGTGTGCCGTGAGACGTTGCCTCGTGTGCCGCGAGATGCCTGGAGGGAGGCGGGCGAGTCGGGCGGTGAGAGGCGGGGCGGCGGCGGCGAGGAGAGGCCGCGCCTCCTGCTGCTGCCTGGCGCTCCTCCTCGCAGCCGGCAGCGCTGCCTGGGCGCCTCCGCGCGACTCTGCCTCGCTGGGTTTGGTCTCCCAGCAGAGACGGGTCACACGCGCCCCTCCCTCCCTCCCTCAGCCTGCGCGGAGGGAGAGCCAGAGAGAGGCATCGCTCCTGCGCGGCGGGAGAGGGAGCAGCCGGAGCGATGCCCCAAATGAACGCATGGGACCGGAGGGGAAATCCTCTCCGAGGCGGATTGAGCGCAGCTGAGAGAAGCCTTTCGAGGAGCTGCCGTGTCCCCTGGAAACCCCCTTCCCAGCTCTGCCTCAGCCGCCGCCGCCTCAGTTGCCGCCGTCCCTCAGTCCCTCGCTCTGCTGCCTCCTCCCACCCCCAAAGCTTGGAGGTTCCCCAGCAAGGGGGAGGGAAAAAACTTTCACTTTTGTGCGTCCCTCCCGGCGTGACGCTGCGCGCTGACGTCACGGGGCGGGGCTTTAATGGTGGTGTGCCGCGAGATTTTTTTTCAGTAAACAGGTGTGCCGTTGCCCAAAAACGTTTGGGAAACACTGCACTAGACTTCTGTTGATGCCACCTAGAATAGCATTTCTTCTTCTTCTTCTTCTTCTTCTTCTTCTTCTTCTTCTTCTTCTTCTTCTTCTTCTCCTTCTCCTTCTCCTTCTCCTTCTCCTTCTCCTTCTCCTTCTCCTTCTCCTTCTCCTTCTCCTTCTCCTTCTCCTTCTCCTTCTCCTTCTTCTTTGCTGCTGTTGATTCATGTTAAGCTTGTGGTTCACTAAGATCCCTAGGACCTTTTTCACATTCTCTCCTGGTCAACCTTATGAGGGCCACATGCCAGTGGTGGGCAGGGCCAGAGGCAAAAGTCGGGCAAGTATTAACTGTGACTTTTACTTTTGCACAGCTGGCCAGTTTCTTCATGCTCACACACCCCTCACTATCTTCCATCCAGGTGAGCAAGTAGCATTGTCAGAGTTCAGGGACGCACTGCAGCCAGGCAAAAACACTCAGTGAGGGCTGGTGAAGGATGTGGCCTGGAGAGAGTCTTGAGGGTCAGGTACAGACGTTTGGTGGGCTCCAGACCTGAGGCTTCTATTCCCTGGTGCAGACAGCACTGAGCTAAACCAATGGTCAGACTTAGTGAGGCAGCTTCCTGTGTTCCTTTTATTCTCCTCCTCTTTTGCACACCAGAAGAGGAAAAGCTTCTTTTTTCAGTTTTGAACAAACCACAGGGAAGTTTCCCCAGCTCTGCCACCTCCTTTCCCCCCAGGGAGGAACATTTAAAAGAACTGAATTCTTCTTCTGAATTTGACAGACTTTTACATTGTTTTGTTATATTATTAGCTGCCCTGATAGGTCATACTTAAGGGTGGTGTATAAATCCTTCTATTAATGAATAAAATATGCAACAGTGCAACCCAGTCTACTGCCATATTTCTGCCTCAGTCTGCAACAAGTGTTGCAGTGACTGCATTGAAAGTTCTGCCTGGGAAGGTGTATTCCAGGCTGCAGTCCTAACACCACTTTCATAGAATCTAGAACTGCATAGTTGAAAGGGACCCCGAGGGTCATCTAGTCCAACCCCCAGCAATGCAGGAATCTCAACTAAAGCATCCACGATGGATGGCCGTCCAGTCTTTTCTGAATGTGCTGTCAGTCATCAAGGTTCAGATTGCACTGCCAGCCATCAAAGGATTACCATGCCTGTTTGAACTAGTCCTGAAGTATTTCAGAGAAACTGTGTAAGTGTGGTCCGTGTCTGGGAAGGTCCAGGGTCTCAGCAGCAGAGCACATGCTTTGCATGAAAAGGGTTCTGGGTTCAGTCTTTAGTGACTCCAGGTAGGACTGGGAAGACACTGTCTCAAACCCTGGAGGGTCACTGCCAGCTGGTCCAATCAATACCAAACTCAATAGAAGGCAGCTCATTTCACTTTATTAGTGAGTAGTTCTTACTTTAGGGTTACCAGACATCCCCAGATTTGCAAATCTGTCCCCGGGAAACGTGGCAGCAGCAGCCTCAGCAGCCCGGAGCGCAGTTGGCTCTGGCTGGCTTCAGGAGCTGCTCACTGCCGCCGCCACTGCCGAAGGTGAACCGGGGACGTCCAGTGGTACAGATCTCCTGCCCCCTACCCCTTTGTTTTGACAGATTGGGGGAGGCTCAGGAGTTGCGGGCCCCCAGCCGTTGCCCAGGAGGAGCGCAAGCCACATGGTTTCTCTGCCAGGCAAGATGCAAAGCCCTTCTTTTGCACCCTGCGAAACATAAATTTGCAGAGTTTTTAAAAAACTGGGCAATGGCCAGCCGCTCACGACTCCCAAGCCTCCCCCATTCTGTCATAACAAAGGGAGAAGGGGGCAGGAGATCAGGGAAGGCTTGGGAGGTACTGGCAGGCGGCACGCCGTTGCCCAGTTTTTAAAAAACTGTGCATTTGTGTTTTATAGGGTGCAAAAGAAGAGCATGTGTGCTTGGGCCCAGGGCCTTTTGCCTCACTATCCCCACTACCTGTTGCTACTCGGCTTCCAAAAAAAAAAAAAAAGTGTCCCGGATTCATTGAAAAAAAATCTGGTAACCATATCTTACTTGTCTCTGCCTCTCTGCCCTGCAGATAGAACAAGAACGCCTTGATAAAATCTGGCCAAAACTGAGGGTTCTGGCTCGGTCGTCACCTACCGACAAACACACCTTGGTGAAAGGTAAGAGATTGCCTGTCTCTTTGCCCTTAGTCAATGCAGGAGAGAGCAACATGGGGTGGTGGGAGTCAGGACTGTCATGGGGTCTGGTTGTCATTTTCTGCCGGTGAACTCCAGATATGCAGATCAGGTTATCTATGCAAGTCTTACCCATATATGGATGCAAACTTCTCTGTAAAGTCACTGGTATTTATTTGAATGCATAGCTCACTCACTACTAGCTAACCCACATTCTTGCCCTTGAAGGCATAATCGACAGCACTATCGGGGACCAGCGCCAGGTGGTTGCTGTCACTGGTGATGGGACGAATGATGGACCAGCACTCAAGAAGGCCGATGTGGGTTTTGCCATGGTAAGAGATGCTGAACTGAGTTCCCTGTGTCCACAGGGACATTTCCTTCACAGGGAAACAGGATGTAATATAAAAATAGAGCGTGTCACATATCCTTTGTCTGTGGGGTCTGCAGACAGGGAGGGAAATGCTTGCCCATGTAGAGTGAGGACAGTTTGCCTGCCCTCGCTCTGAATTGGCATCACATAGCCAGATCCCATTGGCTACATGGTGATGTTTTGTCACTGTCATGCTAGTTCTTTGATCTCCAATTAGTTGGAATCTCATAGCCAGAAAGAAGCCCTTGTGTTGTATCCAACTAACCTTTCTTCAGAGTAGACCTGGTGAAATCAATAGTTTTAAGTTAGTTAGTTAGTTAGTTAGTTAGTTAGTTAGTTAGTCAAAGTTCATTGAACACAGCCCCTACTATTGAAAATAAGCAAATAATGCAGAAAAAAACAGCTGATTGAAAAGTGAACAGACCTCAAACAAAAGTGAAAACTGAGTTTGAGGATTCAGGCTGGTGGTTATTCAAGCCCTTAAAAACACTATTTTTACATCAAAAATGTTCAAACATGAAAATTCAGCACATCCCTAATTTTCACCTTGTTAATCTTTAAATTTATCATACAGCACAGGCTGTAAGTCCTATTGAATTCAATCTCTTCCTTCTGAGTGGACATGTATAGGGGTGCTTTGAAAGCCAATGAAATGGACTCCATCAAATTGTACAGGAAGTGAATAAGATTTGGATCAGTGGTAACAGCCCTGCTTGAAGGGCCAGCAGCACTGTCTGCAAAGCACGAATCTATCTTGCACATTGAAACTCCTGTGATTTTTAAACTGGCAAAGAGGAATAGTCCCAGTTATACATATTCTAGCTCCAATATGGAAATATCTCAGGATCTAGGAATTTCTACAAAAACCTGTGTTTGTGAATCCTGTATGTATAACAGTGCAATGACATTAATCGTGAAGCTAATATCCTTTTGTTTCTGGAGTTGCAACAAAAATGTGCATTCCCTATATTTGCATTCTGGCAATATATTCAATTGATACAACTTTTATTTAATCGTTATGGTCCAAGAACCTGCTCCATAAATATGTATGATCCTGAAAACAGCAAACATTCAGAATAAAGGTACAATATTAGTTTACGAAATTTTAAACTCTGATGCTGAATTCACTTTATAGGACCTGAAATATGGAATCAGGCTACCCAAGTATCCAATCTAAAAACATATCAAAGAAATCTCACTAGATAGCCATGTGCATTTTTGTGCTGCAGAAGATGTCTCAGAGCCTACTGGTCTCAATATAGACTGACAAAAAGGTGAATCCCGAGTGCAGGTTTCTCCTGAAGACACAAAAGCAAAATGCTGGGGGCAACTCTTTGATTATTTATTTGAAGCTCTTTCTTACCCTGCTCTTCAGCTGAAAAGGCTCCCAGAGCAGCTTACATAAACTCAGTAATGATAAGACAGCCCCTGTCCTCAATCTAAAAGACAAGATGCAAAAGGAAAAAGGGATGAGGAATGAAGAGGACAACAAGCAAACTCAGGCACCAGTTCTTAAAGTTGCAAAGTTCTCATGATGACCAGCTGAGGTGGAAACAGTTGAGAGGAACCACATGGAGCTGGTCTCCCAGCAGAGCTGATGGAGTGGCCCTGTAGTCTCATCTCTCCTGCTGCTGCAACCTGATGGAATGGCTGCTTCTAGTCCACATGTTGTGGGACATTTTCAGTCATTGTTCCTTTGGAGGATAATTTCTATATAACAAGTTGGTTATCAGTGCAGTGAGCAATTTCACCTTTACACTTGCCAAATATTTTGTCATATCCCAGAAATTTGCACAATGAGTGAATCACAAGAAGCCTGTCCTGGAAGAACTTGTGTAACTGCCAAACAATTTCTCTGAAAATTCACTAAATTCCATTCCATTCGTATTCCATTTGTCAGTGCGAGGGGAAAAAATCAGTATATACAAATGAGAATTCCTGGATCCAAATTTGGGGCAAGTATTCTTTGGCGAGAGAACCCCAATACTGTAGAGATTTTGCATGCACAAAACATGCAACAAAGTAAAGTGTGGAAATATAAACTGTAAAACCTTAAGATGTGCCCTATTAAAGTGAGTTCCAAAGTTTCCCTCTTCCCCTAGCATAGAAAATACCACACATTTGGTAAGTTAAAAATGGTGTACTTATAAAGTCTCCCATGATCAGATTCATGTGCTTTATTCATACAGCATTCAGAAAATGTTGCACAGGCAGTAAAACATGGCTTAGTTACAAAGGGGTATAAATTTCTAAATTATTGGTATAGAAACTATAAGTGGCTTGGTGTGCAGTCTGAGCTTGAGCAACCAGCTTAAACCTCTGCAAACCCTGAGCTTAGAGAGAGGGAGAAAGGTTGTTTTCTGCTGCTCCAGAGAAGCGGACACGGAGCAATGGATCCAAACTACAAGAAAGAAGATTCCACCTAAACATTAGGAAGAACTTCCTGACAGTAAGAGCTGTTTGACAGTGGAATTTGCTGCCAAGGAGTGTGGTGGAGTCTCCTTCTTTGGAGGTCTTTAAGCAGAGGCTTGACAACCATATGTCAGGAGTGCTCTGATGGTGTTTCCTGCTTGGCAGGGGGTTGGACTCGATGGCCCTTGTGGTCTCTTCCAACTCGATGATTCTATGATTCTATGATTCTAGGTTAGGCAGGAGAAAGGAGAGGTTAAAATATGTTCCATAGACATTTCTTTGCCAGTGCAGGCGCATAGTGGAAACTGGTATTGTGTTGAATTAGGCCACAACTTTGATTACAGGAAAGAGTAGGTTTGGCTCAGGCATTGGGCATGTATAGGAACCTGGTGGGGTCGGCCTGTGTTGGGGAGTTGCCCCCAACATGGATTGGGTGCCATGACCCCACACAGGCCACCATGGGGCAAAGTGTATTGGCCCATTGGGCCCCCTGTGGACTGCTGGACAGAGTCTATCGGGGTACCTCCTGGACCCCTCTATCAGGGTACTCCAGTGACTAAGGATCCAGCCCAATGCCTTATCCGCCAAAGTTGTTACGGTTGCTATGAGGTAGGCAAAAACCTGCAAGCCAGCCAATTTGCTTGCCCAGGAGAAAATTCCTTCCTGGCCCTGAATATGGCAACTGAGTAAACCATAGCAAGGTCTATACACCCCACTAGATCAGGCCCTAACAGACAGGGTGGGTGGCTGGGGAAATCCAGCCTGCCCCTTGCCACTCCTTTAAATAGGCTAGGAGTGGGCTAGGTGCAGCCCCCAAGCCCTTGCCCCTGATTGGCCTTTTGGGCATTGCCTGCCCATACCTGAAAGACTGTTGCAGCCGGAGGTGGGGTGGCACCAGGTGACCAACCCCTCCCCTTGGCCGCGGAAGAAGATGGCAGCTTTTCTGGACCCACCACAGCCATGCCATGTGGCAGATGTTGCCCACCCATAACTCCAGGTGAACAGTTATTCTTTGTTAACATCGTTGCTATCCCTTCAGTTTACGGATATGTTCTGCAGATGTGTGATAAATGTAAATGAAGACTTAATATTGAATATGCAATTAAAATGCAGCTACCTTTGAAACACAAATACCTCAATCCGATTAATTATGTAAAGCCAATAAAACTGCATGCTTCAAATTGCAAAGGGATGGATGCAGACTAACCTGTGAGTTGAACACAGATCCCACTGAAATCAATTGAAGAAGTTAGTTGTGTGACATATCTTAAGCCTCATTTATTTTCCTGGGGGAAATGCAACTACACTCATAACTGGAGTTGAATGTGCTTCAGGTTGAGTGCTTTTGGGTTGCACTCCACGGCAAGCCGGAAGTAATGGAGCGTGTTACTTCCGGGTTTCGCTGCTTGCGCATGGGCAGACGCTCAAAATGATGTCACGCGCATGCGTGGAAACGGAGAAATGCGACACGCGCACATGCAGACGTGCCGTCGCGTCTTACGTTCCATTCAGGATGTGAACGGGGCTCCAGAACGGATCCCGTTTGCATCCCGAGGTACCGCTGTAATTTACCTGCCTGGTTACCACCCATAATGTATTATATTCCCAGCAGTCAAGTGTTCAGAGTTTTCTGGCAAGGTAAATCTTGACATCCAAGAGGAAAGGAAGTGGTGGAGAAAGGCATAAAATTTGTGGTTGTGTTGTTTGTAGAAAAACTTAACAGGTTACATCTTTCCCAACAAGAGACGATGAAGGCAGAATCAATTCAAGCTCCTGCAGAAGAAGTCCTTCTCTGAATTGCTGGCTTGGTCCTTGTGCATCAGTGAGGCTAAAGTGCTATTATAAAGTTGACCCACTGGGCCCAAGGGAGAGAGACGGTTGAGGATTCTTGTCATAAAGTACCCTTCATTTTGTGCCATTCCCAGGGCATAGCAGGCACTGATGTGGCAAAGGAGGCCTCTGACATCATCTTGACTGACGACAACTTCTCCAGCATTGTGAAGGCAGTGATGTGGGGGCGCAACGTTTATGACAGCATATCCAAATTCCTGCAGTTCCAGCTCACAGTCAATGTGGTGGCAGTCATTGTGGCCTTCACTGGCGCCTGCATCACACAGGTAGGCTTCATTGCTGTGCAGTAGTGGCAAAGCCTAGAGGAGGCTGGCCCATGAGGAGGAAGAGGACACTTGCCCCATCAACCTCAGCCTGCCCTCAGCCAGCCCTGGGAGAGGATCTCTGAGCGTGTTTGATGCGATGTGCTTAGAAACTTCCCCACAAGTAGGAGCCAGCCATATCAGGCTTCCTGATTGTGGGGACCATTTCTGAGGGGTGTAAACCCTCTTCACCAACCTGCATAGAGATCTGACATGTGTGCCCTGGGACATTGGGGGTGGGGTGCTTGTATGTCCCTTGTATGTATGTTCCCATTCCTGTTCAACTGCACGTTTAAGCAAATGCCTGCTGAACATAGCTAATGTTACCCGAAAATTAGAAAATTACACATTTGGGAGTTGTAGGTGTATCTCATAGCCTTTCTGAGAAAGAGTAGCCGTATGGGGAGAATCATGGTAAGGTGCATGGAAAATGAATGTTTGAGGAGCAGCGAGGTTAAGCTGACATGAGAGAAATGCTGAATACAGTTGCTCTATTATACATGGCTCTTGGAGAATATCAAGTCAAGTTCTCCTATAAGAACATATTTGAGAACCAGGCAGGAAGCAGATTTGAAGCCCAGCTCCATGTTCTGAGTAGAATGTTGAGAAAGTGGGGAAGAATTCTGGGGCTGAGTAAATTGGTCGTTTAGGAATAGTTGCTTACCAGGCTCCAAAGATAATCTGTGAGGTAAGGCCCATTTGTCTTGAAGGATAAAGGTAAACAGAACCACTGCTTTGTGATTTTGAATCAGGAATATTTCAGAAACATAAAACCCCCCAGCATCCTTAACAGGGGTGTTTTTAGCAGACAGGAACAGTGTGAAGAAACATCTCCAAATTTGATCTGTAAATTCTCTCTGGATTGAACTAATCCTGTAGATGATTTAATACCGGTCCAGTTCATTGCTTACCATGCCCTAACAAACCTTTGCAAAGTGGATTGAACCAAAATAAATGCAAGCATATGAGGCTCCTGTAGACCATTGGCCCGTCTAGTCTAAGGACTTCCTGAGCCAATGACTACTCTGACTCTCCAAACCCTCAGGGCAGAACTACCTATTTCAAGACAAATGGGAGTTCCCACCCCATTCGCCCGATGGCACTGGATACTTCCAGATAGAGGAGCTTATTTACTGTGGAACTGACGTATGCATGTTTTTTCACAGCATCCGTACAATGTCATTGCCATCAAAATGCCATCCCTGCCCATCAAATACCTGACGTTCCAATGCCGCAATGCCCCTTCATCTCCACTTTTCTTGCAGGACTCTCCACTCAAAGCAGTTCAGATGCTGTGGGTTAACCTGATTATGGACACTTTTGCTTCCCTGGCTCTGGCCACCGAACCCCCGACAGAGGCCCTGCTGCTGCGCAAGCCGTACGGACGGAACAAACCCCTCATTTCCCGCACCATGATGAAGAATATTTTGGGCCATGCTGTCTACCAGCTTATTATCATCTTCACCCTCCTCTTTGTGGGTGGGTTCTTAGGACACTGAGCTGGAGTTGGGAGGGGCAGGGGTGGTCTGGGTCCACGGTTCGGAGAGGGAGGAGGGAGAGGCTTGGTTTGCTGGGTGTAGTGTCTTCTCTGTGGTGCACTGCTTTACACCCCACCTTCCTCACCCGCAGGTGAGGTTTTCTTTGACATTGACAGCGGCCGCAATGCGCCCCTGCACTCTCCGCCCTCAGAGCACTACACCATCATCTTCAACACCTTTGTCATGATGCAACTCTTCAATGAAATCAACGCCCGCAAAATTCATGGCGAGCGCAATGTCTTTGATGGCATTTTTGGCAACCCCATTTTCTGCAGTATTGTGCTGGGAACCTTTGGCATACAGGTACAGGCCTGGTCTAAATGGATGTGAAGAACCAAGTTGAGCTGGGGTGGGTGGGAAAGACAAGATGGATGGATGAATACATGGATGGCTTGCTGGCTGGCTAGTTGTTTTTGTTTTTTTTAAGAAACTGGGCTTTTCATACACTCTTGGTTTAATAATAAATTTTATCATACAGTGTTGCTTGTGCTCTTCATGTCTTATAAGGTTTCATAGGCCCCTGGCTCCATAGGCTGTTGTTGCTATTATATCAATATATCAGGCATCTTAACTGAGGTTGTGTACACACTAAACCTTTAAAGCATATCCGAAGCACATTTCCATTTCAAAGAATTCTGGGCGCTGTTATTTATTGAGGGTTGCTAGCAGTGCTATTTTTCTAGAAGAAGAGGTGTCAGGACTCAATGCCTCCCTTGTTCTCTTAGAATGGAAAGGGCACCCACCTGAGAAGTGCCGGAACTGAGCTCTGGTGAGTTCCAGCTGGGGAAAAAGCCCTGGTTGCTGAACATTGTAACTCCGTGAAAGGTAAACAAGTGTCCAGAAATCTTTGAGGGATAGTATGTGTTTTGAATATGCTTTAAAGGTGTGGTGTGTATACACAGCCTCAAGTAACAAAAGGGGAAATAGACAGGCCCCTGCCCCAAGGAGCTTGCTGTATAAATGTTGAAAGTGAGGAAGATGAGAGAGGGAGGGAAAGGGGGAGGCATCCTTAACAGGAGACAGGTGTGTACAATCGCATATATATGTATTTAGGCTTCACTTTCTCTTGAGGGGTGAGGAATGAGGCACAGCTGGAATAAACATCTGTTGCTCTAGCCCCATATCCCAGCAGCCCTTCAAAAAGTCAGGACAAGTCTGTGGGCAGTTTGGTTAAGAACACAAGAAGAGCAAATTCCACAGCTCCACCTCAGAGCGAGCTCTGGCTCCTTGTATCTTCGTGGTTGTCCTCTTCAGACCTCTGGTTCTCCTTGTCCTGCTCTTACATCTGTGACTCTTTCCTTCAACTTGGGGTGCTTCCAGACATGTTTTTATTGTGGGATTGGTTCTCATGCATACAAGTTTTTTTGCAGTGTCCGCACAGTGCAATTGTCATCAATATTCCAGTCCATATTTTTAGTTATTTATTTAATGTATTTGTATCCCACCTTTCTCTCAAGTTGGGAACCAAGGTGACTCTTAATCTAGATTAGCCCTTTATGGGGAAATCCAATATAATGACAACAACTTTGTTGCCAATGACCCATTGAGAGTATTAAGCACCCTTGGTTGTGTGCTCTCCGTTCCCATTGTCAGTATTGCCCACTCTGATCTTCCTGGATCCAGTCTTTCATTTCCTCTCGTCTATATGCAGTCCTACCTGGCCACCAGCTCCCATGAGCCCACCCTTTCCCAACAGTGCGTACAGATACGGAGGGTGGGCTTCCCTCTACAGGAGTTTCTCTCACTCTGCCTCTCTTCCCCCCACAGATCGTCATTGTGCAGTTTGGGGGGAAACCGTTCAGCTGTTCGCCACTGAATGCACAGCAATGGCTCTGGTGTCTCTTTGTGGGCTTTGGGGAGCTTGTCTGGGGACAGGTAAGAAAACCCTTCTTCTGACGTCTTCATTTGTGCTCATCATTGGATGGTTTTGGAGTGGAGGATAGGATATTATTTATTATTAATCCTTCCTCTTCCTCACTTGTGTGAGTTTAGTGTCTGGTTAGCAGAGTACAGCATAAAATGGAGAAACTTCTGGGACAAGGTTGCTTAACCTTGTTAATAATTATCCAGGACAGATAATAATTTAGCAGGCTGGGCCTTCCCCCTTTTCATCCCTCTAAACAAAGAATCACACAGAAGCCATGTCAGGATAAAAATATTGTTTGCTTACATAAAGTTCCAAACTTGGATACAGCAGTGAAAACAAGACAGGCAGAATATACTGTACTTCTATGCTATAAAATGTATGGTTGAGATAAAAAATGAAATCTGCTCTCAGGAGAACACCAGTTACATGGCAAAACGAGACTGAACTCTGAGGAGAGAGGAAGTAGTGAGGATTCTTTTCCTTTGTTACTTCCCACCGGGGCAAGCAGGAGATGAGACCTCACAGAGTGTCCGCTCTGGGAATTTACAGAGGAACTCCATGTGTTTTTTAACCTTTGATTATCTAGCAAAACTTGAAATATTATTTTGGCTCAAGATTATTTCCCATACTCGTGTGGCATTTAAACTTCCCAGCCGTTCTGTAACACTGCAGTATCCCAAACAAGTGCAGAAAAACCTCTGGGTGCAGAGTGCCGAACTCAGCTTCCTAAGAATCTTTGTTTTCATTTTTTAAAACAAATATCAAGTTTCTAGTCCTTGTGGCTGCAAATATGGCATTAAAATGCACAGTAAAATCTCAGAAGCCATGAGTATGGTTTCAGTGTCCTGATTGTATCCTACCTCTTTTTTGTGGCTTGGAGAAACAGAATGTATCTTGCGAACTCAACACAAATATATAAAAACATGCTTGCTTTGCATGATGTACATGTGTTACAGACTCTAGCTTTTCCATGCACAGAATTTTGGCTACCTTGGGCCTATGTTGTTTTGCTGCCCTGGGCAATGGAAAATGCCATTGCATGCCTGTGCTGCCACCTGAGGCAGCCTGAGGAGTAAAAGGAGGCAGGCAGCTGGGCATGTGCATTGCCTGAGGCAACTGCCTTATGAGTGGGCCGGCCCTGGCTTGGGAACAAAATGCTGATCTTCCTAATGTTTAGGAAGGACTGTGCACAGAGGCAGCATATGCAGGTACTTCTTTCTTGCTGTCCTGAGAAATTGCAAGCCACTGAATCCTGCCCACTGGCACAACAACCGTGTAGGATTAGAAGATCGAGTTTTTTATACCTCTTCTTTTATTGTGAGTTGTCAGAGTGCACCATATAGTCAGATACTAAAGGCAGGCATGCCACGTTCTCTTGGAACTGGGGAAGCACCAATCAACACCCTTGTTTAGCTCTAGTATGTCCAGTTAATGAGCTGACTCATTAACTGGACATACTAGAGCTGTAGGGTGTTCACTTTTGGGGCACTGGCATATGATCCCCAATGGGCTCCCCAGAAGGCAATGGAGCCCTACCTACTGTCGGCAGTAGGTGGAGCAGAGTGGAGGGGCTTCTTACCTGACCCCTCTGGCAGGGGTCACTGAGAGACGGGCAAAGTGCTGGGGAGTCTATCTAGTGCTCCCACCGATGTGTTTGCAGCATGCTGGCCTTGCCCCTCGTATCCTCTGGGTAAATTGCAGCAACTCCAGTGCTGTGAGGTCAAGGTGATCCACCACTGTCTGCAACCCATGACCTCACCTGAAGAGCTAGAATCTTTTTGTTAAACAAACAAAAAAAAAAAACCAATGCTGTGAATCTTGAGAACTATAACCAAACATTGCACACAAACACATGCAATCAAGCAAATTTATACTTGTAAAAAAAACTGTTTTTGCTGCTTCTGGAGGTGCTAGAGAGTTTGGGAGATTCTGAGGATCTTGATAGGGATGGAAGTCACATGGGAAATGATTGAGTGCCCCTTTTCTGCCCTGCTAATACTTCTCTCCCAATTCCCCACTCCTAAAGTGGCTTTTTCATTTAATGTAATTTAGTAAATGGCATTGAGATCAAGTGGCATGCATTCGTAAGTAACACGTAAATAGCCGACCAGATCCAGCTCTTGTGTGCTTAAGCCATGGGTAGGCAAACTAAGGCCTGGGGACTGGATCTGGCACAATTGCCTTCTAAATCCAGCCCGTGGACGGTCCAGGAATCAGCATGTTTTTACATGAGTAGAATGTTTGCTTTTATTTAAAATGCATCTCTGGGTTATTTGTGGGGCATAGGAATTCATTCATAATTTTTTTTCAAAATATAGTCTGGCCCTCCACAAGCTCTGAGGGACAGTGGACTGGCCACCTGCTGAAAAACTTTGCTGACCCCTGGCTTAAGCTATGCGGTCACATAAGGGCTCCTATTCTAGTGAGAAAATGTTGGAATGTGCAACCGACATCTGCTCCCTTCTGTAGGTCATTGCCACCATCCCCACCAGCCACCTGAAATGCTTGAAGGAGGCAGGGCATGGCCCCGGGAAGGATGAGATCACTGATGAGGAAATGGCGGAGGATGAGGAGGAAATTGACCATGCTGAGCGGGAACTCCGTCGTGGCCAGATCCTTTGGTTCCGTGGCCTCAACCGTATCCAGACCCAGGTATGAGATAATGGGGAGGCGCCTCCCGCCAGGGCTTCCCTCACCCTTGCCCAACCCTTCCTTTGCTTTAGCAGTGACTTGACGATAAACCTTTCATCTGGTTATCTCCTACCCCATCCCAAGACACCTGATGCTCATGCCTGGGGGAGAGAGAGAGAGACCTCCAATGCTGGTCTAAGCATTTCATTTCCCCGCTGCCTTGTTTCAGCAGAAAGAACTAATGAATGCAGTGCTTGGATGCATGAACAGAGGCAGCCTATAGAAGCAGAAATGGGATGACGAGTTGCTGGGTGGTTTGGAAATGCCCAGAAAAATGAGAACAAAATCTATGGCTGAGATGGTAGCAGCAGAAATGTTGGTGGTGGAAGTAGCAGTAGTAACAGCAGTCATAGAGTAGTCCTTTCTATAGTTATCAGGCAGGTCATTTGAATTCCCATATTACTTTTAGGGAATGGAAGATAAGAGATGGTGACTTGTCCAAGACCATCCAGTGTGGTTGTAGCTAAAGATGGACTCAGTTCTGACCTCTCTGATCCCTGGAGGATCCCTGCAAAGCCACGTGCTTCCTGAGCTGAGCCCATATTCTGTGCTCTTGCCCCATTTGAAGGGCAGAAGGCAGCCATAGTAAGGCCAGCAGAACATGCACTGTCTGAATCACCCAAGATGTTATGCTCCATGCTCCATTGCTCCTGTTTTTTCAGGAACCCAGTGTGGTATTAAAGCTGGGGCATCAAACATAAGATCCTGCAGTGTTTTCACCCTACTATAGTCTACACAATCTGAACATTTGCAGGGCCACAAAGCCAGGCTGGTGTACTTACTCTCAAACCAAGCCACTGTTGAAATAGCCCAAGCTATTGACATTAAATTGGTACCTGTGCCTAAGACATACTTGCAGATGTCTGTGTGCCTCCTTGTACTGGGGAGGTGCAGGAAGCAGACTTTTGTTATGAACCCTCTTTCAAAGCCTCTTTTCTTCCCTGCCTGGAATATATTTTAGAAAGTGAAGCACTTGCAGTGGGTGGTGGACAAATGGAATATAGGTTTGGGGGAAATGATATTTGTCAAATTGAAGGAGAATGGGCATTTCGGTGGTGGAGTGATGAGGAATTTGGCCCTTCAGGTCATTTGGGTTTTATATCCCTTCATCTTACTAGTGGCAGGAACATACCTCCCTGTAGATTAATGATGTCTATAGTCCCCATATGGTGGCGACTGCACTGAGTAGCATCTAGAGCCTCAAAGTATGAACATGCACCTTGTTACCTCTGTAAGACAGACCTTGCTTTCCTTATAGCCAGATTTTACAAGTTTGCCACAATAAGAATAAACTATGGATATCAAATTCTGCAAATGTGCTTAATTGGCTGGGTAGTTAGTTTTCTACCACACCCATAAATCATTCAAATGTGATTTATTAGACACAAGTTTCATTTGGCACCTACAACAGTGACACAGTGGATGTTTTCTCAGAGTAGGCCTGTATAAGTTAATGAACATGACTAAGGGCTCATCCACACTTCCACTTTTCTCATGCCCAGAAAGCAGTTTTCTGCTTAACCCATTTTCTAGGCATGGGTCCAAGCAGTTCCCCCCTTGCCTTGCTCCTTTCCCAGGGAAAATCCCCTCTTTAGCTGTAAATCTGAACAAATGACCATTTACAGAAAACCAGATAGCTGTTTGCTCTGATAGAGCGCTAAAGAGCAGTTTTCCCCAGGGAAAAGCAACAGGACAACAGGAAGTATGGATAAGCCCTAAGTCAGATCCATTAATTTCAGTAGGCCTATCCTGAGTAAATCTTAGTTGAATACCACCCAGTGACACTGATATTATCCCAGTTATAAGGAAAAGAGGTATTCACAGAAAATAGGCACTATGACACACAGAAAAGAACTCCTTCCATAGATACTGGAAACCTTGCAACTCTCCTTCAAGTCTCAGGCTGCTTCCACACTAGGGGTTTATTCTGGAACTGCCATTCTTTGTCCACTTACTCTTTTAAGGGACATCTACATGACATTGTCATCAAATTGCAGCTGTGCTATATTTTCCCTGTACTTTTTTCAACTTCTTTTGAGAGCCCACAAATGCCAACATTGTTTGAATAGAATGGAACTGCTGCAGAAGCACCTTAACTCTACTCTTCTGTCCTTTTTATCTTTTTAAGAAATGTGGTTTCGATGTGTGCAGTGACATTTGGGACAACTGAGCCCTAATCTGCCACACCTTTTCACCTTAGAACACTCATTATTACCTATCCATCTGGCTCCATTTTAACAGTGTGCTGATTTTTTTAAGCTTTACTTTTAGATTTGTGTTAAAATGTATTTGTTAATACAAAACAATAAAAGCAGCGGCACACTAACACTTCACTGAAAGAGTATTCTACTGCAAATGTTAAAATTAACAAATAAAATGAACATGCTGCTGAAATGCATTTTTACACCGCTTCCATGTGGCAGTTCATTGTAGCAGCCTTGGTGCTGCTCATACATACAAGTTTTGTGCAGCACCCACTCAAAGTTGTCTTCATCAAAAGGGAACCTGTGAAAATGATAAATAGGGATTAAATGGGGGGGGGTGTATGGGACATCTGTTTGATGATGTTGTTGTTGTGTGGATGCTGTGAAAAACTTGGAAGCATGAGCAGAACAGTGGGCTTATCCACACTAAAGAGTGGGGCAAAATGCAAGTGTGGCTAAGCCCAGTGTCCACAATAACCTGCCTTACTTTCTTACCTATAATGCTATGTTACGCCCTTTAGTATGGACAGAACAGAGTAAGATGTACATACTCCAAAAGTGCAATGCTGAGTGAAGTATGGTAAGTCCATTTCAGTTTCACATGTTGTTTAAAGCAGAAGAGCAATGTCTGGGTAGTTCTAATAGCCTACAGTCTGGAAGCACCCTCAGGCAACCACTTTTACTTCATCAGGCTTGTAAACAGCCATGAGGTCCAGAAACTTGTGTCTTACTTCTAAAAGGCAAATCAAATCTAGGATTATCTGGTATCTGACATCAGCACTGAAGATCAAGTACCACAGTCTTAGCTCTGCAATAAAAGAATGCAAGATTATACTCGGACACAAAACCCACCTGAGGGCAGGTTGTACCACCTCTAGCCATTGTGGGGCTTCTGTGCCACATACTTCAAACTAGGTCCATGTGAGAGGAACGATTTCAAGACAACCATGTCTAGCTTCTATGTTCTAACAACATGCTTTCTGATTGCAGCCCTTCCCCACCCCCTCCTCCCTTCCCACTTCCTCAAACTGCCTTAAAGAGGGGGTGGGACATGTGCCTGGCAATTTTTCTTTCCCTTTAGCAAGTCAAACAAAAGGTGGTTTGTTCTTGCCTTAAGACTTGATGCTCATGGGATCTCAGAAGTTCTCAGGCCTGGAGCATGATGAGGAATGACCAATGGCATGCTGCATAGCAAAGTTGTTGCTTAATGGATGAAATGAAATGAATCCGGAATCCCAACTCTTCTCCTGCACCAGCTCCATTCCATGTAAATATGGCTGATTCCAAGGCATCCCAAAGTGAGGGAGACTGCTCAGCTGTCCCCATCCTCTTGTTTCCCTTTTCTAAGAAGAAAACCACACACACTCATATGCAGCATGTGTCAGCAATGCAATGCAACCCAGGGATCCTGGTTTTGCTCCATACAGTAAACTTCACAAGACGTTCCCCTACAGGAATGAAGGAGCAGGGCTTCCAGAATGGAGTGTAGGGCTTCCAGGCAGGCCCAAGCCCCAGCTCTTTCACTTTTAAGCACTGTGCCTTATCCCCAGCCCGCTAAACTGGCTTTATCCTGTGAGATGGTGGCAAAGCATGGCAGCAACCTGGTGTTAATACCAATCTGCATCAACTTGCAAGGTGGAAGCATTTCCCAAGAGGTCGGCTAGCTGTTAAAGAGGTAGGATGACCATGCGTCTTGCTCTGCAGGGGATAATCCTGTACCTGAAGGGCCGTCTGTCTGGTCCAGGCCCTGTTTAAAGAGCCCTGTCTTGAAGTTGCCCATCAATAGTTAGCATATGGACTGTGCAGACACACAGAGCTCAGCTAATCATGGTCTTCTTCCCTGCTATGGTGAGATGTGCTGTATTTTGACTTAAAGTAATTATTTCTAAACTTGCACCTATACATAATCTAGCATATACAAATTGTATGCAATCTGTGTCCTCCTTTGTCCTCCTTTTTGGCTGATGCGTTTGCTTTTTTTGTGGTGCCAGCCTAGGAAGAAGGGAGCAGGGTGCTTCCTGTGGCTCAGAATATGCCTTGCATAAAAAGAGGACTGGCCTCAGAACAATGGAGGCTCTCCTGCATCCAGCTGCTCATCCCATTTGCACCAGCAGGAGATCAAGAATTCCCAACTGGTCCATGGCCTTCCCTCCATTCCCTGATGGGTTCATTTGGTTTTATAACAATATACACAACCTTTGCTGCAACCTAGTGAGGACAAGTTCCCCTTTGCATAACTGGGGGGAAGTGCAGCCAAGAGAGTGACTTGCCAAAGGCCACCTCAGTGAGTCCATGTCTGAGCTAAAACTCTCACACTTAATTTATTTTCCCTGCAGAGCCACACTGGCTTTGTGCCACTGCTCACATGTTGCTGGTAGTCATGAATAAGTGAAGGTGCAATGAAGGTGAGCTTGCAGTGTGACTGAAATACTCCACAAGACTGAGAATTGAGAGAATTGTGATTTCTGCAACAGAAGAAATTAATCACATGTTCCATACAATTGCCTATATTTGAGAACTGCTAATGGCAGTCAGATTTTTGTTTCTTATTCTGGTACTTCAGATGGCCACCTGTCATGGATGCTCTTGTTGAGATTCCTGCACTGCAGGGGGTTGGACTAGGTGATCCTTGGGATCCCTTCCAACTCCTATATTCTATGGTTCAGTTATTTACGCATGGTTCACTGAAGGGCTCTTTCCCTTCCCTGCCATCCTTTCCCCTGTGGCGTCACTGAGCCCCCTAGACATAGTTCTCAGTCGGGTGCATGGGAGACACCTTCTTCATACATTCAGTGCAATTCAAATGGTAAGGCTTTCTATCACTATACCATTTCCTATTGCAGGTGTTGCTTACATACTGGAATGATTCCTCCTACAATAAAAATAAAAATAAACGACACATCCTTGCATTTAGAAAAATGGCATATCAAGGCATGTTTTCCCTGACATACTAGTTTTCTACTTGTGCAAGTTTGTTTCTGCGGAACCTTCCCCAAAGTGCTAGGAAAAGCTTCGCTGGTTAATTCTGCTGAATCTATCAATAGCTTTAATACCTCATTATGCTTTTTTGGGTGGGAAGGAGATGAGATGATTAGTGGCTAAGGGCTGGCTTAAAGAGAACCCTGGCATGCAGGTGACACATGCAGTCAGGTGTGTTTTTACCTCTGTCAAAAACTTTGAACCAGGGTCTACAAACATAAATGCCTATGGGAGCAGGCTTGTCCCTAGGATGCCTGCACTCCTCTTTCTCAATGGACAAATATGTGAGCAATGCATACTCACTTAGGCATTTGCAGAAATGGATGACACCGCTATCCATCCCAATTCTGTGTAAAGTGGTGCCCATAACCCTGCTGCATGAATTAGCTATGTGTGTTTCAGAAGTACCAAATACAACTGCTATATTTGGGCAGGGGAAATGCCCCCCCCCCGTTAAATCTGGGGAGGGGGTGTCTTCCTAACCATGTGACTATGACTTGCTTGCTTGAGTCTTCGATATACATCTTGGCCTGTTTGCTTTCACACTCTGGTATAGTAGTGAACTATATCAAAGAAGAATTCAAGGAAGGTAATTTGCAGGATTGGAAAGTAGATGCTCTGTGATTATTTTGTTCAGGTAGACAGCCTTTTCTACACCGTAATATTCTAATATTAGTCCTTTGATTCATTACTTCTATGGCATGGCACGGCATACTTCAATGTAGGGCAGCTCAATTTTAAAGCAAAAAAGTGGCAAATGTAGGTAGCAAACATCTCCGCTCACACACGACCTAGCAATTTAATGATAATTTACTGTTCTTTTTGTTCTTTTATTTATCTCTTGGGCAGCAGTGTGTTCCCTTTCTATACAGACCAACACTGGAGCATTCATCTAGCTAGCTGCACAACAGCACACTCTTCAATTTTTTTTCCCATAAGGCGTATGCAACAGGAAGGCAGGGGTGCTTCTTTGCTGTTCCATCTCAGACTTAATATTGCCCTAGCCCTGCCAGCAGTGGGGGACCTCGGGGTCTCAAATTTCCCAGGCGCCCTGTGCAGGGCCAAAATCCAGTGCCTTCCCCCTCTCCCTTCTGAAGTATAGTTCTGACATCCCCTGTGGCTCTGCGCCCGGTGCACACAAACCAGCCACACCCCTAGCACTCTGCTGCCAGACATTTTATTTTACACTTAATTTTGCCAACAATTTTTATTTGCATAACTAAGATTAAACAAAACAAAATAAGTTCCTAGCCAGCCTCCAACAATGAGATAGGCTACAGAATGAAAAGCTACTCATAATCAACCTTCAACAATAAAGAGGGATGGTTTTTGTATACAGTATTTAGGCTGCAATTCTAAGTGCATTAGCAGGAAATAAAAACAACAGAACAAAATAGCACTTTGTTCTGAGTAAGCCCACTGTGTTCATGTGGTTTCAACGAATCAGAAGTGGAGAATCGCTTTTCTTTGGCAACTTCAACAGTAGAAATAGAATCTCATTGTATGAATGTGTGAATTAGCCTTATATTTATAATTTGTCTCAGATTTATTTAGAAAATATTTATATGCTGCTTATCCACAAGAAGATCTCAAAGTGGTTGACATAACATAAGGGGATCAACAACTATGTTTCAGTTGTGTGTGGCTCCTGGTGGGCTTCCACACACATGGAAAGTTTCATGGAGCTGGGTATATTCTTACAGCGGCTTCTCATGCAATCAACTGTGCTTGGGTTCAGGACAATCTTGCTCAAAACATACATAGTATCCCCCAAGATTCAGAGCAGGGGAACTGCAAAATGCACCGTTTAGAGACTGCACTTCCTTCTGTCGGAATCCTGCCAAGGAAGGCCAGGCACTAGGGAGCAGATTTTGCCTTGACAGCAACCGTGACCTCAAGGGCAGTGCTTTTCTTTTTCCCTTAGGAATTAATGCCAGCTGTTCACATGCACAAGAGGAAGTGAAACGGTATACACTGGGACACAATTATAAGTGGAAGTAACCCTACTCCCTATCGCTGGTCACCCCAGTCCTCAAGGATCCAGCCAGCTGTTCTACAAAACCCCACCCCTTCATGTGTAAAATCCTATCTTGGGTTCAGTTCCTTGGGCATGCTAGAATGTGGCCATATGTTGAGAAGGAACAGACTTTTCTTGAATGAGAGAATTGTATTACTGCTCAGTTATACAGTGGTACCTCGGGTTAAGTACTTAATTCGTCCAGAGCTCTGTTCTTAACCTGAAACTGTTCTTAACCTGAAGCACCACTTTAGCTAATGGGGCCTCCTGCTGCTGCCGCACTGCCGGAGCACAATTTCTGTTCTCATCCTGAAGCAAAGTTCTTAACCTGAGGTACTATTTCTGGGTTAGCGGAGTCTGTAACCTGAAGCTTATATAACCTGAGGTACCACTGTATAGCAATTTGAAATGTGCAAATGTTTTATGACCATCCTCTTGTTTGAGGCTGTACTCTTTGCCCCTTGGTGATGGCTAATGATGAACCTATTGTCCATGATTCTTGTCTTTTAATTATTTTATTATTTCCCCAATGAAGCTGTAACACTGGTCTTCACAAACATCTTGTAGCAACGAGTTCCTCAGGTCAGTTGTGCCTTGCACTCTGTTCTTAATGGATTGGCTACAGCCATTTGTGTCTTGCTGGATTTCCCCCCAACAATTCTGGTATAATGTGCTGCTAAGGGTTTGTACTTTGTGTAAACTCTTTAGAAATGGAGCCTTCAAGTGTGACCAGTTGCCTCGATCTTCTGCTGGTGCAATTTGCTCTTTCCATAAAAGAACATCAGTGTGGTGCCAACTCCCACTAGCTGGCCTCTGGTGCATAATGCTTCATAGACTGTGGCAGGAGGCCAAACCCCCAGCATGGCCAATTCTGGCTGGTATGCGCTGTTCCACTGCAGCCGCTGCCCGCTGCCATCCAAATTTTCTATCTCATTTTCTCTCCCGCAGATGGAGGTAGTTAGCACCTTCAAGAGAAGTGGCTCCTTTCAGGGGGCTGTCCGACGCCGCTCTTCCGTCCTCAGCCAACTGCACGATGTAACCAATATTTCTACCCCCACTCACGTAATTCTCTCCGCCGCAAATGCCAGCGCCGGTGCCGGGAGTGAGTCTTGATTTCCTCTTACTGCTTGTGATTTTTTTTAAAAAAACCAAACCAAACAAAGACAAAAAAAACCCATCCTATTGCTGCCCTCCTCCAGTATCCCCTCCCTTCTCTTCTATCCACCCCACCCACCCACCCCCTTGGCCCCTCGTTGCTGCAATCACTGTTGCAATATTATTTATTTCAGTTTTTTCTCTGTCCGGTCTCAGTCACGCCGGATTTACAACTTATATAAAGCCATACAATTTCTGCGCTTTGCCCCTCCTTCTTTAGCCACCTGCACCCCTTTTCTCCTTCGTTTGCTCACCTCTTTCACCTTCTCTATCAGTGGCTGCTGGTTTTTAATGGACTGGAGTCAGATCCCCAGCTGGTGAGGTCACGGGCAGGGAGGGAGGGGTCTGCATGGGCAGGGGGTTGTGTTTCAGTCCAAGGAACTGAAGCACCATAGAGCACTACCAGCTGGGGATCCAGCTTCGTTTCTCTGCCTAGCCACACATCTTGATGGTGATTGGTGTTTATTGTGGTGTTTGGTGTGTGTCACTCACTGTTGCACGTCAGAGTTTTGCTGGGGTGGGGTGGGTGGGTGTTGCATAGAGGAGAGCAAAAGATTGGGTACCAGACCCCACAACATGAAACTTTTGGACAATAACAGCTTATTGCATCACCATTCCTGGGATAAAGATGAAGTCATCTGCTGATCATAGTGAGGATCAAGGCAATTCTGGTGTAGATTAAATCTGTAGGAAGTCAGTACCAAAAAGAAAAAGAAATGCAGTTTTTTTGCATAGAACCAGTCAACCAACACAGGAGAAGTTCTTCCTTCTAACCGTGACTTCATGCCCCTGACTAGAGAGGACACTAGAATGAGCTGGCAGGTCAGACTCTTATTGTTACCTCTAAACACCAGATGAGGCTGATTCAGGCCACTAATAATCACAGCTGTAGTGCAATTCACATTGGAATAAAGAGGCTTTGCTCAACAGCAGCTGCAAACATCTTCACTTACATGATTCCAAATATCATCTTCCACCTACACTTCACATTTAAACCAGCGTGGATAGGTTTAGTATCAGGCTTGCCCATCAAAAATCCCGGGTGTTGAGTAGATTTGTATTTTTCTTTTTTTCCCTTTTTTTGTAAGATAGCTATCATAAATCTATGATTCCAGGCACGTTTAACAGTTCCTCCTTCTTCCTTGGGAACCCTGGGAACTGCAGTTCTGTGTGGAGGAGCAGGGCAAGGATCTCGAACGGAATTCTCAGCATCCTCAGCAAACTACATTTATTTGTATGTTAGATCAGCCCTGTCTTGGTTCCTAGACTGGGAGCCAAAGCAGCGCAGCAGGTTTGAAACTGGTTTAAATATGCATGGTAGGCAGCATATGGGGTCCAGAGAAGATGTCATAGCAGCTCTTGTTCACACCCCACTCAAAGTGAATTTATTATAGAAAGCCTCTGAATAAACAAATACTTTGAAAGAGAATGTGTGAGAAAACAACAATCCTTGCTCTGAAGGCTCAAGGCATTACAAGAGTGAAAAGCATGTTTATGGAAAGGACTGAAACTCTGGGGTCTGGGATGTGTCAGGAAAGGGGAGCCTTTCACTTTGCTCAGAAGCAAAAGGTGAGAATTGAAGGCACCCACAGGGGTGTCATGGACCAGTTCCTCCGTATGTTAATGAAAAAAGTGGTTCCCTTGCTCCTTTTTTCCTCCTCAGTCTCTTTCCTGCGCCTCACCTATCCTTCCCTCTTCAGAAACTATGCTATGCCAATGCTTTCTTGGAGGGGGGGCACAAAACCCTCTTTATTTTTCATTTTTTGCACGACAATGAAAGAACCAAAGAGGTAAGCTGTCCACTCCCTGAACTCCAGCTCTCGGATTAGGTCTCAGGTATTCTCAGCAAGTTGGTTTGTTTAGAATATTTCAACAGTCTCTTTTCTTTTCTTTTAACCAATCAAAGCCATGCTGGTGGTCATGCCAGGGCTGTGGTGTGGCAGTTTCATGGTACCTTTTGGTATGACATGTACTGGCCTTGCTTTTCAAAGGGTGTGCACCCTACCATGTAAACCTTCGAGTATGGCCTCGTAATCTTTGCTGCAATTTCAGCAGTTGTTTCTCTCTCTCTCTCTCTCTTTTTCTCTTTAATTGCTGCCTTTATATTAAACTCTCTTCCTCCCTTCCAGCGAACTGCTGTTGCTCCTTGGGAAATTGATATCCATTAATGGCCTTTGGTCTTTCCCCCACCTCTTGCATCTTGGAAGTGCTGTGTCAGTTATTTTGGTTTATTTTGTTTTGATGATGATTATGTTTCTTTTTTAGGAACCATGTTGTGGATGGCAAATGGGTTTCTCCACCCTAATTTTTCCAAAGGGGAGTTTGTCATTTCAGGCTCACAGAATAAACAGGGACCACCTGAAACATTTTGGTGCATGAAACAGAAAATCCAAACTGCACTTTCCACCGTCCCTCTTCCCTGCCCCTAATTAGCACATGGCACAAAATACTGAGCAGCTCCCCTGATCAAGTCATAATGAAATGAATAAACCCATGTAACAGTTCATTTCAAAGTGGCAGCTGCACAAGAACGTCCCGGTGGATTGTGTCCTGCAACTGTTAATGACACCTAAAATCACTGCCACAGGCAGCTATCTCACCTCACCTCTTGGAATAAAGCCTGATAGATTCCAATGTAACCTTCCTCCTCTTATCATGGTGGCACAAATGCTTCTGTGTTAAGAGTGCTTCTACACTAAATGATTAGGGTGAAATTGACATGAACAGAATAGTGAAACAATTTCCACAAATGTAGATGTATTTACTTAAAGAGGCGTATAGTCCTATACACCAAGAACCCTTTTTGGTCACTGCCGTTAACCATGTTGATAAAATGGATGTCATCCCAAAAGTTTATTACATCTTTTTTAAATAAAGAATTATCATTGGTAGTAGGCAGAGCTGTAAAAAACCAACAACACCCCTATTTGACACCAGCATTGCTGCAGCTTACCTAGACAGGGCCGTGGCAGGGGGGCAACAAATTACTAGTTAGCATTATTATTTTACAGTGTTTTAGCACTATAACACCTTAATACAGAAAGACACTTAACAGCATTTTCCTGTTGCATAACTGTCTTTCATTAAAGAAAATAAAGGTGGAATAACATTTCAGATCTAATTTAAAATGATTTTTTTTTTAAAGTGGTGTCATAAACGCCACTCACTGCATGGGTTATAGTGAATGAATTTCAGATTGCTTCAACCACAGCAGGTTGGAATAGAACACAACAGGATGCCTGCACAGAAAACTACACATATACCTCTTGATAGCGAGGAAGGTCAATTGCAATTCCCCTTGTAGCTTAGGGCTTGTCCACACTTCCGCTTGTCCCACCACTTTCCCCTAGGAAAACCCACTGCTGTGAATTAGGACAAACATCAATCTGCAGAAAAACAGGTTTGTTCTGATTCAGTGGTAAACAGCAGGTTTCCCCGGTGGAAAAGCAGTGGAACAAGTGGAAGTGCGGACGAGCCCTTAACATCATATTTCATACACATGAGCTGAGCAGTTATTGGCAAGACTTCTGTGCCATTCATAGCAGACTCCGACATCCAAGTTGGTGACAAGTGAAAGTTCCTTCAAGGCTGCAGCTGCCTGCTTGGAAAAACTTTGACTGCTTAAGTGCTCATCTGTTTTGATATACAGGCGACTCTCAACTTACACTGGCTTACATTCTGCGTATAGTCAAAGCACATTTTTTTGCCAAGCATGTAAAGCTGAATGCACACAAGTTAAATGTGTGTAAGTTGTGAGTTACCTGTACTCTTAAAGATGTGCCAGGTATTGTAGACCCTACGTAAGAATCATATCTGGATGTGGGTGTACATTTCATTATTTGCTGGGGCTAGTGTTTAAATAAGAGTGGGATGGAGTTTTAATATTTATTTTAAGAAAATTTATTCAATTTAAATGTTTGCTTATATGTTTTTATCATAGCGTTACTTTCCCTGACCATAAGCTAGAAAGACAAAATTAGCTGTGTTTATCATGAACAGCAGTGACACTGTCAGGGCAGGATTCTGGGGCAGATGTCCAAGGTCCTCAGCAGAATGATCAGGAGAGTCCCCAAACTCAAAAGGACTGGCTAGCTACATATTGAAATAATCAAATATTCTAAAGACATCTCTTACACATAAGACCATTAGTCAGAATCTAAAATTACCCAAGTGCTCCACTGCTGAGGTAAAAGTATCTACTACAGCAGTCCTGGTCATACATTCAGGAATTTGTTACATTGCAAAATCAAATTGGCCAATACTGTGAGAGCAGTCGCACATACACACAAAATGGGGCACATGTATTATAAGCATTGTATGACCTCTACAATACCACTTCCATGGATCTGGAAAGCTATAATCTGTACACAATTTGCCAGCTCAGCCATGACGTGAGGCATCCTAGGAGTGCATAATCAGAATCACAACTTGCAACTTTCACTGCAAGCCTAAACCTCTCTGCTCAGAAATAAGCTGAATTCAATGGGACTTGCTCCCAGATAAGCATGTATAAGACAACACAGAATTTGTTGCCCACTAATAGCCATCCTGCTATCGTAATAACAAGGGCTAGTAAAGACTTGGGCTCTGATTCATGTTTGTAAATCTGGAACCAGAATGTGGTAGTTGAAGTCTGTACTTATAACGTTATCAAGGTATAATTGGTTGTAGTTAACAATAGGAAGTACTAGGGAGACACTCCCAGTTCCGCTAACACCTTCCCAGGGAGGCTGAGTTCATATTACATACACAAAGCACAATATGCATGACAAAAACAACATAAAACAAAACCCAATATTCGATACCCAAGTCTAAGATATATTGGATACCTAAGTAGAAGGTTGCAGCCTCCCACAGGCTGCTGCCCAATATTCACTAGACCAGACTTCCCTAACCTGGTCCCCTCTAGGAGTTTTGGATAACATCTCCCATCAACCTCAGAACTCAGTAGCTAAGGCTGATGGGAGCAGTAATCCAAAATAGGTGGATGGAAGCAGGTGAGGGAAGGCTGCATTGGACTTTATTGGAACCTCTTTTTGGAACCCCTTTTCACGAGCCTGACATGAACCCCCTGTCCTCTTCCTTCTCCCTTGCACCTTTCCCTTACAAACTTTCCCTTCCTATTCTCTCGCCTTTGCAGCTGCCGAGATATCATGGATGGAACCACCTCAGTATCAGCCGGGGATTTCCTGTAATGTTTTTGTAAAAAAAAAAGAAAAAGAAAAAATAGACACAAAAACAATAACCCCAAACAATAAAGCAGCCCAAGTGTTCCCTTCTCCCTCCCCAACGCCCTTTCCTCGTTTTCTCTTCACCTGCCACCTTCATCTCATCACTGCTGCTTTCTGCTTTCTCATGGGGACTTGGGTCATCACATGCAGGTATAGGATGCAGCCTGCCTTCCCAGGTACCCTTGCCACCTCACCAAAAGAAGAAAGAATGAAAAGGATAGGAAGACCCTCAGCTATTTTAGCATGACCCTCAGCTATGTAAGGTCCAGATTTTCTATAGTGGCTGCTTCTTTAGGATCAACAAAGAGAGAGATGCCTGCTAAACCAGCAACATCAGTTTTAGAATACGGTTTCTATCTGACCGTGTAGAGGGCATTTTAGAAAGCTGACAGTGAGGCTCACCAGGCATTTGGGCCTCTTAATGAAGGAGAAAGCAGATCTGAAATCCAGAGGCCCCACATTGATCTAGTTGGAAAATCCCCAATCAGAAGTTAGAATAAAGTAAATGCTAAAATCCAGTGTTGAGAGGAAGAAGACCCACTGGATTCACCTATCCATGTGGTATTCCTGAATACGGTACATGCCTTTACTTTCACCCATGTATGTGAGTGGTGTCATTCATTCTTGGAGGGGAGGAGCTTCTACTTGTCCAGCCCCCATTAATATAAGAAGGCTCTCTTGCAAGGGATGCCTACAGTAGCTCAATAAGAGGCGGTTTAGGGCAGCAGAACCATTTCCACTGCACCAGGCATTCAGCCTGGGGGGGGGGGGGAGCACAGGACACCACAACTATGAAGTAGTGAATTGAGCAGAAAGGAAGGCAAGGGTCAGGTGCCAAATTTTTGCCTTGCATAGGGTGCTGCTGAAATTTGAAGGACTGAAGTCCTCCCCTGGCTGAATGAGTTCGCTAAGGTTGGAGACACAAGAGGGCTGGAGTTTAGATCTGGCATCTAAATTTCATCTTTTAAAAGCCAGTGGTTATGTCACACAGGCTGGGGGAACCTGTAGCCCTCCAAATGTTGCAATTCCCATCATCCTTGACCACTGGGTATGCTGGGTTGGGACTGATGGGAGCTGGAGCTCAACAACATTTGGAGAGTACCAGGTTCTCCACCCCTGCTCTAACATGACCACAATATGGAACCTCGAGGCAATCTCTGCTGAGGAAGAAGTGCCGAGACGAAGGGATGGCAGGCAATTTCAGGAATCAGTGGTTTCATCTGAGTTCTAGAGTACAAAGTAAATTCTATTAAATCTGGAACACTTGAAACTTCAGTCTGTTAGTGGGGCAGGCCCAGGTCAGTTTCCCCTTGGGAACCCTGGGAATTGTAGTTTGGTAAGGGTGGTGAGAATTCTCCATTACAGAAGCATAGCTCCTGTCAGAGAACTGCAGTTTCCCAGAAGCAGAACTGCTACTTATTTATGGCTGGAATTCAGACATGTCGGGGGGGGGGGAGTGTTAGCAGTGGGTTTTGTAACCTTTCCTGAACTGCTAGTGCAGAGCCAATGCTGAATCATATGTATTTCCACTATATGCCCAGTGTCTTGAGCCCTTATGTTCCAAAAGGGTTCTGTCCTGCTCCCCTCACCTGCTGCTTTCCCTCAACCTGCTGGCTCATCTTTCTTTTCTGTGTCTTACCATCCGCTTTGGGGCAGGGGCAAGAGGGCAGCCTGTGGAGCATGGACAGAGGCACCAGTGGCACAGCATGAACTCATAATCCTCCCTTCCCTTGTCTCCTCCCCAAAACAGCAAGGATGGGCCTCAATACTCGAAAGTTTACCGTACTGTTGCAGCAATGCATGGGTCTTTCTTCACTTCGTGTCCTGAGGCTGTGATTGGAGGCATCTTTCACTGTCTGTCTGTCTGTCTGTCTGAGCTGTTTTGCTTCTCTGAAGTCACAGTTTGGGGTTTTCTGCCCTGGTTTTCTTGCAGCATGAAAGCAACCCCTCCTTCCTCATCTCCACTTCCTCCATCCAAAACTTGCGCTCTCCCAGTGGTGCATTGGGGGGGGGCGTGTTGCTATATGTACCAGCAGCTGCAAACCATCCACCACCTTGCTTTCCCATCTGCACAGCACAACACTGCGACCTTTTCCTAAGAGGGCAGCACTCCAAGTGGGTCCATGGCTTGGTTAGGAATGTGGTCTGATGGCATCACCAGCTTCCTTTAAACAAAAACCCCCGACCAATATCCCTATTTCAAATCTCAAATTGTTTTAGTTGATTCCCTTCCTGCCCCAGTAATAATCCTGTGTTTCCATCCCTTCTTAAGAGGGAAAAAGCACTATGGGACCATTTCATTCAGCTCTGCACAGCCTTTGGCCCTGCAAATGGAATGTAGCCCACCAGCTGTGTAGATACCACCAGTTGGTAGATACTTGACACCAACAGGCAGATACCAAAAACAGGAAGCTTGTGGGCTGGCTTGGTGAATTACAAATTATGTAGGTCTCATTTAATTCATCCTCTCAACTCTCCTGTGAGCTACATACAGTCTGGTTACAATACCCATTTATGACAATTTGAACCGGACAGAGAAAAGGTCATGCACCCCTGCTCCACCTTCAGGTTTTAGAGACAAACTGCACATGAAGACATGCTGCATGGAGGGCTGTTTTATTTTTGGTTTTTACCCTTTGCCCTTTAGGTCTTTATCTACTAAAAAGAACCCCCCAAAAGCCCCCCAAAAGCTTTTTGCCTCTTGTGAGAAATGTAGTTCTGAGAGTGATTTAGGTCTTTCCAGTATGATGATTGGCAATCTACCTTCTTTGACACGGGGAACCCTAACAATATAATAATAATAATAATAATAATAATAATAATAATAATAATAATAATAATAATAATAATTTATTATTTATACCCCATCCATCTGGCTGGGTTTTCCCCAGCCACTCTGGGCAGCTTCCAACAGAACACTAAAATACAATAACCTATTATACATTAAAAGCTTCCCTAAACAGGGCTGCCTTCAGATGTCTTATAAAAGTCTGGTAGTTGTTTTTCTCTTTGACATCTGGTGGGAGGGCGTTCCACGGGGCAGGCGCCACTACGGAGAAGGCCCTCTACCTGGTTCCCTGTAACTTGGCATCTCGCAGGGAGGGAACCGCCAGAAGGCCCTCGGCGCTGGACCTCAGTGTCCAGGCAGAAAGATGGAGGTGGAGACGCTCCTTCAGGTATACTGGACCGAGGCCGTTTAGGGCTTTAAAGGTCAGCACCAACACTTTGAACTGTGCTCAGAAACGTTTAAAACTTGCCCTGTAGATGGTGATATGCTGAGAGGTCACTGGTCTGAGATAGTCAACTGCCAACAGTTCAGGGAGCAAGAAAGAGCCAGGAAACCAAAAAGGAGAGCTCTGTTTAAGGTAGACAGGGCTGACCAAAGACATAATGAGATGGAAAAACAACATGGCCTCCCTCCTGCTAGCTAACCTTGAAAATGTCTCATATGTACACCCTTTTGAAATGAACCACTGTATCATTATGAAGCAGTTGTTCATTTTAGTGGGACTTGTGTATGAGAACATCCTAGTGGATTGAGCTTCATGCATTGGATTGGTCCCCAACTCTGCTGCCCTTAATGGTGCACGAAATCTGCCTGAGGCAACAAGCTCGCTTTACCTCATGGCAGGGGCACAGTGTTACCCTGAGGGGGGAAAGGCTCAACAGATAATGCAGCAACCAAGATACCTGGGACTGAAACATGATATAACCCAGGGTGATATAATTACCTTCTTTGACTAATCAGAGGCCAGGGTTGAAGAGCAAAGTAATGACATTGCCAACATGGAACAGAGTAAACTGAACATATTCCTTGTCTTTTAGATTTATTATATGATGCTAAGACAAATCTTTCCACTCCTAGTCCCAGAGAGGCCTAAGTACGTAGAATGTAGCACCTGCTACATTCATAACTACACAATTGCATAGGAACTTGCCCCCTTTCCCTTCATGTAGCTGACCATTTACTAAATGGTAATTTACCAGTGTACATGTAACCACTTGTTAAGCCAGCATGGTTTTATCATGTGCTAACACAAATTTTACCTCTCCCCTTATTTCCTGGGTTTCTGATAAGTATGAAGATTTTCCTCACAACCTGGCAGAACAATAGAAATAATGGGCTTACCAAATGGTTGTGTGCACCATCTAGTATCTTACCACCCAGCAAAAAATCATGTGTATTCACTAAAAGTTTACTCCGAGCAGCCACATTAAAATGTTGGGTTCTAGTTTTGTTTTTCACTTTCTGCGCAAAGCTGAAAGTTGGTTGTAGGACTCCTTGCTTTATCATGAACAGCAACAGAACCATATTTTTCTCATTGCTGACTGTAGAACCTAAAATGGTTCTCTTCTCACATAATAGCCGGACACCGCTCCCAATGGAGGAAAGAGCATTTAGGAGCCTCAGACCTTCAAATACCATATTCTCTCTAAGCTCCATTCTTATTTGCTTAGCTACCTTTCAGTATATGACCCAGTATTTCTGCCTTTCCTGCATGCTTCCGAATTGTTCTGGGTTTTGCTTTGTTGCTTTTTGTCTTTCTCTTTTAGGCCTTTTCCTCAGCTTGATCCTTCCCACCCCATCTCCTGGGTACAGGAACTGGATTCTGGGCCCCTAAAGCATGATGTGGCATGATGTGGCACCCAACTGCATGTGCTGCCCTGGAATGTTGTGCTTCTGTCCTACTTCTTTTGCTCACTGGGCATGCAGACTAGTCCACATTATGCGTCTCTTGTCCACCACCAGCTTCCTAAGCGCTAATCGAGATGAGCCACTCCTCTCCCATGGGAGAAAAAGTGTTCCCCCTTCTCCCACACCAAAACGCACCAGAAATTTTGAGCTAGGAGCAGAATGGTGTAGGATTTTTACCCACAAAGCACTGCAGGGCTGATTAAGATGGACATGGCAGTAAGCACACTGCTTGTTTATTTTTGGGCCATTTCCCCCCAGCCCTTCCTTGAAAGAGGCAGCAGGTTCGTTTTGTTTGTGAAACCAGACAGGCTGAGAATATTTTAAGCTTTTTCTGAAGCTGGGAAATCAAATGCAACTCCCCTGTCACCTTTGGTAAATTAGCTGCTATGCTCTCAACTCTGAGGAAATTAAGGGGAGCCCAACTGAATTTTAAACGCCTGTGTCAATTGCCAGACTGAGGGGCGAGAAGATGGGGGGAAACAAGCAGCAAAGAAACAGAGCAGGTATGAAATGCTGTACCCCAAAACAAAAAGTTCAGGATTTTTCCTGAGCGTAGAGGATTTTACACACACACACACACACACACACACACACTTCTTTTCCGTTCTCTCACTTTCTTTAGATTAAATTCATTTCCACCCTCCACTGTCTGTCCCTTACAAAGCCACTAGATTGTTTCACCCAATGAAAAAATGTTGGCCACATAACACCCTCCCCCATTCCTCTTCTAACCATCCGCACTTGCCATTTTTTCTATTGATTCTTCTTCTCATCCCTTTTAGTTTTTTTAGTTCTTCACTGCTGATGAGGGCTCCTTTAGTCCCCCTCACCTTTCTCCCCAATCACCCCTTCCATCAATGTCCACCAGGAATCATAAACAATATCCCAGGTATGGCGAGGAAATGGAAAATAAAGAACAACAAAACACACGAAAACTGGGCTATAGTTAAGAAAGCAGAGGGACTGGTTGTCCGCATGGGCGGCCGCTCTTTCCACCAGCTTTGAGTCAGGCCTTGGGACTTAGAAGCCAAAGAAAATGAAGTAGGGCAGCGGGAGGTGATATCAAGAACAGGATAAAGCTGTATAAAGCTGCACAAGCCTGTCTTTGGCCTCTTTTCTTCTGCTTATAGCCTATGAAAGATGGGTCAGAGCAGAGCTTATGCAGCACACAAAATGTGTATGGCTTACGTCCAAGTTACCATCACCTTAAAATGTACAATATCACAGACTTATCCTGGCTTAACAGTCATTCCCATGAAATCGTAACTCTTTAATTGGAATTAGGGACATACAGAATTCTTAGCCCCCTCACTGTGCTACAATTTGCTGAGGGAAGCCCTGACAGTTAAACTGGTATAAAGCTGATATATGCTGTTTTGTAGCATAGGGGTGCCCTCAATTAGCTAGCAGGGCTGAAAACAAATTCACCTGAGATATTTATGAAACCCTGGAGAACCACTGACAATGCTTGGCCCGCACTGACATGGGCTGGAATGAGGAGAAAGGTTAAGTGTTAGGACTGCAAGGTCCTCTCCCTTCTCCTCAGCCTTCTCCTTGACCAAGCCAGCTTGGCAAAGGACAAAGTTAGCAAGTCCCACCAATGTGGCCTGGCGTCAGTTCCGGCTCTCAAGAGACAAGCTCTCATTCTCTCTCTTCTCTTTCCTCTTGGCCTTCCCTGCAGATCCGCGTAGTGAAAGCGTTCCGTAGTTCCCTCTACGAAGGGCTGGAGAAGCCAGATACGAAGACCTCCATCCATAACTTCATGACAACGCCCGAGTTCTTGATCAACGACTACATCCACAACATCCCCCTCATTGATGATACAGACGTGGAGGAGAGCGAGGGTCCCCCGAGACGGCGCTTCCGGGCCAGTCCCCCACCATCCCCCAACAAGAACAACAACGCCATTGACAGCGGCATCTACCTAAGCACGGATGCCAGCAAGACACCTACCTCCTCGTCCAGCCCTGTTAGCCCGCTCCACAGCATGGAAACTTCCCTCTAACACAACCCCACCATGCAACCAGTCAAAATGACTTTGTGCACAGCAGGGGTGCTCAGTTCCTCCTGGGAGACAAGGACTAGCTGAGTGAGTCAGGAAAGAAAGCGGGCAGGAGATGGTGTTTCTCCTCTTGACACTGGAGGTTTTTTCTCTTAACGGGGTGGAAATGGACACGGTTTCTGCCACTGGTTGGCTCAGGCAAATGAAGACGAGAAACTGAATTGATGCAATGAAAAGCGATAGACAAACTGTGAAGGGGGAGAAAAGTTTTCTTCAGAATCACCCATGAGGGGTTTGTGGCTGAGTCCCGGAGGGTGTACAGGAAAAAAACAACAACCACCCATTTCTCTAGTCTGTTCTTCGTTTCTCTTTGGACACAAAACACACTCACCGAACCCACGATAATCCCCCGTTTGGGGGTTGCTTTGATTTATTTCTGGGACCTCTTTTCAGGTTTCCCCTCCCCCCCAAAAAAAAGTTTAAAAAAGGAACTATATTTGCACCGGAAAAAGAACAAAAAAAAAGGAAAAAGGAAAAAAGAGGAATAATCTAGACATCTATTATCCTAAATATATATATATGATACCAACCAACAGATGTATTAACGGACCTTCTGACCATAACGCATGCCTGTTATCAAACCCTCTTTTCTCCTTTCCCCTCTCCCCCAAGGGAATTTCAGCCTGGGGCAAATCTGTTTTTGTTTTGTTTTTTTTAAAAAAAAAGATCATTGCTTGCTGTAGCTTGTATTTTATATCAGGGTTTGCCAGGGAAAGAACACTGATTATTTCCTCTTGGGAGTGGGAATTGACTGTGAGGCAGTTGCTGAGTACAGCAACAGAAGCCCTGGTGGGCTGGGTCCTGCACAGATGCAGAGTGGCGGAAATTAAGGGTCTAGTTGCACTGGCACAAATTTGGGCCTTTTCAGGCAGTTATCCAGAACCTGACCCAAAGCAGACCTCCCTGAAATGGTGCCCTGCCCCCCAAGCCCCCTCCCTGGAAGTACTCTCAATCCAAATGCTTCCTAAAGCTGGTAATTTTGATCAGCTTCCAATAAATATCTGAGCAAAAGAGACTGTTTAGAAGAGGGGGAAAGATAAAGATTGAACTACTTTTTTTTAATCTACCAAGAAAGAAAGCAACAACTTTCTTGATATTTGAAATTTCTCATTCAAAGCATTGATCAGACTGGCAAAGAAGTTGTATTTCTGATAATCTTATATTTTGTGCCCAAAATGAAGGAATAGGTTTCTAGCCCTCATGGTTGCGGAAAGACATTTGAATGCATGCAGGCTTAGTGGCCAGCAATTAATGACTTCTCAACAAGTAGTTCTGGCTTCCACTCATTTTTACTTAATAATGCTGATTTACATCCAGTTTTATTCCAGAGATTAGTCATGTTACAATGCTTTTCCTTTTACACTGGTTTCAAGGACTGCATATCTCCAGACCCGATGACAGTACCTGCAAATGCTGGGCTGGGAGAAACAAGGTTATTAAGAGAATTCCACTTTTCCTTAAGGAGACTTCATGCATATCCATTCTACTTCACTATTTTTTCCTTCACACAGTTGTCTACCATGGGAGCCATGAACCCACAAATTCAGCCTCTGCAATCCCCACAATCAGAGAAGATCCCAAAGGTACCACGGCAGCAAGGACTGGGTTGCCCTTAGGAGTGACAAGGTGGGAGACAGGTCCATGAGGCCCAACTCACTGGGAAGCTGGTCTGCCGCACAGAGAAAAGAGAGCACTGCTGCCTTTTCTTGCAGCTCCCATGCATTACTGTTCAGCCCGTTTGGGTGAATGGCCTGGTGGGCTGTGCCTCATACTAGTGAGCAGTAGAGAATGCGTACCATTTGTACACATTTCTGCCTCATAGGCCAAAATCACAGGGCAACCATTTGAAGGTGGCAGAGATTCCTGCTGCTGAGCAGTGTGTATTCCTGGCTCACATGCTACCTTGATCCTATGCACAGACAAGTGCTGTGAGGTGGCGGTGAGGAGGTAATGTTTCCTTTGCTCGTTTATATCCCACTCTTCCTCTCGGTTCAGGGTAGCCTACAGCGCATTATTCTATGTTAGTCCTGCAACAATCCTGTCAGGACAGAGAGTTAGAGAATGAGTTCATAGAATCCTAGGGTTGAAAGGGACCATCTAGTCCAAAATTGCAGCAGTCTTTTGCCCAAGGTGGGATCAAACCCAGGATCCTGAGATCAAGAATCTCATGCCGTATCAGAGGCCACCAAGTAGCTTCCATGGCTGGGTGTGATTTCCCTTGTTTGACGCGCTATTGGATGGATGCACTGCATTGGCTTAGAGAACCTTTGGTCTAGCAGGCGAGGGCAGAGAAAGAAAAGTTGAGGTTCACGGCACAGCAGCACATGGTGTCATAAGGTCAGAAAAACGTCTTTATCGCCCAGAGAGAATACTGGCTTCCACCAGGTTAAGCTTGCGTTCATCTTCTTTCAAACCAAACCAGCTTATCTTAACCTCAGTTATACAACATTCCTGCCAGAACGAACCTGCGAAAAGCTCCAAACTGCCACTGGCTCTCCATGGCAGCAAGCACGGATCTGGGCAGAGTGCAACCACTGAACTTAAATGAAGGGCCAGCACCCTTTTGATGATGCTGAGGGTTTCTTACAAGTATCTGGTGCCGTGGTCTGCACTGATACAGTTCCGCAATATGGGGCTACATAGAGGCCACCAAAGAAGCATTCATAGTTCTGTCACGCACGGTGACAAAGGAGCTGTACCTACAGCAGCCAGGGGGAGATGGGGAAGGAGTCAGGATTCATGGGTGCTGTCCCTGACCAGACTGTTTTGTCTTTTGCTGCAAAGATGAGTGGCCCTCAACCCCTCGCAGCCCCAGCTTTCTCCGCGTATAAAAAACACGTAGCTAAAAGTCTGTAATATTTAGAAACTGTGGAACATACTCTGCGTTTTCCCAGGGCAAACCTGCTTGAAAATACCAGCTGCAGCACTGTCAGAAAAGCCATCCCTTCCACGGAAGGGCAAATGCCAAACCCATCTGTAAATCTTTTTGTCGTCATCTTTTCTTTCCAAGAAAAACAATGAAAACAAAAAAAAGTTTCTTTTTCCTCATCTGAGTGTTTAAAGGGGAAAAAAATAAAAATGGAAATCTTAAGTGTTTAATTTTCAAGTAAACGGAATGGGCCACCAAAGGAAAGCTTTCGTCCCCGTCTGGGCTTATATATGCACACACACACACCATCCGAAGAAAAAAGAGATCACTTTGCTGCTGTACAAATTTGCCAGGTGTTTATCAGTGAGTTTCTGCTATTTCACAAGGGCGGGAGGGTAAGGGCATTCCTTCTAAGGGAGGGGGGATTGCGTTTCATTGGGGGTATTTTTTTTCCCTAAATCATAGTAAAAAGGGGGAGAGGGTGAGAGGTTTTTTAAAAATAATAATAAATAATAATAATAAGTAAAAAAAAAAAAAGCGCTTGTACATTTGTCCAAATGGAAGAGGCTATCCAAAAATCACAAAGCCACCAGGCTAAAAGACCCCTAGATCTTTAAAGCTAAACTGCTTTAATGACTTGATTATTAAAACAAGACCAGGCTGCTACCCAAAGCGAAAGCAGAAAACCAGCCATAGTCCCAGGATAGCAACACTTTCAAGCAAAAATGGGGGAGAAATAAACTACAAGTGCTACAAAATATTGTTTGTAAGCCCAATTTGTTTTGGAAAAAAAAATATCAAGAGCATTGTAAATGTACAAGTAATATATAAACCACCGAACTTGGGTATTGGATAATTTTTAACATGCATTTATGATAAGCTATTGCATTTTGTACCAGTTATCCTTCTTGTTATTTGGACATTTACAGTGCCTTTGATAAAGGACTTTTTCTCAAAATGCAATGGGCTGTAATAAATAGTAGAGTTTATTTCCTTTCTTTGGATGCTACCATCATCAGTGTCAAGTGGACCACACTGGGGACCATCCATAAGGGACCTACAGTTTGCGTAAGTTTGGTAAACCTTTTTCCCCACTCTCCTCCATCCTAAGGAGTATACACTAATAGTAAGCTCTATCCATTGTCCCAAAAACTGTAGAAAAAAACCCTAAAAGCAGAAGGGGGTCCCAAAACAATGAAAACTAAGTATGCAGTGTGGGACACAAGATGCCGACTGACAGTGGTGGGGAGAGGGGGGGCTGGCTTGCTAGAACGAAGAGCTGGAGCACATCTCTCTGCAACCCCGTGTGACTAGTCCAACTTGTTCTAACCAGTAGCAGATGCTTCCTTTGTTACAACTCCACTTCCAGCAGCCTCTCCACTTGATGCCTGACAATACTCTCTGTAGATGGTCTCTTAGAGTATGCGGGCTAAGGGTACTGCCAGGTTTGGAAGACACACCACAGGTGGGGGGGGGGGGACTAGAAGCAACTGGTTTTCCATTCTGACTTCTAATACGAAGTATAAAGGGCATTCACCCTAGAGATGAAAAAATGCCATTTTTGCTTCCATGGGCCACTGAAGAGTCATTCCTACAAGTTCAGGATGTGTGTCACTAAAGTAGAAATATACTAAAGTAGAAATATACTAAAGTAGAAATATGGCAGACATGCAGGAGCTGAGCTGCAAATGTACAGCAATGAGAGGTCAATCTGGAATAGATCTGGTTAGCAAGTGGTGAGCTGGCAGCCCTCAGTGGCACAGCCAGCAGGGGGCTGTGGCGCAAGAGCTATGCCCTAGAAAGGGCTCTACTGGCATCTGCCTCTGCTGTACTGTTGCCTGCTGTACTGTACTGCTGTTCACAGAAGGATGGGGGCAAAACCACCCCAAACCACAAATGGGGGTGGGGTGACTGTAGTGCACATGGCAGCAGCAGCGGCTCATCATTTCGACCTGACTTGCAACATGCCCTTGAAAGTTGGCCCACATTGGTCTCGTTGTCAAAGGCAGGCAGCCTCCCTGAGCTTTCTCTGCCACATTAGGACCGGCTAACAATTGCTATCTGGCCATTATGAAGCATGGAGAACTGACCCCCACCCCAAGTGGAACAGGCAAAGGTGCAAGAATGAAATGGCACTCAAAAGGTATACTGTCTTTGGACACGTTACTTATTATTATTAATTTTATTTATGAATTACTCCCTGTAAGGCATCCAGTAGCTACCAAGGCTAATAGCAGTGACAGACCAAGGCTTTATAAATTTGCCTAATCCTTTTTAAAGGCCATCACATTCCATGGCAATAAATCTCACGTTAATTATTTTGTGCTATCAGCATACAGACTTTGGCATGTCCTGAAGATACTGCCGTGTAACTGGACAAAACTCGAGTTCTAGAGTTTTGAAAGAGCAAAGGGAAGAACTCAAGGATTGAACTTCTGACTGTTCGATCAGTGCCAAAATTTCAGCTTGACAGATGGAACTCGGGTGAAGAGGCATACCGTTGGGGCAACCGCAACCTGGATTCAAGGTGCTTTTTGGCTCCTAGTTTATATGTCTGAGTTTTTAACACTGGGAGGAAAGAACTGCAGGGGGTATGATGAGGCTTGAAATGAGTGGTGCCATTTTTTTATATTAATTGGCAGCCCTAGTTCATCCATGAATTTTTCTTACTCTGGAATTAAGGCATTCACAGCAGTGGAGTCTTTGTCAGATGTCATGGAGTCATGGTACTTCATCCAAGATCTATGACTGGTACGTTGAAGCTTTGGGGATCCATTCCAGAAACAGGTGGGGGAAATATCCTGGCAACATGTTTCACCTGTAGTAGGGAGGCAACAGGTTCCTTCTCCATGTTCTTCTTTCCCCATGGACTCTGAGCTGGCACCAAGTTGAGAGTAGAGGATCAAAGGCTTCAGACTAATTCCAGGCTGGAGAGGGATTCGGGGACACCACAGAACAGAGTCTATCCAGGCACAAACACCAATCCAGCCCGTTCTGTTCAACTGGGTCGCTCAAAACAAACAGGATACAAATTTGGTGTGTTTTCAGGGGGCAACACTATCACCTCAACCCCACTTAAAGTGACCAGTCAACTTGGGGCGCTGAAGCCTTCTCCTTACGGCCCCATGTACTTAAGAAATTTCTGTATCCAGAGTATAGATCTGGATCAAGCCCAAAACAATCTGGTCAATGACATTCTTGGAGAGATCTTCGCTGAACACCTAGAAGGAGAGAAAACCAGAATAGAATTGTAGAGTTGGAAGGGACCCCAAGGATCATCCAGTCCAATGCCCTGGAATGCAGGAATCTCAGCTGAAGCATCCATGACAGATGGCCATCTAACCTCTGCTTAAAAACCTGCAAGGAATTAGCGGTCACCACCTCCCAAGCGAGCGAGACCGCTCCACTGTCAAAATACGATGGGCCTCCTGGAGAGGCCGACCTGCCAGGTCCAAAGCCGCCGCTCCTGGCAGGCTGCTTTGCCCTCCCAGTTTGCTCCAGTGGCAGCAGAAGCGGTGGCAGCTTTGGTTTTGGCAGCACCCAAGTGGGCGCCCCTGTCTCCCTCTTCCAAGACCTAGCTGCTCCCACTTCCTTATTAGCATTGAAGCTGGCGAAGCCAAGAACTCGCTGGAGTTCCCTGTCTCCAACCTCTTTGCCTCCCCAGTGCCTTGAAACTCTCCACTGCTTCATGCGGGAGACTTTCCTCCTCTGCCACCACCACCACCCCGCCTTTGAACCAAGCACACAAAGTATGGGAACTAATAATAATAATTTTTTATTTATACCCCGCCCTCCACAGCCAAGACCGGGCTCAGGACGGCTAACAACGAATAATAAAAACAAATTGATTAAAATACAAAAAGATTAAAATACAACATTAAAACATTAGGATGCAGCCTCTTCACAGGAGGAGAAAGGAAAAAGAAAGGGGGGGTGGAATCAAACTGATTCTAAGACAAAGGCCAGGTGGAACAACTCTGTCTTACAGGCCCTGCGGAAAGAAATCAGATCCTGCAGGGCCCTGGTCTCATGAGACAGAGCGTTCCAACAGGCTGGAGCCAGTGTTGAAAAGGCCCTGGCTCTGGTTGAAGCTAATCCAACTTCCTTAGGGCCCAGGACCTCTAGGGTGTTGCTATATATGGACCTTAAGGTCCTCCGTGGGGCATACCGGGAGAGGCGGTCCCGTAGGTACAAGGGTCCTAGAAAGGGTTTTTAAACAAAGCAGCAGCAGCAGCGGCGGCAGCTCTCTAATGCCCCCGTCCTGATCCAATGCAATGACCCTGGGGCTGCATCTGCCTTTTTTCTTTTTCCCATAAAAAACTGGGAGGACTGCAGATCACCTGCAGATCACCTGCATCCTGTATCATTTGGCCTCTGAATCCTAAGTTGTCCCTTAAGGGCATACCGAGGATTGAAGGGGGGTCTCATGAGCAGAAGGGGAAGGCCTGCAACCTCCCCCTGTGCTGGTTCCCAGGCCTAGCACATCCCTGTACAGTGGTACCTCTAGCTGCAAACGTAATCCATTTCGGGGTGCCATTCGCACCCTGAAAAGTCTGCAACTAGAGTGCCTCTTCTGCACATGTGTGCGGCACGATCAAGCGCTTCTGCATGTGTGCAAAGCTAGCAGATCACTTCTGTGCATGCGGCGAACCCGGAAGTAAACACTGCCGGGGGTTTGCCATGTTCGTAAGCTGAAAGTCCACAACAAGAGCGGAACGCAACACAAGGTATGACTGTATAACAGGCAGGGAAGTGGCTGGTGTGGAGCATGGAGTTCATGTGACTGCAGAGGCGCAGCAGCCGACGGGTGGCACTGTCTGTACTTCTGATTCAGCATAAAAACAGACCATTAAGAAGGAAGAAGGCTGCTGCGTGGGCCAGCTCCAAGACAAGAGTCCAGGTCCAGGTTGGGCTGAAAGGGGATACCCGACTGCTTGCCCCGCCAGTGGCCTGCCCACCTCTCACTCCCGCGCCCTTACCTGCCACCAAGGCCTCTCCGCTTCAGCATCAGCAGGCACCTCCACCCCGTAACACTGCAGGGCCAGGTAAAGGATGGATGCAGCAATATGCTGAGGGGGGTGTTGCAGGCACAGAGGCCCGTGGTAGCTGTCCCGCAGCAAGGCCCAGGCTGCCACAGCCACTGGGGTCCGATCCCAGCTGTGCCGGTTCATCCAGTGCTTCAGGGACAACAAGTAGTGGAGAAGGTACTGCAGAAAGAGAACAGCAAGTGTCAGCGCTGGCTGAAAACCCAGGGGCTCCGCTTGTGAGCAGCATCTCTCACAAAAGCCCTTCCTTTCAAAAAGGGATCAGAGCTTGTGGCAAAGCCATGGCAGATGCTCTTCGAAGGCCATGTCCCTTGCTTCAGCCCCACTGGCATCTGGTCCCATGATTCAGTCCCTTGGAGCTAACAACACAATCTCACAACTTTTCCCCACTTTGTCCTCACGTGTGTGTGGCTCTCCAGCATGGAGGTCCCCATGGTTTAGGAAAAAAACCTGGATGACTCCTGAACACCAGGGACACTGTGGCCCTCAGGCACAACCTGAGCCCAACTAATGATTGAGAACGGTGGAAGCCACAGCTTCCCCAGCCCCACTGAAGACCACCTGGCCACTTGGTAGTGGAAAAATCTCTACACAACTCTTCAAAGCAAAATAGGTGTTGCTTTTATTCTCACAATAACCCTGGAAAACAGATGAAACTGGCAAGCTATTTGCCCAGTGAGCTTCATGACTTGTGAGGGATTTGAACTCAGGTCTCTCCTGCAAGCCCAGTACTTTATTCATGCCACCACACTGGCTTTTGCATTCCTACATCCTGCTGCCCCAGGGTGCAATCCTACTGCACCTGCTCTCAACCATGGAGAAGGGCTCCAAAGTCAGGAGTGCTGGCTCCCAGCCAGCCTGGGTTCATTCTCCCACCACTTGGGGAACGAGTGTCGCTGGGTACCATCTTTCCTCCCCGCTACTATGTCTGGCTTCCCTTCTCTGGCCAGAACTGTGACTTCTGATCTGTTCCTCCTAGTCTAACCCTCTGCAGTCTGTTCCCATCTGGAAGGTGGAAGCAGAACCCAGAGGCTTGGGGTGCAAGGAACAGTTCCTCCAGGTGGGAGGAGAGTCGTGAAGGTGTAGCCCTTTGCCTCCCAAGCAAGTCATGCACCCCGTTTGCACCCTGAGCCACCACACTGAGCAGCCCGCACCTTATGGGGGTGCTGGAAGGAGACACGGAAACACAGCACCCGCAGCATGAGGAGCTCACACTGGACAATGCTGTCTCTCAGCTCCCAGAAATGCATGTCCAGTTCCAGGGGGTCACTTCGTGGGTGCAAGTACCTGTGGGGAAGAGGAAAAATTCTGGGGGTTTATGGGGTTCCTTCTTGCAGGTGACAAATTAAACTGATTTTTCTCTTTCTCTGAACACCCAAAGAAAGCTGCATGCAAATGTCTTACAGAGGGAGGCGTTCCTTCTAAGCCTGAACAATCTTCTATGGAAATCTTGTGGAAAGCCAAATCCCTTGCCTAGAATTCTGAATGGGGCTACAGCCTTTGTTCCCCATAAATAGTAGATTTATCAACTACAGCTGTTAGTTGATTAATTGGTGGGGGGACACTTTTAATCAACAAGAAGAAAGCCTAATTGATAAAGCATTTATTTCACTTTTTAAGTCAGTTTTCTCTTTAGTCTGGCTGATGGTTGCAGCAAGGGGTCCTTTTTTGTTTATGCCACATGGGCTGTTCACATTGGGGTTGACCTACAAATTTTACTATACGGGGCAAATGTCTGCACTGCCACTTGTGAATAAACTTTGACATAAGCCAGTCAAGAGGATAACTGGATTTAAGCAGTTCAGAAAAGCAAGTGGGGATGTGTATGTCTTTAACCAAATTAAAAGAGGGATGGTTTTGTTATTCCTTGCTCTTGCAAGCACACCCACCCACTGTGGAAAGCGGAGGGTACAATGGCAAGATGAGTGAGAAGGGGCACAACTGTATAATCCCTCATACCATATATCCTAAGAGCAAACTCAGTTCTCCAAGTATGCCTCCTTATGTAGGTACAACACCACTATTCATGCACAAGAAGGAGGAATCAGCAGGCTTGGGGAAACCCCAAGGTCTGCAGAAGTACAAAAAAAGTAAATTAGGAAGGGACTCCCTCCAAAAAGCCCAATGGCTAAGGAATGGCTGTTGGGGGTGAGAGATGCCTTATTCTGCATCCATGTAGATACTCCTAATACAACTAAGTCCAGCACTCACACTCGGTCCCCATTACCTGTGGCTGACATTGATGATGTCCCTTGTCCGCAGGTGCTGCTCTTCTACCTTCCCCGCTAGGTAAAGGGCAGCCATAGCTACCAAGTAGGGATCATAAGGTTCCAGAGGCACCTCCATAAAGAACCGGTGGTAAATGGTGCATGCTGTGGCAATAGGGACAGAGCGCAAGCCCAGTTTCACACCTGTCAATGGAAAAGAGAATCAGCAAGGCGAGGATCAGGGACTGTGGGGGGAAGCAAAGTGCAGGGCCCCTTGACTCACAGGTGGCTTGGCCACAAAGCAGAGGGCAGAAGAGGGAGAGGGCAAACTAACAAGGTTGCGGTGAGGGAAAATCCACTGGGAAGTTCTCCTGCGCAAACCTCTCTAAAATGAATGGGAGCTGTGCAAAACCATGCGCAGATCCAATTCCTTTCAGTGATGCAGACTCAGATTTTTTTTCCAGTGGATTACATCCCATTTTAACCATTGGGAGGAAGGGGCTTTCAGATTTTCTGCCTGTAGGCACCTAAATGTCGCTTCCACCCTCAATATGCCTACGGGCTCCCCCTTCCCTCAATCAGGGCAGATTTCCTCCTAAACAATATTTCTTGATTTTCCTTGACGTTTTAGCTTCCGTTCTAAAATAAAGCAACCAGCCTTTTCCTTTTGGAGATATAAGACAAATTATTCAGACAATGTTTTTACCCCAGCCTGCCTCCACCACCTTTCAGTATTCCTGTGAGTGGAAAAGTAGCGACACTATGCAATTTATTTTAAAAAACAAAATGTCATTGAGCTTAACAATTTATTACAGTTAACTGAAAACAGCATTAATTTTAAAAGAGCATACTGCTTGAATTGTTTCCTGTTTCTCGTTGACTTACAATGCCGCCCGCCAACTCCTCCATTTCACAGCTCTAGGCTTGCCTCCAACCCAACCAGGCAGGACCCTCTACCCTCCAAGCCACAAAGATTGCCACACCTGGTCCTGTGTCTCCTCAAATCACCTTTCCCCTTCCAACATAACCCTCCTTTCTCACAGGGATTGGGGCACTACTAACCAAGCGTTCCTCAGCTGCTCCAAAATGCAGAGCCCAGCACCCCTCTCACCTGCCTCCATGATGAACCTGCAGACTTTGAAGTGTCTCCTGGCATCGGCAGATACCTGACCGGCCTCTGACAACCCAGCAGAATCCATGAAGGTTGGTGTGTTCCAAAGAGTCTGCAGAAACAAAAAGAACCCAAAACCGCCTTAGGAAACGCCCCTGGGAAACGTCCTAGGCAAAGCCCCTTGCTCCCAGTAGGATGCTGCTCTTTGAGTCCCATTCCTTTGACTGACAGTCAGCTGCTACCACCTGCCCCGCTCCCTAAGGCCATGGCAGTCTAGCAAGAGTTGCATGCTCAGGCTGCACTGAATTAAGGACAGATATGGAGGGAAGAGACGCAGGTGGCGCTGTGGTGTAAATCACAGAGCCTAGGGCTTGCCAGTTGGAAGGTTGGCGGTTCAAATCCCTGCAACAGGGTGAGCTCCTGTTGTTCGGTCCCAGCTTCTACCAACCTAGCAGTTCAAAAGCGCGTCAAAGTGCAAGTAGATAAAGAGGTACTGCTCCGGCGGGAAGGTAAACGGCGTTTCCATGCGCTGCTCTAGTTTCGCCAGAAGCGGCTTAGTCATGCTGGCCACATGACCTGGAAAAACTGTCTGCAGACAAATGTCAGCTCCCTTGGCCAATAAAGATGAGCACCGCAACCTCAGAGTCATTTGCGACTGGACTTAACTGTCAGGGGTCCTTTACCTTTACCTTTTTATGGAGGGAAGTCCATCTCCGTCTAAAAGCAAAACATTATCTAAAACAGCTGGGGGGGGCACTATTTATAACTCCTGTCAAGAGGAGCACCTAATACTAGCGCCCATGCTCATAGCAAGTTGTAGTGCAAGGAGGACAGGATTAAATGGAAACGGCATCCAGAAAATGCACTCCTTTGATGCCGCATTACAAGATCGTGCTTGTTCCTAACATATGGTAAGGCAACACTTTATATGCACACACTAAGAGAAGGGATGCAGCTCTGGCCTCCTTCCACTGAATCAGCGGTGTGGGTGGGAGGGGGTGTTGGAGAACCCCCAGAACAGCACAAGGGAGGAGGAGGGAAGATGAATCTGCCATGCAAGCCGAACTGGAAGAGTGCGACACTGATATTCCTCCCACTGCAAACAAGTCAGAGGAGTTCCCAGCAGGACATTGTGAAAGTATCTGTATAGGCCAGTGAGGAAGAACCACTAGGCTACAGGCTGGATCAGGCCCATGGCACCTCTGCCAAGGCCACACTCCTCCTCCTCCTCCTCCAACGTCAGAGCAGGGAAAACCTCACCCACAGTTCGGCAGAGGCGGGATTCATGGGTGATGTTCCTCAGGATTGCTGGGGTGGGGGAGTCTTAAGCCTTCACTTCCCCATCCAATAAAAATGAGTTAAGAAAAGCTAAGAGCAGTGTGCGTGGGATTTGGAGGGGGAGGGCGTTAAACCTGCCCTCCCTCCCCATCCTGATGATACATCTTCGTGGGGGGGGGGCAGGTGATGTGTCTTTCTATGTAAGTGGGGGAGCTCCTGCGAGAGAATATGGCTCTGGAAGGCAAGGGAGGGAGCATGTGCATATATGCACATATATAAGCACACATATATGTGGATATATATATTGGCAGCCACTCTCCTCCTCCAGCTATCTTTTCTACTCTAGAGGAAGTATACACACTCAGAATCAACAACCGTGAATCAGAACGGAAGAAGAGCTCTGCCGGATCATGTCAATGGCCTTTCCAACCCAGCATCCTGTTCTCACCTTGACTGACCAAGATGCCCCAATGGGAAACCCACAATTCATTAATGCCAGGACTGTTTAAAGGCAGGGATGGAGGAACCTGTGGTACTGCTGGGACACCCCAAAGCCCCAGCCGATTTGAGCAACAGTAATAGATCAGGGGAGTTGCATCCAGCAACACTTCTTAAGGTATCTCCAAAAATGGGTTCTCCAGTCAGTGAAGGAAGTGGAGTGGAAGGAAAGATGAGCGCAAGAAAGGCACACCATGCCCAGCCCCTGAACCATGGAAGCAAAGTCCCTCTGGCATTGCAGTGCTGCGGCCTACACAGCAGCACCCAGAGTCTGCAAAGTTCAGCCCAGCTGGTGCCAATCTATTTTGCACGCTAGGAAGGCGAAGTATGTCCACCCAATTTTTTTGGTTGCTCACCTTGATTTGTCAAAAAATAACATGTCTTGTACAAATTATAACATCCTTCAAAATATAAAATACAAACGTAAAATGTGATCAGAACTTTGTAAGATACAACGACGGTCTTTCTGCATAAGACTGCGCCCCTCGAGAGGTCTGCGCCCTGGGCGGCTGCCCGGCTGCCCTAAGGATGGCGCCGGCCCTGCAGAGCCCACCCCCCCGCCCGGGGCTCGGCCGGGCCCGGAGCCTCCCCGGTTTCTATCTGCACAAAGGAAAGGAGAGCGCAGGAGCCCCCCCTCGCCCTCGCCCCCCTCCGGGCCCCGACCCACCCCGGGCACTCGCTCGCCTCCGCCGACCTGCTACTGGCGGGAGCCGAGGCGCGCAGCTGGCGGCGCGGGAGGCCGCGGAGCAGGCGCCGCCGCGCGGGGGGGGGAGGAGGAGCCCGGCCCGGCCGCGCGCTCCAGCCGCTGCGTGGCGCCTCCGCGCGGACCAAAGGCAGCCGAGCCGGCGCGCAGCTCCCTGGCCCCGTCGCCCCCAAGCGGAGCCGGGCCGGAGGCGCGCGCCAGGAAACGTCCTCTCGGGCGCGGCGCGCTCTTCCTGCTCTCCGCCCCCCGGCCGGCCTTCCCTTCCTCGCCTGGGCGGAGACTGCTTTCCCGCCGAGGCTTCCCACGCGCCGGAGCCCCTTCCAGGCGCAGCGGTGCCCTCGCCGGATGCTGCCCCGGGCGCGCTTCTTCGGCGCAGCGCCGCACCGACTGGGCTCCGCGGGGGAACACGACCTCGCCCTCCGCCTCGCCTCCGGGGCTCGGGGAAGCAAGGGAAGCGGAGGCCTGAAGCTCTGGCCCGGGCAGGTTGTTCCGTGAGCAGCAGGAAAACACAAACACCGCGGAAAGAGCTTTTGGAGCTTCCAGGTTCCGGGAAGGACTCGCGAGGGCTCCGGGAACGGGGCAGAGCCAACTCGCCCTTTCTTTCTTTATTTCCCCGCCACCCGCATAAACCTGTGGTCGTGCAAGTGTAAGATGCGAGTTACCTGTACCTGAAAAGAGCCGTGGCGTGTGTTTTACAACGATTCCCCACGAGAGGGTGCCGGTTGAAAATTAATCTGGAATCAAATGGCCTGGCGGATGGATGAGGCTGCAGTCCGGAGTTACCCATCGCTAAGGAGGAAGCCTCCCATTGGGCACAGTGGGATTTACTTCTGAGTAAATAGCTAAGCAGCAGCGAACACTAGACCTAAGCCTAAGCAATGCAACTGAAGCAACATGTTTGCTCTGCCTCCAGTCACGTCCTCTTGTTTTCCTTTCCCCCCCCCAAAAATTATTACATTTTCCACAATTATAATACTTATGGACCAAACAAAACACAAAGAAGAAAAAGAAAAACAAAAAAGACAGCATAAGAAAAAACAGTATACAGTGGTGCCCCACAAGACGAATGCCTCGCAAGACGAAAAACCCGCAAGACGAAAGGGTTTTTCGGTTTTTGCGTCGCTTCGCTAGACGAATTTCCCTATGGGCTTGCTTCGCAAGACCTCTTGCGGGACCTCTTTTAAATGCTGGCGGTGGGGAGCAAAGCCTTTCCCCCCCCCCTCCGGACTTCAGAAGAGGTCCAGGAAGGCCGACGGGGGCCGAAAGGCTTTGCTCCCCACCGCCAGCATTTTAAAAGCGGTCCGGGATTTTTAAAAGCGGTCCGCCAGCATTTTAAAAGCTCCCCCCTGCCTGCCTTCCCGGGAGAGCGGAAAAACGCGCTGCAATTCTCCGCTCTCCCCGACGGCTTTTGAAGGCAGGCGGGGGGAAGCAAAGACTTTTGCCCCCCGCCAGCCTTCAGAAGAGGTCCAGGACCTCTTCCGAAGGCGGGTGGGGGGCAAAAGTCTTTGTCCCCCCTGCCTGCCTTCCCGGGGGCTTTTAAATCGCCCCGGAACTGTCCCTGGGCGATTTAAAAGCCCCCGGACGGCTTTTGAAGGCAGGCAGGGGGGAGCAAAGACCCTTGCCCCCTGCCAGCCTTCAGAAGAGGTCCAGGACCTCTTCTGAAGGCTGGCGGGGGGCAAAAGTCTTTGTCCCCCCTGCCTGCCTTCCCGGGGGCTTTTAAATCGCCCCGGGACAGCGGAGAATGTCCCGGGGTTTTTTAAAATGCTGGCGGGCGGCAGCGAAGCCTTCGCTGCCGCCCGCCAGCATTTCAAAAAACCCCGGGACAGTGGAGGCTGTCCTGTGCGATCTTAAAATGCTGGCGGGCGGCAGCGCTGTTGCCCACCAGCATTTTAAAAAACCTCGGGACAGCGAAGAAGTCCTCTGCTGTCCCAGGGTTTTTTTAAAATGCTGGGGGTGGGAAGAAAAGCCCTTGTCCGCCCCCCCCCAGCCTTCAGAAGAGGTCGGGGGACAGACTGTCCCCGGACCTGGTCTGAAGGCGGTTTCCATAGGAACGCATTGATTGATTTTCAATGCATTCGTATGGGAAACCGTGCTTCGCAAGACGAAAAACTCGCAAGACGAAAGAACTTGCGGAACGAATTAATTTCGTCTTGTGAGGCACCACTGTAGTGCATTACCAAAAATATATAACCAACACCACAACATATATAAAAAATAGGGAAAAGAAGAAGTCGCCCTCTTGCTTTCCTGTTTATCTTATAATACAAATCACAGCCCAGTTGGTAGAGTATGAGACTCTTAATGTCAGGGTTTGAGGTTTGAGCCCCACATTGGACAAAATATTCCTACACTGCAGGGGGTAGGACTAGATGACCCTCATGGTTCTTTCCAACTCGACAATTCTATGATTCATAGAACTCTGCACTTGGAAGGGACACAAAGTGTCATCAAGTCCAACCCCTGCAATGCAGGAATCACAGCTAAGTAAATATTAGACTGTAAAGTACCATGCACATTGATGACAATTGTTATAAGAATTCTAAGGTTTAAGGTCTCAAATACAGAATCAATGTTCATAAATGTACAAGGCAAACATATATAAACCACATCTCTGAAATAGTACAGGAGAGCAATCCTGAAGCCATTTTGACTCTCCCAAATTGACCTCAAGTATTTCTCTGCAAGGAGGAAGGAAATGGGTAAAGCTTTCCAATTGTTTTTGGACTGTAGGGGCTTACACCTCCCTGCAAAAACAGTCTGGCAAGTATCTGTTAAGCTGAGCAAACTATCAATATGTGTAAGAGGTTCAGTAACTAAAGTATTTACCATCTCAAAAGAATGGCCAGACTACCCAGAAAATGCAATCAATCAGGTAAGGCATTATCTGGTATCCTGGCAGACAGGAGAGAAGCAACACACTCCTATTTCTGCTGGAGACCGCCTCTTTCTGTGACGTAGGTATGATGTTTTGGGGGTGGTCTTGGGTTACAGGGTGGGCAATTTCAAAAGTCTATAGGGGCTTGCGCACCATTGTTCTGGGTCTCTCCCACCTCCTTGCAAGGAGGGGAGGGAAGTTTGTTGCAACAGAAAAATAAAGATCTGCCTTGCTTTCTATAGATCTTGGCCTCCGTCCATTCATCTCTGACTGATCACGGACTTAGGGGGACTCAGTCCCTTGGGAAGTTGGGCAGCAAAAGCCAAACCCCCTATTTTTTCTATACCATAATATACATCAGAGCCAGCTGATCTTGGTTTTCTTGATGGCATCTGTCTGTCTCAGGAAGAGTGTGCCATTGGGGGGCAAAGTCAACCTGTTGAAAAGTTACAGCTCCTGCTGTGGCTGTTGAGACCAATGCAGGAGAGGCCTATTTTGTTGCAGCTGGGGCAGACGAGGGCATCCAGTTGTGCACAATGGTGTTTCTACAGGAAAACACATGGCGTTTACCCTATTGGAAGGCTCTGGTCAGTTTCAGCACAGTTGTCAGTTTGCAACCCTTTAAAGCTGAGAATGGGGCTTTTCCTGTCTCTCTTCTATCTGGTGCTGCCATTCACACACTTCTTCGCCAAGCAGGTTGGTAGGGTGGGGGCTGGGAGTTGAGACAAATGATAGAAGCCGGTGAAAAAAAATGGATGGGAGAGCCCACGACTGCCTCACCAGCCCCAACCCCACCCAGCCTCCAATGGAGTTCTCCAATGAAGCCTGGAAAAAAGGAAATGTCCTGGATTCATGCAGACTGCTCAACTCATGGCTGGTTGCACATTTTCAATGTCTGCATTTGTACTGCAGTGACTGGGGGTCTGAAACAACATTTGGGAGGATATCCTTTTCGTTAGAAGGCTGTTGAGGAACATGCCTCCAAGGTTCAAGTCTCTGTCACAGTGAAAAAGTCCTGCGGCATCTGAAAAATCAAGCAGTTTATTGTGACGTGCACTTTCAAATCCATAGTCAAGAGTCGATTTCACAAAGTGCAAATTATTAACATATAAATACAAATTTACTAAGCCTAACCTAACTTTCACCAGATACATAGAGTAAATTGGAAGAGCACACTGGGCACTGAGGTACACCAGAAGAAAAAACCCAGTGAACAAGATTTAAAGGTAACAGAAGTGCAAGGAACACATTCAGATAGCAAGATAAAAGCCACAAACAAAACATGACCTACATTTTCTGGAACATCAGAGCTTGAATACTGTGTGCCACAGCAAATAATGCTGTGGCCTTGGCCTTGTGAAACCTGGTTTCAAAATCCAACTCAGCCACAAATCCTACATATTATCTTTCAATATCTGTAGGTCATTTAGGGGGGGAAATGTACGTAAGTTATTATGATGGTGTAAATTAAGGAAAGGGTTTATTGGCTTGTTATTCTTCGTTTTGCTTTGTGATGTATTCTTGTGTATTTTTATGTTGTGAACTGTCCTGTGATCTGTGGTTGAAGGGCAGTACTGTATAGTAGTAGTAGTAGTAGTAGCAGCAGTACAACAACAACATTCAGAGGCTGAAGTTGTTTAGAACCTCAGAACAGAATTTTGAAACCACAAGGAGCAGAAAGTAGCTTAGCTTAGTTTATAGTAAATGAAGCTTCCTTAAAGGTGAATTCTAACAAGGCTAACATATTCTCAGGTTTTCCTGTGTTTTCCTCAATATCACACAGCCCTGATGGTTAACAGTTTATATTCACCTGAGGTATTCCAATAAAGAATGTGGAAATCTTCCACTATATTAAAATATTAAAACCTGTGCTTTGTGTCTTAGATTATGTGTTCTAAGTATCTAAGACTTGCAGTAGCTGAAAACCAGTGTTGATATATTGGGGGGGGGCAGAGAGGATCCGTCCCCCTTGCCTTTTGTGACGGCTTCTTTGGTTGCTTTTAGAAGAGGGGAAATGGTGGTGAGTCAAGGGTGGGGCACCTGAACTTCTTTTAAATCCCCTTTACCTCCCCTCTCCCATTTGAACATCCTGCTTGAATCTCATTAACATGGGGGGGGCGGGGAGCGGATTAAAACTTCTCTTTAGCACCCTTGCCAGAAGCCACATCATGCCAAGCTGCAGTGTGGTGCGAAGGAGCCATGAGTTGGCACCTGCCCAGTTCCATACTGTTGTACTCCCATCAGTAATTGATACTCGGCAGCTTGCACTGCTGGTGTGCAGAACGCTACAACCTTGACAGAAATGTTTCATACACATCATCTCCAGCTACTACCTGGGTCAGAAGAGCAGAGGGAGGCGTTGCTTGCAAGCCGGCCATCTCCCAGGCTGAGCTCCGTCTGAATTCAGTGAGAAAGAGCAGCACGAGCACTTAACACAGGGAAAACTCTGGGCATGAGACTGCTGCCACAAGCAACAGAATGAATTGACCCTTCAGAGAGATGCATCGTGAGGGTTTTGCTGAGTGCTGAGAAATCAGGATAAACATAGTGGGAGCTACTTTTGCATTTTAGCAGAAATATATTTAATTCTAGGCCAGTGACAGACAATAGTTTTTTAAAACTTGAGAGAACTGCACTCATGTGGTGTGCTACTCACATACGCCTTTTGTTCCACAGTAGTCTCTTGTATGCCTCCTTCCGGAAACTCTTGCAGCCAAGCTGGTGCCAAATGTATTGCTCTGCTTTCCTTTGGACCACATCAGTGAGGCCGAGAGAGGGGGTCTTGTTGTCTGGGCTGCCCAGGACCCCCATACACTCTGCCCAAGCGTGCACCACAGGGAGGTTCCTTTAGTGCTGCTATCACAGCAAAAACAATGCAGGAGGTAGCAGTTACAAGTTACTGGTCTCTGCAGCCACAGCAGGTGCTGTGATTCTCCAGTGGTATTACTTCACACACAGAGAGACACGCCAAAGTGTAGTACTCCATTGTCTCTTAAGACAGGCGGATGCCAACAACAACAAGTCCCTGGTCAAACAAGTTTTGCATGCTTTTGAAACAAGATCCGATCTGCCAAATCTGTTTACCAGGGGGTAGCTGATGAACCTTCATTGCTTTGACAATGGAATGAGGTGGTAAAGAAGATTTCAAGTTTCTTGTAAATTACATAAAGGAAGTCGGAGAAGGATGGGGAATAAACAAGGTGAGGCTGGAGACGGCTTTCTTTTGTTGGGGTTCCTACTTCATGCCCGCAATTTAAAATGATAACACCACTTTGCAGAGTTGTTTGCTTTTCTAAGCTACATGTTGTATATCAGTTGGCTGAAGGTGTTCCTAGTTCTTGCCTTAAAGTTCAGTGTGCTTTGCAAGTTGAACCTATGCAGTCAGAAGTAAGCACTACTGAGTTCAGTGCAGTTCACTGCCAGGAAATTATGCACAGAGCCACAGTTGGGCCTCATGGATGATCAGGGATGTAAATTCATGTCTCCTGGATCAACACAGCTCCCTGGATTTTGGACTTTCCTTGAGGTTGTGGCAATGGGAGTTGCCATGGCATATGTGGCAATGAATTTCCTAAGTGCTGCCTTTGAACAGAGGTTCCCACATTGTTCCAGATGCTCAGCCCTACCCTCTTGCCTCAGAGGGAGCTGTTGCCTGGCAACTGCCGGAATGGGAAGATGCACCTCCATCATGAGCTGAGCAAGGTCCAGCTGTCCAGCACCCGTCCTATGCCTAGAAGGAGGCTTTGCTACCTACTAGGCAGAAGCCACATGGCAGCCAAAAGGAAGACCAAGGCAGGAAATGCTTGCTGACTAATCCTGGCACCACAGAGACACTCTGGCATTAATGTCCCTCATACTAGACCTGGATGTGATTTTTATTGAGATTTTTTTTGCAGTTTGAGAGACCCTCAGGATTATAAAGTGGCAACAAAACTATTCTAAATTAAATACAGGCTGAAAATAGAAAGCTGGGGTTCGGCTTTTAACTCTACGACAGAGATGTATTACCAGATCAAGGAATTTGTTTTACTAGATTATCTGTATGACTCATTGAGGGGAACAGAGCCACATGCTACTGAAGAAGGCAACCCCCTTCCCTCTGATGGTGGGGGGTGGGCTTTTAGCGTATCAATAATGTTATGAGAGAGAGAGAGAGAGAGAGAGAGAGAGAGAGAGAGAGAGAGAGCGCGCACACAAATTCATCATTTCAGTGCCAATGCTCATATAGTCAAAGGGGCACCATCCATGCAAAACCCACAGTTCCTGGAAATAGAAACAAAATATTTAGAAAATAATCCAAAAAACAAAGACTGAGCATTCTTAGTGGTCACAGAACGTTGAATGACTGCTGTGGGGGAAATGGAATGTAGTATTTCCCCAAAGGGATGCAGGTGGCACTGTGGTCTAAACCACTAGGCATAGGGCTTGCCGATCAGAAGGTCGGTGGTTCGAATCCCCGCGACAGGGTGAGCTCCCGTTGCTCTGTCCCAGCCAGTGGCGTAGCGTGGGTTGTCAGCACCCGGGGCAAGGCAAGTAATTTGCGCCCCCTAACCCGTGGATTTGCGCCCCCTAACCCGTGGATTTGCGCCCCCTAACCCCCAGATGTTGCGCCCGGTGCGGCCGGCCCCCCCTGCACCCCCCACGCTACGCCACTGGTCCCAGCTCCTGCCAACCTAGCAGTTCGAAAGCACGTCAAAGTGCAAGTAGATAAATACATACTGCTCTGGAGGAAAGATGATTGGTGTTTCCATGCGCTGCTCTGGTTCACCAGAAGTGGCTTAGTCATGCTGGCCACATGACCCGGAAAAACTGTCTGGGGACAAACGTCGGCTCCCTTGGCCAGTAAAGCGAGATGATCATCGCAACCCCAGAGTCATTCACAACTGGACTTAACTGTCAGGAGTCCTTTAACTTTTATTCCCCCCCCCCCCAAAAGAGCATGGCTGACTGAAGAGGAACCTTTTTGGCCCAGTGGGCCAGATCTTCATCAACCCCTACCCTGTGAGCCAACTTTGACAGATAGACAGAACCATCCCACCTCTCAGTCATCTGACATCATCTGAGTTCCCACAGGGAACTTGCTCATGCACCTGAACAAAGAAAGACTGAACTCCCTGCCCCTCAGCTGATGCGCAGGAAGGTCAATCCTGTTTTCCACGGGGTGCAGCTGATCCAGCCCCTTGCCTGACATCACTTTGACATCAAGGGCGGGGCCTGCAGGGGAAACAACCTTACAGGTGAAATGGGGAGGCCTAGAGGGTCAAAACTGGCCTGTGGGCCAGATGTTCACCACCTCTCTGCAGAGCTTTGCAAAGAGCCCCGAGGAAAGAACCTTGTAAGGCTGGTTTCTAGTCCTAAGGTTTTCTTATTACGTTTGTATATCACCTTTCCTGCAGGGACATTGAGCCGTGTGCTACTGAAGAAAGCAGCCGGTATCAGAACTGCGTCTTTATATCAAGTGTGAGGAAACTTTTTCAGCCCAAAGGCCACATTTCCTCACGGAGAGCCTTCTGAGGTCCACACTGCTGTAGCAGCCAAGGCCAAAGGGAAGAAAGGCAGCAGCAATGGATGGGACTCTCACCTTCGTACTGCAGGTTCCATTTCAATCCCATGGAAGCCAGAGTGTTTGCTGCATGTGCGTCTTTCTGAGGCAAGCAAGACGAATTATCCCAGTTCAAGTGTGGAGCAGATTCAGAGGGAGAAACCCATGTAAAGCCGAGGTTGGTGGGCTTGCAATCTAATGAACAAAAGGGGCCTGTGGACAGAGGCTGGTGAGGCATCCCCTCGCCTGCCATATTTCACATGGATCCAGCCCCTCTCACATGTGGCGTCACAGCTCCTTGGATGGTCAGCCATGTTGGGTTGATCAAAGAAAGCAAGCTTTTGAGGTGCATGGAGCTGTTTGGCATTGTAGCATCCCAAAGCTTGTTAGTGTTTGTTCTCTAGAAGGTCGCATCCATGTTGTTGCGGAAGCTGTCTATAAATGCAAAAAGGCATCTAGAGCTGAAGCAGTAAGAGGAGATGTAGGCAGCAGCCATTCTAGACGTATTAAGCCTGGTGAGACTCTGCATTCATGATTCCCAACCTTCATTCCATCTGGCCGTTGCAGCTAAAGCTACCAAGCCATTTTCTCTGATGTGCTACATTTGCCACAAAATAATGCACTGTCTGAAGAACCACAGCGCTATGTGTGTATGTGCACACACAACAACCACTCCCACCATAGGGAGGTAAGCTAAAACAGTCTCCCCCCACTTCCCGTTACCGTGGTTTCCATTCACATGTGAGCCATCAGTTTGTGACTAGAAACTTTTTTTCCCTGGGCTGGGGGAACATGGAGAGAACAACTTATTATTTGCTACTGTTTAGCTAGGATCTATGCTGATTTCCAGCAGCCTTCATGGGGGTGGGGTGGGCAGGGAACAGCCTAAGAATCAATCAGACCCATTAGGAGTATGTCAAGTAGCGAGCCTTTTAAAAGTCTCAGGTATCACATCTCCTTGAAGTCACCGCTGATCATCAGGGAAGCGGGCAGAATGCTAACTGCAAATTGGGTTTGGGGGGGGGGAGGGAGAGAGAAGACATTGCAGGTCATGGGGAAGAGAAGGCAAGGAAGCAGAGATGTTTTCAGACCACCACGTACTCCTCTCAGGATCATTTGTCCAAATTTAACAGGGTCAAACAACAGTCCAGGTGGCCATGGATGAGCTCTCCTTGCCTGACCCAGGCAGGGCCATCCCTACCATTAGGCACAGTGAGAAAAGCACCTTGGGCAGCATTTATAGTTGCATATATTTCCAAGTTTCCCACAGTCTGACTGCACCAGTGGGTAGAGAGGGGAAGTAGGTGTCCATTTGACTTACTGTTTCAAATCAGATTGGACCTGGTTTGGTGGGAACTGCAAAACAGACGTGTATTGCGGCTAACGTTGTGTGTCTGCGGCCTCACAAGGCAGCAGTGGGAGCGTGCTGGACGCAGAGTAAGCAGGAATGTGTACACAGCCGCCCTCACATGCTCCTATCCATTTCTTTATCCAAATAAGCAAGGATACATTCTGGTCAGACCAACATATTTGGGCTGTGAAGCACAGGAAGTGGGACGTGTGGCCTGGGGACACTTCCAAGGGCCAAACAGAGAGGCGTGGAGGGCCACAGTCTACCCTGTGACTTTTAAGCTAGCCTGCTGCCCTTGTGTGCTAGGGAGGACATCAGCCTAGTCACCAGTGTTGAAGCAAGATTCAACCACCAACACAGTCTGGAATGGGGAGGAGATATCACCTTGTCTTTCACCTCAGGTAGCACAATGTCTTGGGTGGACCTTGCAGATAGCTGCCCATCCAAATATACAAGTCCAAATGGTTTAGAATAGAGGTCAACTATTGGAGGTGCTGAATCTGAGAGATGTTCCTAGCTCTTAAAAGATAAGGAGGTGTGAAGAAATTGGCTTCCTTTGCAATGGAGCTTTTCTGACAGGCCACTGAAGAGGACAGATGTATTGGCCTGTGGCCCCCCTCCTTCTAAATGACCCTTCAGGAAATTTTGTTGTTGACCAGAGGTCTACAGGACCATCTTAGGCACATCTGAGTTCAATGTGGCTTACCTCAGAGTGGGTAAATGGGTATAAGTGCAGCCTTTTAGAGACTGTACTATCTTTATTTCACAACAGAACCACTGAATAATGCAGTTGGCTCTGCAATAGGATGCTGATTCACATGTGCTTGACCTTTTCTTTTCTTTTTTGCATGGCTTGGAGATCTGCTCAACCTGTATGTGAATGTATGCAAACACAAACCATATACCACAGAATGTCAGTAATTGTTCAGCCAGTGACAGACTTTGCCTCTCATGCTCCACTGTGCAGAGCTGTAGTGGCGCCCCCTGCAGCACAGCCCCCAGTGTGGCCAAACTGGTCGCACAATTCTCAAACCGCTTCTGGTACAGTGACCTCTTTCCCAAGGAAACCAGACCGGGTGAATGGACTGCAAGGCCAGGACATCTCAGCACTTTGAAAACTGGACAGGAGTCTACACAGCCATTATGACATGTAATTTTTCCAGCCTCAAAGGCTTTCAAACTATGAATTGACTTTCCCTTGCCAGGAAAAATAAATTTAATAATCTGTGATTCAGAAGTACTGAGACTTTTAAATGAAAATCCCTGCCTATCCTATTTTTGGAGGTTATTTGGGGACATGCTATGTGAGAATGAGAACAGAAAGAGAACTTTTCCAAATATGAAATTAGAAACTGTTGTGCATATAGAATTAAAGGGGGGGATTACGTTGAGCTGTTCTTAAGTACATTTCCTGTCACTGAAAATACGCTGTATTCAAGAAGAGCACCATCTTGGTTAAAATGTCAATTGGGAGCAGAGGGGGAGGAATATAAGCAAGGTAGCCAAGACACAAGGGGGGGGGGGAGCAAGCACTATGGGATGGGATACAGTGTGGTTTACAATTGCATTATGTCTGGCCTCTTAGTTATTGATTTTTCTCCTTTTTCTATTTATAGCAGCCTCACTCAGTGTCAAATCTCTTTCAGCGGTCACCGGCTCCAGCAGAAAGAGGGCTGAGAAAGGAGGCAACGAAGGCAGACAGCTGGGAGGGGGCCGGGAAGAGACTTGGGCTGTGCAAGGAGAGCACAGCTTGTAGTGCCAGCGGGAAAGAGCACCAGCCACAACGATGGCACCATCAGCACCATCATCTTAAATAAGATGGACAGTTCCACCTCCACATTCATACAGGTTCTCTCAAGAGCCAAGATGGCTGCACTCCAGCTAAGTGTATAAACTATAAAATCAAGTATACAAAGCTAAAATCATTGCATCCTGACAAGCAGGAGCAGCATGGCTGGGTGTGGGCCTGTGGCTATGTGCTTAAGGACACCGCTCCTGTAATTCTGCTGCACCATCCGCTTGCCCTTTAGAAATTACAGAATGCAATGTAAGCAAAGTCATACTATGACTATGTGACTGAATCCCACCTGAAAATAGCAGCAGTCTGAAGCACCCTCTGAGAAACAGCTTTGTCACTTCCAGATGAACATTCATTCTGATTTGTTTGCAGGGAGGTTAGACAATGCCACATCAAGCAAATGTTATCCTACACTTATTCTGTCACTTCCCAGATTGCAAAAAGCCCACTTTGGGAGAGGGGTTATTGGGCAAGAGTTTGAAATTAATCATAACTGTGCAACCTGAATTTGCTGGCATGTGATTGAAACCCACCTAAAAACAGAGACAGCCTGGGAATGCCCTGAATTGGATAAGATTCTCCTGGATGTATGTTTTCAGGTTGTATCGAGGGATGCTGAGACTGAAAAACACACAGCAGGTTGAATCCATATATCTATAGCTATAGCTCTATCATCTATATCTGTATTTATATCTATATCTATCTATATCAGCTGTATCCAGCCTTAAGCAAAAGCTATAGATAAGGCCCCATGATTGAACACTCCCCCATGAAGAGGCCTATACAACAAACCAATTGTTTCTCCACAGACCGTATTATGTCATGTTATCTTTCTTTTCTTCACCTTGGTATAGTCTCTTGAATGACTCATGCAACACTGAATTTAAGATGATGTCATTGCTATTCTATGATGGGAGCTAAACCTTATTTAAAAATCAATGGATAGAATTATCTGTTCCTCCAGCCCCACTGAACTATCCAAGCCCACGAAGAGTTGTCAAATTGTCCCCTTTCCCGCAACATTTTCGATCTTGGGATGGCCACTTCTGCATCATCCAAAAAAGAAAAGGAAATGCAGCAGGCATGCACACACACACACACACACACACACACTCTTTGAAGGGCAACACATATTTATTAACCTATGCTAATTTATATGCCTAGGTGCCATTTTCGAAATTGGTACAACTCAAGTAAGGAAGTTTGTGACCAAGTGACCTGTCAGCCTGCTGAGTCAGCTATCCACACTAACTGTTGATGAGCCGCTCCTGTTCTCCTTCCTTATGGTCCTGTATCATTAATCCAGACTTGAAGAGAGCTGCCCTCTGCCCATCCCAGTTCTTTGTGCATGGCCTCATGGTCCAGCAGCAACCAAGATTCCAAGTCGGAAGCCATGGTGCCACAAGCTGAGGAGGGGGACCAGGTTCCTGGCTCTGGTCCTGATGGCGCTGATCAGGGACTCAGGGAACATGATGCTGGCAGGCTGGTGCAGACTAAACTGGCTCCCACAGGACCATGGCCCATAAAATCAGAGCCAGGACCTTCACAGGCACCTTCCTTCGGGCCCTAGGAATTCAGGGCCTCCCAGACTTCTTCAGCCCAAGAGTGCAGTGAACACATCAGGCAAGAGGCCATGGACAGAAGAAGCAAAGTATCTTCAGGCCAGAAGGATGCTGCCCTGACTCTCTAAGCATCTTCAGGAGCCTATGCAATCAGGGTCCCTTAAACAGGCTGTTGTGTGGACAGAGCCTTAGTCCACCCCTCCCTCTGTGCATGTGCAGGGAGAACCAGACCAGTGCTAGACATGCATTGCAAAGTGCAGTAGAAGAAATGGCTATCCCAGCCTTCATCAGCCTGGGGCTGATGGGAACTGTAGTCCAAAACATCTGGCTGGAGGGCACCTGTCTGGCAAAGGCTGGGTTAAACATTTGTGTCCCGAATATAGGTGCTTCATCAGAACGCAGCTGAGGTTTGTTTAAAGAAACAACCACCAGTTTCCGCATCCTGTTCCATAATGCCTGCCTGTCTTTCACCTGTTAAAAGTAATCCTTCCCAGTAAGAGGGAAGTGCTACTCCAATTTTAATTGAGGAAGAAAATAAAGGTGCTTTTTATATGAGAGTCTGGGAAGCATTAGGCAACTGTTTCTGATCGAAAGAAAGAAAGAAAGAAAGAAAGAAAGAAAGAAAGAAAGAGAAAGATTTAATAAAGGACATGCGACTTCTCTGACACATATCATAAATTGTGCTTTGTTTTCTGCTCTGGCTCAGCTTTGCCGAGAGTACGGGAATCACACACTGGCATCTCTTGAGTGGGTAATGGAGAAACAGAATGAACCAGCCAAGGGATGAGATCATCTGTTTATACTCACTACTTCTTCCATTAAAGTGGGGAGGGGAGGGAGGCTTTTAAAGGCTGATCGCTGGCCTGTGAAACTAGCCCTTTGTTTGTCAGGATGATTCTTGCCGTCTCTCTGCTCCTTTGTGTGTGAGCCTGACTGATGATGTGCTCCTGGCATGTCTCTCCCTTTCAAAAGAGATGGTGCCATCTGAGAGATACACTCAAAGAGACCAGCAGCATTTCAGCTAAGTAAAAGCTGCGAGGAACAGGGGAGTCATGGCTGGCTCACTGACAATTCAGCAAGGTGTTTGTGTTGAGTTGCAGACGTAATAAGAACTCTGCTGGATCAGATCAACTTCCTACCTTGTCCAGCATCCACTTTCCTTGAGTGGTCAGCCAGATGTCTAACGGACGTCTGCAGGCAGGACATGGGGGCAGCGCCCTTCTTCTCCTTCTGTGGTTCCTTAGCGACTGGTGTTTAGAGATGCTGCCTCTCATTCTGGCTGAAATTCATAGCCATCGTGATGACGAGCCATTGACAGCCTTTTCTTCCATGAATCTGTATAATTCCCTTTTAAAACTGTCTCAAGTCCTTGGCCTTCACACTGCATTTCATAAGTTATTGCTGCATCTTGGAAGTAAAAGAGAAAAGGAAACAGGGCATTAATAAAGATGTTATGCGGGTTATTCTCTTGTTCTGTAGGTTGTTCCTGTATTGCTGTGAGCACTGTGAGCTCAGCAAATAAGTCCATTTCAGTTTCTCTTGGTTTCCTATTTCTCCAATCTAAAGTTTGGTTCACAGGTCATTTTCACACCAGTTTGTGAGTTCTTTTGAAAAAAAGTCCTCATGAGAATTCCTCAGAATTTTGGTGCACATTTCCACGTAATATACACATATTTGTACGAATTTTGTGATATACACATTTTTAAAAGCATATATTTCATAATTCTACTTACTGTTAGGTAGCTGTGTTGGTCTGCCGTAGTTGAAACAAACAAACAAACAAAATCCTTCCAGTAGCACCTTAGAGACCAACTAAGTTTGTTATTGGTATGAGCTTTTGTGTGCATGCACACCACACGAAAGTTAATACCAATAACAAACTTAGTTGGCCTCTAAGGTGCTACTGGAAGGAATTTTTTTATTACATTTCATAATATTAGGCTTTAATTCAATGGGACTTACTCTGAGTAGACATGTTTAGGATTGTGCTGCCTGTAAGGCACATACACAGACACACACACACACACAGAGAGAGAGAGAGAGAGAGAGAGAGAGAGAGAGAGAGAGAGAGAGAGAGAGAGAGAGAGATTGAGCACACACCTGGTCAGCACTCCTGGTGTGAACACAAACAGAAACAAATCTAAAACCAATTATCTGAAATAATGGAATGTGTGAGAGGCCCTGCTTTGCCACACAAGGCATCAATAATATGCCTCCTATCCTTAATTTACATCCTGGATGAGATGTATATCTGGTTTTAATGTTTCACCTGAACAAAGCTTATGGCTTTGTTACGGCAAAAATCTGGGTGCGAGGCTGCTCTGCCACCCAGCTCATCGGACTTTAGTCCGTGGGTCCCAGTGGAGGAAAATGAGCTCAGCCGGAGACAGGAGCAAACTGCAGAAGATCCAAGTTTATTGCGCAACAGGTTCAAGGCGAGATTGAACAGTGAGAAAGGGGTGACATGAGTTTTTGAAACTCCCTCCATGTCCCAGAATACAGTGCAAAACACGTCATGAATACATTAAAGAGAGGTTTGGTTACACAGATTACATCATGAATATATTAAAGGGAGGTTGGGTTACACAGATTAACATATGGAGGAGGGAGGGGGGAATATGCAGAGCTACACCGGATTAACATAAGGAGGAGGGAGGGGGGAATATGCAGAGCTACACCGGATTAACATAAGGAGGAGGGAGGGGGGAATATGCAGAGCTGGAGATATGCACAGATAAACACTTCCTGGGGATGAGAAAACAATGGTCTCAAATATGCATAGTCTGGCACCTGACATTGCCTGGAGGAAAGGCTGATCAGAGCAAACTGGCACGTTGATTTTCTATGAATTTTATAGATTTTAGTCCCTTTTGACATTGACAATTGGAAATAAATTGATATATTGTAGCGAAGAAGAAGGTGAAGAAGACATGCCCCCCCCCTTCCGTATCAGTCCCCCATTCGGAGATAGATTTGCATTAAAGTTCTGTAAGAACTTGCAAATCCTTTCTCCGCACCCTAAATCTCGGTGAAGGTAGGGTAGTGGTGCCGTGTGAGTAAAAGGACACCTGTTGTATTTTGTTCAATAGTGGTGTATGCTTTACATTTAGCAGGAAGGTCCACTACTGACTGAAAAAAAAAATGCAGTTTGCTTTGTCTCCCGCCATTTTTGTGTTCTCAGGTGTCAAGGTAGCTTTTCTGTGGTCTCACAGTAGTGGCAATCCCTGGTGAATCCACTTAGGGCTTTCATATTAACCATGTTGCCTGGCACTCACCACAGCTGCCACAGGTTTGGACACGTCCTGAGGGAAATATCCTTGCCTTGGCTTCCTATGGGGGTTTTATTATTGGTCATGCAGTCATGGGAAGTTGCGCACTTGCACTTTAAGGACCAAAAGCTAATTGCAGCCTGGATACACTTGCCCAATTCAAACTGAGTCCAATTTGAATTTATCTTTCCCCATGGTTCTCAACTCTTCAAACTAATCTGTTAAAAGAAAACCATTCTTAAAAGGGGCACTTGTCCAAATAAGTCAATTTAACTCTGTAAGGGATCATTCCTGCTAAATCAAGGCATATACACCTTCCTGAAGCTTCTCCTTGGTAAAGTGAGCTTTAACACATTTTAAAATGGGTAGGGAAGGTTGGCCGTGTGCCAGGTGGGACAGCGAAATGTGGTTATCTAAACATTGAACTACACAATAGCCTGATCCATTAGAAAGCATAAAATGTATGAAAATCCTCCATTGGGGTATAAGGAATAAGACAGTATACATTAAACATAAGACAATTACACACACACACACACAAAAATTCCTCCCTTTGTGGAAATAACACTGTCAAACACATTTCAACATTCCTACATAATAACACATAATACACAACAAACTAATTAAATATCAGTTGAATATAAAAGTCAAAAAATGTCCTTGCAATTCAACTCTTCCCCTCTTTGTCAGCCCCACTCCTCCGTCAGTCTATATAGTTTGAAAGAGATAGCTGTGGGCATTTTGAAAACTGTTGTTGCAGGTCTTGTGATGGCGAAGAACTGAGTTGAGGGGTTGTTGCTGCTTTTTTCATCATTGCACATCTGTAGAAGTGATATCCTGTAAGGGGGCAGGGTTTTGGGGGGACTTAAAAGACAAAAGGAAGGATCAAAAGCCCCCTCCCCAAGTAAATCTCCTTGAGTTATCTTAGCACGTTAAGCATTTTACTTATTTTAATATTATTATCACATTTTCATATAATTACTGTTTTTATCTGCTAAGTTTGTTTGCTTTCCTTCATTTAGGTTTTGTTGTTGTTTTTTTATATTATTAAATAAAAATTACTCCACATGTATAGAAAGAGAACTGTAAAAAATACAAAAAAAAAATTAAAAAGCAAAAAATTAGATTATCAGTCAGATGAAAACAGACTTGACACAAAGACATCAGATTTAGAAAAGAATTATTATTAAATACAAAGATATTATCAAAACCACACAGATTACTACTGGACTGAAAAAATGGGAAAACAATGGGGAAAATTCACCATGTGCTATCTGAGAAAAGAACTTCATGAAACTGACTTTCAACATGTGATGAACATGTCCCCAAAGTAACACACACAGACCCACACGCACACACAAAATGACCTATGAGGAACCAAAAATAATAATACTCAGGCAAAAAGGTAAACAAATACCATTCCACAAACAATGTTTGGTTGTGCTTTGATTAATTTCCTAGACATCATGGAAAAACTGATTAAATAAATGAAAACAGATTATTTGTAACCTAAAGTGTCAAAGCCACAAAGAGATAGAGGGAAATAAACTAATACAGCAGGGATTTCACAGAAAGAAAGTTGTTGTGGGAGGAAAAAGGGACAAACACTTGGTTATTGGGGTTCGCATATCCTGTTAAAAGGGAAAATTATTTCATGTGAGAAATCTGTCAGGAAATGCTGTTCCTAAAATGCACACAAACAAAGTCTGTGATTTAAATCCCATTGAGGGGTGGAATGCTTTGATATTTACCTGTGAAAAGAATTTGGCATGTTAAGATTTCAAACTTGAGGCACATTAAGGGTGATTTCTCTCAATGGTTCCAAGTTTTACATAAACCTCCTCTCCCCCCCACAGTTCCCCCTCCTTCCCCCCCCTCTCTCTCTCTTTTCTTTTCCTATCCTTTTTTTTTTTTGCTGATCTAGTCTCTGTGCATGTGTGGAGTTCATGTCTCAGCAAATCTTTTATACTATTGAAATGTTGCATCTTTTGGCAAAATTAGAATTTGAATAAGGGAAGGGTAAGGAGTAGATTTTAAAAGAGGGTTAGATTTAAAACAAAAAGGGAAACTCAGCAATTGAAGTATTCACCAACAAAAGCTAGCAATTTCAGCCCAAGCAAAGCGACTGCTTCCTTTATGTACAGGAAAGGGCTAATATCCCTCTGGCCATTCGCGGAACAATGCCACGCCCTTATATATGGGAAAAAAAATGGCCAGAGAGTCAGAATTCATAAGATTTTTTAACATTCTCAGTCATTTCAGCCTTACCATTTGCAGACAAAATTTTCCTGCCCTTTATTTACAGGATGGTTAAGGCTACTCAATTATATGTCAAGGCCGATTCTACTTGATTATATGAATTTGTATGTGCTTAAACTTTGTGTAGACTCTTAAGTCTGATTTTTGTAAGTAATAGGCAAAATGATAAGCACTGTAATCACTCAAATGCCTGATATCACCAGTTCTGCTTCAAAAGATCACGGATTTTACCTCTCACCTTTTTTAAAAAAAAAAACACCAAAAAAAACCCAACAACAAAGAGTAAAGTTGGGCTGAATTTCAACATGGCCCTCCACACAGCCACAAATTGGGAGAGCTAAAAGGGACCTTGGGTCATCTAGTCCAACCCTAAATACAGTGTTCATAGCAAGATTTCAAAGCAAGATTTCCACTACCAAAAGGGCATATACATTTAAGTACAGATTTTCAACTGGGAAAGGAAACATCTATGCTCCTATCATGTACTAAGGAAGAGGAAAAGAAAAGTAGGCAACTTTACACAGAACAGTTTTAGCAGATCTTGAGATAGTTTGAGTGAGTTTGCTTCCTTCCAGTTCCTAGAGAAATTATCTTTAAAGGAAGATTGAAGTGAACATTTTTCCTAAGAGGGAGAGGATCTCTTATAAAGCATAGTTAAAACAGCCATAGTTTTGATTTAAAAGGAATACAAGTTGCGGCAAAGCAAGAGGTGGGGTAAACATTTGCACCCTTCATTCTCATTTTGTCTTATTTAGGACTGATAAGGTCCAGTATAGCTTCCTTAAATTTACAATTTTGAAGCAAGCTTGCAGTTTAAACTATGCGCGCTTAAGAAAGGCAGTCTGTCAGAGACAGAAGGAACAGACAACACACATAACAGACAACATGTAAACGCACATATTCTCAAATATGTATTAACACACAACACACATAACAGACAACATGTAAACATATATACTCTCATCCTTTAGTTGGTTATTGCAAGGAGTTGGGCTGCTTCCTTTAGCTTCTTTAGCTTCATTAAGTGAAATTAGTAGGAAGGTCCCACATGGTTTTAAGAGCCTCCTTGCCTCTTCAAACACCACCAGTTAACCAGCTGGCCAACGCAATTCGGGCTTGGCGGAGGCGGTGTTGGCGGGCCAGATTTCAGAACAGAGGTTCTCTAATTTTGCTTCGATAATAATTTGTGGCCAGGAATCGTCTTCCAATACGTGATGACAAATTGGAGAGGAGAGTCAAGGTCCTTCTGGGACTGAGATGGCTTTCTAGAAGCCTTCTTCCCAGAGTGAGCCCGCTCGCGTTTGGAAGCCTGGGTACCCATTTTATGTTTTACGCGTGTCTAGACAGAAAGAGGGAAGAGAAAGGGCGGTAAGGATTGGTATATCTAGGAGATTGATATACTTAATACGGGATTTATAGTAAAGAGGGGTCTTTAGTCGCTTGGCAACTTCCTTAGAGGGTTTTTAAAGAGCTCTAGCTATCCGGTATTTCCTTCCTATTTCCTTACTCAATAACCTGGGGTCCTTTTCCACTCTGCCGATCCCGCCCAATTCCTCATGGGCTATCCCTCCTGGCAACCTCCTACCTATCGTCAATCTCAGGAAAAGGGGCCCTACTGAACGCCCGCGCTGTGCGGTGCCAGATCGGGTGATCCCTGGATAGAGTTTCGAACCGAAAATCCCCCTTGCTTTTGGAAGCGGGCTCACGCACGATACACGTGTTACGTGGCACCGACCAGTGCGGCTGGGATTGGATAGAAAGCCAGACCCCTTCCTGCCCCCTAGAAAGGACGCTCGGGAAGTTCGGAAGAAGAACTCCAACCCCTTGCTTTCAACTGGGACGTCCATTGCGGAGAGTCGGCTGTTTTTCAAGTCGGGTCTCTCCGTCTTACGTTCGGACTCCCAATTGGTGCGGCTGGCTGGAGAGGTTTGAGAGGAGAAAGAGATAGAGCTCAGAACCCCCCTTTTGGGTCGAGCAGCAGTCCACGGTCTCTCTCACCAATTGGACCAAGAGACAGGCGAGAAGGAGCGATAGAGAGGAGGGCAGAGAATTCAGTTGCCAGGAGATTTCCACCCCTTTCCCACCAGTGCACTGGGTTTTTTCCTTTTTCTTATACTCACGTGTTTTCCATGATGATCCCGGGATTGATGAGTAAGCCGGCTGGATCCCTCTTTGCTCCCCGGCTGAACTCCTGGGGCTTTCGATTACCGCCCGGAAGATGGCCGGGGGTCCAAAGGATCTTCCCAGGCAAAATGGCCTGGTGCCGGCTGAAGATTTCGGGGCCCCCGGTCAGCAACGCGGGAGAACCGCATGCCCCACATTGGGCAGCCAACTGTTACGGCAAAAATCTGGGTGCGAGGCTGCTCTGCCACCCAGCTCATCGGACTTTAGTCCGTGGGTCCCAGTGGAGGAAAATGAGCTCAGCCGGAGACAGGAGCAAACTGCAGAAGATCCAAGTTTATTGCGCAACAGGTTCAAGGCGAGATTGAACAGTGAGAAAGGGGTGACATGAGTTTTTGAAACTCCCTCCATGTCCCAGAATACAGTGCAAAACACGTCATGAATACATTAAAGAGAGGTTTGGTTACACAGATTACATCATGAATATATTAAAGGGAGGTTGGGTTACACAGATTAACATATGGAGGAGGGAGGGGGGAATATGCAGAGCTACACCGGATTAACATAAGGAGGAGGGAGGGGGGGAATATGCAGAGCTACACCGGATTAACATAAGGAGGAGGGAGGGGGGAATATGCAGAGCTGGAGATATGCACAGATAAACACTTCCTGGGGATGAGAAAACAATGGTCTCAAATATGCATAGTCTGGCACCTGACATTGCCTGGAGGAAAGGCTGATCAGAGCAAACTGGCACGTTGATTTTCTATGAATTTTATAGATTTTAGTCCCTTTTGACATTGACAATTGGAAATAAATTGATATATTGTAGCGAAGAAGAAGGTGAAGAAGACATGCCCCCCCCCTTCCGTATCAGCTTGTTTCTCTCGAAGCAAAACAAACCATGATCAGTAGTTTGGGCAGAGCACTAAGCCAACTCCTGCATGGTTGATTCCTTACTGGAGGAAGAAAGGGACCAAGTGGGAGCCCTTAAGCTGCAGATGCTACCATGGTTAAGGCTTAGTACTGCATCCAAGCAGTAGGGATTTATTTACACTTAAAGTGAATACTGAGTGAGGATCTAGGCTGGTGCAGAGTGAAGTAAGGGTGCTTAACCCTTTCCCCTCTGCTATTCTCCTAATCTCAATTGCATTCAGTCCTCTACTTAGCTGATGCTTGTCCCACTAGTGGGGGGAAATGAGCACACATCACCATTTCCATTATTTTGACTTATTTCCCCCCCCCCAATAAAGGTCTCTAAGTCACTTACAGAAAGGTGACAGACCAAAAAAGTACACCATATAAAATAACAAAACCATTCCAATAACCCGTAAACAAACCCTGCAGAAAAAGCAAGGACATTTCATTCAATAGGCACATTGAACCTTTTTGAGTCCATGGCTCCCTTGGCCAACTACACACTTTCTGCAGCACCCCTGTGGGGCTCAGGAGCCCAGTTATGTCACCCCTTGCCTGCAGAGATAGCAGCCCCTCACCCCTTTTCGAACACTCTCCCTTGTGGAGGGTTCCCTCAGCCTCTTCTCTTCCCTCTCCTTGGGAGTCCTCTGGGCAGCCACTGCTGCCGCCCCTGCTCTCTGAGTTGCCCCCCCACCCTATAGAGAGATGCCTCCTCACACTGCCCCACAGGGGCCTGGGAAGCTCCCCCTGGCCAGCCCCAGACACACCATTTGCCTGCAAAGCTTGTAGCCAGGGCTGCTGCAATGAACAGCTATGCAAGCCTTGGGGAGGCAGAGACATGAGAGGGCATCAGAGGAGGGAGGGAAGGAAAGAGGGACAGAGGCCAGTGTTTCCCACGGCACCCCTGACCATCATTCAAGGCACCCCAGGGTGCCACGGCACACTGGTTGAAAACCACTGCAATAGGTCATCAACCACCTTGTCATAATCTGCCAAAAGCCTAGGAAAACAGTTTAACCTGGCTGGCACCAAAGGATGATAATGATGTCAACCTACAAGAAAATCATGGCTTGGCTTAGCAATGTGTGCAAATCCGCTCTGGGTTTTGGTTTTAAACAGCCCCACGTCACCTGAAGTGCCTGGCAAAGAAGCCACTCATAAATTTTAGAAATTAAAACAAATCCTGTACGAGGAATCCCATAGCCCTGCCTTGATGAGAGGGGAAGTAGAATCAGTCTCAGGCCAGAGTGTGCTAGCCAATCCAGCTCATGCAGAGACAGTGGGAGGGCCTAGATTCATTCCACATATTGGCCAAAGAAACGGCTCTCCAGTCCATGAGTGGTATGATTGGGCTTCACAAGTGGGATGAATGGACGCCTTTATTTGCATGAGAGAGAAAAGAGGATGTTTGTGTTCACGCTTGCAGTTGTGTTTTGAAGTGTGCGTGCGTGGGAGGGAGCAATCAGCATTCCTTTTTGTGTGTGTCTGTCCCTCCACAGGGCAAGTGCTGCAGCTGTTTACATCTGTGGGGTAAATGTACTAGTGGGATGAAAATGAAAATGGCAGTGTGTGTATGGCTGCGAGGGTGTACTCGCCTTCAGTTCCACAGGGCTGGCTGCCAGGTAAGTGTATGTGAGGACTGCAGGCTTAGTCTGCATTGTATGTGTGGCTATGGGAATGCTCCTTGTGTGCGAGGGAAGAGACAGTTGGGATGATGTGTAGGCAGACAATGAGTAATTTGAGGAGGGAGAATTGCCATCAAGGGGAGTCAAGAGAGGTTGATGCTACAATGCCCTTTGGGAATGAACAAACTTCCTAAGGGAAAGTTCCCAACAGCCCTTCACTCTTTGCTTCAGGAATAATCAGATGGAAGCATTTGCCATACAACACAACTGCTTGCCTTTGCACCCTTTCTACAGTTTTAATCATAACGAGGGGAGGCAATCGCTAGGGCAGGGGACTCCTTCAAACCTGCTGAAATTATGATTGGGTTGGTGCCAGCCTTTGTATCAGCAGAGTCCTTAACTTCCTAGCCCTCAGGATTTCCAGGAGCAGCTTGAAAATGTATCCTAAAAAACAATATTATTTTTCTCCCACGACCGTGATTATTTTCTGCTGTTGTTGATCAGTTTCACCCAGACTCCACAAGCTTTCCATCACTCTTTTTGGAAGCAAGATTAATTATTTAGAAAGTGCATATGCGTGAAATATATAGTGATTTCCTTTATGTAATCTGTGCAGAGTTTGGCAATGGATACAAACCCACCAGTTGCTTAGCTATGGAACAATATGGACTAAGGCTACCTCTGCCCAGCACCCCTATTTGCTACCTTCATTTTAGGGACTGCTTTCTTGCCATTCCCCTAACCAGAGTGTTCATTACAGCAGGGTTAAGGAGCACCACCTGATACAGGTGTGCCAGCTCCTAAGAGACAAGGCAGTTTCTGCCCCTTCCCAGTATTTTTGAGGGGGCGGAGGACTCCCCCCCCAATAGTCAAAGGGCATTCAGTTCTGCCCCCAGACTCCTTGCAGCACTGCAAGGGCACTTTTCCTGGGAGCTCCACAAGCCTGGGGCCAAGAATTGGGAGCACAGATGGGGAGGACTGGAGCAGAGCCCATTTGAACGGGGAGGTGAGTGAGGTGCAGTGGGGGCTTGGTGGGGCTGCATACCTGCAGCTCTACCTTCCAAGGAGCATCCAAGGCGGGGCTGGCTGGGAAGCTCTGGATCCCCCGTGGCCTTTTTTTGGCTGCTGCTGCTGCCAGGTGGCCAGCCAGCCAGAACTCTGCACTCGCCCACAAAAGGCTGCTGAAAGGCAACTGGGCGCCAGTAAGGGTGAGCAGGTGAGGAGAGGCACCAGCACAGGAGCACCAACTCCAAGGCCCAAGAGAGTTTCTGCCCCCTGGCTCCTTGCATCGTGCATGGGGCCCCTCAACCCTGTTAAGAAGATGGCGCCTCTGACTCAATATCAAATGAAGAAACAACCACCCAGTGGAACTTCACCACACTGCAGTGCCCACCAGTTTTGAATGGTGGGTGGCATATTCATGGCTCTTGGGTTGTCAAAGTGCTGGTAACAACTTCTATAAGGCTTTCTATAATGCAGTAAGAATTGTAATCAAGAACAGGGAGGGAGGCAAAGTGATGCAAAGTTGTTAAATGGACTAAAAGCTCTACTATATATGGCAGGGGCAGAGAAGTACCTTCTGCTTACTGCTTTTTGGTGAATATTCCAAAATCCAGGTATGGAATCTCTGATTTCTGTTTCTGAGGCTGGTGCCTACTCAGGTATGGATTTGGGGGCAGCCACCCTCTCTGCACCTCACAGCACCAGGTTCCTCTCTTGGACAGTGGCCAACAACCAGTTTTTCAAAGGGTGTTGCACTCAAAGCAGGGTCCCTGCTGGCTTCCCCACCCCTCCCCCATCAACCTTCTCTGCCATTTGCTTTTAAGCAAGCTTTAGGAATGCTTGGGTTAAATCAAGTGGTGTCCATGAGCCCTCTTGGCTAATGTAAGAACAGAAAAACCTTACCACGTACCAAGACTTACGGATCATTATTAATAGAGAAAATCACCCACTCATAGCATAGAAACTGGAAAATCCATTTTTGTTTTAGCTCCCCCCATGCCCCCCCCGCCACAAGATGAAAATGGATAGGTTGCTAAGGAGATTAGAACTGGAGGAGGAGGGAGAACACAGACACGTGTGTGTGTGTGTGTGTGTGTGTGTGTGTGTGTGTGTTTCATAAAACTATTCTTGGAAATTTACTTTGCCTAGATTCTTTCTTCACTGTGAATCACTGACAGAGCTTCTACCTAGGTCTGTGTTTAGCCAGTTCTCCATGACTGAAACAGGGCTGTAGGCATGTGTTTTCACCTGCACAGTAAGGGCAATAGGAACACTAGGAAAGATGGGATAGAAAAATGCAAAGCACGTCCATCTAGCATTGTTCTTTAAAATCTGCTTATTGCATCCATGTCACAATAGTTCCATGGGCCACCAAGCAAGGGTAATATGCCCATCACCTTGGTCAGTGCAAGGCTGTAAAGAGCCAGACTTGAAGGAGCAAGTCCCAGAAGAGTCACAGTGCAGAAATGGGACAGATCCGCAAGAGGGCCAATCCAGAGACAGAATTGATTCTGAGTCAGAGTCTCTGATGAAATCTGTGTGCACACCATGCATTTAAAGTGCATGACTTTCCCCAAAGAATCCTGGGAACTGCAGCTTGTTAAGGGGGCTGGGAATTGTTGTTCTGTGAGAGGTCAATTACAGTTCCCAGGATTCTCTGGCGGAAGGCAAGTGCTTTAAATGTATTGAAGCTGGACTCTGCTGTGCTGATCACATTTTAGGGAGCTGGGTTAGGCCCTGTCCTTCCTACTGTGCTGTTGGATGAGTATTCTAGAAATTTTGTTTGTTTTTTTAAAGTAATATTTATTAAATTTTCCATTAAGAACATACAAATACAAAACAACTACAATAAAAACAAACACAAACAAAAAACAACAAGTATAATTTCAAAACTTATTTTCTCTTTTTTTTTTATTAATTTTTATTAAGTTTTCAAATTTTTATAAACAGACACACACAAACACCAAACACAAAAACAATGCATATATAATTTTCGTTACCCTCTTTCCTTGACTTCCCCACATCTCTCCTTCCCACATTCCAATTTTAATAATTAATTCAGCAAGTTATTTCCTCTTCTCTCTATTATATTGTTATCCTCTGTTCTTAATATTTAACATCTCTTGTTAAACTCGAATTTTACTTATAAATTTTTACGCATTAATTCCTTTCTCTGAAGTCGAACTTTCTTCTCTCACACGAATCCTCCCATTTTAAACAAAACATTTCCAAATTAAAAAATCATAACTCAAAAATTCTTACTATTCTACTCTCCCCCTCCCCCCCTGGCCCAGTTTCTGTCCCTTTCCACATTTCTATTCTGTAAATCAGTTTCAGCCCGGGTTTCTCACATCCGAGGCCCTCAAGCCCCAGTTAGTCCCTCTCCGTCTATTTTGTTGCTTGTTGGCCTTCAATTCTCGAAGGAGTTGTATCCCAAACTCCATCTTTTTTCCTTCCACCAAAGTCAATAGCAGTTGCTGCCAAGGATCTGCCAATCTCCCATGTTCAAACTCAAAGAAAAGGTCCCAGTCATACTTGTTCTTTCCTTCCACCGAGTCAGTCCATAGCAATTGCTGCCAAGGGTCTGCCAGTCTCCCATACTCAAACTTGAGGAAGAAGTCCCAATCATGCTTGTTTATTCTTTTATATTCCAGTATTTCAGATATTCCAGGGGCTTCTTCCTTTGTCCTTCTCTCCTTTTGCAAATTTACGGTACACTGGTCCTGTTCATCAAGTCCTTTATTTTCTGAAGCTGCAGGCTTTTGGTTGGTACTTTCCATCTGAACGTCCTCTCCTTCTTCTTCTTCCTTTCCCCCTATTTCCAAAACTATCTCTTCTGTTCCGGCTGCCGGGTTATTTTCCAGCTTATTGTCATCAGCAGAGTTACACAGTTTCTGATTCAAGGTCACAAGTTGTTTACTCATATCTGCAGTCTTTTCTTGTAGAATTCCCACGAGAAAAAACATCCTTTCAATCTCTGCCAGTAATTTTCCTTCTGCAGCCATTGCAGAATCTTTTGTTCCCTCTAGGGGGATTACCAGCCCAATCATTCCTTTCCAACAGTTCGTTATTTTGTTATTCACAAATACTTTGTTTCCAATCAGTTCAGATACAATATGTCCCCTTTAATCCAAAAGAAATTTTCTAAGTCTCTCAATTCCAGCCTTTAGTTGCCCGTTTGACAGCTCTTTTGACAGCTGTCAAACTTTCTTTCTCCTTTTCCTCGGGCTCACACACAGGACCCTCCCGGGTCCAGAATGGGGGGGGGGGGGGAATTACACAAAAAACTTATAAAGTTCCTCTCTCCTCTCCAGCGCAATAGCTTTTTAATCCAATTCGTGCAAGTTGTTTTTCTAAGCACAAAAGTCTTTCCACCTCAGTGCTCTTTTCCTTGCTTAAATCTTTTTGTGGGGGGGGGGGAGTGTGGACTTCCTTTTAGCACATCCCCCGGTCGTACTCCAATCCAAGGTAAAATTTTGATATCAAATTTCCATTCTACTCACGGGTTCTTTATTTCAGTCCGAATTTCAGGAAGGAAGACAGCGCTCTCCGGCCATGGCTCGCGGCTTCGCTCCGCCGAGGTAGCGATGGACTCTCAGCACCGCGCCGCACCCCAGTCCACTCCGCAGCCTTTAAAAAGGCTCTTCGCGGGTCGGGGAGGGCGTTTAAGGTGCCCACCGAGTCACCAGGTCCGCAGGCTTCAGCGCCTGCGGTTTTTAAGGGTCCCCGTGTCGCCGGCACGGCAAGACCCGTCCTCAGCGGGGCCGATTCCCTCCGGAGCTCGGAGGGAATCCGCCATTACCGGATCGCGCTATCCCGGAAGTCCCTCAAAACTTATTTTCTCAACCTTATTTCCCCGACTTCCTCATACCTCACCGTTTTGTATTCTAGTTTCATTATCCCATCAGCAACTCCATTCCCTTATTTCCCAAAAGTTTCTTATTAATTCCATTCCTTTTCTTACTCTAATGTCTCTGAAAACCAATATTTTTAAATCCATGTCAATCTAGCATTCTTTAATCTTATAATAATTGTTAAGATAGTCCTTAAATTTCTTCCAATCTTCTTCCACTGTCTCTTTCTCCTGGTCTCGGATTCTGCCCGTCATCTCTGCAAGTCCCATGTAGTCTGTCATCTTCATCTGCCGAGTATTCTAGAAATTTTGTACAGTGGTACCTCGGGTTAAGTACTTAATTCTTTCTGGAGGTCTGTTCTTAACCTGAAACTGTTCTTAACCTGAAGCACCACTTTAGCTAATGGGGCCTCCTGCTGCTGCTGCGCCACCATAGCACGATTTCTGTTTTCATCCTGAAGCAAAGTTCTTAACCCGAGGTACTATTTCTGGGTTAGCAGAGTCTGTAACCTGAAGCTTATGTAACCCGAGATACCACTGTATTGTACACTTTTTTAAAAATTGCTCCTAACTGATTTTATCTGTTTTCTATTTTATCTTCTTAAGTTGCTTTGAGACTTTAAAAAAACCTCACAAAATAAAGTGACAAACAAACAAACAAGCAAACAAACAGATAATAGGCCATGCAAGCAAGGCCAGCATCTGGCTTCTGCTAAGGTAAAAAACTAGAACTATTTATGGGTTAGCTATTTTGAAATGGCTGGGAAGGTGGCTGGGAGGTGAGGTGGATAACTCTGCAGGGACTGGTTTGAGAACGGGGGCAGAATACTGCCACTTTCTTCCTCCAGCTCCAGCAGCTCCCTTCAAGAGGAGATTAGGAAGCTCTGGATCCTGGCTGACTCTGATACCCTTGTGGCACCTGCCGCACTTGCTTGAGTCACCTACCAATGCCCGCTCACCCCCATCTGTAATACCACAGTGGAAAGGTAGTCATGGCAGCAGTCAAGGAGGGGGGGCTTCTGTTGCTAGTGGGTTCCTCAGATTCTGTTGCTAGTGGGTTCCTCAGATTCTTAGCGCAGACAGATTTCATCCATGGTCATCACTTATCACACCTCTTGTGCTTTTTACTTTGTTTTGTTTTGCTTTAAAGGCGGCCCTAGTCCACAAATCATCCTTGTTGTCTCTGACCTAAAATTGAAAACTGGTTTTTCATTCTAACTTTCAAGGCAAGCTATATAAATTTTCACCAAGGTGCAGAGTGATGTCTCTCTGCACCTGTCATGGCCAATGAAACTTTTGAGTTTTTCCTGCAGGGATTAGGACTATGTCAACTGAATTGTTTTCTATTTCAATGCCATAACCTGCATTACATAACATTATACCTGTCCCAAGAAACTGAAACAGCTCTCTCAGACAAATGTTTCTTTATTGTCAGTTTACTACATGATAATTTTCTACTTTTACAAAAATATTGTATAGCATCTTGAACTCAATTTTGATGAAAGGCGGTGTACAAATATGTTTTAAATAAAGACGAGCACTATCCTGGAGAGAATTCTCCTTTGCAGTCTCCACCGAAATATGACACAGTTGTATAAAGCACTTGTGCATGCTTTTACACCAGACATGGGGTACTTGCAGTCTTCCAGATGCTGTTGGACTCCAACTCCTATCAGCCCTGGCCAGCACAGTCATAGGTCAGGGATGCTGGGAGTCAGAGCACAGCAGCACCCGGAAGGCCACAAGTTCCCCATTCCTGTTTGTAAGGAAACCCCTTCTTGCCAAAGCTGCCACCCCCATTATACAGAATCTCACAGAATATCCTAATCTGCCACAGCCACAGAACTATGGCTGTTAAAGCATATACGCCACAGTTAAAGGACCTCTCCCTCCCTCCCCACAAGAATCCTGGGAACTGTAGTTTGTTACAGGTGCTGGAAAATGTAGCTCAGAGTTGGGTAAGCTACAGTTCCCGGGATTTGGGGGTGGGGTGGGGGCTGTGTTTTAAATGCATTGTTACAAAAGCTGGACGCCACCCCCAATCTCTGCCAAGCTGTGTCAAGTTTCCAGGGGGTTCCAGGTGCTCACCCACAGTCTATGCTCCAGTGAGAATAAGACACAGCAGAGACTGTCATCCTTTTAGAATTACGGTTAGAGGAAGTCCAGTATGGTCACCTCAAGAGGGGCTTGTTCCCCACAGCAGTGCAGCACTGGAGCCCACGGCATCTCTCCCAGCCTGCCTTCAGCCAGCCTGCCAAGATGGTTCTGCCCTTTGTTATCAGTTACTCCAAGGCCAAAGGCCCCCCAACTCTTCCTGTGACAACTCACCCCGTTATCCTGGCAACCTTCCGAATTCCCTGTCTCTGTTCACATCTCAGGGCAGGGGACAGTTCTCCTGCACTGCCAAAGGCCCTCAATGGCCCTGTACCTTGCCAGGTCGTCTTCCTTAGGCTAGCCAAGGAATCCCTCTGCAGCTGGTATTTTCCCTTCATATCTCAGATAATCAAAACCCTACCATTTATTACCTTCTAGGTAAAGGTAAAGGTACCCCTGCCCGTACGGGCCAGTCTTGCCAGACTCTGGGGTTGTGCGCCCATCTCACTCAAGAGGCCAGGGGCCAGCGCTGTCCGAAGACACTTCCGGGTCACGTGGCCAGTGTGACATCGCTGCTCTGGTGAGCCAGAGCTGCACACGGAACGCCGTTTACCTTCCCACTTATAAGCGGTCCCTATTTATCTACTTGCACCCGAGGGTGCTTTCGAACTGCTAGGTTGGCAGGCGCTGGGACCGAGCAGCGGGAGCGCACCCCGCCGCGGGGATTCGAACCGCTGACCTTTCGATTGGCAAGCCCTAGGCGCTGAGGCTTTAACCCACAGCGCTACCCGCGTCCCCTATTACCTTCTACTATTCACTAATAGGCAGGACGTGGGTGGCGTTGTGGGTTAAACCACAGAGCCTAGGGCTTGCCGATCAGAAGGTCGGCGTTTCGAATCCCCACGACGGGGTGAGCTCCCGTTGCTCGATCCCTGCTCCTGCCCACCTAGCAGTTCGAAAGCACGTCAAAGTGCAAGTAGATAAATAGGTACCACTCCGGCAGGAAGGTAAACACCGTTTCCGTGTGCTGCTCTGCTTCGCCAGAAGTGGCTTAGTCCTGCTGGCCACATGACCAGGAAGCTGTACGCCGGCTCCCTCGGCCAGTAAAGCGAGATGAGCGCCGCAACCCCAGAGTTGTTTGCGATTGGAACTAATGGTCAGGGGTCCCTTTACCTTTTCCTTACTATTCACTAATAGGCTCTGTTACCTCATATCCGTAACAGTATGATGCCGACGCAGCCAAAAGCCCACACAGCCGCCTTTCTGGCACAGGGAGGGGACCAAGGGTATTAAAACCCCAGTGACGCCAGGCTGCCATGCAATGCCGAGGGAGCAGAGCCCCGGCCCAAGGCGCCCCCCTGACCCCGTCCTTGTCCGGCTGGATGGACGCGCAAGTGCGCGCGCGTGCCCGGCCGCCTTGATGAGCGGCTCCGCCTTCCCGGGGCGGCGCCTCCGGCCAATGGCGCGGCGGCGGGGCGGGGCCCCGGGCTGTACACAGCCACCACGTGGAGCCGGGGTGGGGACGCGCCTGGCCGAGCGGGCAGAGAGAGGCGGAGAGAGAGGCTGCCGGCCGCGCGGCGCTGGAGACGGTGCCTCGCCCGGCCGCGCTTCCCCTCCCGCCGACCTGTTTCCCTCGGGCATCTTCCCCAAGAAGTGGCTCCCCAGGGTCTCTCTCCGCCCCGCGCGGAACTTGCGCGCAGCATCGCTCCCTGGGCGCGCGCCCCGCCGCCCTGCAGATGGAGGCGGCCGAGGACTCCGTCGCTCCTCCCGCTGCCGCAGCGGCGAGTCGCCTTTCTGGCGGCGACGGAAGCGCAGGAGCCGCGTCAGGCGACTGAGCCGAAGCCCAGCGAAGCAGCCGAGCTGGCGGCGGCGGAGCGCTTGGCCTCGAGAGCCGCCTTGGCGCAGGAGTCCTCCCCGCCCGCTTCGCTCTTCTCCCGAGGCCGAAGGAGACGCGCTGAGGGCGCCTCGGCGTCGGGCTCGCTCCCAAAACCGCGGCCCGTCCTGGGCGCCGACGCCGGCGGGATGGCCGCGCTCCGCGAGGCGTCCGCCAAGCGCGGCGAGCGCCGCAGGGTAAGAGGAACGCGCGCCTTGGGCTCCGCTTTTACGCAGCGTTGACGCGGCCAGGGCTCAGCCCCGGGACCTCTGCTTTTCTGTGCGCAAAGTTCGTGGGAAGTCCAAATCCTAAAGACACCAGCCTGAAGCTCCGATCCCGTTCGTTGAACTCAGGAGGGCGGGCAGGTTGACTCCAGCCCAGAGATGATGGGAGGCGGATTCAAGAGAAGTCGGGGCTTCTGGGCACGCGCAAAGTACTTTTGCTTTAGCTACAGGCCCCGAGTAAACTTGCATAGCGGTACAAGGTAAATGGTGCTTTTGAGCATGTGTAAAGTGCCATCACTAAGGAACCATGGGCAGCCTTCCCGTGCACATTAGAGGTTAAGAGAAGGGCTACTAGGCAAAGCAGAATATCATTATTTTTATTTTATTTTGAGGAGGAGGGTGTTATTCCACTGGACACTCCTAGGGATGGATATTAGCGGTCTTCAGAATGCCCTTTCTGTACACACCTTGCAATCCTTGCCTCCACTCTTTAAGAAAGGTCGTTATTAAAATCTTCATTGCTAGCGTGAGATCAAGAGAGTGGAGGCTTGTCTGTGAAGTGGATCGAGGCAGAGGCAAGACTCAAACAGTAGACTTTTTGATGAAAAGTTTAGTCTTGGTTGGCTTCAGCTGCAGCAGGAAAGAGGTTGCCTTAGCACAGGGAGCTATAGTTGGTGGGAGTTATAGTTCAGCAACATCTGAGAACCCAGCATTGAAGAGCACTGATGAAAGGGATAGATGGAGCAGGCCCAAGACAGGCCTGAGGCAGAACAGCCAAATGGCACCATCACCACTACTACCCTCCCAGTACTTGACCTGGCGCAATCTCCCCACCCCGCCCAGGACTTGCACAGGAGAACTCCAGTCATCCACTCCATTACCTTTTATGCTTCCCAAAGTTCACTGTATCTAAAGCAGGTGTGGGGAACCTGTTGCCCTCCAGAGGTTGCTGAACTACAACTCCCATCATCCCTGGCCATTAGTCATGCTTGCTGGGGTAGATGGGAGTTGTAGTTTGGTTATGTTTGGAGGGCCCAAGGTTTCCCCACACCTGATCTAAGGCAACCTTGACTTGTGTCACCTCTTGCCATAGGCAAACTGCATGTGAACTTTGTCTGTTTCTGCGGTGTCCTACTTCGCAGCAGTGTTGTGAAGACGAAGCCTGCAAAATTCTTACCGAATGAAATGTTCCAAATAAATTATAAACTGTAACTAGTCTGAGTTGTGGCTGGTGCGGGTGGGACTCCCTTGCTCTCCTGAGTTACTGGGAAGGAGGGTAGAGAGGCACAGGGAACTAGGCGGGATGGCGCATGGCAGTGCAGCTGATCCAGTGTTCTTGCCACTGCAAGCCACACCATACTCCCTGCACCTCAACCCTCTCTGAAAGCAGCAACAACCTGCGGTGTTGGAGAGCCACTTGTACCACCTCACCAGCCACTGTTGACATGGCTCCAGCAAGCTCAGCATGCTCTCCACATTGGGCGCCCATCCAGACACCCTTTTGGAGGGGATTTTGTGATGATTTGTGCTTGTGAGACTATTGGGGTGGTTATATGGGACCCTGCTTTCCATACTGTTTGTGCTTGCTAAAGATTTGAGGTGGGCATCCTGCTTTCTTTCCAGTTGATACATTCCCCATAATGTAGCATGGGGCTGGAGCGCTCTAAGTTTTTACAGAATAAAATGTTTCAGTTGCTTTTTATTATTTTATTTATTTATTTATACCCCATCTTCCTCCCTGACGGGACTCGAGGCAGTTTACAGATAAAAACAAGTCATTAAAAACGTGGGGGGCGGGGACCACAATCTTTTAAATCCAGTTAAACATTAATGGAATTAAAACTATACAGTGGATGCTCGGGTTGCATGTTCGCAACCCGCGTCTGCGCATGCGCGGGTTGCAATTCGGCGCTTTTGTGCATGCGCAAAGTATGGTTTAGCACGTCTGCGCATGCGCAACCACCGAAACCCAGAAGTAACCCATTGCGGTACTTCTGGGTTTCAATGGCCCGCAACCCAAAAAAACGCAACCTGAAGCGTCTGTAACCCAAAGTATGACTGTACATATATAAAATTTGTTTAAAACATACAAATAATTACAATAAAAAGCACAGCACCAGTCTTTTCATTAAAAGCAGTCAATTCCCAAAAGCCTGTTGGAACAAGAGTCTTGTCCCGCTTGGGTTGACTATAGCGCAGTGGTGCCCATCCAGATGGCAGTAATGTGGCAACATGGGGAAACCATCACAGAACAGCTCATAAAGCAGAATGATGTGTAAACGGTCCACTATAAATCCACAACAAGTGCTCTAGTATTGCCTGAATGTCATGTTGCACAATAGACCTGCAGAAAAAAGCCCTGGGGGGATCTAAACCTATGCATCCTAACTCAAAGGAAAGCCCCACCAAACTTATCCAAGATCTTAGAAGAGGAAGAGTTGTCTGTTAACACTATCTGAGGTTCTTTGTGTGCCTCCTCCAGGAGAGGTCCTCAGGATGGCTACACGAGAAGGGGCCTTTTCTGCAGTGGCTCCCCACTTGGGAAATGTTCTTCCCAGGAGAGCTTGCCTGGAGCCTTCATTATATGTCTTTAGGTGCCAGGTGAAAATGTTCCTCTACAACCAGCCTTTGACTGTTTAAACGATCTGTGGCCTTTTCAGTGGGCTTGTGGGAGAGGGGTTATTGATTTGTTTGTTTGTGTTATGTATTTTTGTGTTCTCATTTTGTATTTTTATGCTGTAAGCCTCCCTGTGATTTTTAGATGAAGGGCAGTATAGGCAACTCCCAATTTACATGGGTGGTACATTCCAAGGCACCGCACGTTTAAGTGAAATATTGTATATTTGAAACACCATTGAAAAAGCCTGCAAACACCCCGTTCTGGCCCCATCCCTCCCTTTTTTCTGACATTTTCAGGTTACTTCCAAGTTCAGCATGGTCACGCACATATCGGATGTGCCTAAAACACTGCTGGCTGTATATAAATTTAATAAATGCCACTACTACTACTGCTGCTAATAATAATAATAATAATAATACTAGGAACTTGTAAAATGCTGATTAATTTCTCCTGCTTGCGTTCATTATATAAGCATTTCAGAATAGATGTGTGCTTTTCTGTTTGCTGAATGGAGGCTTTAATCTTTCTCAGCTCTAGGTTGGCCAACTTTTCAACCAGCTCTTGCACCTGCATGTTTAGCAGAAGCACTTGATCTGCGGGCATTAGCCTGTGATGTTTATTTCCAGGCCACAAAAAGCTTTTTTTCTGCTGCTTTTCTGCAGATCAATCGCCTCTTAAAAGGAAAAGAGCAGGCCAGGTTATGGGGCAGGGTTTTTTAGGGGTGGGGTTAGGTGTTGACAACCCTAAATACGACTGAGCATTATGGAGCCAAGGGTGGTGATTATTCCGGATTGATTAAACCACAATAAATTAATTATATGTGCCACTGATTCATAATCTGTAACTGGACATAGAGATTTGCACAATAGTTTTGGAAAACATGAATAAGGAAATTGTCAACTTCCTCCTTTTGAAACCCTAAAGTATAAGGAACGCAAGAAGCTGCTGTCCTGGGTCAGCCTGGGTCCCTTTGTCTCAGCACTGGCAGTAACTGTCCTGTGTCTCAGACGGAGCCCTTTCCCAGCCCCATTAGGTGGACGAGCCAAGAGTTGAACCTGGGACCTTTGCTCAGGCACATACCACTGGAGCTATGGTCCTTAGCAGAGGGCGCTTCTGAGCTCGTGCGGAGTGCCTCTTCCCCTCCTGCACCCACGCCGAGTACCTTTAGTCACCCCACACACATCTGGGATTCAGAGCAAAAAGCTTCCTGGGTGTGCAAAATGTGGCTGGTTTGAAATTAAGGAATGAAAGCCCCGGGTGCCTGCAGTGTGTACACAGCCTATGTTGTCATCCGACTCTTGGCAGTTACTGCTGTCTTCCCTCTGGTTGCCAGGAAGTCTCTCGTCAGCATCTGGCCAGGATGGAGGGGACAGCAAGGTGCCAGGAAGGGAACACGCACTTCCCGTGTTTCCCTTAGCCTGCTGCCTGTGTGCTCCCTCTCCCGCACTCCCCAGCCTCACTCTCCCATTTTGCTTTCCCACTGCAGGTTCCTCCAGGATCTGTGCTAGCATCCCCTTCTTCTCTGGAAGCCTGAGGTGCTGTTCTTGGTACCCAGAGCGTGCATCTCTCTCTCTCCCTCCCTCTCTCCCTGCTTCATTTTCTACCTCCCCCCCCCCCACTGGCTTACCTGGATGCCTGCTTACCACAGACCCATGCCTCCCTGGCCTCTGCTTCAGCACATCCTCTCCAGCGACATTGGATAGACTTCAGCTGGCAGGAGGATCAAGGGATTTTTCTTCAGGCTGGGACACAAGTTGTGGCTCTCCTCAACTGGCAGAGATCTACCGGTAACTCTCAGGGCAGCAACGGCAGAGGAACAATATTAGCTGGATTCACACGCAGAGACAGGGGAGGCTAATCTGGCACAACTTGCGATCCTAATTTTGGTTGGCTGCAGCTGACCCTGATTTGGAAGATCTCCCCTTGCGTGGCAGCACTAGGGAAACCACAGCGGTAAGGCAGGTCAGGATCCTGAGCGGAGTGTCCAAGAAGCTACTTTCCCCTCCCCCCTATGCGAGAATCCTCTGTAGCCTCTTCTCCAGGCTGTCACAAAGCCCTGGGACCCATCTCTCCTTTTCTACTTTCACCTCTTGAGAGGCTGGGTACCATACCATTCCTTTCCCTTCTCCCCTCTCTGAAAAAAGAGACTGAAGGATGATTTCCACGCATGGAGGCACCCCTCATTGTACCCTCCTCTTGCTTTGCTAGCCCAGGCTGTTTGGATTGCGATGGATGGGGTGAGACCTGTGCTGGCAACATGATGTAGCGATTCCTTCAGGCAAAGGCACCTGGGACTTTGGATCCTGAGTTTGGAACAATCTGCCAATTGGACAAAACCTTTCCCTGCAGACTCCCTTTTTCAGGTCCTGGAAGTGGCAAGCTTCATTGCGAGTGGGGAGAATCCAGGCGGTGCTCAGAGATTTTGGCAGGGTTGGCTTGGGCAGTCTTGACCGTGAAGATTCTCATCTTCCAGACCGTGGCTTGTAGCCACATGGAAGACCTGGGAAAGTCCACGTCGTGGCTGCGGGCTGAGCTGGCCTCCCCGTCTCCGTGCCTCCACATCCTGGACTGCCGCAGCCGGGAGCTGTACGACTCGTCCCACGTGGAGCGGGCCCTGAGCGTGGCCCTCCCGGGGCTGCTGCTTCGTCGTCTCCGGAAGGGGAATCTTTCAGTCGGGTCCTTGCTGCCGGGGCCTCCCCAGGCCCTCAGGGATAGCACGGTGCTCCTATATGACGAGGGAACGCTCCAGCTGCCCCCATCAGGGAGCCAGGAGGAGGACGAAGGCTCAGTGCTGGTGACGCTTCTGCAGAAGCTGCGGGAGGAAGGTTGCCCCGCCTACTACCTGCAAGGTGGGTGTGTTGAGGATTTGTGAAGGTGGGAGGTAACTTTGACATGGGGCAGGGCCACCCGACATATGGAAACTTACCTCTTTCCTAGGGGGCTTTCCTATGTTGAGTCGATCTCATCAGTCTCAGAACAAGCCACACTGACTGGCAAAGGTTCTCTGGGGTTTTGGGGGGCGGGTATTCCCAGCCCTACTTGAAAATACTGGTGACTGGACCTGGGACCTTCTGCATGCAAAGCAGATGTTCTACCTTTGAGCTGTGGCCCTTGCCTAAAAGATGTGGAAGCTCCCTTATATTGAGTCAGGCCATTGGTCCACCTTGGTGTTGTCTGCACTGACTGGCAGCTTCTCATCAGGGTTTGAGGCAGCGCCCTCTCCCAACCCTTCCCAAAGATGCTGAGGATTGAAACTGGGGCATTCTGCATGCAAAGCAGTTGCTCTACCTGTGAGCTGTGGCCCTTCTCCTAACCAATCCATTCTCCAGGCAGATTCAGGAATATTGTTGCCAGATTTCAAGCCAGAGATTTCCTCTGTTTTTAAATTTGCTGCTGAATCAGGAGAGCAGATAACCACTATTGCTTGCACCTATTGCACCCATCCCTGTACTGCCATGTCCCGTCCCCCCAGCTGTTCTAATCAGCAGTTTTTCAGCTGTGGCAACAGGGCAGAGCAGGTTTCCAGCAACTGGAACTCAGGAGAATTGCTGCCTCTGACAGCCGAGGCAGAACTTGGCCATCAGGGGGTTTGACTTGGCATAAGGGTGTGTCCATATTAGCACCATAGAGTTCAGTTTGTTTTTGTTTGTGCAACACACAGGGAACACTCGTGGGTGGGGGTTGGGGGACAAGGCAGCGGATGATTTCACCCTGCAACACATTGGCTAGAGATGAATTTCAGAATGGCTTAAGGCCTCCAATCAAGTGTGAAACTAGTTTGAGAAACAACGCCTCAAACGGTAGCATCTGATGACAAAGTGCAGGATACGTATGTATTTTGGATAACACTGTGGGAACATGGATTACAAACCCAGCCCTGGAAGTGCAGTGAGGACACAGTAAATTGGGGTGTGGACACAGCCTTGGTCTTGTTACACATCCCATATTCCTAGCCAGGAATATTATCCTGTATCAGAGATGGAGGAACCTGGGTCCCTCTTGTGGACTCCAACTCCCATTGGCTCCAGCCAACATGGCCAAGGCTTGAGGGATGGTGGGAGCTGGAGTCCAGGAACATCTGGAAGGTACCACTGGTTCCTGACACCTGCCTGAGATGTTAAGTCTCTTCCTAGGGAGGTTCGCCCGGTGCCTTCATTACATATCTTTAGGCGCCCGGCAAAAGCATCTCCCAGGCCTTTTAAACTGATGAGGTACTGTGTTTGTTTGTTATTGTGACTTTTAAAAAAGGAAGTCCTAAAGTACAGAAACTCAGAAAGTGAAGTGTTTCCCCTTGGCTACATCTGCATGCTTTCAAGGTCTTCTTTATCACCCAGCTCTTAAATGTACAAGAGGGACTCTGCCAGGGTGGGGGGGGGGTTGGATGGCAACGCAGCCCAGGCCTGCCCTGGGAAACTTCCCTGGCCGCTGCCCAAGCCTGTTAAGTGTCACCCTAGGCCTGACCCATCAGAGCAACCGGGCCGGGAGCCAGAATAGAAGAACAGTAGTGAATAAGGCTGCCAGCTTTTCAACTGGCCATTGTAGCTGTGCTTTTAACAAAAGTTTGATTTGCAGACCCTTAGCAAATGGTGATTCTCTGCCATGCTGTGAAAAGCTTCACTTGCAGATTTCTGCAAAACATGCTGCTGCTAAATGCAAAAGAGCTTGCCAATCCCATCCCCCCCCAATCAGTTTGCGACTCTAAATCTCAGCAAGCCTTTTGGCAAGTGTGCCACCAGTGCAGTCCAAACTATGAGAATGCCACTTTAGTTCCTACAGCAGGGTATATGAAGCTCCCACTTTGTGCATGAAGCTTTGCTGTGATTCAGCTCTTGGCTACCCCTTAGCTAGACCACGGGGCACCCTCCAGATTATGGACTACAACGCCTATCAGTCCCTGTCAGCATGGTCAGGGATGATGCGAGTTGTAGTTCGACAACATTTTGAGGGCGCCAGGTTGGCTACCCTTAATCCAGGTCCACCTATTGAACGTTCAAGACCAAACTGCACACAGTGCACAGTTCTGTGTAACTCTGATACTCTTTATTTATTTATTTTTGAACTGTAGCCTTTCAACAGAGTTGGGTAGAGGGACTGCTTAAGCTTTCCACCAGCAGCGGTGGTTGTCTCTTCAAAATCACCCCTTCATCTGTTTTTCTCCACATCAGGGAAAATATTCTTGAACCTGTGTTTTTCCCTCCATGGAGAGAAATGTAGTTGTGAGTGATTTTCAGCGCAAAAGCAACGTAGGCAAAGCTTCTCCTTCCCACCCACAGATCTTCCACTCAAGATTGCACCTCTCTCTGCAGCTACCTTTTCATGTGAGATGGTCTTAAAAATATATTGAGGCAAAGCTACACCCAGCAGCATTTAACATGTAGTTCGCTGCTCACTTTGTCCTTTGGAAACAGTGATTAAGTGGAAGATGAAAACACAGGTTTTCCCCCCACACAGTGCAAGCTGCTCTGAAATTCTCTCTTGTGCACAACTATTAAAAGTGCAGGAGCACAGCCCTTTTTCACCAGGTCTCCGTAATTCTCCTTGCCCCGGCTCCCACAACACTGAAGACTGCCAGGATTGCAGGTTTCAGGACAGCTGCACATTCCTGCATTGCAAGGGGTTGGCGCTAGATGATCCTCAAGGTCCCTTTAACACTGCAGTTCTATGATTCTGTGCTCTTTTAAAAAATGTAAAAAGCCTGGAATGGTAGCAGTTAAAGCGTTTTGTTATGTAATCTATGATAAACATGCCCTGTAGATTTCTGCAATCAAAAGGTAATATTACCAAGGCAACAGTCTGTAAACAAACAATCTCCCGGCACAACACTTTGCAGCAGCCTCTGTAAGGAAATGGGGGGGCGTGTTAAAGTGGGGGCAAGAGGTCTGGGCTCCAATAGAAAGGATTCAGGACTTGGAGCTCCTGACTGCCTCTTAACTGTACTGCCAAGTACAGAAAGTCATGGATATGGGTAGAGCAAAAGTGCTGCTTCTGGGGGGCAGGTGTGGGGGACTCCTTGGTCCTGAATGGAGTAACTGTGCCCCTAAAGGACCAGATGTGCAGCACTCACAGCTGCCCATAGAGGCCCAGGTTAATTCTGTGTCCAGGGCAGCTGTCTATCAGTTCCACCTGGTACATTGGCTGAGACCCTGCCTGCATGCAGACTGTCTCACCAGAGTGGTGCATGCTCTAGTTATCTCCCACTTGGACTACTGCAACGCACTCTACATGGGGCTACCTTTGAAGGTGACCCGGAAACAACTAATCCAGAATGCAGCAGATAGACTGGCGACTCGGAGTGGCTGCCCGGACCATATAACACCGGTCCTGAAAGACCTACACTGGCTCCCAGTATGTTTCTGAGCACAATTCCAGGTGTTGGTGCTGACCTTTAAAGCCCTAAACGGCCTCGGTCCTGTATACCCGAAGGAGCATCTCCACCCCCATTGTCCAGCACCGAGGGCCTTCTGGCAGTTCCCTTGCTGTAAGAAGTGAGGTTACAGGGAATCAGGCAGAGGGCCTTCTTGGTAATGGCGCCCACCCTGTGGAATGCCCTCCCATTAGATTTTAAGGAGATGAGTAATTATATAACCTTTAGGAGACATCTGAACTGATTTTTTTTAATGTTTAATGTCTTATGTTTTTAATATTCTGTTGGAAGCTGCCCAGAGTGGCTGGTGCAACTCAGGACAGGGTACAAATAAAAAATGTTATTGTTAATAATTATTATAGGAAAGGGTGTCCCCAATATGACAGGGGAACCTCCAGTGTCAGTGCTTAAATTCTGCATGTAACAACTGTGGCTGTGCTGCTGCTGCTGCTGAGTCGTCTCTTGGCTTTGTCCTTCCTTGCAGGAGGCTTCCATAAATTTCAGGCTGAATGGCCGCACCTCTGTGAGACCAACCTGGACACAGCCAGTGCCAGTAGCTCACCTGTGCCCCCGGCAGCTCCTGTGGTGGGACTGGGCGGCCTGAGCCTCAGCTCCGACTGCTCCGATGCAGAGTCGGGGCCCCTCAGCAGCGGGATGGAGTCGGAAGGGGCGAGCCCCCCCTCCTTCCCCGTGCAGATTCTACCCAACCTCTACCTGGGCAGCGCCCGTGACTCTGCCAACATGGACACCCTGGCCAAGCTGGGCATCCGCTACATCCTCAACGTCACCCCCAACCTGCCCAACCTCTTTGAGAAGAACGGCGACTTCCATTACAAGCAGATCCCGATCTCGGACCACTGGAGCCAGAACCTCTCTCAGTTCTTCCCTGAGGCCATTGAGTTCATTGGTGAGTGAAGGGAAAGAAAGGCAGAAAACCCCACCCTTGGCCTCCCGGTTGCATTTTCCTGTGGCTGTTGTCTGCTGGCCATCAGAGGACCCATTCACACGACCCCTGCAAAGCATTTGGGGGAATATGGCTTGTGTCCCTGAGACAGTCATCTGAGTCCATTGAGAGGCGACTGGCTCTCACTGCAGCTCACAGCTGACTGACTACTAGTTGGGCCCCGTCACTCACCTTTGGGTCTTCATGTTGGGCGGGGGGGGGGGACAGACTTGATGAACCTTCGGGGTCCCTTCCAACTCTGCAATTCTGTGATTCACGATTGATTCATAAGGGGGACGGAGAACCTAGAAACACTGTGTCTACCACAGTTTTTTGTAACATACCACTTGGGAACTTTCAGTACCCTGGGGCTTGCAAGTGAGTAAGGAGCTGGAACCAACACCCCAGAGATTGTCCCACTAGTGAAGGCATCCCCAAACTAAGCCCTCCAGAGGTTTTGGGACTACAACTCCCATCATCCCTAGCTAACAGGACCAGCGGTCAGGGATGATGGGAATTGTAGTCCCAAAACCTCTGGAGGGCTGAGTTTGGGGATGCCTGCACTAGTGCATCTAGTTTTCGGGGCCAGTGGGCAGGTAGATACACTTGAAAGTGGGTGGTTTTCCAAGCCAGGGTCCCCATAGTGAGTTGCTGGTGGTTGAATTAAGGTCAGGTAGGACCAAGGAAGGGCAGGAGGCTTCCAGTATTCATCCCTGGCTTGGGTGATCCAAAGGCCTCGCCCAAAGTCAGTGGGGCCAGAGCTTCCTGTGCATCAGCTGTGGATGAACCTTTGCCCTCCACCCCCACCCACAAGATGTTGCTGCACTACAGTTCCCATCATCCCTGGCCGTTGGCCATGCTTGCTGGAACTGAGGGGAGTTGTAGTTCAGTGACATCTGCAGAGCCAAAAGTTCCCTATACCTGCTGTACAGGAATAAGGCCCATGGGTCCTCAGGCAGCTTACTAGGCAAAGTCCTTAGAACTTGTGGGGCTCCCAGTTGATCTACATCTTTAGTGGTGAGGTACAGTAATTCAGCATCCCGGGGAGAAGGCAACACGATGGTGTGCCATTCCATTCTGGTTTGTTCTCATGACACTCAGCAGGCACAGTTTTCAAGCAGCCCCATACTGATCTGTTTTGAATTTCGTACTGCTGGAGAGTAGGAGTCCTTTACCTCCTGAGAGCATACACTCCCAAACTGATTCTTTGCTGTTGGCCAGTCTCCCCCTTTTCTTTCTCATTAAGCAGCTTCAGTGTGTGCACACAGTGAGGTCTGTGGTGTGTGCATCCTCAGATTGGTTCTGTTCCTGCATCATCTGTAGAATATGATGCCTTGGCACCAACTAGGCCTGCAATGGTTCATTGATGAATTTGCCAGATTAATCATTTTAATATATTTTGTTCAGATGCCTCTGATAAAACAGAGAATTCTTATTTTAAAAGTTAACAGTTTTAAACCAAACATTTCCAGAACTGGTGGCATGTAGACTGCATCTTCAAAGAGAGGCATTTTCGCTTCTCTCTCTGTTCAACAGAGTTAATGCATTCTCATAAACTGACTTACTTGCATTCCTCATTCTAATCACTTTGCTTGGCCACTCAAATTTTCACAAAGTGCTTCTTGCAAGCGGAGCCTTCAACAAAATGTTGCAGTGTTGAGTGCTGCTGTTCAGGATTCCAGCAACTCCATTCCACTTCCCCTCCCTTCCAGTGGTTAGGAAGGGGGTGCCTGCCCCTCCCCCAAACTCCCTACCTTTGTCCCTTATCATGGGCCACAACTATTTTTTGAGCTTTCTGCCCTGATCCTCTAATGTCAGCTCAAATGCCCTTTTCCTCATTGTTTCATTCTCTCTTTTGCTGCCCACTTCCTTTTGCCCCCAAACTTCCAAATTCTTTGCAAGCCTTTCTGGAACTGGAGCCAGAAGAGAACAATTTGCACACTCTTTTCTAAACCTAGATTTGTGTTTCTTTGGCACAGTTTGAAATATGCTGTTGCAGTGCACGCAATCATGGACATAGAATTCTCAGACTTTTCCTTTGGAAAATTCAGCATCAAATCTTCCATTTAAAAAAAATATTATTGTGATGGAAGAATAGTCTCTGGGACAGTTTAGGAGAGATGACGCCCACCAAGGACCTGTTATCAAAGTTGTCTCCATCTGGCTTCTCCCTAGCAGGATGTAAAGGGCCGTTGCTCTGCTGCGGTGGCCCTTAGGCAAGCCTGTCTGTGTGAAAAGTCAAAGCAAGATCACTTTTATTGGGGGGGGGAGCAAAGCAGTTCGGTGACATGTGTAATTTATGTGACCAAGCATATCTACATCTTTCTTAATTGCTTCATATAGTTGGAGGAACATGGCAGTATGTGGGGCACTTAAGTCCTATTGAATCACTGGGAGCTTTACTCAGCCCCACGCTGGCTAGTGAAATCTCAGCAGTCAATGTCTATATACAGTCAGCCCTGAGGACTAGAAACTTGATATATATATGCAGGTTTTGGTGTCCTCGGGTGTCTTCCCGTGTAAAAGTTGGGGTGTCTAGGCGACGTTTCGACGAGGTCTCACTCGTCATCTTCAGGCTGGTGCTTTCGGCTTCTTGTTACTGGAACAGAGCTCTGTTCCAGTAACAAGAAGCCGAAAGCACCAGCCTGAAGATGACGAGTGAGACCTCGTCGAAACGTCGCCTAGACACCCCAACTTTTACACGGGAAGACACCCGAGGACACCAAAACCTGCATTCCTGTACCCGTGAAAATCTACGAAAGTTGATATATATATATATATATATATATATATATATATTTGCTTTCACACAAAGACTTTAGCAACTAATCCACACCTAATGACCCACCTAAGTGGTACTCAGGATATCACTCAAGAAATCACTCAAGATATCCCTCAAGTAATTAAGGAACAAAAGAAGAAAAGGCACACTAGCCTGGGAACTTCCTCTCTGCCCAGAACATTGGAGGCTATACACCACACCCCCTCAACAGTATTTATAGGAACTCAAACACTGAGATCCTGCTCTGTTCCAGTAACAAGAAGCCGAAAGCACCAGCCTGAAGATGACGAGTGAGACCTCGTCGAAACGTCGCCTAGACACCCCAACTTTTACACGGGAAGACACCCGAGGACACCAAAACCTGCATATATATATATATATATATATATATATATATATATATATATATGCTTTCGTAGATTTTCACGGGTACAGGAATGCAGGTTTTGGTGTCCTCGGGTGTCTTCCCGTGTAAAAGTTGGGGTGTCTAGGCGACGTTTCACAAAGTTCAAGAGGTCAAGACACAAAGACTTTAGCAACTAATCCACACCTAATGACCCACCTAAGTGGTACTCAGGATATCACTCAAGAAATCACTCAAGATATCCCTCAAGTAATTAAGGAACAAAAGAAGAAAAGGCACACTAGCCTGGGAACTTCCTCTCTGCCCAGAACATTGGAGGCTATACACCACACCCCCTCAACAGTATTTATAGGAACTCAAACACTGAGATCCTGCTCTGTTCCAGTAACAAGAAGCCGAAAGCACCAGCCTGAAGATGACGAGTGAGACCTCGTCGAAACGTCGCCTAGACACCCCAACTTTTACACGGGAAGACACCCGAGGACACCAAAACCTGCATATATATATATATATATATATATATATATATATATATATATATATATAGTTACTATAGGATCCTTAGGAACCTGAGTTCTTCACTAGTGAAGTTGCAGGATATCCTCAGTGCTGCTCTTTACCTGAACGTTCACTCTCTCTCTCTCTCTCTCACACACACACACACCCTTGGGTTCTTCCCCACCTGCCTCCCTTGTCCTGCCACCCTTCCCTCATCCCCACAATTTTTCTCTGCCCCAGCCCTTACAGCCCCAGTTTTGTTGTTGTTTAGTCATGTCCAACTCTTCGTGACCCCATGGACCAGAGCACGCCAGGCACTCCTGTCTTCCACTGCCTCCCACAGCTTGGTCAAACTCAGGCTGGTAGCTTTGAGAACACTGTCCAGCCATCTCGTCGTCTGTCATCCCCTTCTCCTTGTGCCCTCCATCTTTCCCAACATCAGGGTCTTTCCCAGGGAGTCTTCTCTTCTCATGAGGTGGCCAAAGTATTGGAGCCTCAGCTTCACGATCTGTCCTTCCAGTGAGCACTCAGGGCTGATTTCTTAAGAATGGATAGGTTTGATCTTCTTGCAGTCAATGGGACTCACAAGAGTCTCCTCCAGCACCATAATTCAAAAGCATCCATTCTTCAGTGATCAGCCTTCTGTATGGTCCAGCTCTCACTTCCACACATCACTACTGGTAAAACCATAGCTTTAACTATACGGACCTTTGTTGGCAAGGTGATGTCTCTGCTTTTTTTTCTTCCAGTGTAGCCGTATTCACTTGCCCGACCTGTTCTTTCCCTTTTCCCTTTCTCGTTCCCTCTCTGTCCCAGATGAGGCCCTGTCCCGGAACTGTGGCATTCTGGTGCACTGCTTGGCGGGGATCAGCCGCTCAGTGACCGTCACTGTAGCCTACCTCATGCAGAAGCTCAACCTGTCCCTCAATGACGCCTACGATCTGGTGAAGCGGAAGAAGTCCAACATCTCGCCCAACTTCAACTTCATGGGACAGCTGCTGGACTTTGAGAAGTCGCTGGGGCTCAACAGGGCCAGCCGACGCCCCCCCTCTGGCCAGAGCTGCTTCTTCACCTCACCAACTGACGACAGCGTCTTTGAGCTGGATCCCACGTAGGGCCAAAACAGGGCGGTGGCCTCTCTTCTTGTCATCGTCGTTGGCCTCCTCCTCCTCTTCAGTGTTACCTGCCTGCCCTGGTGGCAGAGTCCCTTTGGGGACCAACTGAATACCTCACGCCAGAGAGGAAGGCACCTCTTACAGCTGCCTTGGTTGCTGTGGATGCTGCACACCTTCCCAAACATGCAGCTCAGCTGATGGGGCCAGATCCATAACCAAAGACCCTCCCTGCCCCCACAACCCTTCCACCTGCCTCTCCATTCCCTCAAGATCCCTGGACAAATGTTGAGTGTTTCCTCTGGACACACAGACCGTGTGGTCCAGACCACCCTGTTAGAGTTTAAAAGATTTGGAATGGGCCGTTTTCAGGGCTGGAACCTGCTGGTTGCTAAAATGCCCATCTTATATAGGACGTTTCCCATTCTACAGCCATAATCTAGAAACTGGTTAGGTTGGAGACCTTCGGCTCCCATGAGAATCCTCTCTCCCCAGGACTTCTGGTTCTAGAGCTACATCATTCAGTTTAAGGGGGGAAATGGGGGGGGGTATGAAAGAGAGAAACAAGTCTCCTGTGGCAGTTCTGTAATGAATAAAGGGATAATCCAGATTAGAAACCTATATCTCAAAGGTGAAAGGTTCCCCAACTATCTATCTTGTTCTTGGTTCTAGAACCATGAACCACAGAATCCAAAATGGTGTCAGGGCATGTATAGTCTGAGACTCTAGAATTGCCTTAAGGAGCCCCTGCCAGGAATGGTACAAGACACCAAACAAAAGAATCTACACCCTTTTAAGCCTTTGGCCTCCGGTTTTAGGAATTAATCCTATCATGCCTGATGCAAGAACTGCAGTTCTGGAACTGGGACAGTTAAGGAATCTCTGGGTCAAGAACCTACGAGCTTTGGATGCAGATTCAGAAGCCTGTATCATTCATCATACCTCAACCATCATCTGCCCCACAACGTCCCATCCCAAAAGCAGGCTGGCCAGCCACTCTGGAATTAATCCAGCTATTTCGGAAAAGCAGAAGGAAAATGTGTGGGGTCGAAGCTTTGGAGCAGATTTGCATCAGGGAGCCAGCTGGAAGACCTAGATAGTAGGGGGCATGGTGATCAGTTCCTGCACAGAGGTGGAGAAAGTGGAGCAGCTCAGAATTTCATGTCTGTGTTTGTACAAAGTTTGAATGTGTGTATGCCTTAATGCCTGCTTGTAAGCAGCCAGAGCTGTGTATGTGAGTACTAGACAGCGTCTGCTTAGCCTGCATGCAGGGCTTAATTTGTGGCCAGAACGTAGGGCTGAAACTTGCTTTCAGTGTCAGGTGCTCCGTCCAGGCACAAGTTAAGTAGTAACAAAGAAGAGAGCACCTCTGAGCATGGGCAGAAAAACAATCAAAGAAGAAGTAGGTAAATGGGCAGACTGCTGGCCACAGACTGCTCCCCTGCAATAGGCTACAGTTCTTGGGTAAAAGGATGTGACTTGTACTAAGTAGGCATGCACTCAGCACTTCCTTTAAAAAATGAATTAACTTAACCATTGCCTGTAAGTGAGTGTAGTCAGATAACAGATTGTGCCTGTATGTTCTAAACTATGTCCAGGGCATTCTGGTGCCCCCTGCTTAATGATAAGTTCCCTAGGTTTCTTCACTGTGGATCTGCTGGGCTGTGGATCTGCTGCAATTCCATAAGTTGGTATTTTTGCAGGATTGGCTCTCTCCTGATCCCACCTTTCTTTCTTGATCTTTTTAAAAGCAACTTTTTAAGCCCTTTTGGCTATGAAGATAAGCTTAAAAGTGCTTGCAGGCAAAGCTTGCTGAAATAATCTGGAGCAGCTGCAGAATGAGGGGCTCCAGGGGTCAAAGCGGGTGGGCTTCAGGGTCCTGCATAGTGGACCTCCTTATGATTAGCAAAAGCAAGATAAAGGATGCAGAGTTGTAAGCAAAAATTTGCAGAGTAACAGTGCAATCTTACATGTGTCTGCATAGAATTAAGTCCTATGATGTCCAATGAGACTTATTCCTAGGTAAAGGTGTAGAGCAGTGTTTCCCAACCTTGGGCCTCCAGCTGTTTTTGAACTACAATTCCCATCATCCCTGACCACTGGTCTTGCTAGCTAGGGATGATGGGAGTTGTAGGCCAAAAACATCTGGAGGCCCAAGGTTGGGAAACACTGGTGTAGAGGACTGCAGCTTAGGTTGTGCAAAATACAAGCAATTACGCAAATTTGCTCATCTAGTACCATTCATGTGGGTTGCAGATTTCAGCTTTGGGTAGGGGGGAATTTGGACTGCCTGGACACAACCTTTAATTTTATTTGGCTGTAGACTTCAGTCCTGTGTACCTGTATGTGAAAAATGCAGGTCCGTCATTTTCTCTTTTCCTCTTTTCTTCATGGCAGCTAAGAGAACTGCCTTAGGATGGTCATTTTTTAAGAATAATAATAATTAATAATAATAATGATTGGCATCCTGGTCTCTTTGTTTTTCAAATGAATGTATATGGCTCCGGAGCCAACTGGAGAGACAGGCAAGGACTGTCATTGCCATGGGCAACACAGTCACTTCAATAAAAACAGGCCTTTAAACAATACGAAGGAGTGTGGATTTGTTTGGTGTTGATGCTGATGAAAAGCAGCTGATGGTGAACCACTTCACATGCGCAAGACCAATCCAAAGAAAGCCACTAACCCAGCTGTGACGAACCTCTGGCCCTGGAGTTGTTTGCTGAACTACAACTCCCATCTTTCTTGGCTATTGGCCAAGCTTGCTGGGACTGTTGGGAGCTGTAGTTCAGCAACATCTGGAGGGCAAAAGGTTCCCCACATCTGCCATAACCCTAATGACTGTGATCACTGAGATCATCTGGATTTTTAAATAAAAAACAGAATGGTGTTTTATAGTGTACGCCATCTTTATAATTTAAAATGTGGCTGTATAGACATACTCAGAAATAAATAAAAACCTCACTCATTCATGTTTTGAGTAGAAGACAACTTGCTGTTTAACCTTCCCCTGACACTAAGTATGTGGGGAGAACCAAAAGAGGTGGGTCTCTGCAGAATTTACCATTTATATTGTCATTTCTTAGATACAGAGAATCAGAATCAGTTGGAGGAGACCCTGAGGATCCTTCGTCCAACCCGCTGCAATGCAGGACTGTGCAGATGTCCCTTATGGGGAGAAATCCTGCAACCTTGGCATTATCCGCCCCATGCTCTAACCAGCTGCGCTGTTCTCCACCAGTGGCCTTCACTGTGGCTGATCAGAAGTCAGAACAAAAGCTGGTGGGTGGTGGCAGGAACCACAGAGCCAGTCTTGGGTCCCGGAATTTCAATGGACTGCAGCTCCCATCATCTCCAGGCTACTTAGCCAGCGCTCGGGGCTGATGGGGTCCTAGTAGTCCAACAACATCTGGGGAACCAATGTAAGAAAAAAAGAATGTCAGCAAACAGCTTCTCTTTCAGAGTAATCTGTGTTAAATGGATTAGGATGGGAGGGTTGGATGGGCTGGGAGGCGGAATGGAGAGATTTGTGGTTTTGACTGCAGCTCAGGGGAGGAGAGATATTCCCAGGAAGGCAGAAGAAGCCTGAGATGAGGTGATTTTAGGAGCTGTCTTACACAGAGTCAGACCACTCGCTCAGAATTCTCTACACCTGCAGCCCCTTAGCCTCCACCTCCTTAGCTGCCAGGTTTCCTTGAATTCCTCGATTTTCCAGGCTTTTAAAATAGTTTCTTCCCTCTTGTGTAGGTTCCGGAAAATTGGTACAGTATTTTGCATGATTCCGCCCCAACTCCCACTTTTATGCCTTGGAAAAATGTGTCCACCTGCCAGCTATCTGAGAATAATTAGGTAGGCACCTGTTCTCAGTGTGTGGCACTAAAATTGGGAGTTACTTTCACTTGCTTTGCAGAACAGCTGTACTACATCACCAACAACAAAACCCTCCCGCTACTTAGGTGAGAGTAACCCCATCAAACCCAGTAGGTTTTCCTTCTGAGAAGACCTGCACAGGATTGGCATTCTAATCTGAGGAAGACTGAAGCATGAGGGTCTTTATTCTAGATGATTAATTCAGGACATTGTCTCTCACTTCACCCATCTTCAACTCTGTCTCTGCTCACTGCTTCTGTTCTGTCCCCACAATTTACTCCTGAGTCAATCTGCCCCTACATAGGAGAAAAGGGTTGCCCATTCCTGGTCTGAACTGACCGTGACTGGATTTCCAGGGCTGGAGATGCCTGGCACTGAGCTGTGGATGTAGGCAACATGTTTTCCCTGTACAACACACTTCTCTTTTCCTGCCCCCCCCCCCTGCATCCCAGGATGGTTGTGGTTAATTACTGGCTATAAGAGGAGCAGAGGGTCTTTGATTAACAGCTACTCTTTCTTCCAGAGGATGTGTGTAAGTGAAAGCAGATCATAAGCAAAGAAAGATCTTCAGATCTGCAGCACTTGCCAAATACAATGATAGGAACCAAATTGCTCTGCGAGTGGACAGAACTGAGTTCTGGGAAGCACTAACAGAGACCTGAAGCCTAGAGTGGCAACTACAGTGGTACCTCGCAAGACGAATGCCTCGCAAGACGAAAAGCGCGCAAGACGAAAGAGTTTTCCGTTTTTTTAGTCGTTCCGCAAGACGAATTTCCCTATGGGCTTGCTTCGCAAGACGTTTCGTCTTGCGAGTTTGTTTCCTTTTTCTTAAAGCCGCTAATAGCCGCTAAGCCACTAATAGCCGCGCTTCGCAAGACAAAAAAACTGCAAGATGAAGAGACTCGCAGAACGGATTAATTTCGTCTTGCGAGGCACCACTGTATTTCAAAACTAATTGTAACCAAAATTGCCTGGTGTTAACAGTTTGTGATGATGGGCTATGGCAGAGGTGGGGAACCAACTCCTGTCAGCCCCAGCCAGTGTGGTCACTGGCCATGGATGATGGGAGTAATAGTCCGGCAATGTTTGGGAGGTTCCCATCCCTTTGGCTATGCTATTGACCAGTGAAGGAAGGGTTGGTAGGCCAGCCTGACAGTATTTAAACCAGACCTGGCAAATCCAGGAGTTTCATATTTTAGGCCACTTACAGCAGGTAAAAGACCCCTGGATGGTTAAGTCCAGTCAAAGGTGACTATGGGGTTGCAGCGCTCATCTCCCTTTTAGGCCAAGGGAGCTGGCATTTGTCCACAGACAGCTTTCCGGGTCATGTGGCCAGCATGACTAAACCGCTTCTGGCGCAACGGAACACCATGACAGAAACCAGAGCGCACGGAAACGCTGTTTACCTTCCCACCATAGTGATACCTATTTATCTGTTTAAACACTAGCGTGCATTTGAGCTGCTAGGTAGGCAGGAGCTGGGACAGAGCAACAGGAGCTCACTCCATTGTACGGATTTGAACTGCCAACCTTCTGAACGGCAAGCCCAAGAGGCTCAGTGGTTTGGACCACAGTGCCACCCACAACCACTTACAGCATCCAAGTGTTGCATCACGCACATTTCCTTTTATGTCCCGCAATGTATTTGGGGGCCGCACATGCACAGTTCCAAAGACAGTTGCTATTGCTATTTATGATTGCCTTGCAAATATACCTATATACTTATATTCTGCCTTTTAGGACAATGTCCTCCTAAGGTCACTTACCCCTCAAAGCATTTAAACCACATTTCATTCTAACCTTTTATGTGTGCCTGTTCCTCATCTCACTGTCCTCTTCCTTCTGTTTCTGTTTCTGGACTAAAATCCTTCCGTCATCCCTGGCCATGTTTTACCAGGCTCGCCTAGATACTGCCACAACTCCAGCTATAACCCAACCATTACAGGATGACATTGGTCAATATTTTAGTGCAGTGCAGTGCAGCTGAATGAAAAATAGGTTCAGAATTCAGAAATGTAAAAGAAAACGACTAGCAAGCGAAAGGGGGAGAGTTGGATGTTGCTCTGTGGGGCAGGAATCGCTGCTCATAAGCAGATACGTAGTTTTCTGTAAACTAGTTCTATAACTGGGTGAATTTCAGGCCAAAACAACCTGACAAGCCTAGCTGCACTCCACAGCCTGGAAGGAAAATGCTAGTGTCTCAGTGGCATCCTCAACATTTGCTTCCTCACATGGCAGCCTCTTTCGGTCACATCCAAGATGGTCCTGGCTGCTCCAGGAAGTTTCTGCCACCTTGCTAGAATGAGAGAAAGGGCAGCGGTGCCCGTGTTGATGATGGGCAGCAAAGAACTCAGATGGAGATCTCCACACATCTAATGGTACTTCTTTTTTTCAGCTGACCCGCAAATCCGTGACCTTTTGTACTGGGCTGCATGTTCCTGTTTCATGCTTCAAATATAATTTGTGGTTCCCTTTTTCAGCATGGTGGCTGGTTCAGCTTTAGTACAAGATTCCTCCCTTGGCGCTCTCTGCACTCTTCCCATCTGTGTCTGTTTTGTGTCTTTTCATTTCGTTGTGTTTTTTAAAAACTCTTCTATTCAGTTGCCTGGTAACCAGCCTCTTTTCTGTTCTGAGAAGAGGGTGGAGTGGGAGGGAAACTAGCTGTAATCCTGGGGGATGCCCATATTGGACTTTCCCTTCCACCAGTTGTCTGTGTGTGTGGTGTGTGTGGTGTGTGTGTGCATACAAACACACTTTCACTTCCCCAGGGGGCAGCGTGGCACACTGCAATACATGCGTGGCCTGTGTCACTGGCATCCACAACATAAGAGGGTTCCTGGGAATGTCACACTGCTGACAGTCGCACCAGATTTTAGAGGGACAAATTTATTCCATTTTTAAAAAGAAAAGTGTGTGGGAGAAACCTGCCAATTAGACGTCACAACCAGGCCCACCCTCAGGCAGGTATCATCCGAATGCCAGATTGAGCCGTGGGGAGGCCCAGACCTGCTATCGTTTCTGGACCTGAAGGACGGAGGCACCTGAGGACAAAAATTAATGGTTGCAACACGAGAAGACAGAAATATATACACGTGTGACAAACTCTTTCTACCACTTTAATCCAGCTTTCATCCTCCCCACACCACCCAATAGGCTGGGCCTTCAAAAGCTGTCCAAAGGCAGGCATTCAAGAAAGGGAAAATACTCCATTTAAAAGTCAGAGTAGGTAAGTGGACATGGATTGCATCCTGGTTTGGTCTTGAGGAGCGACTCATTTCTTTCTCAGCCTTGTTTACCTTAGAAGAGAATGGAGGTGGAAGGGTTATAATGTTATTCCTTGGAGAGCTGGGTTCAAGCTCCCACTCAGATATGACATTCTCTCTTGCCAGCCATTCTCTCTCTTTCTCGGCCTAATCTACCTGAAAGAGTTGTTGTAGGGATGAAGGGTTGTGTGGAGAAAACCACATGTGTGACTTTGCGCTTCTTGTATGGCTGGTCTGGGGAACCATTGGTTTGCCAGAGGTTGCTGAACTACATCTCCCATCAGCCCCAGCAATGGCCGGGAGTGATGGGAGTTATAGTTCAGCAGCATCAGAGGGACAGGCAAAGGTTCTCCACACCTTGTGGTGGAGCAAGAGGTTATTGCTAAATAAAAATGCTTTCTCCATGCCAGGAAACAGTTCTGTCATTGTGTTAAAGGGACGGGAGGGGGGATATGTCACAGTCCTATAGGGAGAATAGCTGCCCCGGTGTGTCTTGGTCTCTCTTCCACAGGCGCAGTTTTGGTTCTCTGGTTGTGAGCTTCCGTTCCCACCACCACCCTTCCCCTGTTTGCAGCCATTTCCTGCAAGCTGTTTCCGAGGGATTATTTTCACCCAGTTTTCTTCCTGTCAGAGGACAGGAAGGGCAACTTCCTATGCAGAGGAGATTGCTGTCGCCTGAACAGTCATTCTTGTCCTCATTGTGTTGTGCTATGTGCTTTACAGTCCTTATTGTGTCCACACACAAAAAACGCCACAAGACAGGACGCTAAATGCTTTGTGGGTGGGAAAATGACAAGAGATAATCTGTGGCACCAGAACGATGAAAGAACATATTGTGGCAAAAGATTTTGTGGACTAGAGAGCCCACGGTCGAACCAAGGACCAAATCATATCCCAACCTCTTCCTCCAAGGAACAGAGGGTGGAATAAGATGCCTCTGCACTTTTTATCCTCACAACAACCTTGTGAAGTAGGTTGGGTGGGAGTCCGGGCGGCAGCATGGTGTCTTTTATTGTCTCTGGTCTAAGGTCACCCAATGTGTCTCATGACTCAGAGAGAAACTGAAACCAGGGCAGCTCATTCATCCTGAATGGTTTGCATGAAGTTTGTGGGGACATTAAGTGACGTCAGTTGTTTCTTAGGCACTTATTCTGATTGGTTTGTGGGGAGGTTATACAACATCATCAAGCAAGTGCTATCCCACACTTTTCTATGCATTTTCACATCACTGGCATACCCGCCAACATTTCCCCAATGAAAAAAGGGACATCCCATTCCATAAAGATAATTTTACTATTTATACCCCACACATCTGACTGGGCAGCTTCCAACATATATGAAACATATATGAAAACATAACAAAACATTAAATATTAAAAAACTTCCCTATACAGGATTACCTTCAGACTGCTCGTGGGTCGGGTAACTCCATACCTTCCAACATTTCTCCAATGAAAATTGAGACATCCTAAGGAAAAGCAGGACATCTCGGGATGAAATCAGAAACCAGGACAGCTTCTCTAAATCAGGGATGTCCCTGGAAAATAGGGACACTCGGAGGTTTTGCATTGGTCACATGCAGACCATACATTTCAAGCACTCTTACAACCACTTTAACAGTCACTGTTTCTCCCAAAGAATCCTGGAAACTGTAGTTTTTTTAGGTTACTAGGAACTGTAGCTCTGTGAGGTGTCTCCTAACAACACTCCAACAAACTACAATTCTCCAGGATTCTTTGGAAGAAACTATGATTATTCAATGGGTATAAGAATGTGCTAAATGCACAGTGTGGCTGAGGTCACTTTCCTTATCACAAAAGCTTTGATTTTGCTCATGTAGAGGAGCACTGGGCTGGGCCACGCTGGGGGAGCCAGCATGGAGATGCCTGGTTGGCACCCACCAAGTGCCACATCATCTGGCCAGACTCCCCCCTGCAAGGGTGGGCAGGTGGCACAGCGCAGCCCTGCTTGGCTCTGGGGTGGGGTCGCTCCAGTGGGGTCGGCGATGTGGGCTGGGGTGCCCCGGTGGGCTTCTTCACCCTCCATGCCCCACCCCACAAGCCTGCCACAGGCACCGTGAGCTTACGCAACACTGCTGCCCTGTCCTCAACCCTTGAAAGGAAAGGCATGCAGAGAGTAAACCAAAGCTTACCATGTTGGTGACACACTTTTTAGACTTGCATCATTTTGCAACACAGCAATTTAGTTTTACTAGCAACCAGAGGTTAAACTAACCCCTTTCCAGCCCTGAGAGGAGAGCAGGGAGTGTTCATGCGACACATCTACACACTGCAGCCGGCACAGAGTTTAGAAAACTCTGTACTAAACCATAGCATAGTAAGGATCCTTCTCAGTGGCAGCACCATTAAAAAAATTATGCGGAGGCAAAGTATATTTCTAGGTGGGCGAAAAAGAAAAATAACAGCATGTGTGAATGACAAAAGTTCAGAAATGGAGGGTAGGCTCCTCTCTCGGGGAGCGCATATCCCCATGCCCCCACCTCTGGTGCCACCTATTATCATCCTCAAAACATGCCACCGCTTGCGCTAAAAATGCTGTTTCTGTTTTCATGATGGCTTTTGCCCCAGACCAACAGGCCTTCCTGCCAGCCTGATCTTGGAGCCAGATCTGGCTTCCTTCTTTGAGAGAAGGGGAAGTGCAGCTTCCGCTGAAGCGCTTGCCCTTCCTAAGAAAGAAAGCCATTCTCAGCTCTGGCAAAAAACAGGGTGGGGCAACATGAAACAGGCTCATAGGATAATTCTGCTGGACAGGGTTTCATATTTATAAGGCAGGGTAGACTCCTACACACACACACACACACACACACACACACACACACACACACACTTCATTGTTTACAAAGGTGCGTAATTTGAACCTTCAACATTTCAGAAATCACACAAAGGAGGAGAAAAATATATCTGACTAAAGTCAACCATCGCAATGTGACACCTTAAAAACTTGACCATTTTTACATTTTTACCATTGGCTACTTTACCAGGCACGTGCTTTGGAGAGTCGGAAGGAAGGTTTTCATGTGTCAGAATGCATAGGGCCTGTGCCACAGACTTATGATAACAGGGACTTCAGCACAGGCAGTGTTGCCCGCTTTATAACTCTCCCCCCCTCCTTTCCTTTAATGGCCACTTTATCTGAAGGTGTGAACAGGTGGGGTGGCCAGGTTCAAAGGAGGACAGGGCTACGTTGGCATAGAAAAGGAAACCACAGCAGAGGCAGCTTTTCATGCAAGGGAGAAAAGCACTCTGCGCATGGGGAAGACCCAGGACTGTTAAAGGCACAGGCGTCCCTCCAAACTTGGCCCTCCAGCTGTTTTGGAACTACAATTCCCATCCTCCCTGACCACTGGTCCTGTTAACTAGGGGTGATGGGAGTTGTAGTCCCAAAACAGCTGGAGGGCCAAGTTTGGCCATGCCTGCTAGTGGCAGGTGATGGTGATGCTTCACCCTTCATGCTGTGGGCAGGGAAAGGCTTCACATGCTCATTGTTGCGCATCATGCTGCTGCTACAGGCACCAGAGCAGGCCCACCTGTTTTGTCCCTGCCCCCATTCTGCTTAACTGCCAACCCTGCCCCCAGATTTGCTCATGGCACCAGCTCCCCCCCGCCATGAAAACGCTGCAGAGGGAGAGGAACAGTGGTGCAGCTACAGATACCAGTGGCCAGGAATTGCAGGTGGCCAGGGTCCTGTTTGTGGCTTTCTCATTGGCACCCTGTGAGAACAGGATGCTAGGAGATTGGCCATGGGCCTGATCCAGAAGGACTCTCCTTGTTTTCTTATGTGTGGTGAGCTAGACCTGCTGTGTGTTTGGGAGCCCTGCTGCTCATTCGATCCCTGGAAATCTCCCCCCTCCCCAAACTGCAAGCCCTGTCCTGCTGGCAGCACTGGTGAGGAGGGAAGGAGCCATGGCAAGAGGCCTGGATGGCTCCCGCTAAGTCTTCCTCCTCTTGCTCCTCCTTCCTGTGCTACATAATCCCTCTCAGTTCTCTCTGGGTTGCAGCAGCAGAATCTCCAGGGGCAAGAACCCCCAATCCCCGCTCACACAGCACCAAAGGGCCACCGAGATCAGCTGTGCACTTGGATGAGGAGGAGGGCTCTGAGAGGCTGCCTTGATGTGTGTGGGGAGGTGTGATTCAGCCAGGAGGCAGGAGGGATTCGTCATTGGTGGTTGCATAATCCTGGCAGCAACCTCAAAACACCCACCAAGTTCGCATGGGATGCCAAGAGGCGAAGTGACTCTGAGGTGGGGTGTGCCTGCCATCTGCTGCGAGTCAAGGGAACTGCATGGGCAAAAGAGCCTCTTCTCCGTCCTTGCATCTTGGGGAACATTTTTCAGCCCAAGAGCCCCGCTCCCTTGTGGACAACCTTCCATGAGCCACGCTCCAAGGGGGAAAAGGCACGGGCGGCACAAGGGGTAAGAAGTAGAGAAATACAGCGGTAATTATTAAGTTTAAAGAAATTTAGTGAAAGGGAAACAGTAGATAAACTGATTAAAGGGTTGCTAAAGAACTTCGGAATAAGGATGCAGCGAAAGGGAGGTATGGGGAAGTCGGTATATGTTTAATGTTGCGTATGTTTTTGTTTTGTAATGTGTATGTCTTTTATTATGTGTTTGGAAAATCAATTTAAAAAATTATTTAAAAAAAAGGACGTGGCTTTTCTTTGCACAAAAGGCCACACGCAGAGCCCCCTTCTCGTGTATCTACGCTCATCAAAGTCTAGTCAGGCAAAAGCAGCCCAAGAGGACGTGGAGTGGGAGCTGAGAGTATGTGGCCTGCAGAAGGTGCCAAGGGCCAGAGAGTAAGGCTCAGAGGAGGGCAGGTGGCCCCTGGGCCTGACATACCCCAGCCTCCTTCAAGGAGCCAGGTTTTGCCATGTTGTCTTTCTAGAGAAGGGAAAGGTTTGCCCAGTATGTTTCCCGTCCAGGACTGCAGGAATGTAAGAAGCAGGCAGGGATTTTTACCTTCTATGTAAAAATGCAGGAAGCGAGCTCTGGCGTTAGGAAGCAATAGGGCTCTTGCCGATTTAGTAGTGTAGAAGACAGAACTGAGGCAAGAGCAGCACATCATGCAGGGCTGAGGAAAAGCTGCATCTGCTAAAATTCCCTCTCATGCTCCCTATTGTCACACTTTGAAGCAAGGTGTAGCTGAATGAATATCCCATCTAGTTAAGAGTGACCACATTCCAAAAGGGACAAGACTCATGTTTAGTGGGGCTTCTGGTTCAGAGCTGCCTTAATGGAGGCAGCCCCCATGACAGCGGGAGATCGTAGGCAAAGGAAAAACAAGTATGATTGAGGGTAAGCCATCCTTGTAAATCCCTCCCCCCCCCCCCAGGGACAGTGGGAACTGGCTTCACTTGAATTTTGTCTTGGTACCTGGCACTCACTCCGGTATGGAATGCGGGGGGCAAGGAGGAGCTGAGTGCAAAAGCCCTTTGCCTGGCAAAAACACTCCAACGCTGCCATTAAGAAGCAGAGCTACTCCTGCTAATGAGAGCTTAATTGGACTAAAGTACAGGTGCATGTAGGGACGCGGGTGGCGCTGTGGGTTAAACCACAGAGCCTAGGACTTGCCGATCAGAAGGTTGGCGGTTCGAATCCCCGCGACGGGGTGAGCTCCCATTGCTCGGTCCCTGCTCCTGCCAACCTAGCAGTTCAAAAGCACGTTGAAGTGCAAGTAGATAAATAGGTACCACTCCAGCAGGAAGGTAAATGGCGTTTCCGTGCGCTGCTCTGGTTCGGCAGAAGCGGCTTAGTCATGCTGACCACATGACTCGGAAGCTGTACGCCGGCTCCCTCGGCCAATAAAGCGAGATGAGCGCTGCAACCCCAGAGTCGGTCACGACTGGACCTAAGGGTCAGGGGTCCCTTTACCTTTACTTTACCTTACAGGTGCATGCTAGAAGAGATGAGTTCACAAACTGCAGAACAAACCAAGTGCAGACTTTAAGGTTTGAATTTGAGATAAGACTTCATTCGGTGCAAAAGATGGGGGGAGGGGAGCCTACGATTTCTTTATTTAAAGTTTCCTTCTCTACAATTAGGATTTGGCAACCCTCCACTGAATGCTAGTTCAAATTATATTTGTACAAGTGAGGATGGAAGAAATTGGATTATAAATTTGGAATATAACATCAAACAGAACTGTGTGTGTAAAAATAAGGGAAAAGGGAGGGAAGCTATATTTTGCAAAAGGTTTACGATGGAAGAAGAAAAGAAGAGTTTGGATTTGATATCCCACTTTATCACTACCCTAAGGAATCTCAAAGTGGTTAACAATCTCCTTTCCCTTCCTCTCCCACAACAAACACTCTGTGAGGTGAGTGGGGCTGAGAGACTTCAGAGAAGTGTGACTGGCCCAAGGTCACCCAGCAGCTGCATGTGGAGGAGCGGGAAAGCGAACCCGGTTCACCAGATTATGAGTCTACTACTCTTAACCACTAAACCACACTGGCTCACTTAGAAACTTAGAAACTTTATTATCTATGAAATGAACTGAATAACGCTAAGAGGGCTTGGAATTTAATTTAATTGGAAGGATAACTGGCCATATATCTTCAGCTGGAAGGAAGGATAAAAGGATTCTGTGAGCTGCCAATGAATTGATAAAGTTCTTTATTGAGTCATCTGCAATTCAACAGACCACTCTTCTTCCCAGGCTGAGAGGGAAAATGGTGAAAACAGTTTATTTACCGGGACAGAGCAACTTTTGCATTTGTTGTTAAAGCTCTTGGTGCAAAACAATGAAACATGAGCCAGAGCAATGGAGAAATTTCTGGATATCAGCTCCATTCAAGGCATGATGAATAACAGCAACAACTGAGAGAAAGACATAACACCTTACAAGGACAGGAAGAAATACCATGGACAGAATAATTGCCACACACAGGATGAGAAAGAATATAGTTTGAGTTGAGGTCCAGCTCCCAGGGCCTTCTGGCGGTTCCCTCCCTGCGAGAAGTGAGGTTACAGGCAGAGGGCCTTCTCAGTAGTGGCGCCCGCCTTGTGGAACGCCCTCCCATCAGATGTCAAGGAAATAAACAACTACCTGACGTTTAGAAGACATCTGAAGGCAGCCCTGTTTAGGGAAGTTTTTAATGTTTGATGTTTTATCATGTTTTTAATATTCTATTGGAAGCCACCCAGAGTGGCTGGGGAGACCCGGCCAGATGGGTGGAGTATAAGTAAATTATTATTATTATTATTATTATTATTATTATTATTATTACTCACTTGAAGCTTTATAAATCATTCAATGTGTCAACACAAATAGAAGTTATTAATATTGTAGTTGTTGTATAAGAGATTATTATTATGAAACTAATAAGATTTTGGAACACAGAATTAAAGATTATGAAATCATCAAACCTAGCACACCGGGGGGTAACATTAATGAAATTATTTAATTCAGTATTTGAATGATTAGTATTAATAATTGTATTATAAATTGGTATTGTTATACTGAGGCTTTTATTGGTATTGTTATACTGGCCTATAACTGAAAACTAACAAAAATTTATTACATATAATAAAGACTCACGTTCAGTGGGACAGTTGGGTAATTTTGCACTCTGGACTTAATGGTCTTACAGAACCTCCTATCCCCACCTCTTTAGTTGGTGATTTGTGCATTATTTCACTTGCTTCAAATTGTGGCAAGCCAACCCTGCTGCCTGGGATGGCGGCGGCTCATACTCATTTGTAGGAGGGAAGTTGCCTTCCACTGAGTCAGACCCTTGGCCCATCTAGCTCAGTATTGTCCACACTGACTGGCAGCTGCTCTCCAGGATTTCATGCAGGGGTCTCTCCCAACCATACGTGGATATGCCAGTGGGCCTTGAACCCAGGACCTTCTTCATGGAAAGCAGATGCTCTCCCAATGAACTGTGGACCTTCCCTTTTCTTTTTTTTTTCATGCATAATCTTTATTGTTTACAAAATCAAAGTAAAAAGCAAATTATTACATTTCTTTACATTATCTTTGAAATGGTGACTTCCTTCAGTCTTACCACAAATCGTCCTTGTTCATAATAAACATTATTTCTGCATTCCTTTGTTTGTAATGCCATTAATCTATCTCGTTTATGCATTTCCTTTGAACATTACCCTTTATCTTTTACAGAGCATCTTTAAAACCCACCAGAGTTATCTGATCCTCTGTTAGACTTTCCAGATATCTTGTAAAACTTTCCCAATCTTTGATAAACCTCTGATCTTTGATGTATCTAATTTTTCCTGTCAACCTATCCAATTCCACATAATCTAGAAGTTTTGATCGCCATTCCTCCAGTGTCGGTATAGCCTCTAATTTCCAGTTTTTCGCTATTAGGACCCTTGCTGCCGTTGTTGCATATTGAAACAGCTTGTGATCTTTCTTCTTAATCTCTCTACCTACCAGACCCAGCAGGAACGCCTCCGGTCTTTTACCAAAAGTATATTTTAGCATTTTCTTCATTTCATTGTAAATGCTCTCCCAAAACCCTTTAACCTTTTGGCATTCCCACCACATGTGGTAGAAAGTCCCCTCCTTTTCTCTGCACTTCCAGCATTTGTTATCGGATCCGTACATTTTAGCTAATTTTACAGGGGTTAGATACCAGCGATAAAACATTTTCATTAAGTTCTCCTTTAATAATACACAGGCCGTAAATTTGAGATGTTGGTTCCAGAGTTTCTCCCACTCTTCAAAATAAATATTACGACCGAGATCTCTGGCCCAGTGTGTCATTACTGCCTTAACTTCCTCGTCCACTAGATTCCATTCCAGTAATATTTTATACATTTTGGACAAAATTTTTGTATTGTTCTCCAAAATCTCGGTTTGGAATTTAGATTTCTTATCCGCATATCCTTTCTCTTTTACATCTTTCCTGAACATTCCGTGTATCTGATGGTAATGCAGCCAATCAAACACATGGGACTTAACCTGGTCATACGGCCTCAATTTCCACTTCCCTTCCTCCTTCGTTAATAGTTGTTCATAGGTTGCCCACTTGGTTCTCTTATCGCTCTTTTTAACCGACATGACTTCTAGTGGTGACAGCCATTGTGGTGTTTTAAGTTCTAAGACATCTTTATACCTTTCCCACACTTCCATCAGAGGGCCCCTAAAGATGTGGTTCCCAAAATCTTTATGTACTTTCTTCTTCCCATGCCACAGATAAGCGTGCCACCCGAATCGATTGTCATGGCCTTCCAAGTCTAACACTTCCACCTCTTCTAATTTTATCCAGGCTTTAACCCAGCACAGGCATGATGCCTCAAAGTATATTTTCAAATCTGGCAGGGCAAAGCCTCCCCTCTCTTTAGAATCTGTTAATAGTTTAAATTTTATTCTCGGTTTCCTCCCCTGCCAGATAAATTTGGAAATCTCCCTGTGCCAGGTTTTGAATATCTTTAATCACCGGGATGGTCTGGAAATAAAATAACAGTCTTGGAAGTACCAACATTTTGATCGTGGCTATTCTCCCCCAGAATGACAGTTTGAGTCTACCCCACATTTCTATATCCTTTTTAACTCCTTTCCATGCTGTTTCGTAGTTGTTTTTGAATAAGTCTATGTTCTTTGACGTTACCCATATACCCAAATATTTCACTTTCTTAGTCACTTCTATTTCTGTTTCTCTTTGTAGTTCCTCAATTTTATCTGCTAGCATGTTTTTAGTTATTATTTTTGTTTTCTTTTTATTCAATTTGAAGCCTGCTACTTCCCCATATTGATCGAACTCCGTCAGAACTTCTTTTATTGAATCGAGTGGGTCTTCCATTGTTACGACCAAGTCGTCCGCAAAAGCCTTAGTCTTGTATTCATGTTGGCCAACTCTGATTCCTTTGATTTCTTTGTTGTCTCTAATAGAGTTTAATAATACCTCTAATATCATTATAAATAATAGTGGGGACAGCGGGCACCCCTGTCTTGTACCTTTGCTTACTATTAGTTCCGTCGACTCCACATTGTTTATTATCAGTCTTGCTCTTTGTTCGGTATAAATTGCTTTTATCCCATTGTAAAATTCGGTGCCCACTTCCATGTATTCTAATTGTTTCAACAAGAATTCCCAGTTAACATTGTCAAACGCTTTCTCGGCGTCGACAAATAACAGTAAACCTTCTTTGTCACATCTGTCTGTTAGGTATTCTATTGTATTGATAACACTCCTTATATTGTCTTTCATTTGTCTTCCTGGCAAAAAGCCGGATTGATCTTTGTGAATACTTTCTACCAGAATAGTTTTTAGTCTCCTTGCCAGGACTCCTGAAAAGATCTTGTAATCTATATTTAACAAAGAAATCGGTCTATAATTTTTGATTTGTTCTGGGTCTGAGTCTTGTTTGGGGATTAGTGTAATCAGTGCCTCTTTCCAAGTCTCTGGTATTTCTCTTTCCTTAAGGATATTATTCATCACTTCTTGTAATGGGTTCAACAAGACCGATTCCAACTCTTTATAATATTTGCCAGTGAACCCATCTGGGCCTGGGGCTTTCCCATTTTTTAAATCTGCTATTATTGCTTTAATTTCTACTGTCTTAATTGGGGCATTCAACTCCTCTTTTGCTGCTGTGGTGATTTTATTGATATTTTTGGATTTTAGGTATCTCTCTATTTTTCTTGTCATATTCCTTCCTGTATTTTTAAAGAGTCCTCCATAGAAGTCCGTAAAGGCTCTCCTTATTTCTTTTGGCTTGTTTATCTCTTCTCCTTCCACCACTATCCTATTTATTGTGTTCTGTTCCTTTCTTTTTTTCAGTTGCCACGCTAGAAGCTTCCCAGATTTATTGGCATATTCAAAATTCCTCTGTCTCAATCTTTTGACTTTCCATTCTACCTCTCTGTTTATCAACATTGCGTATTGGGATTGTAATACTTTAATGTTTTCTTTTATTTTCTTGTTCTTTGGATTTTGACTTAATTTCTGTTCGTTCTCCTCTAATTGCTTTGCGATTTCTTTTTTCCCCTTTTCCCTTTTTTTATTCTTAATTGCACTCTGTTGAATAAAGAAGCCACGCATTACCGCCTTACCAGCATCCCAGACCACCTTTATTTTTGTGCCTTTGCCTACGTTATCTTCGAAATATTCTTTTAGTCTATTTTGGGCCTTATCTACTATCTCTTGGTCGTCCAACAGATAGTCCTTGAGCTTCCATCTGTTTAATCTGCTTTCTTGCCCTTTCAGTTCCATTTTTACTGGGTTATGGTCTGAAATTGTTCTGACCTGTATCTCTACCTTTGTCGTTCTTAAGACTAATGCTTTCGAAGTCCAAATCTGATCGAGTCTCGATAGCGACTCATTAGGTTCTGAGAAGAAAGTGTATTGTTTTTCCATGGGGTATTTGTATCTCCAAATATCTACTAAATTACAGTTTTGGACCAGGGGAAAAAAGTTCTGGGTAACTTCCCCTCTTTGCTCTTAGTATTCCTTTGCCTATCTCGCTCTAACGACACCACGCCATTCATATCTCCTAGTAATATAATTTTCTGATCTGCGTAGTCAAGCATCTTTTCTTCGAGCCTCCCATAAAACTCTGATTTGTTATCGTTGGGGGCATATATTCCCACTATTATTATCTTTTCTCCCTGCCAGTTGATTTGAGCTGCTACTATCCTTCCTTCTTCGTCTTTGAATAGTTGTTTCGCTTCGATTTGTTTGTTAATATAGATAACTACCCCCCTTTTTTTGCTCTGGTCTGAGGATACAAATTCATTTCCCAGTCTATGGTTAATCAAAACTCTTTTGTGTTTCCTCGCTATATGAGTCTCCTGGAGACAGATAATGTCTAGGCTTTCTTTCTTCAAAATATGTTCAATTTTATTCCTCTTTCCTTTATCGTTCATCCCCTTAACATTCCAGCTGTACACTTTCAACGCCATTTTGGTTTAATTTATACAGAGGAAGAGGAGAAGTTGTTATTCTTTTTAAATTTCCTCTTCCGTTGCTCCTTCCTCTCCCCCCTCCCCTCCCAGGTTCTTCTCTCCCCCCTCCAAATCCCCTCCGGCTCCCTCCTCCCCTTCTCCACTCTCCCCCCTTTGCGGTTTCAGTTCTTTATATTTCCTTAAGAACTTATCTGTTTCTTCTGGATTCGTCAGTTTTTGTCTTTTACTCTTATATACGAAAGAAATGCCCTCGGGAAACTCCCACTTAAACTCGATGTTATTCCTTTTGAGTATCTGTACCAATTCTTTATAGGGGTCCCTACGTTTTATTTTTTTTTTTAATAAATATTTTATTAGGTTTTTAATAAACAAATTTCCACTTTCAAATACATACTTCCATGAATCCAATGGACTTCCCCCATCTCCCGAGCACTGCATTCCCTGTGTAACCAAAACCTCAGCAATTTGTTGACTTGTTTTGTACATAACAATATATCTTCCATTTTATCGTGTTATCTGATGTAAACATTTCGATACAATTGCATTAATTTTTAATTTCCACACAATAAAAATATTTCGTTACCTCACTTCTGTCTTATAGTGTCTTATTTATCAATTCAGAAATTTGCCGATACTGAAGCTATACCTTCCTAGAAAGGAGCATTTTTTAACATTCATACAACTTATAATGCTTTTTCAAATAGTCCTTAAAATTTTTCCAAACTTCCTCCGTTTCTTCTTCTCCCGAGTCTCGAATTCTGCCAGTCATTTCAGCCAACTCCATATAGTCCATCAGCTGCGTCTGCCATTCTTCCAATGTGGGTAAATTTTGTGTCTTCCAGTGCTTTGCCAATAGAATCCTCGCTGCTGTAGTAGCGTACATAAAGAAAATTCTATCTTTCTTGACCATCCTCTGGTCTACCATGCCCAGAAGGAAGGCCTCCGGTTTCTTAGGTAAGGTGAATCTCAGCACCTTTTTTAGTTCATTATGTATCATTTCCCAGAAGGCCTTCACTTTCGGGCAGGTCCACCAGAGGTGTAAAAATGTCCCTTCCTCTTCCTTACATTTCCAGCATTTATTGTCAGACAGGTGATATATCTTTGCAAGCTTGACTGGGGTCATGTACCACCGGTATATCATTTTCATAATGTTTTCCTTCAAGGCAGTACATGCCGTGAATTTCATTCCGGTGTTCCATAACCTTTCCCAGTCTTCAAACATAATGTTATGCCCCAAATCCTGTGCCCACTTTATCATAGAGGATTTGACAATCTCATCCTGTGTGTTCCATTTAAGCAGCAAGTTATACATTCTCGAAATTAGCTTGGATTTTGGCTCAAGCAACTCTGTTTCTAGTTTCGATTTTTCCTCCTGAAAACCCACTTTTTTGTCTGCTTTAAAAACTTCCTGAATTTGAGCATAATGCAACCAATCTCGCACCTTGTTTTTTAACTTTTCCATACTCTGTAACCTCCATTTATCTCCAATTTTTTCAATTATTTCCCAATATTTAGGCCAGTGGGCCTCCATATTGAGTCTTTTACGTGCTTTGGCCTCCATCGGTGAGAGCCACCTCGGAGTTTTACTCTCCAATAAGTCTTTATATTTTGACCAGACCATGAAAATTGCCCTTCTGACAATATGGTTTTTGAACAATTTATGAACTTTAACCTTGTCATACCACAAATATGCATGCCACCCAAAAGCATTATCAAATCCCTCCAGGTCAAGGACATCGGTGTTCTCCAATAAGATCCAATCCTTCAACCAGCAGAGGGCTGCAGCTTCGTAATATAACCTCAAGTCCGGCAGGGCAAACCCCCCTCTTTCTTTCGCATCTGTTAGTATTTTAAACTTTATTCGGGGCTTTTTGCCCTGCCAGACAAATTTGGACAAATCCCTCTGCCATTTTCCAAAACATTCCACCTTATCCACGACCTGGAGGGACTGAAACAAAAATAGCATTTTCGGCAATACATTCATCTTTATGGCAGCTATTCTGCCCAACAAGGAAAGTTTTAATCTTGACCATGTTTCCAGATCTCTTTTTATCTCTGCCCAACATTTCTCATAGTTGTCCTTAAATAAATTCAAATTTTTGGAGGTCAAATGGACCCCTAGGTACTTTACTTTTTTGACCACATTTAGTTCTGTTTCTTTTCTGAACTCCTCTATTTCAGTAGTTGTCAAGTTTTTTGCTAAAACTTTAGTTTTTTGTTTATTCAGCTTGAATCCCGCCACCCGACCAAAATCAGAAATTAATTCTAACGCTCTTTTAGTACTAGAGGCTGGCTCCTGTAATGTTAATACCAAGTCGTCTGCGAAAGCTTTCAGTTTATATTGTTTCTCTCCGACCACAATTCCCTGTGTCAACTGGTCGTTTCTGATCATGTTCAGTAGCACCTCCAGAACTGAAATAAACAGCAGAGGAGATAGAGGGCACCCCTGTCGTGTCCCTTTTTCAATTTTAAACTCCTCTGTCACCACGTTGTTTACTATCAATTTGGCCTTTTGTTCTGAATAAATTGCTTCTATTCCATTTTCAAACCCCCACCCTACTCCCATCCTTTCCAAATTTTTCTTCATAAACAGCCAAGAAATGTTGTCAAAGGCCTTCTCCGCATCAATAAAAATCAACACCGCTCTTGTGTTTGAATTAATCTGTAAAAACTCCAAAATGTCAATGATGTTTCTTGTGTTGTCAAATAAATGCCTACCAGGGAGAAAGCCTGCTTGGTCCTTATGAATAACTTCATTTAAGACTTTCTTAAACCTACTTGCCAAAATGTCTGCAAAAATTTTATAATCCACATTTAGGAGTGAGATAGGACGGTAGTTTTTAAGTTGAGTTTTTTCAGATTCTAGTTTTGGGATCAACGTGATGAAGGCTTCTTTCCACGTTTCCGGTGCCTTCCTCCCCTCCATAATCTGATTGCAAACTTCCAACAATGGTTGTGTCAATGAGTCCTTCAGTACCTTATAATATTTGGAAGTAAGCCCATCAGGTCCCGGAGATTTGCCCAGTTGGAGGTTCTGAATGGCGCATTCAATTTCTTGGGTTGTAATATTACAGTTCAGGGTTGCTCTCATTTCCTGGGGTATTTTTTGTAATCCATTAGTTATGACAAATTGGTCCACCTCTGAGCTTTTTTGTGGCCTTTGAGAATAGAGTTCTTTAAAATATTTCTGGAAGGACCTTCTGATTTCTTCGGGTTTCTGAACCATTCTCCCTTCAATCTCTAGATTTGTAACTGTGTTAAGTTTTTGTCTCTTTTTCAACTGCCAGGCTAACAATTTTCCACATTTGTTTGCAGATTCAAAGGATCTTTGTTTCATTTGTTTAATTTTCCATTCCACCTCTTGATTTATCAGTTTCGAATATTGTGCCTGGAAAAACTTCACTTCTCTCAATACTTCCTTCGATTTGGGCCTGGATCTCAGTTTTCTCTCTCCTTCTCTTATTTTCTCCAAGATCTTCTCCTTCTTTTCATTCCAGAGTCTTTTTTTAATCGTGTTCTGTTGTATTAGAAACCCTCTTATCACTGCTTTGCTTGCGTCCCAGATTATTCTTTTTTCCACATTTGTCTTTAAGTTTATTTCAAAATAGTCCTTTAAAACTTTTTGGGCCTTCTTAACAATCTCCTGATCTCTTAACAAGGCGTCATTCATTCTCCATCTGAACGATCCGGTTGTATTTAGTCTCAATTCCATTCTCAAGGCGTTGTGGTCGGAGCAGGTTTTTGGGCAGATTTCCACTTTTCTGGTCTTAGGTGCCAGCCCTCTAGTTATCCATATTTGGTCGATTCGCGTCCATGTCATATGGGCCTCAGAAAAGAAAGTTCCTTCTTTCCCTAGAGGGTTCCTGATCCTCCATATGTCGATCAAATCCAAATTGTCAGTCATTTCAAAAAAGGTTTTTGGAAGTCTGCCATCTTTCGTTATATTAGCACTTTGTGACTTATCCATATTCACTGAGGCGACACCGTTCATATCTCCCAACATGATAATGTTGTTATAGTCCAAATAGTCCAGCATAATCTCATGCAGCTTCTTAAACCTACGTTTTAGAAGTCTAACTGGGATATCTTTAAAAATCACTATGTTCATCCCTTCAATGACTAACCTTTTCTCTCTGTTCTTTTGAAGGACCCTGTTTCTTATTTCTCTATCCTTAAACACAATTAGGCAGTCTCCTGGGAATTTTTTGTTCTTTAATGTCTTAGTTTTTAGTCTGAAAGCCGATTGCATTGTCTTTCCGACCTCCTCTATTGGAACCTCCAACCAGGGGGCCAATTCTGCTATTATTTTCTCTTTTATATTTTCTCCCGGTGCTTCGGGTATACCTCTCATCCTAAGATTAGACTCTCTTTGTCTTAATTCGTTCAGTGCAATCCAATCTTTCATGTCCTCTTGGCTTTTATTCAAATCCAGAATCTCAGCTCTTATCCTTTCTTCCTCTCGTCTTACCTCTCTTACTTCTGCTCTTGTCTTTTTCAAACCTTCCTCCACTGTCTGTGTTCTCCTAAATACCTCCTTCAGCTGAATCTTTAATTCATTAACTGTTTCGTCTAGCTTCTTATCTACTTCCCCAATTCTGTATTCTAGTTGACCTAACTTACACTCTACATTTTTCTCGCTCTGTTTTATCTCCGCAAACATTCTCAGAATCTCTGCTCTAAAATCCCCCTCTTGTTTTGATCCTTTTCTTTCCACTGGTGTTCCTCCTTCTGGTCTTTTCCCGGTATTTGACATTCTTGATACTAGAATAGATCAGTACTTAATGCTTGATACAACAGACAATATGGATACAACAATCTTAGCCTGGGACTAATTTACCCTGATTAACTCCCCCCGCAGTTTTTTTCCAGTTTTTTTGTCTGTCTTTATTCCTTTTCCCTATTCGTTGAGGATATTTACAAAAACCCTTAGGTTAAGGTTCAAACGTCTGAGACTTCAAACGTCAGCAGATGGGGGTGTATCTCCAATCAGCGTAAATGGTTCTTTAGAAAATTGATGGAGGATCTAGGATTTCTTAGTCAATAATCCAATCCCCGTTCTACCTATGAGAGGTTAGATGTGTGGGGAAGGAAGAGAAAAAAGGAGGAAGGAGAGAAGAAAAGAAAAAAGTTAAAGGGAGAAGAAGGAAGAGGGAGGGGAAGGAAGGGAATAAAAAAAATAAAAAAGTAAAGTAAAAAGAAAAAAGGGATAGTGGGAGGTGGAGAAGGTGGAGAAGGTGGGGGAGAGGGAGAAGTTACTGGATTAAGGTAATTTGTTGCCTAATTAAAGTGCAGTGAAGGGAAGAGGATTAAGTCAAATTACTGAATTCCGCATGTAATATTACTTTGACCACGAGGTGGCACTCTTTGTCACTTTTTGGCTTAGTTCGCCGTATAACTTAATTCAATGATTCAGAGATTCGCTGCATAGGAAGACCTCGGCACAGACCCAGAACGCGTCGAAAGATCCTGCGGAGCAGAGTAGCAACGCTGTATCTGCGTGGCGTCTCTATCGCTGTTTAGTCCGTTAGGCAAGCTCTTCGCACAGGCAGTCCTGGAGTCTGACCACTCAGGTGGAGGGCAGCTTCCCTGCTTTTAAACAGTCCGCGGGAATCGCGAAAAGCGCCGATGAGGTTGAGTTGGGCAAGTCAATTTCGTCGATTAACAGTTGGATAAGGACACAGTCGCAGAGTTGCTGGATCAGGTTAGCTTGAGCTGCTGGTTTTTTTTTTTTTTTGCTTGATCGCTAGCCCGTTCTGCTTCCGTTAATGGCGCCGTTGCCGTCCTTCTCTTCCGCTTTCTGCTGGGTATAGCGCAGTCTAGTTAGTGTTTCCCAGCGCTCCCTTTAGGCTGTTTAGATTGTTCCAATTCAGTAACTTCGTTTTCTGTTCCCTGTTTAAACACCTCTTTCAAAAGAGGTTTGGTGTTTAGCAAGTGTGTCTTTCAGGGAAACAATGTAATCTCTGGTGGTAACTCCAGCCTTTTACCCTGCTCTGCCGTTTCACTGCATAGCCTTCAATTCCTGATAAAGACGGAACCCCTGTAACTCCGTTTTTTCCCCGGTGACGCTCCGCTTCCAAAGTTATTCAGCCTTTAAATTGTTCGTCTCCGGGTTACTTTTGTTTGGGAACGGGGCGCTAATCTCCGGCGAGAATAGGGCTGTCCTTGATAGGAGGGGGGGAGGAAATGGCTGCCTTGGACCTGCTGCTCAGCGCCGCTGCTCTCTTCGCCTTTTACAAGGTTACCTGACAGTGAAGCGAGCTGCGTCCGGTCTCTGCTGGCTCCCTGTACCTCCGGACACCCTCCGGACGTGTATCTGGGGTGCTCTCGCCCTTCGGCACCCCCTTTTTCCCCTCCTTACCGGACCGGGTTTGCGCTCTGCCAAAACCCTTCTCACGCCGAAGACGCGCACCGCCGGAAGTCAATCGTGGACCTTCCCTTTTCTGCCTAGTGGTGCCCCACACTTCTGCCTTGTGCTGGCAACACTATTGCTGAAGCTCCTTTCAAAATTCAGAGGAAATTCTATTGGTGCTGCGCTTCCTGAATGCTGCCCAGTGGCGTAGCGTGGGGGGTGCAGGGGGGGCCGGGCGCACCGGGCACAACTTCTGGGGGTTAGGGGGCGCAAATCCACGGTTTAGGGGGTGCAAATTACTTGCCTTGCCCCGAGTGCTGACAACCCACACTACGCCACTGATGCTGCCTAACTTCGGAGTTTTTAGAGAGACAAGAACCAGTTGCCAGCATTTAGAAATGACCACAACCCTTGTGCATTCAGAAGCAGCCCACCATGCACCAGTTTAGGAAGCGACGCTTTTCCTGGCATGAAGACGTGATGATGGGGAAAGCATCGCCTTTTTGATTTCTGCTTGTCCTACTGTCACTGAAGACCACATTTGTGCAAGCAAATGCCAGTCTAAAACTCGCATTTATTTAAAGTGCAGAGAGAACACAAATGGAAAGGGGTGGGTGTTTGCCAGGTCAATTTGCTACATGCTTTTAAAACAACCAACGAAGTGAGCCATGGCTTCTCTTGCCTGTTCCTTCCCTTGTCCTTTTGCCCTCCATCCGTCTCCCCTTGGTCTAGCAAGCAAGGTACCAGGTGCACAGCACAGCAGGGAGGAGAGCACACAAGGGTGGAAGGAATGGCGTAAAGGCACAGAGAGACCCTCCAGGTTGCAACCTGGCAACCACATACTATAAAGGCAGAAGAACAGGCAGGGGGAAGAGTGCTTGCAGCAAGAGAGAGATAGAGAGAGACGTCTACAGCTCTCAGGCAGCACAAACAGAGCTTACATAACCAGCGAGCTCGTCCAAGCAGGAAGATGCATTTTCACACATGTGGTTTCAAGTAGCAAGGGCAGTAGTCCGCAAGGGGCCAGGAGTGCTCATTCAGATTACAAATGCCTCTCTTTGACTTTGCATTATATATTAACAACTGGGCATTTTCACATATAAGGTGTAGGGCTTAACTATTAAAGAGACAAAGGCTTGGCTGCATCTGGGCAGTATCACCTCATATTGCAGGTGGGAGCCTGTAGTATAAATCGCTCCTCCATTTTAGAAGGGAAGAAAACTCCATGCAGAAAACTAGGGTGGCATACACAGCATGCATTTACCCACAAAGAATCCTGGAAACTGTAGTTTACCCCTCACACAGCTACAATTCCCAGGACCCTTAAAATAGGATGTTGTAAACAAAATCTGCCCTTATTCCCTTATGGGGGACACAAGAGCCCTTATAGAGTCCTTTGTAGGTTCTCCATCGGTAGGAGAAAATAACAGAGGCCAACCAGAGAATATTGAGATGCAAAGCAGCTAGTGAGCCTGATCTTTATTGAACTGTTGCAACAGGGTGCTCCCCTCACACGCAGGAGAAGGAGGAGGAACCCAGAACAAAGGTGTGCCTGCCCTTATATAGACATTTTAAATTCCCTGCCCTGGAGCTCAAGACCACCCCTCCATACATCATACCTACATCACAGAAAAGGCGGTCTACAATAGAAATTTGAAAGTTGTTGTTTTTCCTGTCTGCCAGGTTATCTGATAATGCCTTATCTGATTGCCTTTCCTGGTAGTCTGCCCATTCCTTTGAGATGGTGATTACCCAATTCCTGAGACAATGGGAAGGTTCCCTCACCTCCTCCCTCCTTGCAGAGAAAACATTTGGTCAGTTTGGGAGTCAAAATGGTTTCAGGGCGGTCTTCCTGTGCTGCTCCAGACATGTGGTCCACATATCTATGTACGTGTTTGGTTGGTACATTTATGAACATTTATTATATATATAAGACCTTAAATTTTTTATTACAGGATTCTTTGGGAGAAGTCACATGCTTTAAATGCATGCTGTCTACACAGCCCAGGTGTCAGGAAAAAAATATAGTTCTAGCTTAGCCTTCTCCCCACCTTGCTCATTTTCTATGTGAGGGGTTTTGGTTTGCAAGGTCATGCGACCAAATGCTTACCTACCTGTGTCTGAAGTAGTACAACACAGAGGCAGGTCTACCACCTCTGCGAGGCATCAGCATCTCTGACAGGGAGGGGATCTGCAGCACTGAGTCTCTTTTAATGTAGAGTTTGGCTCTCGCTCAGTTTTTGCTCAAAAATCAGTTTGCAATGTACATTCAAAACTTGTATTCAGAATTCTTCACTTCAGTTCTGCACAGGAACAGAAGTGTTTCCAGTGCCAGCTCCAACTGCTGCTTAGTGGGCAGGTGGAGGGGTGGTCTGAATTTTCTGCAATTCAGTGGTAGGAAGATGACACCATATAACTGTCTTGGTCTCCTGTACTCCGAAAGCAACCAAAGCTAAATTACTGTGCTGAAAGCAGAGAATCTGCTCGAAGTAAACCACAGGCTTCAGCTTTGCTTTTGGAGTCAATTATAAGATAAATATTCCCTCCAATAATATACACGGATTTATTTATTTTTAACTTTGCTTTAAGCAGAAAGAATAGCACTTTTAGAAGAGTCACATGACTCCCAAATTTGTCACATATATTTTGGTTCAATGTAGCCCCCTCTCCTGGTGAAGTTATTTCTGGTTTATGCAATAGGGTACTTGGCTTGCTGAGGTTTGCTGGGTCTTGAGTAGGGGGAGGGGAGAAGTTCGTCAGTTTTGCATTTAAAGGCAAACTTACAAAAATCACACTTTCCACAACAATGTGCAAATTGTTGACTGAGAGCCTTCTTTCCATAGTTGCTCTTCTTTGAAATTTGAAATGTAGTTATCTAGTTAAGCAATGTGTACAAAAATGCAATTGCTAGTGTTCCTAAAAATGCATATATTTAATGAAAATAACAAAAATGTGTGTTATACTAGGGATAATTACAAACAATGTGTGCATTAGGAGAAATTCACACTAAAATGCAGATTTTTTAAAAGGGCTTAACAAAAAATAATTGCAAACTGATGTGGAAATGTGGAGAACTGAATTTAAGAATGGAAAAACGAGAAACCAACATTGAGATTTGCCTATTCCTAGTCCTAAAGCAAGGGACTCGTTGGTCAGTGGCTTATTCCGAGGCTGCAGTCCTAAATCCCTTGCTAGTCAGCTCCATGGGCATATCCAGGGGGTGCAGCTGTCCCCCCTAAATTAAGTAAATAAATAAAAATACTTAACTGACCAATTGCATCATAGTTAACTCAGTTTTGCACCCCCACCAACATAAAGTCTGCCCCCCCCAAAAAAAAATCCTGGCTACGCCCGTGGTCAGCTCCACTGAAAACAGTGGGGCTTACTTCCATGTAAACATGCATAAGATTGGGCTGTGAATCATTCTTCTGCTCCTCTCTGACATCCTCCCTCTTCTTCTGGTTATGTAGGAGGAAGCTGCTGGAGTGTTAGGTAGGATTACTCACTGCTGCTAATTTGCAGGCATTCTTCAGCCATTCCTCCAAATGGTCTGCTCCTTAACAGGTTTCTGTATTATAGAGCTGATGTAACAGGAGTGCCAAACAAAGCAAACAGAGAAGTCTCCACTTCATATCTCACCTGGGCCATGAACTTCCTGGATCAGCTGAGCCAAGCAGCTTTCCTTGTCTTAGCTTGTCCCTCATCTGTAACATGGAAGATGGCAACTCTGACCTTTCTTTCAGAGCTCTTGTAAAGTCTTCTTGCATAACGCATTGCAAAAAGTGCTACAGCAATGCAAAGTGTAGTGTGACTGCCTCCTCCAAGCAGAAGTTGAAGGACAGAACACCTGGGTTCTATCCACCAGCACAATGTGGATAGACTTTCTTTCTAAGGATTATCAAGTGGCAAGTGCAGGGCCAAATCCACTCCCACCATTTACCAGTGAAGAGGCAGAACTGTGGGTCTAGCTGGCAGTGACAGTGGGTGTGGACACAGGACTCATCAACAGCAGCCAGCAGGGCACGAGGAGGGGAACAGGGTTGACCCGCTCTCTGCTGTACCCTCAAAGTGACCGTCCAGCCCAGTAGAAGTAGTCCCTGAGATGGGAAGCAGTAGCAGAAAGACGGGGGCTTCTAGCCTACAATAATTCACCAGGAGCACAAACTGGCAAGTGAGAGAGACAGCGTTCAGTTTGAATGTGTGGAAGAGAACTGTTCTCATTATTTGGGAGAAACAAGTCAGGGAAATAATATGTGAAGCAGTGCCACCGATTCTGTGGCAGGACAACATTCTAGGTAGGCATCTCTGCTTGTTATAACCTGTGGGGGGGGGGGGAGAAGAGGCCCGGCTTCACACAGAAAAGACGACCATTACCATACGGTGTTACAGTTTTCATTTATTGACACGTGTGGAGAGGGGAAGCATGACGGAAACAACCCCCCACCAGTCCCCACAAGAACCACAAGAACAATCTCCAGCTCTGAGCAACACGGCAAAGCAAATGTTCAGTCTGACAGGAATACAAGGGCAGGTGGTAGAGGGTGTGGAATAGAGGAGGAAGGAGGGCAACTGACCTTGCTGACCCCCCTGCTTTCCCCACTAACATCTTTTGGGGAACATTAGGGGATAGCCCATCCCCCCGCCGTGTGGGGCATCCCTGAGCTGCACCCAAAGAAGCAACTTTATTTCGGACTGGGTGCTGCAACTGTCCTAGGGAGCCCAGTTCTTCCCTGGGGAGAGGGGCAGGTAGCGACGGATCTGTGAACACAAAGCAGAGCACCTGATGAATGCAGGAGGCCTTGGCTGCTCCTGGCTGGTCCCAGCTGACTCTCTCTTTCCCTAGAATCTACCAGCACTTTGTCTAACTGGCCCAACTGAAAAACAAAACACTAATCAGCAAGAGGTAAAGACAGACGTAGCATTCTCAGAGCAGGCTCTTGCCCCACAGGGCAGCACCAGCTAAGCAACTCATGCCAACAAGTCAAATGCTGGATTGGCCAGTGGCTTCCTACTGCAAGGCAATGTGTCAACCCCACATCCTTGCCCCATGCCTTGTACGTGAAGCAGACCTGTCTGCCTCTTACGGTTTTGTTACTTGTGGCAGCACTGCCCATGTGCTGAGGCTTAGACGTGTCCTTCCTTCATCTTAAAAAAAGGAAACACAACCTCAACGTTTGTTTTTTTTAATGGCTACAAAACTGCTTCAGAATGTGGAGGTGTAAGTTGGAGATATTCTGGGTACTTGCGAATTGGTGCTCATCACAGCTGACTTCTCCCTGGTTCAAACTGAACCATGCTAAGAAAAAACCCTCCAGAATCCCCACCCCCACCCCAAAATGTGCACCCCGTGACAGAAAAGTATAAGTTAGTTTGGAGACAGTGAGGCTGCTACAAACCACCAGCACCCGTCTTTTAAATGTTACATCTGTCTTCACCACCTGGAGCCCAAGTCCCGAGGTCCCCCCAATGTCTATCAAATGGCACCTCCCTGTCTCAGGATTCCTGGCGGCTGCTTTTTTACGATTTCCCGTTCTACTATTCCCACACAGCTACTGTGGGGTCCTTCTGCTCCACCAGATCTTCTCTGCTCGGCAGCTGCCATGTTGTTACTCTCACAGGGAGGAGAAAGAGTCTCAAATCCATCTTGGAATCCCCCCAATGGGTTAGAGGGAAGGGTGTCTTTTTCAGCCCCTCCACCAACACAGCATCCTCTCCCCCGCCCAAAGCCATCCAGGGCTCTCGCTGGGCTCTACAGCCAACATGGAAGGAAGTGTGGTGAGAAACACAGCAGGGTTGTGAGGGCTTCACCAGCCTTAAGGGGGAGGCGGGCTTTGGTCCCAGGCAGCAGGGCAACTTCAAACCCTGCTAAAAGCAGGCTGGACAGTGGCTGACTTGACGTGACTCCTGGGCCCCTCAGGGCAGAGATGTCCCCAGAAGGGGGAGCAGGAAATGAAAGGGCACGCCCACCTCTTGGGTGAGGGTACTGGCGCAGCGTCATGGCTGTGAAGCCGCATGCAGGAGGGTAGCTCATGCAAAGGGCAGCGGCCCAGGCTCTCCAGGCACCTGCGGGTGGCAAGAAATGGGTTAAAGACAGGCCATTTCTGTGATCATAAGTCCCTGCCCTTCCAGGACTCCCATCTTCTGGAGCCCTGGTCCTGGATAAGACCTTCTTGCACACACTGAGACTGCCCCTCCTTCCCATTGCTATTTGCCCTGCAGCCTATTTCTGTATGCTGCCCATGCCTTAGTCCCAGCTAGTGGGTTTCCTTGTGCACTGTGCTTACAATAATGAAACATGGCAGCCAGGACTAGGCTGGGTTGCTAGCAGTCCCTAGGAGCAGTCACTCTCAGAGAGCAGCCTGTAGAGTGAACCAAATTGCGCTCTCTCGCTCGCTCTCTGTGCACAATTCAGCTGAGTTAGCCGTGCCCTAGTGGATCCCTCCTGCACATCACTGCCACGGCCATTCCCCACCTCATTCCTCCCTTCCGGGCTCTAATCATGCCACAAAACCAATGAGCAGGAAGCAGAAAAAACTACCTATGGGGGCAATGTACCCCTTACAGTGGTTCTCAACCTTGGGTCCCCAGATGTTTCTGGCCTACAACTCCCATGATCCCTAGCTCACAGGACCAGTGGTCAGGGATGATGGGAGATGTAGGCCAAAAACATCTGGGGACCCAGGGTTGAGAAAGGCTGCTTTTTCACAGAATTGTAGAGTTGGAAGGGACCACAAGGGTCATCTAGTCCAACCCCCTGCAATATGGGAATTGCAGCTAAAGAAGCCCTGACAGTTGGCCATCACCTTAAAAAAAATCCAAGGAAGGAGAGTCCACCCCCTTCTGCAGGATGCCCTTCAACCCATCTCCCCCTGACGCTTCGTTGCAAAACGCAGGCCAAGCGGGCAGAGAGCGGCACGGGTGGTCTTGTGAGTATGGCTCTCAGGCTTAGTCCCTCCCCACAACTGCATAGCTTCTAATTACATTCCTGCCCCGGTGCTTTTAAAACAACACTGACAAGCAGAAATAAAAGGAAAGGCCTCACTTGCTTAGCTTCCATGCTAAGAGAAGCCACCTTTGCTTAATTTCTGCATATCCAGCGACTGGTAAGGAGTACGGGTCAGTGAGCAGAAAGAAGTGAGAGATCTGCCCCCCCCCAGCCCCCAGCAGGCAAAATACTCTTCTATCACACGCACCTCTCTGGTCACCATTTCCCATGATGCGCTCCAGAAGTGGCCTCTCCAATTTCCTCGCCCTCCGCACCAGGTCCATGCTTGGTGATGTGGCGCAAGAAGGATGTGGCATTGAATGCTCGCTGTAAGAATGGAAGTGTGAAAAAGGTTGCCAGCTTAACAGAAAACTGCCCGGCCTGAAGCAGCAGCTTGGTCTGCAGAAATTAGCAGGGGAAACTCTTCTGCAGTGGTGGGAAACTTGGTAGTGGGGAAACTCTGTGGAAAGCCCTCCTGTCAGATGCCAAGGAGATAAATAACTATACAACTTTTAGAAGACATCTGAAGGCAGCCCTTCAGAAGTTTTTAATGTTTGAAGTTTTATTCTGTTATAACAATACTATTATTATTATTATTATTATTATTATTATTATTATTATTATTATTATTGCAGGTCATGCTTTTAATGAGGCCCACAAGGACATTCTGGCCATGTCACAAAACCCCCATCCTACACCTGTTATCAGGTGTGGAGCAGAGGTTTACAGGGACCCTAGAACCACTTCCTTTAAATTAAGCAATGCAGAAAGAGTGCAAACCCTTCTCCACCTTGGGTTTAAGTTAAACATTCCTCTTTACCTTCCATTGACTGCGAGCAAAGTTTTTCTGGATCTGCTCACACACAGAGCCATGAATGTCTTTCTCCAAAGCCGTGTCCCCAGAGATCCTGAAATACATAACAGGCGGGGTAATTATCTTTTGTTAGATAATTTTGCCTTGGTGTCATCACTGGTCTGGGACTGGTCTAGCTCAGCTGATGCACATCTCACTTTCTGGCCACTTCATATTCGCATGTGTGAAAATCTTGGTGCCCTGGTGTCTATGGTTTAACGTGGTACTGTACACATATAAACTGTGAAAGATGTGGAGCAGAGCAGAAAAGCAGGATTTATCATGAGCAATACACTACAGAACAGGGGTGCCATCTGGGGCCGGGGCCGAGGCCCCCCAAAAATGTCAAGGCCCCAGTGGGCCTTCCCATGGCTGCAACAGGCCCCAGTGAGCCTCCTCCACCACATGACATCACATATGCGTCTGGGCCCCCAAAAGTTGGGCGGAACCCAGCATGTGTGCTACAGAATGCAATCTATTGTTTTCCTTAATGTTACAATCACATTGATCTAGTGGAGCCTCACCACTGTTTTGAAGAAAAGAAAAGCTTGGTAAGGAATATTCTGAGTGGACGAGGAAGTGCTTAATCTTCTTCCCGCTGCTCTTCACTTTAAATTCCCTTACCAGCTGACCCCTCCCCAAAATGCCCAAAGTGCATTTTTAGTCCATTGGCAGAAAAGCCACGAGAACGGAGAATTTAGGGAGAAGAAAGAGCAAGCATGGAAGGGTTAGAGTGCCCCCTTCCTCACTGCTGCTCTCCACACCATCTTTCCCTTTCCCAAAGGTGTGTGTGTGTGTGTGTGTGTGTGTGTGTGTGTGTGTGTGTGTTACACATACATACACACTAAAGGGCCATTGCTGATAATATGGGAACACCAAAAATGGTGGCAGCTTGGCTCATGAAGCAAAACACCGTATTGTTCTAAAGCAGTATTATGTATGTATCTTTGTCATACAGTAGTACCTCGGGTTAAGTACTTAATTTGTTCCGGAGATCCATTCTTAACCTGAAACTGTTCTTAACCTGAAGCACCACTTTAGCTAATGGGGCCTCTTGCTGCTGCCGTGCCGCCGGAGCACGATTTCTGTTCTCATCCTGAAGCAAAGTTCTTAACCTGAAGCACTATTTCTGGGTTAGCGGAGTCTGTAACCTGAAGCGTATGTAACCCGAGGTACCACTGTATCTCCCTAACTCTTCTTCACCACACAACAGAAATGCCAGCAGTGGGCAAAATTATTTCCTTCCCCTTCCCACCAAGACCTTTGCAGACCCCCCCCCCCTCAGGTGGGACTTACCAGGGGTGCTGCAGGGCCTGCTCACAGGTGAATCGCTTCTCAGTGTCCCGTTCTAGAAGGTGTCGGATAAAATCTTTGGCTGTGTGGAAACAAAGGGGCAAGCCTCACAATTTAATCAGAAGGTTGTTGCCTGAAGTGTCGCCCTGGCAACCCAAGGGGCACATGCCCTTGGCATGGCTGCACTCACTTTCTTGGTTGCTGAACCACCATTTTGTCGGTTTGAGGCAAGGAAAAAAGGGCTGCCCTTACGCTATTCATATAATCAGTTATCAGTAATCAATATATTCACATATGCTCACACATAATCAGGGCTTACAGTGTTTTTATAATCCATTTTGAATCAAAGGAAAGCTTTTGCCTTAGCTAACTGCAAACTGCTTGGAACAGCAACTTTAGAACCGACCTTTCCCCTAGAAAACATCCTTGTACCCTGACCAAGGGGAAGACATGAATCAGAGACACTGGTTCAAAATCCCCCTCAAATGCAGGCTGAAATAATCCACAGAACAGGACGGACCAAACCACAAAAACTCCAAAACTCCCTGTTCTGTCAGAACTAGGGAAAAGGTCAGATTGTGCATCATTGTGCATCATTTGTGCAGACAACGGAAAGCAGAAGTTGGGAGTAGAACTCTGCGCTTGACCAGGAGCTGGGAGCATGGCAAGAAGCACGCTAATTGGCTAATTTTCGCTGGCGTTCGTGACTGTCTCATGATTGTCTCATGATCTGTGATTTGCTGTGACTTGCTCAGGTATAAAGACCTCAGGATTTGTGTTTCTCGGGGTCCCAGTCCTTTTGGAAGAGATTCCAACTGGGTCCTTATTGCTCAGCAATAAAACCTCACCTTCTCTTTCTCCAAAAAGCTGTGTCTGCCTGATCCTTGTTCACTCTAAGTGGGTACCTGCTTTACTTTCACGTGCTACAGGTTAATGTGGTAGGCTGAGGAAAAGTGCAGGGAGCAATAGTGATGCTGTTCCCTTTTGTTGTTGGCAATGGACAACAATTGCCAGTTATCTGAAAGGCTTACTGTTAAGATGGATCCCTAGTTCTCAGTGACATAGTAGCTCTGCATCTACATTTTTACCACCTCAGACAGTTATTGTAATACTCTTCCATACAAACCTCTCACTCCACACAGAAATCCACCACTTAAGGAAGAAAGATTCCACCCACGTCTTTTTCTCCAACAAGTTATATTACTGTAATTGGGTGGGGTTTTTTCAGTGTTTCATTTGTTTACAATATTTCTGTTTTTATTTGTTCTAACCATATAATAAACTTAAATTTAGGCTTCTGGCCAACATTACCTCTGCTTTTGAAAACTTAATCAATTTCTTAACATTTTGATTATGAATTGTTTTTGTTTACTATTTGGAGCATACAGTGAGGCAAATGTATACTGTTTCCTATCCAATGTCTCTCTAATCAACCAAATTCTTCCATTTGGGGTCTCCTAATAAGTTTCTAACAAAATAAACTCATTGAAGTAAAAATTATCACACTCCCTAAACTGGATGCAGAGGAAGGCTGGCCAAAGTAAGATGGTTTTCACGGTCTATGATCTTGCCTGAAGTGGAAAGCCTTCCTCTAAAAGAGTTATCCACTGAGACATTTCCTTTATGTAGATCACCATTGTATGGACCAGTCTACCTCCAGCTGCCCTTTTTATTGTGCATTCATGATCACCTGTACTCATAAGGCTATGGGCAGGTAGGTTCATAGTTAATCCCGCTTTCAAAACCACGTGCGGCTGCAAATGTTTGGGGTGCTCAGACTACTTCACTCACAGTCAGTACATTCCCTGTGACTTTCTGCTGAGAGCAATTATTTCAAGCTCAGCTTAAAGTATTTTCATACTGCCCCACTCCCTTCTCACGCTTTTATTTTTCCTTCATAACCATTTCTTTCCTGCCTTCGTTTTTCCATGTTTCCGTGTGGCATCTTGCAGCTGTCCACTGGTGCTGCCTAGTTGTCACACCACGGCCAGATCTGCCAGCCACCACTGCCTTGCAATGAACCCAAAATCCACAGCGAGGCTTTGCTTTTTTGCTTGGCATGGAAACCCCTTCACCTATGCAATGCTATCTTCCTCCTCGTTTTCTTACTGCCCTCTTTGAAGCCTCCTGGGGGTTCCAAGTTTAATAGCACCAAGATTTATGCTGCTGCTTTTTGACTAGCTGCTGTGTTGTCATAACATATAAATAGTCTGGACTGAAACACCCACAGGACTCTTGCAGCTCTGAAGTAACAGCTCAGATACATCTCCGTGGTGTCTCCAACGAGAGATCCTACAAGATGGCCCTCTGTCTGTCTTGTATCTAATTTCCCACAAAGACTGAAGTTAAAACATGAAGGACTGATTTATTTTGGTAAACCTCACAACAATATAAGATTGTTGTGTTATTAACATCTGGTTATTAAAACATCTGGTTTCGGGCAATACCTCCCTGGACTGATCAGGTTGGCTCTGTTGTATTTCTATGTAAGTTATGCTAATTATTTCTCAGTTTTCATAAATGAGTGTTTGTCCTCTTTTTGGAGGATATGTTTTCTCTCTCTCTCTGCTTACGTATTAGTAGTGACTCTATAGGTGGCCCTCCCTATGCCCCCCCCCCAGACCCTCCTCCCGCTTCCACTCACCTGACTCAGAGATATCATCCCAGTATGGAGAATCAAACTCATACTCAGCTTTCAGGATCTGGTTGAAAAGCTCAGAGTCGTTCTCATCATAGAAAGGGGGATAACCGCAGAGCCTGCAGAGAGCAGCAAAGGGCACTAAATCAAAGGCCTGCACAGAGGCTGCTACCCGTGGTAAGATGCAAGAGGTTGTCCAGGGGAGAAGGCAGAGGAAGATACGCACAAGATGTAGGAGATGACGCCAAGCGCCCAGGAGTCCACGGCTTTTCCGTACGGTTTCTGCTCCAGGATCTCAGGGGCTGTAGAGGACACAATGGGCAAGAGTGAGGGGAGGGCATGGGCAGTATTTTTGGAAGCTCTGCCAATGGAACAGTATTTTGCTTATGTATACTTTGTTACTTCAATCCCTCCACAAACCCCACAACATCCATACTTCAGGCATCCATCTGTGTATTATCTGCCCTAGAAAGAGCAGCCAACCAGACCATTTTTGCAGCTTGCCATAATTACATGAAGAAAGGCTAAAAGCAGATGAATTTCCCCTTTTAGCTGCAGAGGCACCCTCCATCTCACTGCTCCCACTCAGCTTACAATGCCCACCTCCCCCATGCCACACTCACCCACGTAGCCAGGGGTACCACAAGCTGTGGACATGATCCCATCAGCCTCAATCTTGGACAGCCCAAAGTCTGTAATCATAATCTTGGCATCTTCAAATGGAGTAGCATAGAGAAGGTTTTCAGGCTGTTTGGGGTGTAGCACAAAATTGGGTTACCTGCATATTAGTTCCATTTCTCCTTTCCCCTAAGCAACCCAACTGATGGACTGGCAAACACACCTTCCTTTCAAAGGAGCCCAAGGCGACAAACAAAATAGTAAAACATGGCTGACTGTCCATCCCACTGGCCTACTTTGGCCTGAGCCCTTTGCCCCCAAACCATGGCTAGCGGCTGGCTGCACACCAGGCATAACATCTGATGCCAGGTGAGGGGCAACTGGAGACACGGCTCCCAGTGCACAACTGGGAGCCTTAAGTACACTTCCAATTGTACATTGAGTAGAGAGACTTATTGTGACCACCAGTCAGCTGGTGAGAGCAAACCAGCTGGGATCAGTTTCACTACAAAGTTCCCTAGCCAGCCCCAACCCAGAAAAGAAAACCATAGCTTGAAGTCAGTGCCCATCATCAGCTGACAGGCACTTCCTTCAAGCTCACTGGGCTGCACTGCATTATTGAATCCCCCATGAACTCTGTAGCCAGCCAGTCCCTGAAGGGGCTCTTTGCCTGCTCCTCCTGAAGGAGCGTCTCCACCCCCATCGTTCTGCCCGGATGCTGAGGTCCAGCGCCGAGGGCCTTCTGGCAGTTCCCTCACTGCGAGAAGCAAAGCTACAGGGAAGCAGGCAGAGGACCTTCTTGGTAGTGGCGCCTGCTCTGTGGAACACCCTCCCACCAGGTGTCAAAGAGATAAACAACTCCCTGACATTTAGAAGACATCTGAACTTCAGGGAAGTTTTTAATGTGTGGCATTTTAATGTATTTTTAATCTTTGTTGGAAGCCGCCCAGAGTGGCTGGGGAAACCCAGCCAGATGGGCAGGGTACAAATAAATTATTATTATTATTATTATTATTATTATTATTATTATTATTATTATTACTATTATTATTTGCAAGCTTCTTTCTCCTGCTCCAGAAGGTAGGACACAAACCAATGGATTCAAGTTACAGGAAAGGAGATTCCAGGAAGAACTTTCTGATGGCAAAAGTTCTTTGACAGTGGAACAGAAGGTTGCGGGCTCTCCTTCCTTGGAGGTTTTCAAGCAGAGGTTGGATGGCCATCTGTCATGGATGCTTTAGTTGAGATTCCTGCATTGCAAGAGGTTGGACTAGATGACCCTCGGGATCCCTTCCAACTCTACAATTCTATCTACAAATATTAGATTCCTCAAGCAAAAACAGGAGGCAGTTGTAGCAAGAGTTCAGCCAGTGGGCTTCATGGGTGAGGAGGGATTTGAACCTCCCCCATCAAAGTCTGGTTTTTGCCACTAAACCCAACTAGAATGTGAACCAAGGACTGTCCCCACGCAACTTCTTTCTCCATCAGCTTGAGAAATAACAGAGGCTCCTCGCACCACCTGCTACTCTAACCCACCAAATACACAACTTGCGCAGGCCTATCAAGCCAAGTACAATCCATCCAAGTTCTCCAATGAAGCTCCCATTTTTGCAGTTCACCCGCAGGTGCAGAAAATGGTGGGGAGGAATGTGACCTGGCCGGCAGGCCTATGTGGCTCATGTGCTGCATTCGGCTTGGTGGCTCACAAGTTCTGAAGGCCCCCCAGGAGTGAAAATGAATTCCTATGGAAATGTGAGCAGCAACTGTAGCCTTTCCTCCCTCCCTGCTTTATTCATTTATTAGTAGGACTTGAATTCCACCCAACAGCCAAGCTCTCTGGGCTGGTTGCAAACAATAACACTTTAAAACACAGTAAAAGGACAGAAAACAAATCAGCAGCAGAGAATAAAACAACACAGAAAATACACAACGTCACTAGCTATACACAACAGGTTTAAAACTAAGTGGATTAAAAAATTCAGTTTCAAAGCCTGAGAAGATTAAAATGTCTTCGTCTGGCACCCAAGAGACCACATGCTCACCTACCCCACACCTGACATCATGCATAGCAGCCCCACTCCTGCCCCAGACCATCCCAGGGCCCTCTGTGCTCTCACCTTGAGATCCCGATGAACAATGCCCAGATCGTGCAGGTAGTTCACTGCCTCCAGCACCTGCCGGATGAGCTGGCTGGCATCCTTTTCGGTGTAGTAGCCCCGCTCAATGATGCGGTCAAAGAGCTCTCCTCCTGTCACGCTGCAAACCAGAGACAGGTGACTTACCTCTAGGCCCCACCTGCATTTCAAGCAGGAGGCCCCTGTTCCCCTCACAGAGCTGCAATTCCCTGAGTTTCCCTGAGAAGAGGGATTGATTGTTAAGCCATGTTGGGAATTATAGCTCTGTGTGGGAGATGGGGCACCCTTAACAAACTACCATTCCCAGGATTCTTTCGGGGAAGCCATGACTGCTCAAAGTAGCGATATGGCTTTAAATGTGCAGTGCAGATGGTGCCCAAATATTAAACTGCAGGTCCAGTTAACTCCCATAAATGAAATGCACGGATTGGGAGGGAGATAAGTGGCCTTGTCTTTTATATAAAGCAACAGAATGTCTTGGGCCAGCCCAGATCCAGGTGTTCTATCATCTAACTCCCCCTACAAAAATTACCTTCTGCAATAGTTTCTTTTGCAGATTTTGCCTGCCCTTCCCCAATAACAAGAGTCAAGACTGGTATATTCTGAGACGCTTAAGCCAGGGGTGCCCAAACGTTTTTCAAAGAGGGCCAGATTTGATGAAGTGAACATGCATGAGGGCCGACCAATGTTGTTGAGCTTTTTTAAGGATTTTACCCCAAAGTTTTTTAGCTATTTTTTTGCATTACTGCCCTGGGGGCCAGATTAAATTGACCAGCGGGCTGGATTAGGCCCCCGAAATGGACTTTGGACATGCCTGGCTTAAGTGATCCTAATGGGCTGAGATCCTCCAACACAGCACTTCCTCTCTCCCGTCGTCAGGTCTCTCTTCAAAGGCCGGCTTCTGCATTAAGCCCTGACTGTAGCCCCTTAGCTCTCATCTGCAGCAGTACTAAATACCTGTAGCTGCATGTGCTCCATCAAGCCCTTGAACTACCTAACCCAGTGTCACACCTGCCACTCCCAGCCAATTCAGAAAGGACTAGCCATCTCCAAGACACCCTGGGGACAACCCCGACCCAAATGAATAGCACATGGGATTTCTACTCACAGCTGCATGGTCAGGTACAGGTGAGTGGGGCTCTCATAAATGTCCTCCAGAGCCACAATGTTCTCATGCTGAATCCTGCAGTGCCAGTGAGATTAAACAGAAACTAAGAGATGGAGGAGTAGGCATGAGTCAGAAAACCCTGGCTTCTCCCCTGGCTGTGAGACAGGCTTGTGTCTAGAACATAATACAGCCAAGGGTCTACATGCAAGGCTTGAGAGTGCCGTGGTGAGTCCAGCTGGACTTGGACTGGGGAGACCCAAATTCAAATTAGGGTGGCTCAGATGCCAAAGAGGAAAGGGCTCCCCCTGAATCTTTAACATGGGTGTAGAAGAGGGAATTTCAACAGATTTAGCTTGCATGACAAGCTAGACCCTAATTAAAATCCCCACTCGGCCACAAAGTGAGCGAGGTGACCTTGGCCAGTCACTGCCTCTCAGCCTAACCCACCTGGGATGGAGGGGGAAAAGAACCTGAGCTCCTTGGAGGAAAGTTAAGAAATAAATGCAATTTATAAACAATATTGCAAGATGTTGAACCTGTGGTTAGTTGCTCAAAAACCAAGAGACCCAGTGTATAGGAAATGCTTGGGGTGGTGGTTAAAAGTCTAACTGAAAGCCACATTCTCTGACCCAAAAGGGGAGATCCTAGATCCCCAATCCCAGATCTGTAGGGACTAGATTTTAGTCACTCAGGGAAAGGTTCTCTGTACATGCTTTGAGGCACACAATAAAACTAACATTATCACCATTGGTTGAACAGAGCTGAACCCCAGTAATGAAAGCAGATTCTGAGGATGCATTTTATATTCCAGAAGGAACATGAATATATCTAGGTATCTATCTCTACACACACACACACAGTTACTTACTTTTTGAGAACAGCAATTTCATTCTCCACTGCTGCTTCCTTGCCCCGCAGAGCTTTCTTGGGAATACATTTGAGAGCTACAAGGCGTTGGGATCCATGCTCCTGTGCCAAGACCACCTCTGAAAAGGCCCCTCTGTCAGAAAAGGGCAGCAGGAGGATCAGAGAGAGGCAGAATAAACCCACCTGTCTGCACGCACGCACACACACACACACACACACATGCACCTCCCTCAATGCCACAGAGCTGTTTTCCCATGTGGCACGCTTTACCCTAAAAAGGTGTTCCTCATAAAAACATAAAATCCAGAGTCTAAATTTACCTAACTGCACCACTGGCTATAATATTTTCAGTAAAGATGCAGGCAGCCATTATGGTCTGGCCAGGGATGGTGGGATAATCAAAACAGCTGCAGTAGCCCTTGACAATCCAATCCTATATGCATGTTTACCCAGAAGTGAGTTTCACTGAGTTGGATCAGCGAGACTTATTCCCAGAAAAGTGGTTACAGGATTCCAGCCTAAAAGATGCAAAATAGCGAATCAGCTTTTAAATGTCACAGATTGTCTCTCTCACTTTCTCACAGGAAGCCCTTAGCATTTGTTTGTTCCCAGTCCAAAAAAACCCTCAGCTTGCATCGTACTGGTGCTGAGAACAACAGCAAAAACAGTTAAGAATTTCACTACTAAGTTAAATCAGATGTGGGTTCCTTTTAATAGGGCAAATGACCCAAGTGTTACCAAAATGCACAAGGGGAATAACTTTTTGAGAGTTACTGCAAGTGCTCACAGCGGGATCCTGCTTCTTCATCACATGGGAAACAGATTTGCACAGCTCTGTTTACTGCTTGACATTTCATAATCTGATGGTCCTTCGATAAATGTGTGAGCTGCCTCCAGCGAAAGGGTTTCTAAACCGACATCTAGCAACATGCCAGTTCCCTCGCAATCACTGGATGCTACAGAGAAAACAGCTGACGAGTATGCATGTGTGGACCCAGGCCTGCGGCTTCCCCTGCTCAGGCAGAATAAGTGTTTTTTTGTGGAGTGGTGGGCAGGGGCTGAGTTGAGTCATGTTCCAGATTACATGCCTCTCCTGAAACGGCACCTATTTCTACCCCATTCTACTCCACATTCTAACACCACTGAAAACCCCAAAAGTGGGGAGGGAGAGAGATTTGTACACTCAGTTAGGGAAGAGTTAACTTTGTGGCTGTTCTCACTCCCCCACTCCTGATTCCCTGGACTCTTGGTCTATTATTGTCCCATACACGTCAGACATGTGTGAGAGCCCCCCCCCCCCCGTTCAGCCAATAGGATGACAGCATGCAAATGAAGTGCATCAGGCTGCGCCATTCCTGGGGTGTCTCTGCAGAAAGAGACACCCTGCAATGGGGAACAGGTGCCCAACTGCTGGAGCAGCAGAGGAGATGGGGCAGGACCAGGGGGCTAAGAGAAGGGCGGGTTGAGAGTGGCAGATTGAGGGAGGCATCCTGTTGGGCTTGGAACTAGGAAGGTAAGGTGTGAGCTGCCAGCATAGCACACAGCCACCCCTATCACCTTCCCTGCCCAGTGGTGCCATCAGGACAGGATTTGGGGGCAGCCCTACAGGGCTCTGCTCAGCAGAATGACAGGAGGGTGCCCAAACACAGCAGAGCTGCCTTTAAAAATTCTAAAATAAGTGGTCAGCCTTACCCATCCTAATAGCTCCACCCTTAAGACCATGAGGTCTGAAATCTAAAATTACCTAAGGGCACCACTACCCATGGGAAAGGCTAATTTTGCTTATGTTGACAACGTTTAAAATGAGTACTGATTTGTCAACTGAAGTTAAGGAGAAGGGCTTTGAGGAATGGCAGAGCAAAACCAAAGTTTATCCCCGTGAGAGAAGCCCTGTAGGTTCAGATCAGTTGGCCAGGGATTGGGCTGGGAGCAGAGGGAGAAAATGATGTTAAGGTGGGTGGGAGGAAGAGAGGATGTTACTTTGCCATCTGGGGCTGATGGGATTTGTGGTCCAAAAGTTCTGGAGGGCACCAGGTTAAGGAAGTCTGCTGTGGCAGCAGAGAAGGGGCAGCTCAGAACATGGGAAGCAAAAGGAGGCTTTAAAATCAAGGAATGATGAGTGCCAGGAAGCCTCAGTTCCCAACTGGGAGTGGCTGGCAGGACCCACATGGCACAGAGTGCCCCGCACAGGTCTTCCATTAGCCGTTGTCACTTCACTCACGTGCCCAGCTTCTCTTTGATGTCGTAGACGCTGGTGATGTCCTCAACCTTTTTCTTCCAGCCTTTCCCGAGCGGCATTGCGGACGGCTGCAGACGGGCAGCGCAGGAATAGCTAGGCCCAGAGATGTCGGAAGGAACACACACACAAAACAGATCACTGAAATGGGGTCAGCTCATTCCCACGGCTTCTTCGGCCGGAAACTTCAGAGATCATTCCTCTGTCATGAGATATAAAACATTTGTCGAATGTAGGGCCCAGTGCAGAGCCCGGTCAAGACACTTTGATGCCTGTGGCAGAAATTCCAAACAGCTCCCCTGCTCTGCATACAGATGTATTAATTTGGCTATGATCCACTCAGAAGTTCTCTGTTCGAGCTTTTCTGAAATGAACAAGATGGGAGGTCTCCCAGGCGACATTGGGCGCTTGGGATCCCTGGAAGAGAATCATCTGCCTCCCACTCTGCCATCCTTAATGGTGCCCAAAATCCACTGCTGGCCCTACCATTGGACAAAGCGAAGCAGCCATCTCAAGCAGCTGGTTTGGGGTACCATGAAAGGGCAGCAAATTGTTATTTTGTTCTAATTAATTTAATTTATTCACGTATTTCTACTGTCGAGGGAAGAAGAAGGCACTTGTGAGATTTTCTCCCTCAGGTGCATAAATAGTTTGCCTTGGGCCCAGGGGTGTAGGAAGGGGGCGGTGGGGGCGGTTTGCCCCGGGTGTCATCCCAGGGGTGTGTGTGACAAAATCCCGCCTGGGTGGATCACCCCGCCCCCAGGTGCATGGCATATGCACCACTCCAGGTGCCCGAGTGGCTAGCTCTGCCGCTGCTTGGGTCCTATATGCATCTTGGCTTATGGGTGTGTGTGCGCCATTTGCTGCTTGGCCTCATTCAGCAAAACGTTTTGGTCCAACCTGATTAGCAGCAGTTTCTGGGTCCCGTCCTGACCAGTGCCAGGCATGGAATCCACCGGGGGAATCATAGAACTGTAGGGTTGGAAGGGATCCCGAGGGTCATCTAGTCTAACCCCCTTGAGGGGCCCTCTAGGTTGATACATAGGGAAGAATTTCTGGAAATGTCAGAAGAGGAGTCACACACACACACACACACACACACCCAACTCCTCAAGAGTGCAAGCAGTTTTGGGTCCAAGTGGAAGAGCATCAGCACAGTATGCATCTATGGGGTGAGTAAGGGGTCTGCGTAAGTAATCCCTGATATTCCTTCACTCCTAGCAGTTGGGGTTAGGGCTGGTTTAGGAGGCCAGAGTATATAAATAGGGTGCTCATGTGTCTTACTTTACAGAAGACCATCCCCTATTTGAAAAGCTTTCAGAGAACATGCCTCTGTATTTGAAGGTGTCCTCCACTTGAACAGCTTTCTGGTCCGAGTGGTTTAAAGATAAAGAGCCCTCAGAAGAGAGATTAGGGAGAGGGCCTTGAAGTTGTCCATCTGCAGCACCTGGAAAGCAGACGGAGCAGGCCCACAAGTCTTCCCCACTATTTTATATTTTCATTTCTATTGTTATCATAATTTGCATGAACATATATAAATTAGTGGTCTAAACCACAGAGCCTAGGGCTTGCTGATCAAAAGGTCAGCGGTTCGAATCCCCGTGACGGTGTGAGCTCCCGTTGCTCGGTTCCAGCTCCTGCCAACCTAGCAGTTTGAAAGCACAAAGTGCAAGTAGATAAATAGGTACTGCTCTGGCGGGAAGGTAAATGGCGTTTCCGTGCGTTGCTCTGGTTCACCAGAAGCGGCTTAATCATGCTAGCAACATGACCCGGAAAGTGTATGCTGGCTCCCTTGGCCAGTAAAGTGAGATGAGCACCACAACCCCAGAGTTGTTCAAAACTGGACCAAATGACCAGGGGTCCCTTTACCTTTTATATAAATTAGGATGTGCACATTTTTATGCAAAGTTCTTTCTTTCTTTCTTTCTTTCTTTCTTTCTTTCTTTCTTTCTTTCTTTCTTTCTTTCTTTCGTAATGAGTAGCTGTCCAATACAAAAAGAATGCTGATTGTGTTTGGGATTCATCTCCTGACTATTTAGGAGGCCAGTCAACCGCTGTTATGGTCACATAAGCAAAAGTGGGGGGGACAGAGAATAGCCATTTCATCCTGAAGAGTCCCCCATCACTGTGTAGCAACAGGCCACATAAAGACAGGGTTGTCAACTTCTTTATTTGCCCTTGCACCTGTGCTATTAGTTCCTGCAGACATCAACAAGTATATGCTGTGAAAAGCATTGCTTGCTTATTTCTGCAGATCTCATGAATGCTAAATTGCAGAGGAGCAAGGCCAGGCTGCTGGACGTTGTTTCTTCCAGGGGCCAGCTGGAAACCCTAGGCTAAAGACCTGAACAAAGAAAAACCAAGTATTTTGTAAATATAGGACCATTGCTTCCCCCTCCTCTAATAAATATGTAGGGTTCTGCAGAAGTTGAAAATGAGAAATTAATGCCATACACTATAGCAGCAACTAGTTGCAGTATGTGGCAGCAACAGCAAAAGATAATTGACAATAAAATAATAGCTATGCAAAAAGATGAAGACAGATTATGTAAAGGAAATGGCAGACAAAAATTATGTACAGTAAGTATTTGGAAAGATGGTTTCCTTTTATTAATTTCCAGAATGAGAGAAGTTGAGTTTGAAATAAATGGGAGCTGTGCCACAGCCAGCTAAAAGATTCACCAACTAACAATAAATAAATCCAGATGTGTGGTTGGCCTGTTGTTTCAAGAGGTACTTTTTGATTAAGTGATAAGAGACAGAGAAAATGTTACTACGTGAACAAAGTTCCATCTCCACACTTGTAGACCACTGCTCACTTTTAGGACTCTGCATGTTATACACGTGTGTGTGTGCATGTGTGTGCATGTGATGCTCTGCTGGAGCGCATGCCCCCCTTAACTGTGAAACAGTTGCTGCTAGAGGGTGTCAACTTTGTTACAGATTCTGGCCACTTTTATGGGGACAGATTGGCAAAATATACTTCCAGCACCCAGACCCCTGCCTAAGAAACAGAAGAGCTATCAAGAAGATAGAATTTGGTCAAGGTGGTTAACAGTAATGTATAAAATATACTTCCAGGATATCTCTTTTTCCCCTTGCCTTTACTACTTTTTTATTTTTAAGAAGTGTCATCTCTGCTAGGCCTCAGGATGGTTTCTAATTGGTGTAGTCTGCCCCAATGCCCGGGAACAGAAGGGATATGGGACATAGAGGTGGTTAAAAACATTGAAAAATCCCAAGAAGAATATGTGGGTTGCCCCTTTCCTCTGCCAAAGACAATCACTGCACATTTTGGATTGTGAGGAAAGCAGGCACATGGTCAGGGCCAACCCAACACACCTGGGGTGTTCAAAGAAGGCAACTGAAAAGACAGCCCCCCCTCCCCTTAATTTGCAATCCAGCGGGAAGTTTGCCTGTGCAAGTTGCACTGAGATGAAGAGGTCCATGGATCCGAGCTGTCTGTCTCTCACTCTGCCAACCTCAATTCCTCCAAACATCCAACTGCCTATGGTGGCTGCTTGGTGATAGGACAGGCTTGGGGTGGGAGTGTAACTTTGCCTACACTTCCTGACTGACTGAACCAACAAACATCCAAACTGGGGTTGCAGAGAGTAGCATCAACTTCCCCAGCAGTCCATATGAACCTGCTCAAGCCTTAAGATAAGTCTCAGAGGCCCCACTTCCCAGCCTACAGACAGGGCCTTTTCCATGGTGGCCCCATATCTCTGAAACTCTCTCTCAGAGGAAGTATTTGTTAACTTTTATTTTTATTTTTTAATTAAATGTTTTATTTAGGCGTACTTACAAACAAACAAACAAAACAATAAGATACACTCACTTAATCAGAAAATAAACCGAAAAAGTAAGACAAAAGGAACATAAAATACCACACCCATGTGACTTTTAAATATCCTTTTAAAATGATTTGTTTCCATCTTGAGTTTTACAAAACATTTTACAAAATGCCTTTTAAACTGCAGCTCTTTTTAGTTTTATAACTGGATTATTATTATTATTATTATTAAAAAACTAATATTATTTTAGTTGTGCTTATAAGCCACTTTGAGAGAGTGTTGCCTGAGTGGTGGCAGAAAAGTTTACTGAAGAAATAAAAAGCGTAGGAGTGTGGAGGCTGACGTTACAATTGGGGCTTGAAAAAAGCCAACCCCAGACCTGGCATTGTGTTGACCAAAAAACAGAACCAATTAGATGGGCTAAGGCAACAAAGGGTAAGCTTGATTCTCAGGGCCAGCACAGATGTTTTCTTTATTAATAGGCAAAGATTGTTCGGGGTTTTAAACAGCAGTTCTGCAAGTGGGGATAAAAATCAGACTGAGACTGTGACACCACAGGGGTGCCCAGAGGTGTTTGGGGGGGGTCCAAATTGTAGCTGCAGATACGGCAATTTCAATAAGGAAATCTGATGGGATTTGGGCAGTGCCTGTACCAATCTCAGATCTGCTGCTATTTCATTTCCTTTGTCCTCCATGGCTGGAGTCACTAAGAGGCAAGAAACACTCAACACCCCAAGTATACCACTGACAGAAGTGAGGGGAAGTGTCACACTTGGGGGGGGGGGACAAAGCTAGCCTTCCACCTCTAGCCAGGGGTATCCTGGTTCTCTCACAGAACCTAATGCTGGCCAGGGAGGGGTGGAGGTGGCCTGCAAGGAAGGTGGCCTGTGGCACAAAGACCTCAGGCCACTGCTCCCCCTGCCAAAGGTCTTTGTGGCACAGAAGTCCCTCACCCTCCACAACCCCTCACCTATCACCAGCCAGAATGGACAGAGTGTTCTTAACTATTATTTTAAAAATCTGCTGCTGCTGCCACCAAATCCGCATGGGTGCCTTTCACTAAAACAAGGTGACTGCACAGTGAGTGGGAATATGTAAAACCTTTTCCCCTTTTTAGACTGTGTGTGTGTGTGTGTGTACGCGTGCACACACACACACACACACATATATATATATATATTGTGGGGGCAGAATTAGGAAGGATGTGGATTTTGTGCCTCAGGTGCCATGTGCATACACACCAATTATGCTGAAATGTGTGTACAGAAGAGAATGTTTAAATCAGGGACTGTGTTGCCAACCAGGGTGTTTAAGGAGACGGGGGGGGGGGGGCTGTGTGTTAGCAAACTGTTCTTATTTACCGTAAGTGTCACATTTGTATCTTCCTTCAAGGATCTTAGGGCCGCATAGCTGGGATTGTTACCCCCTTTTATCTGCACAACAAGCCTGTGAGGATTAACTTTCAGTAAATGCTGGAAATAAATTGCCCAAGGCACTGAGATTAACAGCAGGTCTTTCCACTCCATCTGATATTCTGTCCATAATTATACCACATTCTCCCCTTGTTTACCTGAGTATTGTGGTCGTTATAAAACACTCAGTTACATCTTGGTTATATAGCTGTCTGGGACCGAATGTGCATTGGATCTACATGTGAGGACCAATGTGTCCGATTGTGATGGGGGATGACTGTGTATTCAACTGCTCTTGTTTTTTTAATGAATGATGGAGGTATATGCTGGGGGAGTGTAATGTTTGGCATGCAATGAATGTTGCCAACATACTGGAAAATTTGAGTGGAAAGCATAATGTTTGCATAAATCGTGCATCATATTACGATCACAGTGAGCTAGCAACGCGTGTGTGAAGTCCCAAATGATGTGTGTGGAACTGGGGGCTGCAGTGCTTTTTTTCTAAAAAAAAGAAATGTTTAGGAGGTATTCTCATTTCCCTACTCATATTGAAATACTGCCCCTCAATGAGGCCAAACTTAGATTCACAAAATGTTTAGGGGTATGTGTACCCCTGCACCCCCCAGGAGAAAGCACTGGGGAGCTGTATGTGAAGACTGCAACGCAAGGGAGATGCAGAAGCATTATCAAACACTGCATAAATATGTTTGCATGTATGCATGCCAGTACATGAGATTTTGAAAATCTGCATGTACGTACATTGGAGGTACACTTGAATCTGTGGTGTAAATAACATGTGTTTGCATACAACTGAAATGTGGACGTGCATGTGTACCGTCTCATTTTGTGGCAGTCAGACCTGAGGCTGCATAGATGGATATGAAGTGATATAAATAGGCATGAATGGATAAGGATGGAGGCATGGGAGGGGAGTGTGTGCAAAGGGTGGATCTGGATGTGGTGCATAGATGTGAATGGAGGGACGAGAGTTGGTACACAATATTGATGGAGATTGAAAATGATGAAGCATTAGATGAAGAAGAAAGGCATTTTTACGGAGGCAGCACATGAGCATGCTATGGGAAGGGGAGCATGTGGGGGCTGAAAGAATCCAGAAAATGGCTGGACAAACTGATGGCTGGATAAAAAGGGTTCAGACGAGGGGTGGGGAGACAGAAAAGAACCTGTTGGTGGACTAATACAAGCTTGGACGACGAGCCAGCTTGGTGCAGCAAGCAGAGAAGCAGCAGAGCAGGAGCTCTACTACAGAAGCACAACAGGCAAGTCTCGCATGTGTTCAGCAACAACAAAAACAGCTCGATTAAACCTTACATATTCACAGACACACAAACAATTCAGCAAATGGTGGATCCTCCTGTTTGGGGACACAGCAAAGAAGAACGATTTGGGGAGCTTCACCCGACCAAAACAGACCCGGCAAATTCGATATCCCTCGACTGCCTGCAGCAAATTTAAGACGCCCATCATTTGCCCGTCGAGAGCCAGACTTCTAGGTTAGATCCGATGCCTACATAGGTGCATAAAACTTTCTTGGCTGGCGCTCTCCTTCTGCCCACCTAGGCAGATCCCTGCCCCTTGCACACCCGCCCCGCCGCCCGGGGCTTCCTGGACCCCCACCGCCCCCTCCCCACCCGCAGGACCCCGGACTGGGCTCCCGCCTCGCCGCCAGAGAGCGCCCTGCCGGCGCGGGACCCGGCCAGGGCGCGAGCGAGGCAACCCGCAGGGCTGTGCGCGCAACCCCCCCCCCCCGCCTGCCCCACCAGCCCTGCGCGGCTTCCCGCCGCCCTGCCCTACCTCTCCGCCTTTCACTCCCGCGCCCGATCCTCCGCTGCCAGAACCACCAGCAGCGCGCGCGCTTCTCCCGCCGCAATCCGCCGTCGTTTGCATTCCTTCGGCGTCCGCGTCCTGCGCGCTTCCCAGACTGGCGCTGCGTGCGCCTCGCGGGGGCGGCGGGAGTGGGGTGCGCGCGCGCGCACAAGCAGGCCCCCCCCAGCCCACTCCCCCGCGCGCAATCCCACTCCCTCCCCAGCCCCGCTTCGCCCTGCCCCCCCCCTCCATCCTACCTGCTGGCAGCCAGGCGGGAGCGCCGTGCGGAGTCAGCCCATGCCCGAGCCCGGCAGCCCCTTCCCGGCCCGCGGAGCCAGCCAGCCACGCAGCCCGGCCCGCCTCCCGCCTCCCCGCCTGGCGCGCCGGCTCCCTCCGCCCTCCTCCTCGCCTTCTCCCTTAAAGCAGCGCTCGGGCCCGGCCTTGTAAGGAAATAACTGGCCGGCGCCGTGGCCTCTCCGGAGAGGCTGGAAATCGCCGGAGGGGGACACGAGTGGTCACTCCAGAGCCGCTACTGCCTGAGAAGGAGGGACCATCAGAGGACATACGATCGGTCCAGGGTGTCGGGCACGATCTCCGAAGCAGAGCCTCCACGTGCGGCGGCAGTGTATCTCTTGGCCGAGGGAGCTGAAGTCCTCTGTTGGCAGATCGCGTCTGACATGAAGGGACCAAGTCCCCCTGTGCTGCAGCGCTAACCCAACTGCAATTCAGAGATATCCTAGAACACTTCTAATTAACCTTGCGGGATGGTTGTCAAAAGGACCAGATCATACACGTGAAAAACTCTGAATACAGGCTTGTTCGCGTGGCACCTTGTATTGAGCACAGCTACAGTATGTCTCTACACAGGGCCAAGTGTGTGTACACTCCGTGATTTGCACATTCAGTTACTGCGTATGCAGACTGAACCCTCTTAAAATGTTACGTGTGAATGACCCTGGAAGCCTGTGGCTCAGTTATTTGTTGACACGTGTAAGCAGATTGTTCGCCTCTCTAACAGCATCTGGTGGTGGTTCTTATTATTACAGATTCTGGGGCAAAGAGCAAGGCAGGGCTGTTCCTGTGTTGCCCCGCTTGTAAGCTACTCCACAAGCACATGCAAAGCCACTGGTGTTCAGAGCATCCCGTGCCAAATGACAGGGCCGGCCTCCAAGGGTGGTGACAGACCCAGCCTCCGAGGGAGGCATTGCCCGCTTCCAACGCTGCTGCTACTGTGGTGGCAGCAATAGCTTTGGTGCGCTTCCCAGAGGCTGGATCTGCCGCCTCCTTGGCAGCTTCCCCTGCCCCCGCCCCCAGCAACCTCTTGGCAAATTTCTAACACATTTTTTCCTAACATAGTTTTATGAAAATAGTATTTTATGACCCCAATCCATTTTCAACATGGGAATAATAATGCTACTCTACTTAGAGGGGTACTCCGAGGATTACTGAGATAATGTATGTGAAGTTCTGCAGACTTGCAACTAGCACTACCCCAGCCTGTTCACAGGTCCTTATATGATCAGTGAAAACAGTTGGTCCTGGCAAGTTTTAACCGCTCTCAATCTTAACCTGATAACTGCCATTTGTCCAGATTTTAATTTGTCTGAATTAATTTTAAGATGTATTTTAATTAATTGATGGCTGCTTTTATGTATACTGTGTTATTTATATGATGTTAGCCGCTCTGAGCCCAGCTCCAGCCCGGGAAGGCGGGGTACAAATAAAAATTATTATTATTATTATTATTATTATTATTATTATTATTATTATTATATGGGATATGCTGCTGGTCTCCTCCCACCCTTGTCCCTGATGTAGATCTCCCCCACCCCCTTGTTCCAGATGTAGATGTTCACTCACCCCTTCTTCCTCAGCAGGAAGGAAGGCACTATTTTGTGGTTCGCTTCAGGTGCCAAAATGTCTTGAGCCTGCCCTGCTAGATTGACCCAAATTCTGACGCAGCAAGGCTCTTATAGATGACACAGATAGAAGAACTGAATCACAGTTCAGCAGTGCCGACTTGGACCCCAGACTGTGGGTGCCCGGCACGCATGCAGCGCCGTTGTAACATTGTGTGGCATGACCTCATGATGCCATGTGATGTTGCGACAGCATGGCGTGGGGTGCACACACTCTGGTGCCACGGTGGCGACTGAGCCGGAGCCTGTGCCTCTGGTCACAGCAGGCCCACGGGGTGGAGGCGCAGGCTCCGTCTAAGTCGCCCCCATGGCGCTGGAGCAGCAGAGGTAAGGTGGCGACTGGCAGGGGAGGGGAGGGGTAGAGGCCAGGCACCCACAGCAAAAAAATTGTGGGTGCCCAGGCAGCCCAGGCCCCCTGAAGTTGGCACCACTGCAAGCGTTAATCTTGCCCAGTCCTGATCATAGGTGCTGTAGGCCTCTGGTTGGCCCCTTTGAGAACCAGGTGCTGGAGTAGGTGCACCTTTGGCCTGATCCAGCAGCGCTCTTCTTCTGTTCTTAATCTGTGGCCCTTGCAGACACTGATGGACTACAGCACCCCTTGGCCCTGAGCACTGGCAATACAAGCTGTTGGGAGTCAGGAGTACGATGAGATCCAGAGGTCCACTGGTTTCCCATTCCTGATCTATGGCAAAAGATGCTGACCCAGTCAACAGGGAAAGTGCAAAAGCAATGCTCCTCAGCACCCATCAATCGCACATGTTCCATCTAGACTATTCCCTTCTCTCCCCACACCAACTGTCTTGTGGGAAGGATTCTGGTGCATATGTGTGTGTATTTTAATGTGGTTTGATGTTTCTAGTGAGCTGTCTTGGAAGGATTTGTATGCTGAAAGGCGGGATAAAAATCACGGAAAGAAATAACCTGCCTTAATTAGAGGCTCCGCTTGCCTTGCCATGGCCAGTGTCTATTGATAGACAATGTATTTTGCTGCCTGAGGCAAATGGCACCCACAATTCTAACAAACCACTCAAATTATCTTGGCTCCTGAGGCAGAAAGTCCCAGGCACATGTGTCTCTGCCCCTCTATGACAGTAAAAAAATATAACAATAATAAATTCAAGTAACTAAAAATGGGCTGCCCTTCTTTGACACCCAAAACCAGCTGCATTAGGCATCCACCCCACATTGCTGAATGGTAGGGCCGGCCTGAGATAGGCCTCTCCTCTCATGTCCACAATGGTCTAGAAGGGGAGGGAGTGGGGGACTGGCAGCCTAGGAGAGGAGGGCAACTGATAACTTCTAGGCACAAGTTATGGACCATCCTCCTTTCCAAGGACAGTTAGGGAAAGATCAGTGTTGGCATTCATGCAGAGAAATGAGCTGTTTTGCAACACGTGGACACTAGATGGCATGTTTGCTTCAGTAAGGCAACAACACACTCAAGCATATGGTTGTGGGCAGGACACATGTATGTTGAAAAGCATTGTGTTTGAGGCAAGAGACAATTTAAGCCAGACTTTCCCAACCTCGGGCCCCAAAAAGTTATTGGACTACAATTCCCACCATTCTTGAACCATGGTTCATGGTTGGCTGGTGCTGATGGAAGTTGCAGTCACACCACCTGGGGACACAAAGCTGGGAAAGACTGATAAGGATGGGTTTTTTGTGTGTGTGAATGGGAGACCATCAAGATTCCATGATCATATGGAAGGCAGACAGTGCCATGTACCCCTGGACTTGTGGTAAAGAGGCACAAAACAACCTCCACTGAGGTAGAGGATCACATATTTGAATGCTAAAAGGACTACGCACACACACATACACACAGCTGGGGGAGAAACATTCAGCCCTTCCTTATCCCTAAGTTTTATTTTGTAAGTGGGTCATTCAAACACATAACCTCAAACTGGCAGCCTAAAGTGGTAGAATCCAGGAAAAGCTTTATCAGTTGATCTGTTAGGTACTGAGCTGAATCCTAGATCAATAGGATCTAGAATGCAGCAGTCTGATTCAGTGGTGTAGCATGGGGGGTGCAGGGGGGGCCGGCCGCACCGGGCGCAACATCTGGGGGTTAGGGTTAGGGGGCGCAAATCCACGGGTTAGGGGGCGCAAATTACTTGCCTTGCCCCGGGTGCTGACAACCCACGCTACGCCACTTGTCTGATTGGTCTGCAGGAGCCACCCAATCCAGCTCCAGGTGGAAGTAAATCAGCGACCTGATTGGCCTGCAGGAGCAGCCAATCAGGCTTCTGGAGGAGGTGAATCCGCAACCTGATTGGCCTACAGGAGCAGCCCGGGAATTAGCCAATCACGCAGGGCCCATTGTGTAAATAATGTATATATAGCTAGACATTTTTGGGGAAAGTTTCATTCATTGCTACTATGAGGTGAATAAAGAGCATTAAATTCACACTCAACTCCAAGTATATTTCATGATCCCACCAAATGTACAAATGGGTCATAAGCAGCTAACTAGGACAGCTCACTTCAGGGTGGATCATCAGTTAATGGATATTGGGAAAGATCCTGGCAAGCCCCTGCCAGTCAGTGTAGCCATCACTAAACTAGGCAGGCAAATAATCTGACCTGTTGTGTGGTCTGTTGCAGCGGCGCAGCGTGGAGGTGCTGTGGGTGCTGTGGCCCCAGGCACATTTCCTTTAGGGGGCACAACCAGGCACCCCCACAGCAGCCTCCCTCATTGGAGCCTAACTCTGACATGTGCGGGGGCTGTAGAGACAGCTTCCTTGTGTGGCCCAACACCACCAGTCGCAGCTCCACTTCCAGGTCAAGCCTGACCGAGGGGTGGAGGGAGGCTGCAGCTTGCAAGGCACCTGGCCACAACAGGCCTCGCCTATGTCAGGGGTGCACCCCAGGCGCCCACCCAGAGCCCCTTTAGATTATGCTCCACCACTGGTCTGTTGGTTGGCAAAGAAGAATTAGTTCTAAAAAGGAGAATTCCCTGGATGCCAGGATCCAGGTTTGGGGCAAGTGCTTTTGGTGAGAGAACCCCAGCAGAGATTTAAAACCACAAAACATGCAGCAAAGCAAAGCATGGAAATATAGGCTGTTAGACCTTTAAAACATGTCCTTCTAAGTCCCTTCCAAAATTTCTCACTCCCCCTAGAGTAGAAAATGACCACACATTTGGTAAGCTAAAAATGGTTTATTTACAAACTCTCCAAAGATCAGATTCATGTGCTTTTGCATAACCTAGCATTCAGAAAACACAGGCAGTAAAACTTAGGTTAGTTCCAAAGTGATAGAAGTTCCTAGATTATTGTTATAGGAACATAAGGATGGCTTGTAGAAATGCCATCATGAGAACAAGTAATCATGAATGTATACTAAAAAGGATGTCTGGAGATACCACCCAAGTCTCCAGTTCTGAGCAGCCCTAAGGCCATTTATGGAACATTCATGAAATTCCACCTGGTTACAGTAGGGGGCTCCATGCCCATTCCACATGTAGGCAGCAGTGCTTTCTCAGCCAGAACTTACTTGACTTTAAAGACCATCATAAAGACAAATCGCGTTGCCACAGGATGGGAATGGAAATATTTGCAGGGCAGAACCTGAGAAACTCAGGACAAAATCAGAACTAGAATTCTGCAATAGGAATTAGTTAAAGATGCAATTCAATACTGAGTTGGTTTAAAAAAATATGCAACCTTCCCAGTAATACTTTTATACTGTAAAGCACCATGCGAAGGGCAGTAGATAAATATAGTATGAATGAATGAATGGAACTGAACTCCTCTGGAAGCAATGTTATCAACTTCTGTTGATGCACAAGAGATACCAAGACTGCTCTTAATGGGCATTGCTCCAAAAGATGCTCCTCCTTATCCCCTCTTCTCCTCCTTATTGGGGGAGGAGAATTGACGCTCGCTGAAACATTTGACAACTTCCAGGTATTGCAAAAAAGCTTTGAATTTAGACGATAGAATAGAGCAAGGAGGCAAAGGGGGGAAGCAATAGGTTTTATTAAATTACGCTGTAGGCTGCAACTTGATCAGAAATGCATTGCACTACACCAGTGACTCACAGGATTAAAACCTCATGCAAGGTGGCAAAGTCCCGAGAGATCAAGTGACATGCCCAAGGTCATGTGAGGTATATATAACGGCAGAGTTGGAGTGTCTGCCTTTACCTTTCTTACCCCCACAATTCCTCCCATTCATTTCCTTTACTGAAAAGCCCTGGAGTGTTTCTGTATAAGAATCAGCTGGTCTGTGGGTCATTGCCAGATTTCCATGCCAAACCCAGATGGTCTGTGGGCCAAAGCCAAACCCCAGAAGGCTTTGTGTGTGAACTGCAGTGGAAATCTCATCACCTTCTGGGGCAACACAGAAATCCCCTCTTCCCTCATCACCCACCTTTTGCAAAATTGCTCATCCCATTTAATTTCAGCAGAAGAAACGAGACTCACCATCTGGTGACTTTTCCTCCATCTGGGAAAGGTGACAAGGAATGTGTCAGCTGAAAAACACATGTCTTCACACACACACATTTTCAGAAAGGCCATGACTTTCCTCCCATAATGTAAAGGGAACCAATATGGAATGGGATATGAGGCCTGGAAGAGGCAGGGACATTCAGAGTTTCAGGTGAAGGCCTGAGGGCAGGAGGCTTTTGGTTTTTTTTGTCTCAGTGGGACAAGAAATGGGGTCATATTGGACTTCTCCCTTTTAAGGAGTGGCCTGATTATTATTTATTTATACAATACAATTGAAGCACGGCGTGCCTCTATAGGATTGCATTAGGAGCTCAGCAGGTTCCTCTCTGGCAATTTAATGTGGATAATGCAGGGGAGAACAGAGGGAGTGGTGAGGAGGAGGAGGAGGAGGAGGCAAGCAAATGTAGAAAAGAGTCCTATTATTAGATAAGAACCTAAAAAGAACCTTGCTGGATCAGACCCATGGCCATCTAGCCTAGCATCCTCCCTCACAGTGGCCAGCTAAAGGCCCCCAAGGGAAGCCCACAAACAGGACCTGAGCGTGTGTTTGTGTATGGGAAAGAGAGGGGGGTGGGGAGAGGGGATAGGACACTCTATTTTTGATTTGATTTGAAGCTGCTAAGCACCAGCCCTGTGACAGATGACATCCTCTCTGATGAAGGGGCTTCTCCTCTGCTCAGGGCATGAGGCAACACACGTCCAGGTGGTAAGATCTGCAGGGTTTGTAATCCTGACTTCTCTTTCACGCTATATGAGCCTTCAGGTGGGAGCTCTTGGCATAGGCTTTGCTGCAGCCAGCACAGGTGTGCATGGCAGTCCATTTGGAGGGCCAGGAGCAGCAGCCCCTCTTGGGCTTGGCTTCCAGCAGAGAGAAGCTCATTGGAGTGGAGCACCGGCACAAAGGGGCTGCCCCATGCCCTGTTCCACCCCCAAAGTGCTGCCCCTAAAGGGATGACACCTTTCGGTGTTGCCCCTTCAGTGGGGGCCCCGCCCCGAAGGCAGCATTAATGACGAAGGGTTTATACAGCACCATCTACCGTATATAGAATTGTGATTTACAAAATTCACGTTTTGTAATATTGTAGATGTAAGGTAAAGGGACCCCTGACCATTAGGTCCAGTTGTGACCGACTCTGGGGTTGCGGCGCTCATCTCGCTTTATTGGCCGAGGGAGCCGGCGTACAGCTTCCATGTCATGTGGCCAACATGACTAAGTCGCTTCTGGTGAAACCAGAGCAGCGCACGGAAACACCATTTACCTTCCCACCGGAGCGGTATCTATTTATCTACTTGCACTTTGAGGTGCTTTCGAACTGCTAGGTTGGCAGGAGCAGGGACCGAGCAACGGGAGTTCACCCCATCGCGGGGATTTGAACCATTGACCTTCTGATTGGCAAGTCCAAGGCTCTGTGGTTTAACCCACAGTGCCACCCACATCCCATATTGTAGATGTAGATATGAACAATAAAAAAGGATGCGAACTATTGAATTCACAGAGGCAGATCTTTCTGGAGCAGGGCTGGCCCACACATGAGGCAAAAATGAGGCTCCTGCCTCAGGCAGCAAGTTCCCCAGGGGCGGCTGCTACCCATGTTGATCTTGCTCCGCCGCCTCTTGTTCCTGATGTTGAGCTTCACCCACCCCTTCTTCTCTGGCGGGAAGGAGAGGTGCCTCATTCTGGGGTTCACCTCAGGTGCCGAAATGTCTCAGGCTGGCCCTGCTCTGGGGAGGAGGTGGAGCCGAGATTGGAGCCAAGGGTATTTTTATTTTGTAAATTTGGGGACAGAGCCCAATTGGGGGTTTTTCAGGGGGGCTGGGAGCAGAGTCCAGCACAAAACCTGTCTGTTTAAGTTGATGTACAACTTTAGCCTTCCTCCTGTTTTTCTGGCAACCAAAGGCAAAGCAAACAAACCACCAAGCTATGTGTGCTGGAGTTTTTTAAACCCAGCCGGTACATGAATAGTCTATCCTGTTCCCCGGTGGGTAGGAGGTGAGGAGGTGGGAAAGACACCCCCCCCCATGAAGGAGAAGCTTCCCCACCCTAGGAAGAGACAGGAAGGGACAGATCTTGCCAGGCTGGCAACCTTCCCTGGCATCATGTGCCTGAGCTTGGATTCTTTTTTTAAAGCGATCTCTCCTGGGCAGGGTTAAGAGGCAAATCCTGTTTATTTCAGGAGGTTGGTGGCTTATGCAGCATGCTGGGGACGCAAAGTGATTAGAGATATAAATTATCTTATGCTGAAGAGGGCCTGGAGTGCCAGGCAAGGGAGCAGAGGAACCGTCTATGCCTGGGTCTCGTTCTCACACAAGAGACCTAACACTCCATCATTTAGCCCACCTTTTCAACAGATGCAACATTATGAGGGGACAAAAATGACAGTGATCAAGGTGACTTTGCATGGATTTAGCCACCTCTGAATACTAGTTAGAACAGCAAAGTTTTTCAGCTTTCCTCCCCATTCCACTCCCCGCTCTCGCCCCCCAAACACACACTTGGAGGTAGGGATCAGGATTCACAGAATTATGTCATAAACATGCATACCAAATTTCACTGAAATACCTCACGCTCAAGGGAGAGTATGGTTTACATATTTCCTGGCTCCTCTGAAAATGAGTAAGGCGTTAAGCTGGCTGTAGTTCAAACTTATATGGGGGGGGTCCTGAGCGCCTGCTTTCAGTGCAATGTCTCATTCTTCCAAGTATTTATTGCTCTGTGGTGGGTTCTGGATCTTTCCTGGCACCTTTGAAACAGCTGCAGCAAACTTCAATTCTGCAACAGGGTCCCGAATGTTCGCACTGGTTCAGAGCACAATCTTATGCCTGCTTCCACAGAAATTAAGTCTCATTTTGTCCAGTGGGGCTTACACACTAAAAAGTGCATTTAGGATTGCTGCCTGAATCTTTCTGGTATATAGCACAGTGCATTATATTCAATGTGTTCTACCTAGCTTTGAGGGGAAAAGACAGGCTCTGAGGTGGCATTTGAACTTGAAGCACAGAATTGTGTTCTGAGCACATATACTAAATTCCATTCAGATATCTCAATGATCAAAAGGGTTCTTATGTTATGAACAAATGAAATGCTGAGTGGGCTATTTAAACCAAAGACCTCCCTTGCATGAAGTACAGAAGAGGGCAGCCAAAGTGACCAGGAGAGACTGGAGCACCTTCTTCAAGGAAAGCCTGAAGCATCAGACACTTTTAGTTTAGAATGGGAGGGATGCATGATTGAGGTTTGTAAAAACATGGATGCTGTTGGGGGTGGGGAGTGCTAGATTTATCTCCCTCTCTCAGGTTCACCAAATGAGAGGAAGGGGCAATTAGAATCTTAGAAGGGAACTTTGGGGTCATTGGGTCTTCTTAACCCCTTGCTCACTGCCGGCTCTGCAGTGCGGGATGCAACAACAGCATCCCTGGCAAGATGTAGTGTAGACCCTCCAAGTGTCCCTATTTTCCAGGGACATCCCTGATTTAGAGAAGCTGTCCTGGTTTCTGATTTCATCCCGAGATGTCCTGCTTTTCCTTAGGATGTCCCTATTTTCATTGGAGAAACATTGGACGGTATGGAGTTATCCAAACCCCAAGCCATCTGAAGGCAATCCTTTAAAGGGAAGTTTTTAAAAATATTTAATGTTTTATGGTGTTTTTATATATGTTGGAAGCCACCCAGAGAGGCTGGGACAACCCAGTCAGATGGGTGGGGTATAAATAGTAAAATTATCATTATGGAATGTGACGTCCCTATTTTAATCAGAGAAATGTTGGCGGTTATGGTAGTGTGCTGACCTCTAATTTAGATAGTTTAACAAAAAGATTAGACACATTCAACAGATTTGCCAATCAGGAATATAGAAACACAGGAAGTTATCTTCTACTGACTCAGGCTCTTAGTCCATCAAAGATAAGTAATCAAATCAGTAATTGTGGATTTGTGTATGTGGCAAAATGCACATGCACACAATGCCATTCCATTTTGCACCAGGAAATGGTGGCAGAGAGAACAGGAATCCTGACTGCTGGCGGCTTCTGCTCTTACTTAGGTTGCCAGCTTTCGATTCCCTGCTACATTCTGGTACATGGAAGGCCAGGGAGAAGATGCTGGATCAGACCCAGGGACAGGCAGAGCCTGGCAGACACCAGCAGAGGCACAGCTAATAGTAAAAGCTTTTTGCTGGCAGATACCATGCTTTGATCTGAGTGTGGGATGAAGAAGGGAATGTGAGTGTGAAGGCAATCTCTAAAAGATTCCTTAGCTAAGGTGTTGTGTGGCTATCACTCACCATGCACTCTGCTCCCTTAGGCACAAAAGAGTCAGGGCCTTTGAAAGTGCTCTGGGGTGCTGAGTTCATCAGCTAGCGTGTGTGTGTGTGTGTGTGTGTGTGTTTTACAAGGCTGAACAATAAACAGCAAACATGATTGTGGATTCAAAGATTACATGAGAATGTTGCCGCTGATGTTACACTCCCCTGCCCCCAAACCTTTCCAGTGTTACTTGCAAAATGTGGGCTGTGAGCCCAAAATTCTGGCTTTTGTATTAAAATAACAATAGGCAACTGCCCCAGAAGCCACAAAGCCTGGTCATTTTTTTGTTTTGCTCTGTTGGCAATCCTAGCACTTCTGTGATCCAATCCAAAGAAATTTATTTCTTCCCCTGTTTCAGGAAATGAAACCCAACAGGTCTCAGGGCCTGCAGTAGAGAAAAGAGGCAGCAATATGAACTCTAAAGCAGGGATAGGAGATGTAGTGCCTTCCGGACATTTTGGACTACAACTCCCACTGTCCCTTGTCATCTGCCACGCTGCCTGCAGTGGGTGAGAGTTGTCACCTGACACATGTGGATGACACCATAAATAATAATAATAATAATAATAATAATAATAATAATAATAATAATAATATTTTTTTATTTATATCCCACCCTCCCCAGCCGAAGCTGGGCTCAGGGCAGCTAACAACAATAAAATAAGACAACATTTTAAAATCATTTCATTAAAAAATTACTTCAAATCAAATTGATGGCAACCATTGGGTAGAGTTCTGTGAAGACTGCCAAAGGAGGGAGTCAGGCTGTGCCCTGGCCAAAGGCTTGGCAGAACAGCTCTGTTTTGCAGGCCCTGCGGAAAGATGTCAAGTCCCGCAAGACCCTAATCTCTTGTGGCAGAGCATTCCACCAGATCGGAGCCACAGCCGAAAAAGCCCTGGCTCTGGTTGGCTTCCCCTGCCCTAAAGGGCAGTCTTGACCAGTCCTATTGCAGGACTCAGTTTGAACCAGGTCCAATAACCTCCTTTCAGTGCCAGAACATGGACTTGGAGCACAGAGCACCTTTGAGCGCATGCACAGGACATTCATTATGACAAGCAGTCTTGGCACAGCTGGAATGAGGCGTCTAGGTCAGTCATTTGAGGAAGGGTTAAGCCCCAGCGCCTGGCATTTTAGAAGCTAAGCACTCCCTAAATTCCAAGAATCCAAGGTCCCCTTGTACTAAAGAAGTGGTGGGAGAAACCTGTGGCCTTCCAGGAGTGGTTGGATCAATGGGGATTGCAGTCCAGCAACATCTGCAAGGCCACAGTTTAGCCATCTCTGCATTAAAGGATAGTATATTCTCTTGACCACAAGGGAGCTGGTTTAGGAATTATCATGGGGCTTTGTGGTAGCCAAGCAAAGTTATGGTTGCCTGCAGATGATCCAAGACATGATGAAAGAACAGGCATGACTGCTGAAGGAAATTGGTGAGGTGAATGCAGGAGTATAAGAGAGTCCTATGCTGAATCAGATCAATGGCTTCTTTAGCTCATCATCCTGTTTTCCTATGAGAAGTATGGAAGCAGGACATGAAGGCAATAGTCCTCTCCCACTGTCATTCCCCAGGGACTGCTGTTCAGAAGCATCTCATCTTTTGGCCATCTGCCATAGATGCTTTAGTTGAGATTCCTGCGTTGCAGAAGATTGGACTGGATGACCCTTGGGGTCCCTTCCCACTCTACGATTCTATGATTCTATGACCTTGGAGGGTAGAATGTAGCCTTCAGAGGTCACATGAGTCCTGAAACCCTGCAAATAATGGAGCCACTGGAGAGCTAGCAGGTGAGGAGGGAGGGGTTGTATGGCTTGGAGGGAGAAATAGGGCTCACTGGTGCTTACCCTGGACCCAGAATATTGTGTTCCCGTCCCTCCATTACAATACAGTACAAATACAACTAAAACATTCACGTCAAATTATATGTATACCATTCATTAAGGCATAGGGAAACTTCCATATAAACTAACGCCCAATTTTTAGTTGTTAATGAAAATCAGTAAAGGAGTCCCATCATGTCTCCTTCTGGCCAATGCAAAGAGCAAATGCATGCATTTAGTTTATTTTGCCGTTTTGGCTGCTCTCCATATTTTGGTTAGCTGCTGCTTGAAGGCTGGAGACCTGGGGCAGGACAGACCATTTGTTTGCATTCTCACAGCAGTCAAAAAGTTCCAAACCATGATGATGGCGCACTCTAGGAGTTCAGGCTTGTTAGCCTAAGTCTAGTGGCCCAAACGACAAGTAATGGCTCCACAGGCACAGGGAGCCCTTGAGCCTTTTTCAAAGCTTGGGTTTAGGTCTAAAATACGTGGAGTGAAACTGATAAAAAAGGCAAGTGCAAAGTCCAGAGGCAAAATCCTGTTGCAACAAAAACAACAAAACAGCCTTGTGGTGCCCTAAACACGTTTGTTGTGAAATAAGCATTCATGGGCCATAGTCCACAAGGGAGCATCTGACGGAGGCTCTAGCCTATAAAATATTATAAAACAATAACCTTGTGAAGCACGTAATTCCCTCCATCAGGTGTGGGGAACCTTTGGCCCTCCAGATGTTGCTGAATAACCACTCCCAGCAGCCCCAGTAAGAACAGACAGTGCTGGATTTTGGGTGGTGTGGGTGGTTCCGCTGCACAGGGTGCCGAGCTAAGGGGGTGCAAAATTGAGAAGATCCATCCTTGAAAAGATTCAAGGCCACCAACTTTTGGCCTTGTTCAGGGTGCCATAAGGTAAAGGTAAAGGGACCCCTGACTAAAGGTCCAGTCGTGGACGACTCTGGGGTTGAGACACTCATCTCGCTTTACTGGCCGAGGGAGCCAGCGTACAGCTTCCGGGTCATGTGGCCAGCAGGACTAAGCCTCTTCTGGCGAACCAGAGCAGCGCACGGAAACGCTGTTTACCTTCCCGCCAGAGCAGTCCCTATTTATCAACTTGCACTTTGACGTGCTTCCGAACTGCTAGGTTGGCAGGAGCAGGGACCGAGCAATGGGAGCTCACCCCGTTGCGGGGATTCGAACCGCCAACCTTCTGATTAGCAAGTCCTAGGCTCTGTGGTTTAACCCACAGCGCCACCCGCATCAGGGTGCCATACGGTACTACCAAAGATGACCAAAATCTGCCCCTGAGTGACCTGTGGTGGTTAGGGGTTGTGGTTCAACAACATCTGGAAGGACAATGATACTCCACATCTGTTCTATTCCACACATTTACTCAGAAGTTAATTTCACTGTGTTCACTGGGGGCTACGCCCCAACAAACAGAAGCAACATGTTCATTAGCAGACTGAAGCAGCTACCTCAGGAGATCGATGCAGGTTGACTGAGGAGTGTTGCCAAAGTGTTAGAAGGCAAGAGTTGTGTGCGCTACATCAGAACCAGCCTGTGTCTGCTAAGGTAGCTGACTCCCATTGCTTATAATGGAGGGCACTGATCCATTGTAATTGCTGAAGTACTGTGTCCAGTTCTGGGTACCACAATTCAAGAGGGATGTTGACAAGCTGGAACGTGTGCAGAGGAGGCCAACCAAGAGAATCAAGGGACTGGAAACCAAGCCTGATGAGGAATAGTTGAAGGAGCTGGTATGTTAAACCTGAGAAAGAGGAGAGTGAGAAGAGATATGATAGCCATCTTAAAATGTCTCAAGGCCTGTCACATGGAAGAGGGAACAAGCTTGTTTTCTCTTGCTCTGGAGACTAGGAATCAAACCAATGGCTTCAAGTTACAAGAATGGAGATTCCAACTAAATGTCAGAAAAAACTTTCTGACAGTAAGAGCTGTTAGACTCTCCTTCCTAGGAGGTTTTTAAGCAGAGCTTGGGTGGCCATCTGTCATGGATGCTTCAGTTGAGATTCCTGCATTGCAGGGGGTTGGACTAGATGACCCTCGGGATCCCGTCCAACTCTACACAGTTCTATAATTCTAAGATTCAACGTCTAGCCTAGTCGACTTCTGTATGTGGGATTGCGAGGTGGAGAGAAGGGGAAATATTTTTTCTTTCTTTCACCTTAGACAGCTAAATGCCTTGGGCCAGCCAGTAACTCTATTTAGGCCGGCAGCCAAAGTCTTTTCAGGTGTCCCATGACTCTGCTGCTTCTCATGTGCAAAGGGCCTTGTATCGCTGAGTGACTACAAGCCCTCCTGACACATATGAGTCTGCAGCACGGGGTATTTGTGGGGGAGGGCACGCACAAAGAGTTGAGGTGAAGAGGGGTTTTTGCTTCATTTAAAGAAGACTTTGCCAATCTCCAGATATTTTAGACTAGGGTGGTCCAATGTGTAGCCCTTGAGGCCTTTTTTTGGTGCCCCTCAGCAACATTTGATACCCTCCCCCCAGCCCTCGTGCTGCCTTCCCAAAGCCCAGTGCTTTGGGAAGGAGTTGTGGGGCTCTAGGACCCTGTCGAAGTATTGCTGGGGCCCACTAGGAATGAAGAGCCGGACCTCTCTGTTTTAGACTAAAACTACCCTCGATCCCAGGCTGATGGGAGTTGTAGTCCAAAGCATCTGGAGGGCACAATTCAGACAGAGTACAGAAGTATCCAGGTGAAATTTAACATTTCCTTATTGCCATTTAATCACCAACGAAGCGACTCCCCACCGCCCAGCTCCAATGGGAGGTGGGAAGATAGATGCACAAGGTGGATGGGAGCAGGTTTTGAAATTATCCTGCGCACAATACAGGATTATTTACAACTATGATCAGAAGGCGGCATAATTCAGAGGTTTGATCCGTAACTGCTAGGGAAGGCAACCACATCAAAGAGAAGAGAGTCTTGCGTTAAAGCTCAGCTGGGAAAGTGCCGCGCGGGGGGGGGGGGACTCGCGGGAGGGGAGCGTGTGCTGTCACAGACTAGCAGGCTGCGATCCTAAACCTGCTGAACAACGAAGTACTACGTCCACTTTTATTCAAGGAGGCGGCATCGGCCAGCGAGGCCGGCGCCGCAAGGGACGAGGCACCAAGCCTGAACTCCCCGGCTCCGGGCGCGTGGGAGGAAGAGCATTGGGAGGGGAGGGCGCGAGGCAGAGCGGAGGTTGCGGCTGATTTCTTGGGGGACATTTACAGCTGGATGGATCCCAGCAGGCAGATTCAGCGCCCCAAAGGCGACGGGCTGCTGCTGCCTCTCCCTCCAGAGTCACGCAGGTCGCCTCGCGGAAACCTCTCCCTTCGGAGCGGGAGGCGAAGACTCCGGATGGATCCGGGCGCGCGGCTACAGCCTCCTGCGCGCAGGTGCAACGGGGCTGGGCTGGGGGGGAGCAGCTCTTCCTCCGGGCAGAGGAGGACAGACCCCCCCAACCCCCCCCGGCTCAGCGAGCGGCTGCCCGTCTCTCCCTCCTGGCGGCCGGCGATGCTGGAGCGGCGCGCGGAGGAGGCGGGAGGAGGAGCCGGCGGGAGGGAGGGATCCTGACGGGCGTGACGTCACGCGCGCTCCCTCCAGCTGCCTTCGAGGGAGGCGAGTGAGCGGCGGCAGCAGCAGAAGCGCAAAGGGAGCCGAGGCGGACGGGCGCGCAGCAGAAGGGAAGGGCTGACCGACCCCGCTCCGCCCGCGGCCCCGCTGAGCCTCCGGGCCGGCCACTGCGGGGGTGTCCCCCGCTCGGCTGCCCTCGCCGACCTTCGCCCTCCAGCAACTCCCTTCCCGCGTCCACTGAACACATGAGGTTTTTCAGGTTGACCTTCAAGTGCTTCGTGGATTGTTTCTGAGTCCCCCCCCCCGGACTCGCCCCCGCGCTCCCCCCGCCGAGCCCCGACCCAGCGAGACCCCCCTCTCTGCCGGCGCCGCCGAGACCCCCACGCGCCCGCCCGCCGGCCCGCCCGCCTTCCTCGGAGCATCGCCCGATTCGCCTGGAGGGGGGCGGCAGGGACTCGGGGTCCCCCCCCGGCGCCATGGCCAAGGGGGCTTCGTCGGACAGCAGCGGCTGCGGCGGCATCTACAGCGTCTCGGTGGAGCAGCAGGACAAAAAGGCCGCCATGTGCCCGGGAGTCCCCGCTGCGGGCAAAGGGGAGGCCGCGGACCCTCCTGGGCCGAGCGTGGCCCTGCCGCCCCCCGAGAGGGAGACGTGGACCCGGCAGATGGATTTTATCATGTCCTGCGTGGGCTTCGCCGTGGGGCTGGGCAACGTGTGGCGCTTCCCGTACCTGTGCTACAAGAACGGGGGAGGTGAGCAGCTGCGGGCACGTGCCGGGGGGCGGGGTGCAACGGGGGGGGGGTCCCGTCGGAAGGGCGCCCACCGGGGGGGCGGGTGCTGCCGCTTAGGGGGGAGCGAGCAATTCCTCAGCAGGCGGGGATCGGGCTCCGAGAGGCGAACCTCTAGCCGGGGAATCTGGACAGGGGAGCTTTTTGCAAAAGGCGAGAGGCAGGGCCCCCCTCCCCGTAGAAGTAGGTCCGAGATCCAAGGTAGTCCAGCAGTGGGGAGCGTCGACAGGCGTCCAGCCTGGAAACGGAGACCGGGATCTCCAGGCGTCCCTTGCTATTCCCTGAACAAAAGGGCTGCTGTGTTCCATTCACGGACTCACGGCGGCAAGAGCAAAAAAGGAAAAAGAGATAACTTGGGATTCATTGGGAGAAGAGAGAGAGGGCCCCTTTCCTACAAAAAGGAGGCTGCAGGGTTGAATTAGGGCACGTCTGCTTTTGGCCCCAGACGCCGTTTCAAAAGTCCAGGCACACGTGTAAAGAGCATGTCTCTTGGCATGTCTAGAATGTCTTTCCCTTCCTAATGAATGACCACAGCCAACCTTCGGGCATCTGGGATCAAGCTCCTGGGTGACTACAGTGCTGGGTAATCTTCGGCTCCAGAAGGACCTCACATGTTAGAACTGAAGCACCCTCCCTCGAAAAATGAGTCATGGCATCACTTGACATAAGGAATCTTGCCAGGTTGTAATTCTGGAGGCAACAGATAGAATCCGGAGGTGAGATGCTGGGAGGGAAGATCAGAGGGTGGGGGTCCTGGTTATTGACCAGAGGTGCCCATTTGAATAAAATATTTTGGGGTGGGGCAGGTGTAAGCCCTGCCCTGTCACCCTTAGTAGCATCCAGTGTCCAGTCACTCGCCTTCCTTCACAGTCGGGCTACTTCAGCCTACAATTGTGGACCAAACTAGGGAAGTGAGGGGGGCACCTTGACCATCCCCCTGCCTGCTGATTTATGTGGAAAATCCTGCCTCCCCTCCCTCATTATTATTGCAAAGTGGTTTTTTCCTCTCAGGTAAATTTTGAAAGTGGACTTGAGCCTAGTTAGTTGCAGGGGGACCCGGCATTTGTTTAAGGGAGGCATTTGTTTAAGGGAGAGTTTTGTATACATATGAGAGATTAGGCACCCCATTCTCCTGTCCCCATTGGCAAATGTGGCAGGGAACACATCTTCACTGAGGTAATGTCTAGCTTGATGCTTTGTATGTGAGGGAGCACACAGGTGGGGGGAGATATTTTATTTTTCAGTCTATCCCATTTAGATCTTTTCTTTTCTCCAAGGAGGTGGCACACATGGTTGCCCCCTGCCCGATTTTAGCCCCACTACAACACTGTCAGGGAGGTTAGCCTGAGAGGGAGCGACAGGCTCAAGGTCACCCAAAGAGTTCTGTGGCTGAGTGAGGATTTGAACCCCTCAGGTCCTTGCCATCTGATGCTCTAAGCACTGCCTTCTTCGGGTTCTCTCAAAACAAGTGGACCTGTTGTTTCTTAGTTTCCGTGGGGCCCAAATGTCCTCTTGAGGCAACCCATGTCTCAGTAAGTAATAAAATAACATAAACGTGAAGCAAACGTCTCCTGGCATCAGCCAAGGGTGTACTGGGCGCAGTGACTGCTGCCTGAATCTGCAGAGAACCTGAACAGACAAGAGCTCTTGGGCAGATCTGCTTGCACTCATTAAATCTCAATAGAGCGCCAGACCGTTAAGGTCAAGGATGACACATCAGGCCACCGTCAGCACCAACCGCCTCATGATTGGTCCATTTTTAACTGATGAAGCAGGGAATGGATGTGGAGGAGGAAGTCAATGGGAAGCAAGGATCAATTTGTTTCCACACAGGTGTGTTTAATTGGCACAACATGGTGCAGGAAGCAAGTGTTGTCAAACTACAATGGAAGGACAAATCTGCCAGGGAGAGAGGGGAAAGAGGCTGGCGGGTGGGCACTGCCAGGGCGTTTTAGCTAAGCTCCAGGACCTGTTTCCAAAACATGAAACACAGGAAGGTCCGGAGTATGCTCTGTACATGCTCAGATGAAAGCCCCACACCCTAAAGGTTGCCACAGCCAGCTCCCATACACCTTGGCTTACATGCCAGAGGTCACAGATTTTCAGGCCAGCCTGCATTCTTTCCTGATGCCTATCAGTTTAAAAATTAATTGAAAAGAAAGAAAAGAAATTAAGTGTAGGGGCTGCTGGTGGTGGGGATCAATCCAGCCTGGAGGTCTGAATCTCACCATGCCATTGGCACATGACCTCAGCATTGCTCCATTCCTGATCAAGTGTCATGTGACTATAGGGCATGATGCCAAGTCTGCCATCTCATTCACCCCCAGGCTGGTTTTTTCCCCCTCATTGCCTTTTGAAAGCAAGGAAACAAAAACAGAAAGTCAGAAGTTATTCTGCAAGGGAAAGCATTCCTTGTGCTGGCCGGGGAGAAAATGGGGTGATGAAATCACAGCTTGGGTGATGTGACATGTATCAAGTCACACACACACACACAAGCCAGTTGCTCCCTGGTAAAATGACCTGGCCCACCTGACAGGTCTGCATAGATGTCCCCCTCCCAAGTGCTCTCTGTGATGGGTGTGCCTTTGTGCAGCACCAACATGGTGCTGGGCTTGGACAGGGCAGACTCGGAATCAAACCTCACTCAAGTTGTGAAGCTCACCTGGTAACTTTAGGCCTAGTCACTATTTCTTGGCCTAATCTACCTCACAGAATTGTGAAGGTTGTGGGTGTGGAGAAGTGGGGTAACTCGGCTCTTTGGAGGAAGAGTGGGGTAAAAAAATACATAAAATAAATTCAGTGCAGATAAATTAGCTCTGGAAGCCCAATGCAAGTGTGTTGTCAGCTTAGCTAGCATAGTGCCAGGGTACTACTAACAAGATTGCCTGCAAACCACATATCAGCTGCTCCTCCCTCCAGTGGTCTTACTCTTGCATTTTGCTTCCTGCATTAACTGAGGACTAAGGTAAAGGTAAAGGGACCCCTGACCGTTAGGTCCAGTCATTGATGACTCTGGGGTTGCGGCACTCATCTCGCTTTATGCCGGGTCATGTGGCCAGCATGACTAAGTGGCTTCTGGTGAACCAGAGCAGCGCACGGAAACGCCGTTTACCTTTCCACCGGAGCAGTACCTATTTATCTACTTGCACTTTGACGTGCTTTTGAACTGCTAGGTGGGCAGGAGCTGGGACCGAAAGACGGGAGCTCACCCCGTCAAGGGGATTTGAACCGCTGACCTTCTGATTGGCAAGCCCTAGGCTCTGTGGTTTAACCCACAGCGCCACCCGCGTCCCTTAATTGAGGACTAGACACTTCTGAATAAAATATTGCCATTTTTTATATTAAGGATGCTGTGTATGGTGGTGAGGGGGTGCAACTTATGCTTTGGCAGAAAGTCAGCTCTTCAAGTTGCATCCCTGGAGCCAGTCTATATCTATTACTTGCAGATGACGTATTTAGACAGAACCCACAGATGCCAGCCCTTGTTTTATCATAGAGAAACAAGGAGAAAAATTGCTCAGTCTCAGGTGAGAAGCAGCAGCATTGTGGTCTGCAGACACCTGCTACTGGAACTGGTTAATGAAACTGGAAAAGAAATGGATACAGCCCCAGATATGTTACCCAGGCACCTCTTAGGTGGAATGAATTATTTCCCCTTTCCACTGGAAAGATCTGGGATCTGTCCTTCCTAGATGTTTTGACACTACTTGTATATCTTGTTATGCTAATAGAGCCTCACTGAATGGAGTAACTGAGCTAACACCCAAGGGATTGCCAAAATCTTGAAATTGGCAAGTGGCCTAGAGATGGTGTGTGTTTGTATGTCTTTGTGTGAGAGAATGGCACATGACTTATTATGCCATTAGAGTGCAGGGTTCCGCTTTTATCCAGCTTCTGTCCCGGGTTCTGAGGAAAGGATTTTTTTTTTTGTCTGGCCAGCAAAAGAGAGGGGCATGGCAAAATCCACCCCCAGCGTAGGCAGTTCATCACTCTTGACTCTCAACCCTGACAGAATAAAAGTTTAAACTGTTCTATTAACATTTTGAGGCTCATAGGAGCTCAGAGTCGGTGCGGGAGATGATTCAGGCAGTGCTGTGTGCCAGAGCGTTAAAGGGGTCAGGAAGGAAACTACATGGGAGTGTGATGCGGAGGTGAACAAAACATGGAGAAAGAATATTTTGGACTGATATGTATCATCAAAGTTGGCTGGGGTGGGCAGGCCAGGGCTAAAGTAGCACATAAGAGAGGCGGTCACTGGACAACCTTGCTGGCCTGGGATGACACCCCCCGCCCTGCTTGCTGGGTGCTTTCTAGGGAAAGTGGCAGGCCGAGTGTTGGCTTGGGCTGAGACTGGGATAATCCACTGCCACCCCTCTGAGTGAGAGTGATGCAGGCATCCTCCCCTTTTTAATCTGCAGGCAGCTGAAGGCAGCTTCATTTGTATAAAAGCCGCAGAAGGGGCATAGGGCGGCTTGAGTACAAACGGCTTCTGCAGGAGTCAGGGACACAAGCGTGTTGCTCGGTGGCGTACAGGTGAATGTGTGAACTGCCTCAGCTGACAAACATGTGTTGCATCAAGAGGAGGTATGGCAGGAAAGTTCTGTTTGCAGCATTGCATCTGTGTTGGCTCATTCACAGGCACAATCTTTTGCCTAATTTTTGGTCCTCAAGCATTAAACAGACATGTTACCTTGAGGGCCAGGCTAGTTTTGCTAGCTAGTCTGCCACGAGGCTTTATTCCTCCAGAGGAAACTGGCAACTCCCTGGTTCTGTGTCCTCAATGGCAAAGAACTTCCCTCTCCAACGAGGTCGGCTGGGCCACCAGTCAACTGTGTGCTCAGGGCAAGAATGTGTTAAGATGTCACTGGTGTCTCTCATATGTGACTGCAAGTCTCCACAGAGCGGGGATCTCTTCTGCTTCCAGGGATTCATTTTTCCATTTTGATCAGTTGCATCTCTCTGGCTCATGTTTTCTGGGTATGAATTCCCCTGAGTCAGAAAGAGGTCTATGGAATCCTTTTCAAATGGCAGCAAAAGTTCTCAGTTGTCCCCATACAAATAGCCATTGTTTAGTGAAAATAATCAGTAGGTTGCATTTGTAGTTTCTTTCTCTAATTCCTGCCTTTAATGAGTCACTGATCTCGTATATAAAGGCAACACATGAGGCATGTTTACACTACACATGTTTATTGCTATCATAAGTGTGTAATTGTCATGCCTTTCCTCAGAGAATCCTGGGAGCTGTGATGAGAATTCCATTGAGGTCCATGGGTTCCGGAGTTCTTTGCAGAGAGGGAACTCCTGCTTAATACTACTGTCTGTAGTGTAGATACACACTACATACATTACATTTTTTAAGGATGCTGAATATTAAATTTGTCTAGAAGCTACATTCTCTGTCCTGGATGGCCAGATGCACGGGAGTTAACTACTGTTACTCTGTTGTATGAAATACACACTTTGCATGTTCTCAGAGGCAGATTTTTCTTTTATTACTTCACATATCTCAGTAATTGATTCTGGCTTTGAAACCAAGATGAGTTAAATGAGAGACAATAGATTCTGAAGCAAAGTGGGAGGCAGCTTGAACAGACACATGGGGCACCATCCTGCTCCTGCGCAGCGCCTGCTCATTTTTCTGCCTCTCAGGACCCAAATGTTTTGGGCCTTGAAAAACAGATTCCAGGGAGGGTTGGTCCTGTATATCAGGGCTAACTCTTGAAGAGAGAGAAAACTATTGCCTTGAATGGATGTCTTCTGACTGCAGTTGAGACTTCACATGATTGAATGTGTCTGCTCCATTTAAAACAACACCCTGCTATTGTTGTTTTTTTAAACTAGTATGTCAGGGAGAAGGTGAGGCTAGATTTGCTTCCCCCTGGCATGCTAATTTTCTCTGTGCAGATATTTATTTATTTGCGGAGCATTATTCAGTCATGTGAGCTTATACCTACACTATGAAATGGTACAGGTTTACCCCCTCGGTGAGCATTAGGTGCACACACAGAATGAGGCACACTCCAGCATATCTTACTCAATTACATACACTGCCAGAGCCAGGCTCCTTCCACCCTATGAGCACATGTATGCACAGACGAGTGTTTGCAGTCCCTGGACCATGGATGCCCTTTCAAGCATACAGTGATGAATGGGTTCGCTGACCACTGCCCTGCTAATCCCCATGGGAAAGATCTTACATCTCCAAGATTATCCTCTTAGCCAGGGATTTGCAGGAAGAAGAGCAAGGCTTGGGCCTTCCCATAGCCTAGGGATCTGGGATATAAATAGCATCCCCCGGAGTGGTTCACACTGAGACCCACGTGCAGCGGGAAACACACAGGGCTGTCAGTCACAGCCACAGGGCTGGCCTGCCAAGTGCCTTAGTGATGGCAGGAAAGACGTGGGCTGTTTGGGGAAGGAAGGCTGAGAAGCAGAAGCAGCAGTAGACAGGCGGAGCAGCACACTTTGAAGCCAACCCAAGCTAAGATGGAAGAGCTAGGAGGATAAAAGCTGCAGGGGGGGAGAAACAGGAACAAGATATTCTGTAGTGTAACTATTCTCTTTGCTGCTCCCTAGCAGCTATCTCAGGAATCTGTTCCTCTGTATATTCTGCAGTCATTTGTACATACTGACTTTTGTGCTGCAAACAAAATATCTCTGAATGAAGCTGGAAGGTTATGTTGCAGTTAAAATGGGGGGAGGCAGTGGCATCAAGAAGCATTGGTTCAAGCTGCAATTCCATGGAATCACAGAAAGCAACAGTTATTGGTTCTGGAAGCAAAGGTTCAGCTTCCTAAGAGTGGCAGTTTTATATATGTGCTTCTACTCCTTTATGACAGCAAACAATATGCTTCAGGGTGTGCTGGTGATGTCAGAAATCAAAAGGCTGAATAGGATTTCTAACGGTTTGCCTTCCAGTGTCGTCAGTTAGAAGGAGAACAAAATGTGCAAAGCATGAGAAGTCATGCAAATTTCCGTACTTTATACATGGCACAGAAATAAGGTTTTTCAGCACAGAATTTGGGTTACCTTGCTACAGATTTTTATGATTATTTTAGTACACATAGGCCAGCCCATAGCTTGGGGGGGAGGCTGGGATTGATGGGGGCTGGGATTGAAGAATGAGGGAGCTGTTGCTTACTTTGTGCTGCTCACCTGGCCACAGGTGTTTTCCTCATCCCTTACCTTCTTATTGCCCTCATTGGCGGGATTCCCATCTTCTTCCTGGAAATTTCCTTGGGGCAGTTCATGAAGGCCGGGAGCATCAACGTATGGAACATCGCACCACTGTTCAAAGGTAAGAGACTCCTTCCCCTGGAGCCTTACTTGCCTCTCCTCCTCCTCCCCCTCCCCACTTCAGATCTGGGGCTGGTTCACAACAGGTTCTTGTTGCAATGGAAGGTCTGGCACCTCAACCGTTTTGGAGTGTATGCCCGTCTCCACCTCCACCTAATCCCCACCTCCTCCTGCCACCAAAGGGGCCTTTGGTGCCCCTTGCCCCACGCAGGCCTCTGGGGCTTACCTGGGAACAGCAGGGAACAACACTTAAGCAGTGCTATAAGCCACCATTTAGGCTGTAGCCAGCCTCTCTAACCAAGCCAGTTTTGCTGATCTGTATCTGGTTTTGAGCAGAGAGCCCCACCTATTACTATGTAAATTTCATTCATACATGATGCTCCATATATGAAGCAGAGGTGTGAATGTAGTCCCTCCAGTCTACATCAGATGAGTAGGGGAGTGAGTTCAGGAACTGACAGTCATCTATGTTAGCAGGTGGCAGGAAAATAAGAAAGCAAGATGCCCGAGTGTCCTAAAGTAATAAAAAATAATAAAAAGGAAGAGGCTGCAGGGAGACTTCATGATTCTTCAGGAGCTCACATTGTTGAATTGCCTGCAGGAATCATATTAAGAATCTTGGCTTTCATTAAAAAAGAAAAGTTTCTAGCCCTTATGGCTGTGAAGGTCTATTGAAATCTCAGAAGCCAGAGAGGTGGCCGAATAAGATGCCCACCTTATTCTGGAGATAGGGCTTCAGTCCTTCCCTTGTTCCCCAGTCCTTCCCATAAGAAGCAAAAACAGAATAAACTGTTGTGCTTAATTTGCACAATCTATACAAGTTTCAGAATCCAAGTTTTCACGGTGCATGCACACCACCCAGTTAAACGTACACCACCCAGTACGATTGCAGGAGGCAGGCGTGGCACTGACGCTTTTGAGCCGCCTGAAGAAGTGGCGCCTCATTGCCCTGGGCTCCTCTTTTCACGCAGCTCGTCTCTTCCACAGGACTGGGCTTTGCCTCGATGGTGATCGTCTTCTATTGCAACACCTACTACATCATGGTGCTTGCCTGGGGTTTCTATTACCTGGTGAAATCTTTTGCGGCCACCTTGCCCTGGGCGACCTGCGGGAACCCCTGGAACTCTGATGAATGTGTGGAGATCTTCCGGCATGAGGACTGCGCCAATGGCACCGCCACAGGCAACCTTACCTGTGACGAGCTCTCCGACAAGAGGTCGCCTGTCATCGAGTTTTGGGAGTGAGTGCTGGCATACACTGGCTAGTCTTTACTCCTGGGATGAACTGGGTTGGCTTGGGCAAAACCCACTGATCCAAAAAGACTGCCAAGCCCCTCTCCTCGCCTGCCACACCCTAGCCAGTGCTCACTTTTTCTCTCCCTGATTGCAGGAACAAGGTGCTGCGTCTGTCAGGAGGCCTGGAGCTCCCTGGAGAGATCAACTGGGAGGTGACCCTCTGTCTGCTAGCCTGCTGGGTCCTTGTCTACTTCTGTGTCTGGAAGGGTGTCAAGTCCACAGGAAAGGTAGGGGGCTTGGGGAGGTGGCATGACTCCAGGGGCAGGAGCAAGGGGAGAAACATGTAGGTCAACCGGGGTAGAGGTCATCCTGGACTCTTGACAGGATAGGCAATTGTCCTCCTTTAGGAATAGCCAACATGGTGCCCCCCACAGATTTCTAGACTCCCTTCAGCCCCAGCCAGCATAGCCAGTGGTCAAGGGTGATGAGAGTTGCAGTCCAGCAGTGTCTGGAGGGCTCTGTTTTGCCCCCCAGTTTCTGTCCTGTGTGACAGACCTATCTATCCAAAAGAGCCCCAGATCCACTACTTGAGGAGACCACCTCATATCATGTCAACTGCGGCTTCCTCTAGAGATGTCCTGCTCCCATAGCATAAGTTTGCATCTCTTCTGCCATTTGCTGATGGACTGAGACAGGAACAATTTTTGACAGCCGCAGCCAAACACTCCCTTCCTCTGTCTTGTCCTGATGGCAAAGATATACCTGGTTGGACAGCAGGGTAAACATTATCTAAATAAGTAAGCAAACAATAAATTTTGTGTGAGGAAAAGTTGGACGTTCCCACTCAAATGAATCACCTGAGGAATTTTGAAACCAGTTCCAATAAGATTATTAGGAATTCCTGGGGGATGGAATGTTCTTAGTCAAACAGTTTTGTGGGTGTCGTTTCTGTTTCACACACAAGAGATACTGTTTGACGTCCGCTAGGAGTCTGGGGCAGTTGAGACAGCTTTCTACACAATACGTTCTCCCACCACTTTCAGAGACAGTCAGTTGCTGGGAAGAGCTGCTGTGCTCAGGTCTTGCTTGCATACTTCCCACAGGCATCTGGTTGGCCCCTGTGAACAGGATGCTGGACCAGATGGGCCTTTGGCCTGATCCTGCAGGCCTCTTCTTATGTTCTTGAGATCTGGTACCTGGGCCAAAACAGAGGCCTCTTTATTTCACCTAAAGTGAGATTTTGATGCACAAGCACCTGAGGAAAGCAGAAAAGGGTTTTGACAAAGCTGAAAACCTTTCTCAGTGGGGCTCCATGCCTACACCCCATCCCTGAGTTAGCACTTGTGTTTCGGAGAGTGGTCACGTGGAGCGCAGGCCGGACATATGAAAACTGCTTTATAGTGAGTCCCACCATTAGGCTGCCTAGCCTGAGTAGCAGCTGCTTTCCCACACCTCAAGGGAGAAAAATGACATTGTGGCTGCCTATGTCAGGCTTTCCTTTCTTAGCCCTGCCACCTGAGACCCTCTTAAAAAGGGAAATGAATTTGGGACATATGTATTTGGAATCCCTGTGCTCTGCTGTTGACCTATGGCCCATTCCTTTCTGTGCACAAAAAAGAAAGTCACAGTTCTCCATTTGCCATGCGGTATGCATACACAATCTCTCTTTCTCTGTTGTGCGCATGCGCGCACATGCTCCTCTCCTTCTCAGACAGCCTGCGCCTGTTCCTCCTTTTCCTGTGCATGGCCAGTGCGTTTGAAATCCCACCCGTCAGCAAGTTCCATGCCTGAGAGAGCCTGACATTTTTCACCAGACGGCAGCTGGAGGTGGGGGCAGCCGCCTTGAGGCCTCGGCGAGACAGGCACACATGTGGCTTGGCCTCCCACAGTAGGCCACTGTTGTGCTCACAAGGCCTGGCTGAGGAGAGACCTTGGCAGCTGCCTGCCCACATGCTCTGCCCAGTAGTAGGGGACAACGAGAAGTCCCCAGAGATCCAGAGGAAGGGTGGGAGTGAAGGGGAAGCATTCAGAGTTAGGCCTTTATGTTTCTAAGAATGCCAGTCTGAAGAAAGTTGTTAAGGAATGATGCCAAAGCAGCTTTGCAGTGGAGAAACTGTTGATCACCCACAGGCTTAGTAAATTCCCATCAGAAGGAAGCAAGATGAAAGCCAGCTCCGTGTGTGTGTGTGTGTGTGTGTGTGTGTGTGTGTGTGTATCCATATCCATTTCTATCCTGCAACAAAGAATGCTTTGTAATCCTGATTGCATTGAGCATCTCAGCAGAGCAAACGTCTGGGGTCATGAGTGCTTAGGACTGCCAAGTCAGTGACTCAGGAGAATACATCTGTGGCTTGAAATTCCCAAATGCAGCAGGAGATGAATCATATGTGTCTGCCCCCCCACCCCACCTCCACCCAGAGCCGTAACTAGGTGATCTTGCACCCCGGCAGAACCATCCAGATTGCACCCCCTAGCCATGGATAAATTAGCTCTCCTTTCCGCCTCTTCTCCAACCCGCCCCCCATCCACCCATTCAATTCACCCTCTATTTAAAATAATTTATTAAGAGGCAATAACCATAATAATAATAATAATAATAATAATAATAATAATAATAATAATAATTTATTATTTGTACCCCGCCCATCTGGCTGGGTTTCCTCAGCCACTCTGGGCAGCTTCCACAGAAACCAAAATACACTAAAATATCACACACTAAAAACTTCCCTGATGTCTTCTGAATGTCAGGTAGTTGTTTATCGCTTTGACATCTGTTGGGAGGGCGTTCTACAGGGCGGGCGCCACTACCAAGAAGGCCCTCTGCCTGGTTCCCTGTAGCTTTGCTTCTCGCAATGAGGGAACCGCCAGAAGGCCCTCAGCGCTGGACCTCAGCGTCCGGGCAGAACGATGGGGGTGAAGACGCTTCTTCAGGTATACTGGGCCGAGGCTGTTTAGGGCTTTAAAGGTCAACACCAGCACTTTGAATTGTGCTCAGAAACGTGCTGGAAGCCAATGTAGGTCTTTCAAGTCAAGTGTTATGTGGTCTTGACGGCCGCCCCCAGTCACCAGTCTAGCTGCCGCATTCTGGATTAGTTGTAGTTTCCGGGTCACCTTCAAAGGTAGCCCCACGTAGAGCGCATTGCAGTAGTTCAAGCAGGAGATAACTAGAGCATGCACCACTCTGGTGAGACAGTCTGTGGGCAGGTAGGGTCTCAGCCTGCATACCAGGTGGAGTTGGTAGACAGCTGCCCTGGACATAGAATTGACCTGTGCCTCCATGGACAGCTGTGAGTCCATAATGACTCCCAGGCTGCGCACCTGGTCCTTCAGGGGCACAGTTAACCCATTCAGGACCAGGGAGTCCTCTACACCAGCCCGCCCCCTGTCCCCCCAAAACAGTACTTCCGTCTTGTCAGGATTCAACCTCAATCCATTAGCCGCCATCCATCCTCCAACCGCCTCCAGGCACTCACACAGGACCTTCACCGCCTTCACTGGTTCTGATTTGAAAGAGAGGTAGAGCTGGGTATCATCTGCATATTGATGGACACCCAGTCCAAACCCCCTGACGATCTCTCCCAGCGGCTTCATATAGATGTTAAAAAGCATGGGGGAGAGGATGGAACCCTGAGGCACCCCACAAGTGAGGGCCCAGGGGTATGAACACTCATCCCCCACCACCACTTTCTGAACACGGCCCAGGAGGAAGGAACAAAACCACTGTATAACAGTGCCAATATTTATATTTATGGACATATTTTTAGCCGACTTTGCGGGGGAACCCCATCACCTGCACCCCTGGCGGGGGCCCAGCTCACACACACGCCCCAGCTATTGCCCTGCCTCCACCTCCCCCCTGCCTGCTATAACAGGCACAACTCCATCTGTGTTATGCAGCAGGTGTGGGGAAGGGGAAGCCTGATGGTGACTGTGGAAGGCAGGGGAGTGGGGGGCAGGAGAGCCATAGCTTTCTGGTCTCCCACAGTTTAGGGGTGCGTATATGTGACAGCTGGGCCTGGGCAATCCATATGTGTGGAGGTCTTCAGTCCAGGGCTGACACACAAACTATTTTGCCACCTGAGGCAGAAGCGCAGATGGTGAGCCATTCCCCACGTCACAGCACATACATAGATGCTGCATGCAAACTCTACGTTTAAAGCACACTCAAAGCACACCCTTTCCCTCAAAGAATTATGGGCATTGTAGTTTACAATGAAGTGTTTCAAAGGATTTCGGGAATCTTACTCAGTGGGGAAGCTTCACTGGCCACCTGACTCCATGTCACACTGCTGCTAAAAGTGCAGGAGGTTGGCCAGTTTAAAAAGTAGCCACTGTAAAATGTCAATAATTTGTGCCCCTTGGCAATCTTACTCCAAGGAGGTACTATTTCTTTGCCAAAAAGCCAAAGCTTTTCCCAAGTCTTCTTGCAAATGTTCCCCCCACCTCCTGCCCCACTGCCTTCCCAATACTGAGTAGAGAGCTGAAAAGCAAAGCCTTTTCTTTTCAGGCATAACACTCTCCTGCCCCTCGTCTCCTTTTTCAACACAGATTGTCTACTTCACTGCTACATTCCCTTACGTGGTGCTCATTATACTGCTAATCCGAGGGGTGATGCTGCCTGGAGCTCAGGATGGGATAATCTACTATCTCAAACCCGACTGGTCCAAACTGGCCTCCCCTCAGGTAAGTGGGAAGCGCGGTTGTGAGGGCAGCAGTAGGATTGCCAACTTGTTAACCAGCTTCTGTAGCATTAAGAGCAACTTAGAATGCAGGAAGCAGCACAGAAGTGGGCAAGACCCTTTGGGTGTGGTTGGGCTCCCAACTCCCTTTGTCCCCAGCCAGCGTGGCCAATGGTGGGGGAGGATGGTGTTGGAATCCAGCAACATTTAGAGGGCCTCAGGTTCCTCAACCCTGAACACACCACAAGCGCAGCACCACAAAACAGAAAACAAGCAAAAGTCCAGCAGGTGCAGGAGATAAATGTATGGGCGCCAGTTATACAAATCCCAATTCATTGGAACCAGTGACCCCAATTCATTGCGTCAGTGATTTGTTAGGCAACTTACTCCAAAAGTAGCCACTAACCCACAGAGGGCTGCAGCTGTAACTGAAGTATTTTACAACATAAATGCAAATGTATTGCCTATCAGGTAATACAGATCAAGCTGCTGTTAAGGGCACAAGAGCCATGGCTGGTTGAAAAGTTGGCAACTCTCTTGAGAAGGGGTTGGAGCCAGGACTCCTGGGCTCTTCCCTGTCATACCTCAATCTCTCTCTCTCTCTTTCTTTTTCTCTCCCAGGTGTGGATCGATGCTGGGACCCAAATCTTTTTCTCGTATGCCATAGGACTGGGGGCACTCACTGCCCTGGGCAGCTATAACCGGTTCAACAACAATTGCTATAAGTGAGAGCCCATTTCCTATGCAACCAGGCAGGGCATAGGAAAAATATGCTATGCCCTGTAGGGTTGCCATCATTTCCCCACCTCTGCTAGCTGGGCTCCTGTCCCTTTAACAGCTGCATGGCAGGTGGAAATTCAACAGACAAAACACATTATCTCCAGGCATGAAAAACCTGGACCGGTTGAATTGTGGATATCATAAATTCATAGTTGTTGCTTAGAGGACATAAATTCCAACACCCTGATTGACACGGGATCAGCAAGGCCAGGTGCAATCCCAGCATCCTGACAGATGGCAATCTTACCTCTGCTTAAATCTGGGGTGGGGGACTTGTGGCCATGCTGGCTGGGGCTCATGAGAGTTGGAGACCAACAACATCTGGAGGGCCACAGGCTCCCCCCCCCCTGTCTTAAAATCCTCCAGCAAAAGAACGTCACCCCTCCCCACACAACCTTCTCCATTGTTCAACAGCTTTGCCCCATAACAATGACTTGATGTGTAGGCAACTCATAAAAATTTATTTTTTCAGCCTTCAGCTGTAGCCAATCATAGCCTGATCTTCAGCTATTAGCAAGTTGTGTCTGTTTATCTCCATCCCACAAAATGTATCACCTGTTGATTTCTGCATCTCAAACAGGGAGTTTTGCAACATGCAGGAGACAGCCACACCATTTGCTGGTTTTTCTGGCCAGTTTGGCAATTCTAGATGTCTACCCTACTTGACTGACTTGCCCAGTGTGCAGAACGACTTCCATCCAGTAATAAAACAGCAATCACCCCGTAATAAAATAGTACATAATAATTTTGTGGCTGGTGAGCACTCTCCCTTTTCTCCTATGTAGAATGGAAGTTATTATGTATGATGGCATCAGGGCAGGGCAGGGAAATGATGTGTCATTTGACTGCATCAGCGAGACCAAGAGCAGGGTTTAGTTGTCCGGGCAGCCCAGGACTTCCAGCCCAGGCTTGCTTTTCAGTGCTGCTAATGCAGTGATTTGACTTCACACCTGGAGGTCCACTCTGTTGTTTCTCGAGACAGATGGATGCCAACAACAACAATGTGTTCATCAAAGGAAAGCAATTATAAAATGTTATTTCTGTATGGGACAAGATATTAGGCACAACCAAATTCTATGCAGGATCATCAAAACTCTTCAGAAGAAGGCTTGACACAGGGGGACGTCACTTGGTCGTGGAGCTGGAGGAGACTTGCTTGACAATGGAGGTGGGCAGGTGCCAGAGAGGGCAGGACTCCTCTTTCTACACCAGACTTTGCCAACCAGGAGCTCTGCAGATATTTTCGACTAGCACTCCCATCAGTCTCAGCTAGCATGTACTGGCTGGGGCTGGCTTGGAGATGTAGTTCAAACACACCTTTAACAGGTGTATAGAAGCAAATGACAAGCCTCACTGGAATTCCCTCTTCTATGCAACTATGAATGGTGCCGCAAGAGCAGCTCTGCCTTCATTTCTTTATAGCCATTCTACTGGCAGTCGGACCACTGGCAACTGTTTTAAACCGCCCCTGCCACCCCCCAATCCAAGATGGTTCTCTGAATCAATTTCATTTTGCCTAGGACTGATTATAGGGAACACTCACTGATTGCAATACTGGGTCTACTGAAAATGAAACAGTGTGGGAAATGTTCTCAATTGCAGATACCTTCCAAATCACCCACTGCTGCCAAACATTTCCAGCACAATCCCAGGTATGTGTCTACTCAGAAATCCCACTGGTTTTTTTGGAGCTTACTCCCAGGAAGCATTTCTAGGAGTGCACACTTACCTGGGAATAAGTCCCAATGAAGTCACTGGGACTTACTCCTGAGTAGACAGCATAGAGGATCACAAAAGGAGACAGGGAAGCCACCAAACTGAATATTTTTGCTGCGCACCTGTATTTAATCATTGCCTCATATGCACACATGCAAGTCTCACCAAATGCATTAAGGATACAGCAACTAGGAGAAGCTGTAGGTCCTGTGACAGGTTTCTGGATGCTCCCTCAAGCCGAACTCTGTGGGTGGGGAGCCCTTGTGGAGGAGAATGATGGGCAAGCAAGCCTTTCGGTTAGGAAAGTTCCTTCCACTCTGCACTCCCTCCTCTTGCTGGTGTTGGGTTAAAGCCAGAGATGGGGACCTGGTATCTTCCAGATTTTGTCAATCTCCCCCCGCTCCCAACAAGCCAGCATGGCCAGTGGTGAGGCATGATGGGAATGGTAATCCACAGTATATGGAGGGCCACTGTTTCCCCATCCCTGGACATAGCAGCACAATCCAACTTCCTGCCACATTTTCATGGCAGGACACTCTTAAGGTCTCCCTGCCTGATCCCCATCTCTGTGTTGCCTCCTGCTGCCAGCGCATAGACTCCTCCTGACGTGACCTCCATCACATGCATGTGCTTCCAAACACTCAGTGAGCCTTCCTGTCTCTATGCCTCCTGCTGCTGATTGTGCTGGGCTTAGAGATACAGTCTCCCTCCCAATGCATCTCCCGATCCCACAAGCAGACTCTGAAACCCCACTCCCACTTGCCTCTATGCTTCCTCCTGCTACTGGTTCTAGGCTCCCAGCCATAGGCTCCCTCCCACCAGCATGCCACATGCACATGTATGCAGGTATGTCATGTCAAAAGGCCTCCCACCTGCTGCTACTCCATTCGCAGCCTGACTAGACACGCCTAAACCCATTGAAAAACATGTGTGTTCAGGTGCCTCATTTGACATATGATGGAGTTATATGCTTCACAGTAGAGTATTATCTGCTCCTTGAATGTTGCCCACCAGTGTAAAATGGATATTTGCAGCTGACGAGATGGTGAATGCATTTGTTGATGAAAGTCCTTTGGGCCTTTCATTGCATTGCTAAGGAAGTCCCTCTTTTGTGTCTGCTTTTGATTGGAAAGGAAGCTGCCTTGTCGAGAGCCAGAGCAATGGTCCATCTGGCTCACCACCGATTGGCAACCGTTCTCCAGGTTCTCAGGCAGCACAAATCCCTTTCCTCTCCTCTCTCCTCTCTTCTCTTCCATGCCAGCCTGCAGCCCCATTTGAGAGCTATTACTCTTTGCCTTCCCTCCCCAGAGATGCCATCATCCTGGCTCTGATCAATAGTGGGACCAGCTTCTTCTCTGGCTTTGTGGTCTTCTCCATTCTCGGCTTCATGGCAGCAGAACAAGGAGTTGATATCTCCAAGGTAGCTGAATCTGGTGAGTGCTCAGACCACCTGTCACAGAGTCTCCTCGGGGACTGAGATGCTGGGTTGACTACTACTCTGCAAGAGGTAGTCATGGGACGGGGAACCCTGTGGTTCTTGGCTATCTGTCATTTAAATCTCTCCATAACTGGAACTTGGCGCTCATTCCCTTCCCAGCTGGCGAGAGAACAGCCACTGTGCTGTAAGTCACAAGGCAGCTCAAGTGGGCCTGACAAAGGGTGCAAGGAAGGCTAATATTTTACTAAAAAAGGTAATTGATTCAGAGCAGGAAAGGGAAAACTGTGGCCTGTCATATGCTACAGGACCATAGAGTTGGAAGGGACCCCGAGGGTCACAGAGTCCAACCAGGATTCTCAACTAAAGCATCCATGACAGATGACCATCCAACTTCTGCTTAAAAGCCTCCACCTCAAAGGAAGGAGAGTCCACCACCTTCCAAGGGAGACCATTCCACAATTCTTACTGTCAAGAAGTTCTTCCTGGTGTTCAGTCAGAATGTCGTTTCTTATAACTTGAAACTATTGATTCGAGTCCTACCCACCAGAGCAGGAGAAAACAAGCTTGCTCCATCTTCCACATGACAGCTCTTTAGATATTTGAAGATGGCTATCACATCTCCTCTCAATCTACAGTACTCTTTTCCGGGCTAAACACGCCCAACTCCCTCCACCGTTCCTCATAAGGCTTAGTTTTCAGACCCTTAATCATCTTGGTTGCCCTCCTCGGCACATGTTCCAGCTTGTCAATATCCTTAAATTGTGGTGCCCACAAGTGGACACTGGACTCCAGGTGTGGTCTGACCAAGGCAGAATAGAGCAGGACTATTACTTCTCATGATTGAGACACTATAATTCTGTTGATGCAACCTAATATATCAGTAGCTTTTCTTTTCTTTTTTTGCGCTGCTGCATCACACTGTTGACTCACGTTAAGCTTGTGGTCTACTAAGACCCCCAGATCCTTTTCATGTGTACTATTAGCAAGCCAGGTGCCCCCCATATTACATTTGTGCACCAGGTTATTCCTGCCTAAGTGCACAACCTTACATTTGGCCCTACTGAAATTCATTTTGTTACTTTTGGCCCAGTTCTTCAATCTGTTAAGGTCGTATTGGATCCTCATTCTGTCTTCTTTGGCATTAGCTACCTGCTAGTTTGGGGCTCATCTGCAAATTTGATGAGCATCCCCTCAGTTTCATTATCCACGTCATTTATAAAGACATTGAACAACAACCAGCTCAGGACAGAACCCTGTGGCACCTCACTTGCCACTTTTTCCAGGATGATGAGGAGCCATTAATGAGTACTCTTTGGGTTTGATCAGTCTCCCAGCAACAAATCCACCTAACAGTTACCTCGTCTAGCCCGCATTTTACTAGCTTTTCCACAAGAGTATTCTGGGGGACTTTGTCAAAAATGTTACTGAAATCAAGATACACTGCATCCACAGCATTCCCCGATACACCTAGCTTGTAAATCTTTTTTTTTAAAAAAAAAAGAAAGAAATGAGATTTGTCTGGCATGACTTGTTTTCAAGAAACCTGTGCTGGATTTTACTAATCACAGCATCCTTTTCTAAGTGCTCACACCCCTCCTCTAAGCTACGGGGACCTCACCTGTTTTCCAGGAATTCTCAAAGATTATAGACAGAGCCTCTGAGATTACAAGCTCTTTTAGTGCCCTTGGGTGCAGCTCCTCGGGCCCTGGAGATCTGAATTCATTCAAAGTAGCAAGATGTTCCCTTAGCACCTCTTTTCCTATCTTGGTTGCAGCTTCGTTCTTGTGTCGTTTATTCTGTTATCACCAAGTTGGGCACTGCTTTCCTTTTGGGGGAAGACAGAGGCAAAGTAGGTGTTGGGCAGTTTTACCTTCTCTTTTTGGTTGGACTCCAGCTCTCCTCATGCCCATCTATGCCAATGGTCAGGGATGATGGGAGTTGGAGTCTAACAATGCTTGGAGAGCCACTGCTCTCCCTTGCCTGTATTAAAACATGTTTGGATAGCTAGAGCTGTGTAAACTCTGAACAACAATTAACCTCTTGTAAAAGGTAGCTCGTATTCTGCACTGTTGCTGGTTTTAGTTAGTACATAGTTTAGAAGTCTTCACCTTCTCGTGTTTTTTTTTCCTGTGCTAAGAAAACATTTCAACCTGAATGTTACTCGATAGAGTTCTAGGACACCCATCTCAGGAAACCCCTTTAGATTACTTTGGTTTGTGGCTACTGGAGATGGAAATGCACTTAATTATATGAGGATACCAAAAGAGCAGAGATTCTTTTAAACTGGAGGAAATGAGTTAGAGGATCTTCTTCGTATCTCTTTATTTGTCCAGTTTATGATCTGATGCAGAAATAATAACAAAAAGGGTTTGTTACATATGACCTGTCCAAATTAGGTTTGAATTTATTTATGCTGTGAATGAGATTAATCTTTTGTCCGTGTATAAAGTACCCTTGTTGTTGTTTTGTCCTTGCTGCTGTTAAAGCTAGGTATGGATTTACTGTATATCATTTTTCTTCATGGCCAATTACAAAAGTTGGAATTTAAGCGTTTTGATTAATTTTATTTCTCTCCCCCACCCATCATTTTATATACACTGATTTGTGTTGCTTTTAAAGATGCTGTTTGTGAGTATTCTTTTTGTCTTATCAGTGATAAAACACCATGCTTGGTATTCAACTAAGTTTTGCTCAGAGCAGGCATATTGAAATTAATGGACCTAACTTAGTCATGTTCATTGTGTCTCCTTTGAGTAAACCATAGTTGAATGCCATTTCACGCTTTGATAGTCCAATTTGGTAAAGAAATAAATTTATGATTGATTGATACTGTGTTCTAAGAAAAGCTAAATTCTGAGACTTCTGCGGATTTATATTGGCTTATTTTGTATAACTGACGGTTAGATCCTGCTTGTCATGAAAAGGGCAAAAAGCTACATAAAAATCTGAATAATGGTACTTTTCCTTCAACCCTCCCTCTTTCTAGTTTGTAATATGTGTGTGCCCATATCATTCAAAGCCCATAAGGGCTTGAAACTGGTTTTGTTTTGAGGGAGGAAAATGAATGCTGAGATCCTTTGGATGCTGAATGTGAAAGCCAAAGCACTTGCATTGCACAACAATAAAACTGTGTAGGAATAACCAGGACTGCCTGAACTCAGCAGCCATCAAATTCTGGTTTGATGCCAATGTAGTAGGTCCAATAAATTATTCAAGTCAATCATGCATAATTTGCTCCACTTCGAACCAGAGGAGAACCAGAGAGCTGTGTAGAGCTCTGAGCTGGAGTGGCCACCTCATTTCTGCAGCCCTGGTAACTAGAGGCTTGCTTTATTGTTACTAAATGTGTGCCAGACATTTATAGAGATGGACTTCTGCCCTAGGTGCCAACATCAGTGCTTGCATGGGGTACGTGTGACTGAGGCTGGTAGTCAACACTAGTTCTACTCAGAATAAACCCATTGAAGTTAATGGGCATCACTAACTAAGGTTCCTTAATGTAACTGGCTCCACTCTTGGTTGAATACAGCCCCAACTTCCCTTAATGGGATCCACATGTTCCAGCATTCTAAGATTGTCTCTTCCTTCCTCCCCTCTTCCCAGGGCCTGGCCTGGCATTTATTGCCTACCCACGAGCTGTCACTCTGATGCCTGTCGCTCCACTCTGGGCTGCCCTCTTTTTCTTCATGCTGCTGCTCCTGGGCTTGGATAGCCAGGTGAGAGTTTGGGGGCGGGGAGGGCAGGGCGGGAAGTAGCCAAGAAGCAGAGTGTTTTCATGAAGGAGGAGGGGAGGGCAAAACAAGCACATTGCCCGACATCTTACTATTTTCCTTCCTTCTTTCTCCAATCACCTTGCTCTTATATCTCACTCCCCACCTTCACAGTTCGTGGGCGTTGAAGGCTTTATCACTGGCATCCTGGATTTCTTCCCAGCCGCCTACACCTTCCGATTCCAGCGAGAGGTCATTGTGGCTGTCTCCTGTGCTGTCTGCTTCTTCCTTGAGCTGTCCATGGTGACCGAGGTATAATACAACAGAGGACCTCCCTCACTGTGACCTTCTCCCTGCACAAGCATCACTGGAATGAATGAGGAAGACTTGGTGCAGGAGATTTTGTTTATGTAGAAGATTTATACCCCACCTTTCTATCAAAGATCCTCAAGGCGATTTACAATCCATTGGAATAAGATTTGTGCGCACACACATATCTCCTAAAATCTACATAGTCCTGGCAGTCCTTAGCTTTCCTTTGCTCTGCTCTCCCAGGGCAGCTGGAACAGAGTGTTTCTTTCTGGAAGGATAGGAGGAAAGAAGCTCCCTGCTGCTTCTCCCTCTCTGGCTGATGTGTGGTGCTGATTTTTCCTTTGCCCTGATGTTCTTCCAGGGGAGCAGAGAATGCAGCTTCCTAGTTGCCCTTGGTCTCAAGTGCTCAGTAGATTGTATTCCATCATCCTTTAATGGCACCCAAAATCTGTGGTCCAAGGCTGCTAATATTGTTGCTAGTAAATTTGGGCTCCTCCTGCTGCTCTCACAGTCATATCCAGAATACAAGCAAAGCAAAAAAAGTGTAGTAAAATTTTAATTGCCAATCATTCCTAAACACATGCTAGAACAGAACAAAGCAAAAAGATGCATTGATGTGGCTTTCAGGCTGGAAAGATTTGAGTCTCTGTTGTTCTACTTGCTGGCAAAGTGGCTGCAATCTGCCTGCAAGACTTTAGATCTGAGTTATGTAACAGTTCAGGTTTAGTGAAGCTTATTTTGCAATGCATCTCAGGACTTACGTGGAATCCAATTGTTGCTGAAGTCTCGTAAGAAGCCCGGCTTAACCTAACAGGGCATGTTCTGCAAGGCCTTAATTTCCAAAAAGGGATCTATAGGGGCTCCACTCAGTCTAGGTGTTTCTCAGTTATTGTTGTGATGACTGTACACAGCAGCTGAGGCGCCTTTACCTTGATCTATTAAGGCTGGCTCACCTTGTGTGCCATTGTCCAAAATAGACTAATGGGGAGCTACGCCAAAGTATAAGTGACCTGACAAAGAGATCTCATTGCAAAGCAGGAAAGGGGCTGGCTTTACGGTCAGAGAGTACAGGCAGGTCTGGCAGTGAATAGCTATCAGCTGAGGTCAGAAAAAAATTGACACAAGATCCTGGAGCTGCCCGGGGCCTCCTGCTCCCTCTTCACGCCCCTGCCTGATTAAGTAGATTATCAAGGGCCTCTGCTATGCCTTTGTTGCCACAACTGCACCTGCCAGCTGTCCTTTGCTTAAGTGTGCAAACAGATGGGCTTAGAATCAATGGCCGCTGTGCTCTAGAAGTGCACTCACCACTTCTGGTGGCTGTTTTGGGTGTACCTATTCCTTTTCAGAACCAGGCCCAAGGAAAACCATTCAGTGAGTTGGGAGCAACTGGCTGTGCACAGTACTGATTGTCTAGTGGCTTAGACATCGCAATACCACTTCCCTCTCCCCTGGGCAATTTTTGAACTTTAAAAAAACTGATCTGAGCTTTAAAAAAATAAATATTAAAGCAGAGTGCTGCACAAACATTTAATTTCAAATATGTACAGGTGATGCTTAATTTAAAAAAATAAATAAATGGTGGACAGCCCACCTGAACCATTGGCAATAAGGCTGCAGTCCTAACCTGCTTACCTTGGAGCAAGCCCTGTTAAATTCAGTAGGACATACTTCTGAAAGACATGGTATGGGTTGCACTGCAATTCAGTGTTTGAAGCAGAGGCAGTTATGTCTGTTAAGTGCAGCAAGAAGGTGGCCGCTCCTATTTTTAGGCACAAACCCTCTGCTATGAGATTCCTGAACTGTGTGCCAGAGGACATTAATTGTAATCAGAGCACATGACTGAGGGTGAGGTGAGGCTGAAAAGACTAAGCCATCAGGTCAGCTGCAACAAGCACCCTGTGATCATGTGGGCAGGGAGTCCTTTATTGACAGTCTTCCCTTGGTGCCCGTATTTGGGCAGTGACATCACCCTGAAGAAAGAAGTAAGGACAGCCTGGGATTCCCAGATGCAGCCCGTCCTGCAGCCCCTGACAGGTGCAGGGGAATCCCAGAAGCACCACTGTTGCCACAGGATGTGCGCACATGGCGGGAGGGTGCACAATTTATATTCACCACCTCAGGCCTCTGACAGGCCTACCTTCTCTTGCCACAAACCCCTTTGCCTGTGGGCCAGCCATCCTCTTCAGCACCTGCCTCCCCGCACTGCTGTTCTTCCTTTCTCCACTCCTTGCTGTCCCTAGGCAGGAGAAGGGGGTTCCCAAAAGCAGTGCCAGGAAAAGAAGCGCTGCTCCTGCTCTGGAGAAATGAGCTGCTCTGAACCACTGCTAAGAAGTAAGGCTGACCCCCTAGTTAGAAGAATAGAGGTGCTTCAGGAGTGTTGAAGGGAGGTGTGGGATGGTAGGAGCCAGGTGCTGGGAACAAGAAGCCATTGGATAAGCATTTTGTGGTGCCCTGCGAACCTCACACCCAGGCCCTCCACCCAGGGGGGTATGTATGTCTTCCAGCTATTTGATTACTACTCGGCAAGTGGCACGACCCTTCTCTGGCAGGCCTTCTGGGAGTGCATAGCAGTCGGCTGGGTTTACGGTAAGATCAAGTTGTGTCCCTGTTTGGAAGAGTGGGGGGAACTCAATTGGCTAAACAGAGAAGCAGTCACAAATGTTGACACTGCATGCTGGTCCCCCAGAATGCCAGCTGGTCATCACAGATGTGTACAGGCTGCACTCTGGATAAATTGGAGAAAATGTTTCTAGTCTTCTTGGGTGAAGAGGGAGACCACTGTTGCGTTTAAGATGGGTGCCACCTTTGGAGAGTGGCTCAATTACTATTTGTAGCAAACACCGGACAGCATACAGAACACAACCTGCCCCCCCCCCATGCTACCTTCACAGAATTCCCAGAGTGATTTAACAATCTATTATTTTCCCCAGAGAACTCTGAGAATTGTAGCTCTGAGAGGGGAATAGGGGTCTCCTAACTACACTCGGCACCCGTAACAAACTATGGTTCCCAGGATTCTGTTCCTAGTGACACAATGCTGCTTAAAATGCATAGTGTAGACGGGACCTCAAACTCCATGTGGCCAGGGCAGACTCACGTTTTTAAACATAAATGTTTTCTGTTGGCTTGTGGGGAATTGAGGGGCATTGAGTCTGTGTGTCACTGAGCCTTTCCACCTGCCTTATCCCCACCTGGCACTGTTTTCCAGATGGGGAGAGGGAAAGAACCTCTGGGGAATAAACTGCAGGGATATGAGGGCCAGATCAGGAGTGAGACTCAGCACTGCTTGGGTGTTGGAAGTCACAGACGCCCAACATACTTTGCAAGTGAAAGGAGGATGTTTTAATATGATTTTAAAGCAAAAACAAAAAACACTGTTGGGCAGAATGCTCATTTGTATTACAAATTATTCTCTTCAGATTTCTGTCTTGTATTTCATTTTATTTATTGCATTTATATGGCACCTTTCCTCCAGGGAGCTTTTGCCTGCAGTGTGCAAGAGACACAAAGGGATTTAGGACTGATGTGTGAAAATGCCCTTTCAATTTGCACCAAGGGAGCCAACAACCATGGAGTGGTGTAATTTGTTTACATGGTCAACACTATGACAGCCTTGGTTTGAAACAGCAGGCAAAATGTCAGTCTAGCAAATATAAGGCACAAGGTCACTTGCCACAGATTTAAAGCAAGGGCAGCCAATGCTGTGCCCTCCAGGTGTTCTTTGGCTCCCGTCTGGCTGGAGCTGATGTCCAACAATGTCTGCAAGGTGCCATGTTAGCTAAAAGGTAAAGGGACCCCTGACCGTTAGGTCCAGTCGCAGGCAACTCTGGGGTTGCGGTGCTCATCTCGCTTTATTGGCCGAGGGAGCCGGTGTACAGCTTCCGGGTCATGTGGCCAGCATGACTAAGCCGCTTCTGGCGAACCAGAGCAGCGCACAGAAAAGCCGTTTACCTTCCCGCTGGAGCAGTACCTATTTATCTACTTGCACTTTGACGTGCTTTCGAACTGCTAGGTTGGCAGGAGCAGGGATCGAGCAATGGGAGCTCACCCCGTCGCGGGGATTCTAACCACCGAACTTCTGATCAGCAAGCCCTAGGCTCTGTGGTTTAACCCACAGTGCCACCTGCATCCCTACTCCTGCTTTAAGGGTTGGTCTCATGCTAGAACTGTTCCTGGACTTTAGACTGCCAGTGGGGCAAGCGGAAGGTCCCATGACCGGATGCGTGTGGGGAAATACCCACGGATAGCTAGCTTGGCAAAGAAAAGGGCAGACTACCATCTTCTCCTTGCAAGTGTGTTTACTCCTTTGTAGAATATATGAGGGAGCATTTCATCATCAACCCCACCCACATCTGGAGCCCAAAACAACCCAGGAACCGTTTCCCCGCAGGTTCTGCTGCTCATTTGGCCTGGCTCTAACCACTGGCGGAGGAAGGGGTGTGGGGGTGCGGTCTGCCCCAGATGTCATCCCTGAGGGGGGTGACATCACCACCCCGCCCCCCTGGGACGCTCACCCTGCCCCAGATGCCGGAGCAGCTAGCTCCACCTCTGGCTAACACACACCTAAACTCCCTTACATATTTCACAGTCCGAGTGGCTGAAAAGCAACAAAAGAGTGGATTTCACAAAAGGCCCACTTCACACTCCAGTGCAAAGGGAAAACACTAAGCACCTTTCCCCCACATAAACAATACCTCATGCCATAGGTGTCAACTCGCTGGGGCCCTGGGTGCCCAAGCACCCACAGAATTCCCCATGAAAGGGCTGGGCACCCACAATTTTTGGTGCCAGGGCCATGCACGCTGCAGGGCACCCACAGTCGTGGGGCCAAGCTGCACACTTCAGCCATCATAGTTAGAAGCACAGTGGGGCAGTTAAAAGGGGCTGAATGGTAACTATTCCACATGAACATGCTCACTTAGTGATTGTGTGTTCAAGGTCAGGGTTAGCATTGTTCTGGCTTAATGGGTCGGGAGCAAAACGAGGTGTGACCTTGTGTGTGCAGCAAATGTGGGCAAAAGTTGAAACTGGCATGTTGTGTTCTGTCATAGGTGTCTCTACTTCCCTTTCCTCTCTGGGCTCCTGGGCAGAGCTGTGCCCTTGAAAGGTTCCTGTTTTATCTGTAGCAACCAGGAGAGTTAGGAGGGAGGAGCAGGCGAGCAGAGCTGCCTACGTGGGGCCAAGGGCTTTCCAAGAGGCTCCAGGAGGGGTTGGAACAAAGAATCATAACCTTTGCTCCATCTCAAAGAGGCAGCATTTTCCTTAAGACAGCCTTTTGCAACCTGTGGGTCCCCAGATGTTGTTGAACTACAACTCCCATCACCCCTAGCTAGCAAGGACAGAGCTCAGGGATGATGGGAGTTGTAGTCCAACAACATCTGGGGACCCACAAGTTGAGAACCGCTGCAAGAGGTTGAGGAGGTTGGCTGAGGAGCTACAGCAGGAGAGGGCTATTCCCTCCTGCTCTCCCATCGACCCCTGACCAGCTGCTGTGGGAAGCAAGATGCTGGCCTGGACAGTCCTTTGTTCTGAGCCAGCAGGGCTCTTGCTATGCTCTCATGCGCTCTCCCAACTTCCTCCAGGTGCCGATCGTTTCATGGATGACATTGCCTGCATGATTGGCTACCGGCCCTCCCTGTGGATGAAGTGGTGCTGGATGTTCCTGACTCCTCTCATCTGCCTGGTAATACTCCAGGGTGGGATTCTAAGGGGGGAGAGTGGTGTGGGCCGTGGATACAAGGACATCTCTTGGGCGCCAATATAAAAGCTCTTCATGTTCCTGGCTTAACTGTTCCCCAGTAGGATTTCTGGGCCTTAAACTGGTGGGTGACAGGCAGAAATCCAGCAGGAAAAGATTCACCTGTGTGTGAATCTGGCTGCCAGTAAAGACACACAGGAAGGGAACATAGGGAGCTGCCTCATACTCAGGTCCATTGGTCCATGTAGCTCAGCTTGTCTGCACTGACAGGCAGCAGCTTTCCAGGGTTTCAGACAAGGAACATTCTCAGCCCTACCAGGAGATGCTGGAGATTGAACCTGAGATCTTCTGTGTGGAAAGAAAATGCTCTGTCCCTGAACTACAGTCTGCCTGCAAGTCAGGTGGCCGTCCTGTTCCTGAGCAAAAGCACTGAATCATTAGGGGAGAAATGCAACAGGTGACACTTTTGCAGCTCAGAGCAGAGTGGCTGCCTTTTTTTGCTGACCCTGCTCACATTTTTAGCAGCAGCCAGGCACACACAGAGAGAGATTTAGTGGCTCAAACTTTTCCAGGCATAACGATAAGTGGTAGGAAAATGGGCAAAGCTGAGGAGGAAAAAAAGAGGTGTGTGGCATGACACACACAAATGGTGCTTCAGGGATGCAAGACTGGGCAAAAACATTTTGATGCCTGAAGCAGAAAACCCAAAATGACACATTTTCCTTCCTATTAATTAAGCTGCTGCAAAATCCCCTGGGGAAGTTCACCTGCAGAAAACTCACTGACAATACCAGGAATTACTGTGATCTTCTGCCACTCCTTTTCAACAGACAGAGACTGGTGCACTCAAACTTCCCAAGGGATTGCTAAGGAGGGAGAAGGTGAATGCACCGTTTTGGATCTTCTCTCTCTGGCATTCACGTGTCGTGGAGTGACAACTGCATGGTGCATTTGGCCTGCTTTGTCTGCCGCCCCCTCTGCTGCCCCTAATTGCGCCCAAAGTCTTCTGATGGAGGTGGCTGCCTCACCTTCCTAGGTCATGGTGAAGCCAACTCCAGACAAAAAATATTTGCATCTTCTCCGTAGTCCCATTGGCAGCTAAATGTAGAGCTACAGCTGTTTTCAAGCAGGAGAGTGCTCTGCATTCTCCTCTCAGAATCTGTCCCCATAGAACCACATGCGCCCAATTCTTGCGCTCTTTCTCTGCCCCACCAGCACCACCACTTCAGATGCTTCCCCCACCTGGTGCCACTGCTGATTTGGGTTGTCAGGTTATGGAGCTTGGGAGCTAAAGGGTGGTGCCAAGAGGTGAGGCCTGGTGGAATGAGGTACAGCCTGGAATGGAAGAGACCCAGGACTCATAAGGCAGTGCCTGGCTGTGCACAGTGGGTCAGGACTGCAGCCTCACATGAGGGTGGGAGAACCAAAGTTCTCATCTCATCAAAATATTGATGCTTCACACCTGAAATCCAAGAACCCTTACCGGTGAGGTAATGGCTGCTAGACTTCTACAGATTCCAAACAGATTCCATACAAATGTAACATTGACAGAGAGGCGAGGTGTGAGTTCTTGTTCACAGAGGCTGCGCAGACACCATGACAGATCTGACAAGCAACCTCTGTAGAGGTGCCCTGGAACCTAGCAGAGAACTGGGTTCAAATTCCAGCTCAGCTGTGGCTCTTGGCCTTCCTTCATGCCTGCAAAACAGGAATATTAAATCTGTCCCAATACGCTTTGCCTCCTGCAAGTGGCAAACCTGGATCTGCACACTCAGGTATCCACACTTAAATAGTGCACTCTCAAAGGATCACATTGAATGCTCCCAATCGCTTTCCATACCCAGGTGCTGCTGCTGTTGTGAGCAGCTTTTTGCAGCTGGAAAACCTGCTTATATCAACAGTTGTGACAGCAAGCAGCCATTGTCCACAAAGTAAGGTCACCCGAAGGTAGTGGCTGCAATCTTGGGTGCCTCCCGTGCGTCTGATTGGGTATGTAGAGCTGTGTGAGCCACGAGGGCAAAAACCCCATGTGTGGACAGAACAACTTGAATGCTCCCTAGAGATAGAACCATTCACCAGAACATGGTCAAAATGTTAAAGAGGGATACCAACATTTTCATTCTAAGCAAGAAAAGAAAGGAAAACTGAAAGGTTTGGTGGGGAGGTGGGGTTACAAACCTGACTGCACCTGACAACCACTTGATACCTCTCAAACCCCCCTTCCCCCCACTTTTCCAGGGCGTCTTTCTCTTCAATGTTGCCTACTACAAGCCATTGATCTACAACAACAGCTACGTCTACCCCTGGTGGGGAGAGGCCATCGGCTGGGGCTTCGCACTATCCTCCATGCTGTGTGTCCCTCTTACTGCTCTCTACAAGCTCATCCGTGCCAAGGGGACACTGGCTGAGGTGAGGCTCCTTCCCAGATCTCCAGAATGGAAGAGACCCAGGACTCCCAGGCTCAAATTGGGGGGGGGGGTTGAGCCTGGAGGGTGAACATCCCACACCATGACCAGGGGTGTGCCAGGGGGCAATGCATGCTGAAGCACTCTAGCCCATGAGGATTGCAGACATGTGCTGAAGCCATGCATGCTTCAATGCCCACCTGCCCCAGTGTGCAGCAGCCATGAGTTGTGCCAGAAGGGCCCCTGCCCCTTGCCAGCAGACCCTGTTGAGCGCTGACTGTGAAGGGCTCCTGATTTCTTTGGGTCGCTGCTCCCCTGCTCCTATAGTGATTTGTCCAAGTCAGTGATCTGATCAGTTTGCAGAGGCTACTGTGGCCACAGCCTGCAGCCAGCCCTCTCCTTTCCTCCTTTGGTGCCCCCCCCCAGCTCCTCCCTCCTGAGATGCTTCTCAGCAGCCGTGGCTTAGACGTGCCGTGCTGCCTGGGCTGCTTGCTGATCTGATACCGTCAGTAAGAGTCCTACAGACATGCTGGTGCTTGTTTCGTTTAGCGAATTTGAGGCACTTCTTAGGCACATGGAGCCTTCTCAGTTCACTTAGTGCATTGCCCTTTCACCCAGATCTAGCCAGGCTAGTTTTATTTTTTTGTGCTTCTGCCATTTTTAGCAAAATAGCTGTAAGATGCAAAAATAGAAGAGAAGTGTAAGCTTGGAAAAACATCCCATTGCCACCCACTTGCCTGCCTGCCTGTCCATTTTGTCAAAGGCAGATCTGGAGAATCGTCTTAGGGCTGTAGAGAGACAAATATCAAATTAAAGCATATAAACAGAAAAGTAGTAGTTTTGACATTGAATGGCTCAAAAAAACTCAACCAAAAAAAGAAAAATACTGAGAAGGGATACTGCAGGGATTGCTGCCACCATAACAATTTGCTCTGAGAGCTCTGGCTTGAGTTGAAGTTACTTTGAGTCTTCTGTAGCTGTTCCCTCTTCTGCTGGCATGATAGGGGAAGTACAGAAACATTCCAACTTCCGCAAAGTTAAGAGAAAATGTAAGCACAGTGTGTTTAAGGTTAGGTGTTGGTGGTGGGAAGGGCCAAGGAAGAGAGGAGCACTGCTGAAGCCTTGGCCATCCTTTGAGAGAGAGAGTCAGGTTAGTGAATGCCATGTCAGGTTAGTGTTCTGCTGGGGGCATTGGCTAGGAGACTGTCAATGTCTCTAGTAGTAAAGGGCACAGAGAATGTTTTATGTGCAAAAAAGCATGCATTTGTTGAGTTTATACAGGTCTTCACTGTCTGTTTCTCTCCACTCAACAGCGCTGGCACCACCTCACCCAGCCGATCTGGGGGTTGCACCATCTGGAATACAAGGTGCCTGAATCAGAATTTGGCGTTCTGACCACCTTGACTCCTGCCTCCGATGGGGGCAGCAAGGCAGTCATCCTGGAGAGCGTCATGTGACCAATGCTCGCCCACTCTTCTCCCACAACAAGAGGCGCCCTTTCTTTGTGCCACTCAACCCCTGGCTGCCATTGGGGGGGGGGAGGGGAGGGAGGGATACAGTTCACCTGCCATGCGTGGAATGGGGGGGGCGGCGCTCCCTGCTTGTTGGGGGGAAAGGTATTGCTGGTTCTTTATTCACTTCCCACCTCCTCCTCTCAGGGGCTAGAATGAAGCCAGCCCCTCAGATCTCTGAGTGGAGGGTGGGGGTCCTAAAGGCCATAGGGGTGGGGGGTGGGGGGAGGGAAGTGGGGGGGAGAGAGAGCCTTAGATTTACATTTTTTAAAAAAAGAAAAGTTATTTTTTAAAGATAAAATATTTTAAATTTCTATATATGCATTATATATCTCTTACCTATCTATATTTAGCCAAACACACAGGAGGGAGAATTCCCTCCCACCCAAAGGGATCCAGAAGTCCTGGAATTTTATTCCCAGAGCTCTCTGGGATCTTAACGGGTTAGATGCAGGATGCCTGGGTTCCACTCCTGCTCTGTGAGAGGAGACAGTCAAAAGAAGCAGGGAGGGGTTAAAAAGGGGTGCTGTGGACCAGGACACCTGGGTGCGACCCACAGTGGCAAGTGGGGGAGCCATATCCAGCAGCTTGTGGTGAGCAGCTGGGTCCCTGTTGCATTGAGGTGGGAAACGTACCCCTCCCTGCCTCCAATGGCCTGTGTGGAATAGCCCTGCCGTCCCCACGGGGAGGCAAGGCATAATGTCTGCCCTCCTTGAGCCCACTTCCTTGACCAGTCACAGTGTCACGGGAAGCCCATTCCTCTGCCCCAACAGAAGCGTTTTGTAAAGCAGCCAGCCGCAACCAGGCCCTTGGGCTGAGGTTTACAGTGCACAAAGGAACTCTTTTATACCCCTGACTTCTCCCATGCATTAAGCCCAGGTGCACAGAACTGCTCTCAGATATACCAGCATCTGATTCAGAAGCAAACCCTGGCATAATCTCTGCCACAATCTCTGCCACAGTATATCATAAATCTTTGGAGCGCTTTGTGGGCAACTGTGTTTAATAGCATTAGAAAGTTTCCTCAAACTCACTCTGAGGTATTGCCAACCCCTCTGTCTTCCCCTGCAAAGAACAAACCCCTTTCCTAAATTTCTGGCCTTCTGCAGGTTCCCAACACCTCCTAAGGCTCCCTGCTATTAAGTCACTCTATTAATCTGACATGGCAGACTGATCAAGGGGAAAGTGCAGCAGGCCTCAGCCTCTAGACTCCCTCACGTGCTACATTTCTGGGGCATACACCTAAAAATGTAAAGTCTGAACCTGACAGACAGGTGTTTGCAAACTTGGGTACCATTTAGGTACAATGGTCAAGGCACTGGGATTGGCTGTGTACACTTGCTGGCTGCTCCAGGTTCACTGTTTGGGTCATTCATGTGACAACTAGGGGGGTCCCTTTTTGAAGTTCAGATGTGCTCTCAAATAGTGGAAACCCACGTTCATTGGTGCCCACACAGCTGATTGGCGGGAACAGCATGTCAACCGTGGGAAGCGGAGGTTCTTGATGGCCAACATTTCTGCAGGTGCCCCACCCCTTGCGCCAGTGTATCTTAAGGAGCGCTGGGGCAGTCAAGACTCTGAAATCCAACTTGTGAAATGATTTGTGGGAATTGTCTTCCTGATTGCTGGAGTGGGCTGGGGTGAGACAACATGTAGAATTCTCCCTTAACTTAGATAAGGAACCCAGGTGTCCTGTGTGTCCAAGTCAAGATTATACTCAAAATCCCTTAACCCTGCCTGACAGGATCTGACCAGTTTCCTGTCTCTGAAACAAGTAGCTGGTATCCCTCTATGCTTAGCTTCTCCTCCCACACTCCCTCAAAAAAAATATGTTTGCTACGCTTTTAATTTGCACATTTTCTATGACAGAGTAAGAGATAGTATATGTGTGTGTGAGAGAGTGATAAACTCACATACTTATACATATATCTCAAACAAGCATAACTGTAACAGTACAAAAAGCTTCTCGCGTGTATATTTTTAATGGAAGCACTTATAAAAGAAAGAGAAATATCTAATTTTCTTAATATTTCTGCAGGTTGTAAAAAAAAGCAGAGACAAAGAGAGAGAAATCACAGAATTTTATTTTGTGACAAAATTATAAATATTATGTCTATATTTGTTTCATAAATACATACATATAAATATATATATATATAATGAGATTAAATTGCATAACAAGCCAACCTCATGCTACAGGGGATTGGGGTGTTTGGAAATTGTAGCGGGGGGGGGGGTTGTGTGGAATGGGTGGGGGAGGGATGTCAGTGTAGCAAATAACAGTGGGGGAGGAGATGTGGTCAGGATTATGAGGGTTACACTGTGTTCGCTGCACTAGCCAAGACTTGAGTGATTTGTTCCATTCTCTGCTGCGTGTAGCTTGCTTTGTCTACACTCCTAATGTATAACGTGCACTTAATGTGTTAACTGATACTTCACAGAATAGGTACCACCTCCTAGCATGACAAAATTCCTGCACAGAAAGCTAAACAGAGCCTCCATGGTCACATGCTGTATACCTTTAAATTGCACACTCTGAGGAGCAGAGGAGGGATGTTGTCTTCATGAGCAGCCTGTGAGCATCTCAAGGGCATCTGCCTGCCATCTGTTGAAAACAGAATGCTGGACTAAGGTGGACCTGAGGTCCAGTCCAGCAGAACTCAAGTGGTTATGCTTTCTTTCAAGAAAGAAAAAGCATGCAATGTTCTTGTGGACCACATCTGACAAGTCACATGCAGAGACATACCTACAGGTCACTTAAATTGGCCCTTGCCCAGGGGGGCAAAATTCACACCTGTTGACTCTGGCTCAGAGTGCCTAGGAGCCCCCCTGCCCATCTGCACACTCCCTGGGCCGCTCCTCCATTACTCTGGGCAGCCGGCCATGGCATGTCGACTCCTCAGGGTGCCTCGGTGGACCTCTTTGCCAAGGGTGCAAGGGAGCCTAGGAACGCCTCTGATTACACATGTTTCATCTTGCTGGGTTCACAGCAGAATACCAGTTGTTAAACATGACATTCTACATGCAAGTTGCATACAATTTCTTTCCTGAAATGTGCAGGAGATTTGCCAACATAACAAATTTGCCAATTCTTAACAAAATGCTCTTTAACACCAGCAAATTTTATTTGGGCAAGCGCTTTGGAAAACCTTCTCCACCTCCTCCTCTATCAAGTTGTTTGCTTTTAAACTTCTGCTGATTATGGAATTCTCAGTTGTTTAATCACATGCCTTTTGAATGATTCGTTTTAAATATATTTGCATGTTACCAAAATCTCAATATAGGTGCCTTTTTGAGATGTGTATTGCATTGTAAGTATAAGATCTGTGACTCCCTGTTCGAATGAAAGGTCATATTTTAATGCTTTCCTCTATCATTTCCTATTATGGCACAGCATCAGAGCCAAAATAGCCTCAAAAGACATGTGCTGTTTGTTCTCAGTCCCAGCAACCAGAATCTGCCCTCAGCACCTAAAATTAAACCTTACAATCCTATTTCTTATGTTCATGGCTGCTCAGGTTCAACAACCTTTATTAACATGGACTCCCATTCTGCATTTTGCACACACTTGCCTATATGAATTCTTACAACAGCATCTTTTCAATATTTTAAATGTTTTTGCATGCACACACAACCACATAAACTTTAGTCTGAGCACTGTATAAGTGGGGTAGAATTTGTTTTGTTTTGTTTTTAATTATTCTACCACCACTCCTCAAATGGAAACAATAGCTTCTCTCCCTGCCCCCATTCCCCAGTAATTATTGGAAGAGGAAGCCTTCATGCATTGCTAACTGGCTACAAAATGCAAATCTTTCAAAACACTCTGTATGGGAAGAAGAGGGAATATTGTATTAAGAAACACAAATTTAAATAACAAAGGGACTCACTCAGCAGTGAACACCACCTTGGAATGGAACTAGGTGCTGGTGCAGAACTGGTTGGATCTCAAGAGTTGTTTGGACATTTCCAGGAGATACTTCAGATTCTCTCCACCCACCCCACTGTCCTACCAGCAAGTCTGTTGATTCTTTCTTTCTGAGGAATCTTGCATGCCCAAATCAACAGATTTGCTGGTAGTCCAGCCCTACTCTCTCTGCAGGTGTTAAAACATCTTGCCACAGATTGCTCTGGGTGTTAACCCAACAGTTGCTGGGACTCTGTAGACACCTTGTGCTTTCTGAGTCATATTCTGCTGCTAATGACCAAGGTTCCTAGCATAGGACATTGGGAAATAATCAATAGATGGGAGTTATCATTCTTAATCAGTTTGGGCCAGCTGAAAATTGGGTCATGCTCCATGCTATGGTCCATCCTTCCTGGTCCCTACCTCCTGCCTATGTACATTGCACTTTCGGTAAGGGGATCAGGGACAACTTCTTTTCCCAGCTGGAAGAGGCACCAAATTGTAGGTTTGTACAGCTCTGGACTATGTACTGGTTTTTGGTTGGGGCTGAGCTTTTCACCTGACCTAGGAGCTGCATATCCTTTGCCAAACACCCCTCCCCCTTGTAACGGCTCTTGTCGGTTCTTCATCTCTCCCCTATTACCGCTTAGCTATGTAACACAGCCTCTCCTGTTCATCTCCTGAAAACAACCTCTGCCCCACCCTACGCTGCAAGTAACAACTAACCCTTTGATAAAGCAGATGGAAGTCCTGGGATTCCTGATGGATGGAAGGGCTGAAATCTGGCCAGATTTTTCTTCATTTTTCAAAGGCCATTAGCTTCTGGCACAGATTGCCAAAGTGGGGCCATTGATTTCCTGTCTGTCCCAGACCAAAACAAACCACCTTTCCTAAGTGATGATAAATGCAACTGCCTTACTCATATAATGATTGGAGAGGAATTTGCTGTCCTATGCTAATGATCTAAATAGTCTCTTTTTGCTTTTGATCGTAAGACTACAGACCACTTTTCCTGACATTCTGAGCTATTGCGCAGGATTTTTACACCCCTTTGTGTTTCCCTTACAAATTTGCAAGCCAGAGCAAAGGCAATAGGGCCCAAGAACCCAGTGTTTTCCACTCTTGAATGGCTGGTGATGGGGAATGTCAACAAGGTTTAGGAGGTGAGAAGTTGTTATGTTAACAATGGTTAGTTCTGAGGATGAAATAACTACTGTGCTCTTTAAGCCTGAGAATGCCAACCAGTTCCACCAGTTCCAGTTTCCATAATAACTGTGAGAGTTATTTCTCTTGCAACTGGGCCCAAAATTAGGGGTTTTCCAAACACCACCACCTCCTCTTCCTCCTCCTGCTGCTGCTGCCATCATTAAGATGTTCCAGATCTGTGAACGTGCCAAGTGTCTGCCCAGCAGCCTCCTGCAAATTGAGGGGCGAGTGGCTATCAGAAGTCTCATCTGCTCAGGGCCAGGTTTCACTGGGAGAGCAACTGTTCCATCTTCTTGCATGCACACTCACGCCTGCATCGCCAGAGCCGTGGGAGAACCCAAACACAGTCTTCCAGGGTTTCAGCTTTAAGTCCACCAGTGTTGTCTCAATGCCAGTGTTGTCTCAGACCTTCTCCTTCGCTTCCTACCCCTCAAGTCCTGCCCAGTGCAGGTTATATACTGTCTGTGATTTTTGTGCTAACTTTATCATGGAACATAGCAATAAAAGGAACCACCCTGATCTTCCAGCTGAATGTGTCTCTGTTTATTGTGGGGAGCTCGGGTTGGGGGAAAGAGGGAGGAAATCTGCTCATAAACCCACCAGATACCTTGTTGGGTTATGAACAGAATTTTTCACACACATACAGCACCCAGCCAATCAAAATTCTGCATGCAGGGAACTCAAAAGGCTGCTCAAAATGGAGGCTATAGATATCTATAACATGAGATACAGTTTTCACCACTTCAAGACAAAGCTTTGGAGAGAGAGATTTGGAGGTCTTTAAGCAGAGGCTTGACAACCATATGTCAGGAGTGCTCTGATGGTGTTTCCTGCTTGGCAGGGGGTTGGACTTGATGGTCCTTGTGGTCTCTTCCAGCTCTATGATTCTAGTAACAGGGAAGGTGTGAGGAAGGGAGAGCAGGTGATGACCACACCAGGGAAGATCACTTGGGAAGCATAAAGGAGTGGTCAAGAAGCAGGACTATGAGGACTCTGGCTCTGAACCTCAGCTATTTGCCCCACCTTTTCTCCAAGGAGTTTGAGGCATATACAGTACATGGCTCTTTCCCCCATCAGCTCTTTGTTTTGTTTTTTAGTTCTCACAATAGCCACGTGGGGTAGGTTAGACCAAGAGAGAGTGACTGGCTCAATGTCACCCAGTCACCTTCATGGCTCAGTGTGGATTTGAACCCTGGTACTCCAGGTTCCAGTCCGGCACTCTATAACCATTATACCACATTGTATGTCAAAGTCTCCAGGGTGTTGGAAGCAAAGGGAAAGCTTGGCTGTTTGCCTCAGGGCCCATCCCTGGCCTTCTCTTCTTTGGAAAGTTTAAAACAACCCAACTTTCAACTTTCCCTACCTGTTGTAGTCTCTCTCTCTCTGATAGGGAGTGAGTCAGAAGCCATCGCCAATGTAGGTAGAAGTAGTCTCTTCTTCTTTGGTGATCACTTGTAGCAGAGTAAGATTGTCTTCCATAAACACAGTTTTAACAATGAGTACGTAAGTGACTGTGGAGGCCAATTCTGGATCCACACATCCTTCCATGGTGGGGACATTGGTTTCTGGGCAGGAGTTGATCATGGTGTGGATTTGCCAAGCATGCCTTCCTCTTATTACGTTTCTCCCTTGCGTCCTGAGTTTGAGTGTCTTCAAAGCCCAGGACGCCTTTGGTAAAGACTGTTCTCCAACTGGAGCGTTCACAGGCCAGTGTTTCCCAGTTGTCAGTGTTTATACTACATATTTTAAGATTTGCCTTGAGACAGTATTTAAACCTCTTTTGTTGACCACCAGCATTATGCTTTCCATTTTTAAGTTTGGAATAGAGTAGTTGCTTTGGAAGACGAATCCCACAAGGAAGATCAGTTAGGAGACACATTAAAGTGTGTGTGTGCGTGTGCTTTATTTTTTGAAGTAGGCCATGAGCCCCAGAAGCCCTGGAAATCCTACAAAGAAAGGCCCAGAAGTACTACACAACTGGAGTCAACCCAGGAAAATGCAAACAACGAAAAAGGTCTCAGCGGGACCAGAACACCATTACCTGTACTTTTATTGACTAGCCCACCTCTCACATACAGGATTTGGGCCAGTTGCTGCCAGGTAGGCTTAGATCCGGAACTTTTCACTTTAGAAAAGGACAAGGGCTGCTGGTGTCAGAAGTGAGCCAGCAATAAATCACACAGAGCAAGTGAAGTTAACTCTTTATCAGAAGAAACAGGATCTGCTCAGGAGTGCCAGGCTAATGAGCACAACCACTCTTCTTTGGAAGGTTGCCTGCTTTTCCACAGATGCCTAAGTCTCCTCCCCTCCCACATTTTGAGACTGCACTGGTGTGCCTGACTTTGCTCCTCCCGCTTCATGCCCTTCCCTAGCCCTGGGAGACCAGTGGGGACGGGAGCATGTTGCAGTAGGAGGGAGCAGTGGACTAGGGGTCTAGGCTTGCCCCCAAAATGTTCCCAGTAAATTAGAGTATTGCAGTATTAAAGCCTGATGCCTCCTTCACAAAGTCTGGGAATCTTCTGCCCGGTTTAGAGAGGGAGGTACAATGCTCTTCCACAACCTTCCCAAAGCCCACCTGGCAGGAGGGCTGCAGCATCCTGTCAGAGGCCGGGTGCCTCCTTCCCAAAGCCCTGGAAGCTTCTGCTCAGCTTAGAGAGGGAGATGCAACGCATACACACGGGACATCACACATGCGACATCACCCCCTCAAGTTGGTGCCACTGGCCCTCATTGTTCCTCTGTGAAAAAGTTTCACTGCACACCATTGGGAGGGGGACGCACCCATGCTTCTGCACCAGCCTAATTCATCTTTGCCTCTTGATCTCTCTTGTCCCCCCCTCCTGCTCCAGCTTCTGCTTCTGCACCTGGGCTTCTCTCTGCCACAGTCTCTCCCTTCTCACTAAGCCCTGTTGCCTCTTCAGCTTCTGCCACCTCCTCCTCCCAATCTTCTCCCTCTGTCCACTCATCGTTGGCCTCCAGGGTGTCAGGGCCAATTTGTATGGTAGCCCAAATTTTTAGATCTTTATGTGTTTATGCGCTTATCTTGGATTTTAATCTTTAAGCTGTTGTTGTACACTGCTTTAAATGTATATTTTATTCTTGTGGAAGCTGTCCCAGTTGTGCTTTTCGAGCTGGTCTTTGACCGTAATAAATCATGATGATGACCCCTGGGGGTTCCCACGCTGGTGCCTCCCACCATTCCTCTGCATCCAAACAGCCCATGACATCTGGCACCTGTTTGAATATATTTGCATAAATCATGAGGACTCGCACCTTCCCTATTTCACACCTGCAAAAGCTTTCAAAGCAGATGATTTAAACTGCCAAACTACAAATCCATGGGAAATTACTGAAAAAACTCCAGCACCATTAAAAGCAGACTACGGGGAGGGTAAGTTCAAAGGAAGTTTCCCAGTGGATTGTACCCCTACATGGAAGGAATAGAGCTCAGGGAAAGAAAGAGGGGAAATTATTGCCATGGAAATTTGTGTGTGTAATTAAAAATGGCTCCCTTTCTTCTTACACAGAACAGTAAGTCCTCAGGGAGCAAAGCCTGGCAACGGGGTGCCGACTTGAATAAAATATTGGAGGGGCCCAGGTAAGCCCTGTCCCACATAACTGATCACATGACACAGCGCACACCCACCATTTGAATGGCAATGCCCATCAACGGGGGGGGGGGACGGCTTCCTCAAATATTTGATTGGTGGGGCCTCTTTCCTCAGAGGTTTTCAAACAGAGGTTGGGTTGCCCCCTCTCATGAATGCTTTAGTTGAGATTCTTGCATTAAGGGGGTTGGACTAGATGACCCTTGCAACCCTACAATTCTGTGATAGGACCTCGGCCCCTGGGAGTCTGGAAAGATCAACTGGGCCATACACACGAGTCAAAATACTTGGCCAAGGCAGTGTGGAGTTTAGCGAGGGCAGAGCCCCATGATTGTTGTGCAGGCATGTTGTCAATGGCAAAGAACCATCAGCCTCTTGGGCTGCACTGAGCAAGTTCTACCAATTTATTTATTCTTCTTTTAAAGACACTGATACCAAGTTTCGTAGCTAAGGCCTCTTTGGCTCTCAAACTGACACCCCACCCTTTGTCCCCGCCACCTCCAGGGCTGGAATTCTTGAAACCATAAACAGATTGGGGATGCTTATTCTGTTGCTCCACAAAGCCAGGGAGTGCGAGAGAGAAAAGAGAGTAGCTTAGCGCTCAGGAAGACATCATGCTCCAGCAGCCAAAGCTCTGTCTCCACTCTGCCTCAGCTTCCCCACGGCCAAGATTGGCAGATGAAACAGACGCCGCGGCAGCAGGATGAAGAGAGGCAGGCCAAGGGAAAGGCTGGCTCAGAAAGAGCAGCCAAAAGGCTAACTGCTCAGGCCTGCCCCCCAATTCTCACTGAGGCCTATATCACAGCCACTTGCCCATCTTTTTGGCAAGGATTCTCTGGCTTTAAAATCCCCATGCCAAACAGGAGTTCAACAGGTAAACCTGCCCATACCTGTTGCATTCTATGCTGGGATTGTTGGGGGGCGGAGAACTATGAGGAATGGCACTCCTCCAAAGATCAGGAGAATATGGTGGTGGGAAAGCAGCATAAGGAAGTAAAGTAAGATTAGCATATAGACTGGCACAAAAGTGGTTTCCAGGCTGGATTTCAAGTCGTCAGTACAAGTGTGACCTGAAACAAAGTGCTGCCACACCGTCTGCCAACTGGAAGGCTGATGTTCAGGGTTCCAGACAGCCAGCAATGCCCATCCAAGCCACAAAGGGCTGGAGGTCGCCAATGTCTCTTCTCAGCCCCTTTTCTTTTTCCTGCTGACAGTTAACACTGTGTAACTGGTACAGGCAGTGGAGCATGCTCAGTCCTGCATTTCTTACAAATTATTGTTTTGCGGGGTTTTATGTTTGCCCCATTCAGGTTGTTGTTCTTAATGTTTTGTTATTCTGCGTACCTTGAGATTCAACCCAAACATGCAGATATATGGGATCGGTGGGAGAGGGTGGTGGCTTCCTATGGGCAAGGAACATGTCTGGATGCGATGGAGGTTTCTGTAGCCACGAAAGACCAAAAACTCTTATTACTCCAAACCTTTCAAGCTTCTGCAGAAGCAAAATATGTGCATTTCCTGAAGTATACTTTTATAATTAGGGATGTATTCCTTGGAGCTCTTCCACGTCTATCAAGCATTCATCCTGATTCACTTGCACAAAGCTTATGCAGAGATTAGACAATGTGTGCTCTGTATTGAACATTTATTCTGATTCATATGCAGGGCTGTTTTATAACAATGAGCATTCATCCCAATTTGTTTGTGGGGTATTTATATGTCTTCCCATTAAACATTCATTTACCACACACTTTTCACTGCATGTCCCCAGCACATTTCTGACTGCAAAAGGTCTGTTGTCGTTTTAAAGAATAATTGTTGTGCCTTTGGCACCAAGAGTGCGTTAATCACCTTAATTTAATTTCACAAAACTTAATTTCCATAATGTGTTTAAATGGCTCACACAAAATAGTGACAGGCTGGAGGCATCCCTTGACTGTGGAATCAAGACAGAGCTGGATAAAGGATTTAGAAGCAAGCACTTGGTGCACCACCATTGACAATTTGGTTTAAGAAAGCTGTATGCAGAGCTCTGTCACAAACCTTACTTCCTATCACCTGAAAGTGCTTCGAGGGATGCAGAGCTGAAGATTTTGCAGCTGGCTTTTATCACTTATTTAACTAATCATCCTGAAAGGAACTTTCTCTCTCCTAGCCCTGAGTTCACTTGGAAATATTTTCATGACCTAGATGCTCATCCTGTTATTTTGAGGTTTTTATATGCTGTTCTCTCGCTTCCACCCCTTTAACAGCTCTCTGATGGATCCCCTATTATCTGTGTGCTCTTTATGTATACTTTCCCCACTCTGTACCAGTGGTTCAGTTTTTATCCTGTTTTATTAAGATGTAAACTTTAATTTAAAAGAGTGAGGGTTTGCAAGGCTCTTGGCATGGGCAAGACCCACAGGCAGAGATCCTTAACTGGTGAGGGGGCAGGGGGGGAACAGTGGGCACCAACTAAATGATGCTTTATGGGCCACTCAGACACTTTGATGAACCTCTCTCACTTCCTCATCCCTACTTGTGGATGGGGAAACTGCCATCTCCAGTCATTGATGGGCTACAAGCCCATCATCCTTGACTATTGCCTGCCCTGGGAATAGGGGCTGATGGAATCTGGAGTCCAAGGTCATCTCAAGGGTACCACAGGTTCTCCAGCCCTGCCTCCCAATTCAGTTTGCTTACTCTACGTAAGAGAGGTGGGAACAGGGAAGCATTATCACTTTGTGCTGAGTTCAGTGCTGAAATAGCTGCATAGCTACAGGCCTCCAGGACTCTGGCATTTGCTCTACTTGATCAACTCCCAGCACAAGGCATATAAATCAAGAGCTGCCAGGCTATAAGCACTTCCTTGTGCCTCTCCCTGCATCCCTAGACAAAGGCAGGGCATGGAATTTTGTTTCTTGCTCCAAAACTCAAGTTACTAGCCTTCATGGTTACAAAATGTCTTAGAACTGTAAATATCCCACATTTTAAAATTTCAGGACACACTCTGGGTAGCACAGGCTACATGCTAGTTTTAAGACAGAGATCCTTAGGCCTACTACTTCCCAGGCAGAAAAGCTTTACACAGCATGTGTTAATCATAGCATGCCCATCTGTGGGTGTTTGTCTTGCTAAGTGAAAATGCAAATACAATTAAGAAACCATCCTAAATATCTTTGCAGGAGCTTACGAAAAGCTTGGCCTATCACTCAACATCCAAAAAACCAAAGTGCTGCACCAACAAGTACAAAATAACCCCTCTGCAGCACCACAAATGCAATCCAACTCAATGGTGTAACGTTGGAAAATGTCAATCACCTCTCCTACCTAGGCAGTTATCTTTCCACAGGGGCCAACATTGATGCAGAAATCCAGCATCACCTGAGCTCTGTGAGTGCGGCTTTCTCCCAATTGAAGTGCAGAGTGTTTGAGGACTGGGACATTTGCAGGGAAACCAAAATGCTTGTTTACAAAGCTATTGTACTACCAACCTTACTATATTCCTGTGAAACATGGAACACTTATAAATGCCATCTCCAACTCCTCAAAAGATTCCATCAATGGTGTCTCTGAAAAATGTTTACACATCACTTGGGAAGACAGGTCAACTAATATCAGTGTACTGGAAGAAGCAAAGATCACCAGTGTTGCAGCAATGATTCTTCAACATCAACTTTGTTGGACTGGTCATGTTGTGCGGATGCCTGATGATCGTCTTCCAAAGCAACTACTCCATTCCAAACTTAAAAATGGAAAGCATAATGCTGGCGGTTAACAAAAGAGGTTTAAAGACTGTCTCAAGGCAAATCTAAAAAAATGTAGTATAAAAACTGACAACTGGGAAACACTGGCCTGCGAGAGCTCAGGTTGGAGAACAGCCTTTACCAAAGGTGTCATGGGCTTTGAAAACACTTGAACTCAGGACACAAGGGAGAAACGTGATAAGAGGAAGGCACACTTGGCAAATCCACACCGTGATCAACTCCGGAAACCAATGTCCCCACTGTGGAAGGACGTGTGGATCCAGAATTGGCCTCCACAGTCACCTACAGACTCATTGTTAAAACTGTGTTTATGGAAGACAATCTTACTCGGCTACGAGTGATTGTCAAAGAAAGAAAGAGACAGTTAAGAATACAGTAAGAATCTGTGGCCAGCTGAAGCCTCCTGTTGAACCACTTTTGCTCCAAGGAGACTAATAAGCTGAGAAGAATAAGATTCAAGATTGAGAGGCCTTTGTGATGGCCTGGGACGCAGGCTCGGACTCGGAGCCAGAGGAGTCTCACTCCGCACTAGATCCTTTGCTTCAGGTGGCAGCTGAACCTAGGCTGGGGCCTGATTCTGAAGAGCCCCAGTCTGCACAGGTTCCCCTGCAACAAGCACCAGCTGGGCTGAGTCAGGGGCCTGAGCCTGCCCTGGCTCCAGATGCGGGGATTACCTTGTTGCCTCCAGCTGGGCAATCACTTACAGCTGTTCCACTACTAGTTGGGTCAGGAGAGGCTGAGGCAGCCTCTGGGTCTAGTAACCCACCAACGTCTCCCGAGCTGCAGAGACTCAGGTCTGAGAGACCTGAGTACTCGCAGGAGGAGTGCTTGCCTTTGGGCAAGACAGGGAGGTGAGTCACCGGGGAATCAGGACCAGCCGTTACCCCGACAGAGATAAAAGGCTGCTGGAGCCTGCCCTAGGTTGCGGCAGCAACGTTGCTGTTTGCCAGAACCTGCCTGTGATCCTGTGCCTGACCTTGCCTGGTTTCATGCCTCGTGTCCTGCCTTGGCCCTGTCAGACTGTCTCCTCATGGAACCCTTGGATTCGGGACCGGACCTGCTCAGGTTACCCCCGGGCCCAGCACAGCCTTAATGATTCTGAATACCAGTTGCTGGAAACCACAGGAAGGGGGAGTGTTCTTGTACTTAGATCCTGCTAGAGTTTCCCAGAGGCCTCTGGTTGGCCACTGGGAGAACAGGGTGCTGCACTAGATGGGCTGTTGACCTAGCAGGTCTCTTCTTATGTTCTTATGACACCAGAGCCCTAGCCAAAGTCATGGTTTTACTACCATCTAATCTGACAAAATGGTACAGATCACCAAAGCCAACACTGGACCAGCATAGTAGGCTCCCAACTGGTGTTAAGTATAGATGAATAGTGGTTTTTGTTCTTTCAGGTTCTGATTTATTTATTGTCTTTACTGCCCCAGTACTTTTGCTGCATGGGCAGCATTCCATAGGGTTGTGTCCTGGGCCCATTATTGTTAGATGTCTCTATAAACAACTTGGACAAAGAAATTGGAGGATGCTCATCAAATTCACAATGACACCAAACTAGGAGGGGTATGTACCTAAGGCCGAAGATGACAGAATTGGGATTCAAAATGACCTTAACAAGTTGAAGAACTGGGCCAAAAGTAACAAAATGAATTTCAATAGCAATAAAGGCAAAGTTCTGCACCTAGGCAAGAAGAACCAGATGCACAAATATAAGATGGGAGACACCTAGCTTACTAGCAGTACATGTGAAAAGGATCTAGGGGTCTTGGTGGACCACAAGCCAAACATGAATCAGTGTAATGCAGCAGAAAAAATAAAAGCTAATGAAGTTCTAGGCTGCATCAACAGAAGTATGGTGTCCAGATCAAGGGAAGTAATACAACCACTCTAATCTGCCTTGGTCAGACCACACCTGGAATACTGTGTCTAATCCTGGGTGCTTCAATTTAAGGATATTAAGAAGGATATTGACAAGGTGGAACATGCACAGACAAGGGTGACCAAGCCTTATGAGGAATGGTTGAGGGGGTATTTTTAGCCTGGAAAAGAGTAGACTGAGAGGAGATATGATGGCCATCTTCAAATATCTCAAGGCCTGTCAGATGAAAGATGGAGCAAACTTGTTTTCTCCTGCTCTGGTGGGTAGAACTCGAACCAATGGCTTCAAATTACAAGAAAGGAGATTCTGACTAAACACCAGGAAGAACTTCCTGACAGTAAGAGCTGTTTAACAGTGGAATGGTCTCTGTTTGAAGGTGGTGGACTCTCCTTCCTTGGAGGTTTTTAAGCAGACGTTGGTTGGCCATCTGTCATGGATGCTTCAGTTGAGAGTCTTGCATTGCATAGGGTTGGACTAGATGACCCTCAGGATCCCTTCCAATTCTATTACTATGATACATTCACTCATTTGTGCAAAGTGGAAGCCAAGCAAACGTAGATGTTGGCATCCCTAGCTCCTCTACCAAACATTTATTCATTCACACCTTTGTTGGATATTCTGAAACCAAGCTATATTGTTGCTTTAAGGCAGGATAGCAAACCAGCAGTACAGATCAGGCTGGCAAACCCCATTTTCCTCCACATCACAGTGTTAAGAGGAGAGGTTTAAAACTTCTCTTCCCAGCGCAGAGCTCCAATGGGATGATTTCTGTCATTGTGCTGAGGTGTAACTTAATGATTCAGGCATTCAGGTGGGAACTGTACATCCTGTACTTTATTAGTTTCGATCATTATCTTCGGACAACGGGAGGTTACAGCAAATCAGGCCAGCCAAGGTATTTCGTTCCCTGAGGTAGAACAGTAAATGTCACCCAACTCTGAGCAGACAGCAGCTTTGATATTTTGGTATCCAAGTCAGAAAACTCCACAAGCACCAGACTGAGAAACATTTACTCTTCTTTTGTGGCATTCAAACATCTACCTGGGCTTCACTCTTCCTCATGGTAAGATCAGCCTTGCGTGGGAAAAATTCCATTGCAACCAAGAATTCAACATTTGCTTCAAAACTGACACCTGACACTATTATCAGAAACTGCCACTAGCCCTTGACATTGTTTTTATTCTTCTCTAGCTTACCTGCAACTTACTTAATTTGCCCTCACTACTATTATCGGGACTATTAATCTAACCTTTAGAAACACAGCCTGCTGTACACATTATACTTTAAAGCACATTTGAGCACATCCTTTCCCTCAAATAAATATGGGCATTGTAGTTTTCCCTTCACAGAGTTACAATTCCCAGCAACAAAGTACAGTTTGCAAAAGTCTTTGAAAGAATGTGCTTTAAAGGTATGGCACGGGCACTGCCACAGCCATTTTTTCTCTAAACTCTTCAGCTTTTTGTTGAAGAAATTAAGTTATCAGTATGCAGAAATCAGGAAGGAGAATGTTACAGGGGCTGATAAAAAATTTGGAGAGAACAAACATGTGATGGAAATGTTCCTCCTCCACCTCCTCACACTACCAGAACTCAGAAAGACCCTGTGAAGTTTATGGCATCAGGCCTAGGACCAACAAAGGCAATATTTATCCATTCCGACATATGAAACCTCGCAATGTGGCAATAGGCACAAGCCCAGATTTCTTAAAAGGAAAATAAATGGTTTGGGGCAAGTTCATAAAGGATAGGTGTGTCAAAGGCTATTTAGTAGGGAGGGTAGTTAAATGGAGGATCCTTAACACTGGTCTTAGCCAGCCCTGCAATTCTGATCATCTTACTTTAACATTTGCTGAGGAAAGACTGTGCCAAAGGAATCCTGGTAGGGATCATTGCAAGTGTCCTTCGCTTCTTGGAATTTTCACAGCCTGAGAAGTTCATAATGTGAACTAGACATTTCTGGTTGTTTTGGGAGGTGGGGTGGGGAGAATAAGCACTGCTTGCCATTCAAAAAATAAATATTGTAGAAATTCCGCATCAGCTCACCTCTGCCTTTGCCCTCACTCTGGGCTTATTCGCACTTTTTGCCCTGCTCTCTCCAGGCACAGGTTCACGCTTCAAAGCTTCGTGTCTATTTCTGCAGTAAAGGGAGGGTTTTCATCGGGCAAAGTGCAGGGCGAAAAAAGTGTGCTCAGACACGCAGCTTTAAAGCTCAGACCTGAGCCTGGAAAGGGGGGGGGGGGATGGCTATGAAAGTGCCTGGAAAGTGTGGAGGAAAAGTAGGTATAGATAAGCCCTCTGACAGCCAAACTAGACATGAGGGAACCAATGGCTATGGCTGCCGCCACCAGCTTTTTCAAAACTTTAAATGCACACGCCTTTTTCCTAATCCCATTATTCCAAACGGCTACCATGAGCCGTTTTCTGCCCCTCCTTTCTCCAGCTTCTCCAATAGTTTCTGGGGAAACAGGGTTTCCACATAAAGACAAGACGTACTGGAGTGACAACCCACTATTTTATTTCAATACATTTATATCCCATCTTTCTTCCATCATGGAACTCACAAGTGGCCTCCATGTGGTTCCCAGCAGGTCGCCCAATGCAGACACAGGCCAGGCCCAGGCCTGCTTAGAATCACATGCTGTCAAACCAGGCCCTGAGACTACCTTCCCGCCACCATCTCCTCTGTCTCCAAGGTATAAAACACCATAATAATAATAATAATATGAAGTAAAAGAATCCAGGATTGTAGCACAGCTGTGATTAGGCAGCAGTGCAGCCGCTCATAAACAAGAGGTAGCAGCAAAGAGAGGAATTCATGCTCTGACTCAGGTTCTGTTTCACCTCAAGAATGCAGTTTGTTTCGTAGCCATTTGAAAAACTGCCTTGCTAAAACCGCCGTAATTTTCCCCACGGGCTGCTGCTGAAAGAACCTCGCAACAGTCCTGCAATTCAGTCCACCTGTAGTACTTCAGGCTAGAGCTGAGGCCAAGGTTGGTGGGATTTCCAGTCCAAAGCCCTCAGTTTGAAACAAAGGTCAGCCCTGCTTAAAATGCCACCCTGAAATCTTAGTTGCAGTACTCAATTGCATGTTGACACATGTGGTCCACTGAATGACATGCAACTGCACTGTGCTTTTAAATGTTTAAATAAATATTTAAAAAAACATTTTCCCCTGCAGAAGAGGCCTACTGAAAAACTGTGAACTCCCATCTTTACTGTCCCATTGTTAAATACAATAAAGCCCCAGATTTCCCCATTTGTTTCCACAGAAGCCCATTACTGCAGGGATAACTGGGGGCGGGGGGGGGGGGGAAATGCCATTTGGCATTTAATATCAGCTCAGAAGCTGGACAGTGTTAAATTGCCACACCACTCCAAGTATGTTTTTCATCCTTAAGGGAGTGCAGTGTACCAGTTAAGACAGTCAGACGAAGACCTGAGAGAGAGATGTTTTAAATGTCCCCTCGGCCATGCAGCTCACTGTGAGGAGTCTCTCAGCCTGACTTACTTCACAGGATTGCTGTGAGGATAAAATGAGGGAGGGAGAAACATGTATGTTCTTCCACTCCATCTCCTTTCAGCTCTGACCAGTACGGCCATTGTCCAGATATGACAGGAGTTGTAGTCCAACATCTAGAAGACACCTTTGTTGGCCACCCTTGGCGTAGAGAAGTAGGGAGGGGGCAAAGAGGTTCAGGAAGCTGAATCTTGCATCTACTATATTGGCCTTCATTCCCAGTTCAGTCAGGACTAGCAGGAGACACACAGACAACAGCCTGCAGGTAGAGCAGGCCTAACTGAGGTGGGCAATAAGACCTAGGGCAAACATTTGTGCATCATGAGCAACATACCACACAAAATTGAGGTGGCGCATACATGCATAACAGGGGCGGATGTCAATAAGGGACCGCATGCCACCAGGCCTTGAGCCTGCTCAAACTGGGAAACTGAAGGCCAAGGGAGCTGCCAGCACTGAGAAGTGTGATGCAGCGAACATGAGATGGGATAGAAACCTGCCCCCTTGGTGTGTTTTGGCTCCCTACACCCACCCAAGAACAAGCTGTTGCAAGAGGGCAAATGATCCTTCTCTCAAGCAGCACAATGAGGCAAGGTTCAAGTAGGGGAATTTAAAATGTAGCCTGGAGGTTCAGCTACACTCCCATTTCTAGGAAAAGGGATAGGGGAGGAGAAAGAACTGAGCCAGCTGGAAGAGAAGGGCTCAAGGCTAGCTTCCTCCCTGGGATTGTCATCATGTGCTGGGCAGCAAACCACACTGAGCCTCCTTGTCAGGGTCAGCCATCAAAGAATTTGGGGGAGCTGTTGAGGCAGCTCCAAAACAGAGGAGTTCAGGGTCTGAATGTGAGAAATCAACAGAGACAAGTTGGGTTTGGGGAGGCTGGAAGCCAGCGCTCAGAACCAACGTTTTTGGGGTGGGGGTGGAGGTGGAGGGAAGAGTGTTTAAAAAAACCCCACTCCCCACTGTCCACAATAAATGTGTTCTTTAAAAACACACATTTTGTCAGAGAGAGGGAGGAAAAACACATCCTGCCGTTAAAAAAAGCAGGGGGACCCCTCCCTCCTGCCAAGGCTCCTGGCCAGAATCACCCTCAACAGGGAGAGAAAGAACAGGCCCTCGATTGAGAGCTCCTCTCAACTGCCCTGCCAGGAAGGCTGCCCAAGGAGCGTTTTAAAGGTTACTCCTGGCTAGGATCCGGCTTTCGCCATGATAAATCACCTGGCAGGGCCTGGGAAAACAGATCCACCAGTGCACAAACACCAACTCAAGACTAGGGGCAGGGAGGGGGAGGGAGAGAAAGAGAGCAAAAACTTTCCACTTTGGCTGTGTGCTTTGGAAGACTGGGCAGCTACCTGTAGTGCCGTCCACATGGCCTTTGGGCTGCTTCCCTCATGCAAAAATGAAGTTTAACATGGTGGCCACACTGGTTTTTCAGGAGGATGTGACAGGGTAGTTTTTTGGATAATAGTTATGAGAAAAACAGGGCAAGAAGAGGAGCAATGAATACACCCAAAATGCCCGACAGCAGTGATCAAAGGGAGACACACAGAAACTTTATTCAGCACCAGCTTTTGTGTGTGTGTGTGTTTTGAGGGGAAGCAGCGGCATGCAGTCAGTGGACTATGGAGACTAGGCCAGTCCCCTGAATGTTCCTGGTAAATTAGAGCACAGTATAGTCATACCTCATGTTACGTTTCCTTCATGTTACGTTCTTTCAGGTTACGTCCCGCAGCGACTGGGAAGTACCGGAAAGGGTTACTTCCAGGTTTTGCTGCTCGCACATGCGCAGAAGCGCTAAATCGTGCTGTGCACCTGCGCAGATACGGCGCTTCAGGTTGTGCTCTCTTCATGTTGCGAACAGGCCTCCGTTCGCAACCAGAGGTACCACTGTAAAGTATTGAAAGTCTGACGCCTCCTTCCCAAAGCCCGAGAAACTTCTGCCCGGCTTAGAGAGGGGTGATGTTCATGCACACAACATTCCCGCCACCACCTTCACAAGCTGGAGCCTCTGGTCCCAACTGTTCCCCTACAAGAAATTTCACCACATGCCAACGGGGGGGGGGGTCCCTTCATGCCCAGCTTCTGGTTTTCCAGGAGAACCTGGCCAGCCACAGGCTCTTGATCCAGCAGGGCTTTTTGTGTTCTCTCTCCACACACACACACCCCTTCTTCACTTGTCCTACAGCACTGAAGAGGAAAGTGTCAGTCTGCAAGCCACCAAGAAAACCAAAGAGGCACATGCTCTCCCCTGCAAAAACACCTGGTGCTAGCGAGGGGAGAAGCAGGACCTCTCCTCTGACCCGCTGGGGGTGGTGAGGAGGCCTTTAGCTTTAATGCTCCTGCCTCACACAGATGCCTGATGATCGTCTTCCAAAGCAACTACTCTATTCCGAACTTCAAAATGGAAAGTGTAATGCTGGTTTAAAGAGGTTTAAAGACTCCCTCAAGACGAATCTTAAAAAATGTAGTATAAACACCAACAATTGGGAAACACTGGCCTGCGAGAGCTCCAGTTGGAGAACAGCCTTTACCAAAGATGTCATGGGCTTTGAAGACACTCGAACTCAGGACGCAAGGGAGAAACGTGCTAAGAGAAAGGCACGCTTAGCAAACCCTCACCATGATCAACTCCTGCCAGGAAACCTATGTCTCCACTGTGGAAGGACGTGTGGATCCAGAATTGGCCTCCACAGTCACTTACGGATTCATTGTTAAAAGCGTGTTTATGGAAGACAATCTTACTCAGCTACAAGTGATCACCAAAGAAAGAAGATTGCTCCTGCCTCAAGGATGACTGAGCCATCCTGCTCCTTGCACGTTTGAGGCACAAGTGCTCTGAGTCTCTTTCTGTCCCTCATCCTGAAGACCCTTGTCATCTACGTGGCAACTCTAACACTCCTGACCATGCAGCTTTCTTCTCTTTCTTTCAGAACCCTTCTACTTCCTCAGCTTAATTCTTCCAACTATTCCTTTCTTCGAGGGGGGGGGACGCTTCCCTTAGCACTCCTTTATTCCATCTCCACTCGCTCCTCCCTCAAATCCTGCTCCCTCTTCACTTTCCCCCTTTTTTTAAGTGCATTGTTCTCTTTGCCCAGGAAAACCACTTACAGACACCCTTCTGTGGCCATGGTTTTGGCACCAAGTGAGGCACTGAACACAGTAGCAACTTGTTGCTCAAGTCCTTGGCAGACCTTAGGAGGCGGAAGTTGAGTGCAAAAGGACAAAGACCAGAACCCTGACCGTAACCAGGGTGGGACTCAGAAGCCAGCAGACCAGAAGGCAGGCATTTTTTTGCCACAGAAACAAGTCAACAGGGGTGGGGCTTTCGGTTTAGCCCATCAGAAGAACCCAAACATCCCCCGCTCTTCATTAATCCAGAACACAGAATTCAAGACTACAAGATCAATTTCCCCTTGCTCTGTTTTTTTAATCCATTACCCCCATTTCACTCAGAGGCCACACTGAAAGCTTTGTTCTACCAGAGTTTTAATGAGAAGCTTTGTACAGACATCTTGTCCTTAATATATATTATAAAAAAAATACAGAGATTACGGACACAGGGGAGATCTTCCCCATCACAGCCAGATGGTATCAATAGGAGCACATAAGCACCACACATCATGCTCCACTCATGCTCTCTTCAGGCTTTGGATGGAGTAAGTGAAACTACCCAGAGTCTGGGGGAGCAAGTGCAGCTAAAAGACAGCAGGACAGCCTTAGAGAACATGCTGAAATAGACCAAGCCAACCCTCGCCACCACGAAATGCTTCTGGCCCTGGTAGCCCAGCCCCAACTGCCTCCCCAGAGAGACAGACTTTGTCTTCCTCCTCTCCTCCACCTGTGAGAAACAGTCAAGCAGCAGTATTGTTCTGGTAAGTTCACATCCAGTCTCTTTATTGGGGGGGGGGCAGGGGCACAAGGATAAAGAGAGTTAGCCGTCCACTCAAAAGCTATATCACTGAAGGGGGGTGCAGGACGGGGAAGGAGCAAATAATGGTGGATGAGCAGGTCACCCAAACCCATGCCCAGAAAGTGAGGGGAGGGGGCTCAGCTAGGCTGCCCCCAGCCCCATGAAACATGAGTGTACAGCAACCAGATGGAGACTGGCCAGAACCACCAATATGCAGCAGGGGAATCATTCTTCTTTCTTGTCTCTTGGTCCATCGCAGGCCTCCTGGGAGAAACAAGGAGGGTGGGGGAACAACATGGCGTTACGTAAGAGGAGAATTATTTCATTCAACTGTATTTTTAAGCCACGTTTTGGACAAGCCAGTGCAAAGTGGCTTACCACAGTTAACTTCTCCATTTTACACGCTTTAGGGACAGTTGTCTTGTTTCCCCATGCTGATCTACCCCCCCCCCCGTCACCTTTTCAAAAACTGCAGCCGAGTAAATAACACTGAATTCTGCAAGTGGTTTATTTTTGTGCTGGTTATGGGGAGGAGAAGTTATGCAGTGCACTAAAGGCCCCACAGCTCAAGCCACAGAACTCTCATTCCGTCATCCCCTTTGGCTTCTGAGAGGACAGCAAACACACACTTCCAGGCATGTGTTGCTGCCATTATGGCCTGGAAATCAGCTTTAAGTGAAGATTCCCAGGAAACAAAATTCCTTATTGTCCTTTGCCACATGCTGCGCTTGTTACTTTTGCAGGATAAGGCAGACACATAGTTTTGGATCTGGAGTTTCACAGAACTCTGCAGACAGCAGAGCAAGGTAGCAAGTGGACACCTTGCAGCAGAAAGCGAACTACAAGTCCATTGTCATTTCAGGCAGATAATAAGCAAGTCGCAAGGCCTTGCATGCCCAAATGTACACAACAGATTTGACTCCCTGCTGGCCGATGACGCAATATCTCCATTCAAGCCATTGTCCTTTGTATTCTGCAAGGTCATAAGCTGCTCATTCTTAGGCGCATCATTCAAGGCTGCTGCATTTGTTTTGCTTCTGTGCTGTACATGCCTAATGCTGGTCAGTGTGTGCACCAGCCCCATGAAAGGCAGCTTCTGTGAATGTATTTCCACAGCAGCCAGTGGCGATTCCCTACCCTGACCAGTTAGGGATGCTCAAAAATCAAGGCTGTTTGCATGCTGAGAGAGAGGCCGCCTTGTGCATTTATGGCTCAGGTGACTTCCCCATTCATAGCTCAGTCTTAGCCCCAGGCATCTTGAGACACACACATCTCCACAAATTCCACCAGACTGAGCCACATGGCTGAAAGGATATCATCTTAGGGATAGCCCTGTTCTGCTACTCCACGCAGTAATGGTAACTTGAGGGACAAATAGGCATTCTCAACAGTCCTTCTGAAAACACAGTTTTGCCTTAGCAGAAATGCTGCCCCCACAAGATGGCCAGGGACTTCCAATGCAATTCTATCCTGTGCCCAAGTGCAGAGCTCAATTGTCTAGGAGGGACAGCAGCTGCAGCAGCAGCAACATTCTGCCTCTCTGCCAACTAGTCAGCCCTTAGCACTGCAATCCTACCCAACGGGGAGGATCAGCTTACACAACCCAAGGAGGGGGAAGACCACCCAGCTCCCTACAGGAATGCAACCTGGAGAAAGCTGGAGGAAGCTGCCCAGAATGGCCACGAAGGCAAACAGCTGCATGAGCAAAGCAAACTAACAGCAGCTACGGCCCACAACACTCCTGCCAAGCTAAGCAGATGCCAGAAATTGCCAGCTAACAGAGGTTCAGATACCGTCCTGGATTCTGCTGCCCATTCAGAATCCAGTCTTTCTCCTCCTCACCCTTCACCCTGCAAATTCTCCCTTTGAAGGGCTGCGGTAGTGCTCAACTTAAGTAGAGCAGAAAGGCCAATGCACCCCTAATTTTGATGTCTGGGCAAGATGCAGAGCAGTCTATCAGCATCCTGTACAGGGGACCATCTTCCCTGACCTTTGGTGATGCTGGCTGGGGCTGAAGCTCAACAGTATCTAGAGCGAACCATGCCAGCCCACAATACAGGGTGCTTTGGAGTATGATGGCAACAAAGATGAAGAGCTGCGCGTGAAATATTAGCTCAGCAGGATACCTCACTGCAGAGAGGAGTTCCCACGCACTGTTTAGCATTTGCCGTCACTTAGTTCTCCCCTCCCTTTGAAAACATGCTTCAATCTGAGTTCCTAAGACACCAGCTGAGAATGCTGCTGTTTGCATCCACACCTCCTCAACATGGCCTTCCCCATCCTGGTGCCTTCTAGAAGGCTGTGCTGGGGCTCATGGGAGGGCACCAGGTTGTGGAAGGCAGCCTTAAGGAAAGGCCAACATGAGAGCCTCCAATCACCACCCAGAAACAATGCTCAAGGGCATGTGAGTAGCTGGAAAGGTCCCTATCCTCCTCCTCCTCCTCGCAGGGCAAGGACATATCTGCTTCCCTAGGTACCCAAAGGCACACTGGCCCTTCAGAAGCAGGAGGGTGCCATTCCTCAGCAGTGCCAGCCTGCAGAGCCATCAGAATAGCAACAACACTGAGATCCTATTTTTAAGCAGCTGGCAAGGCACACTGTTACTGAGTCTTGGCAGCCGGATCACACCAGCTCTGGGGAGGGGAGGGGGAAAGCAGGTGGTTGCAGCACACAGGCGAAGCCAAGACAGAGCTCAGTAAGGACTTGTGGGCTGAAGGGAGCACGGGGATGAGAAGGGATTGGAATGAGGATATTCAGAGCAACGCCCATTGCAATCCAGAAAGATGCTGCGTGGGGGGTAATTAAGCCCCGAAGGCAGGAGGCTTACTCAGCATGGGTTACAACAGAATCTTGAAACTTTTTTTTTTAATCATCCTAAAACTGAGAAAGAAGAGGCGGTTGCTGTCCCTGTCCAACCCACCCAAGCTCCACCATGGAGCAGAGAGCAAGCAAAACGCAGAAGACTCGGCTCATGTGAACTGTCTGGAGCCCAGTCAAGCCTTCCAGAACCGCCCTCCCCAGCTGCAAACTTCTAGAGCAAAAGGGGCAAGCCCTCGGTCACGAGCTATGGGAGAACTGTGCAAACGATCAGGTGCATTCCCCAAGGGAGGCTTCCTGGAATGCCCAATGGGGACTAAGGCTGTGTACACGCCACACAAATAAAGCGCATCCTGGGAACTGTAGTTTACTCCTCACAGAATTACGATTCCCAGTGCCGATGACAAGCCACAGTCCCCAGGATGCTTTGGGGGAAGCCATGTGCTTTAAACGCAAGGTGTGTACGCAGCCTTGGATAACAAGAGGGGCTGGTTAAGCTGGGAATTGGGAAGGGGGCCAACACAAGATTATGACTGAAAGGGGGGGATATTTTCCCAAGACCAAAGAATTGCCAGTAAGCTTCTGGAGAGGACAGTGACACACAGAGAAACCTCCTCCTTAGATCTACTAGAAAATATCATTTGGTCCCAAAACAATAGTTGGGAGGCAGTTCCTGAGGTTTCCCACCTCTGATAACCAGACCATAGCTGTCAACTTTCCCTTTTTTGCAGCAAATTCCCTTATTCCAGCACCATTTCCTGCTGCTTCCCAGATTGTTAGATATCCCATAGACTGTCCCCAGGACAGGTGAGGCTGCTGATCCCTTATTTTCAAATCTGAAAGTTGATAGCTATCAACCAGACATCACTATCTCAGTCCCAAGCTGCTGTTAATGAACTTGTATATAGTCCTTCACTCCTGAGTTTAAGTCCAGCCTGGGGAAAAGAAAAACATCCTCCACATCTTTGCAGGCAGTGCTGCCTCAAGTCTTGTTTTAAAACCCGAGCAGCGAGGGGCCGAGCCCCTTCCGCACTTCCTTGAGGTGGTGCCGGGCCCAGCATTGTTCCTCCCTGCCCACCTGTTATCAGCTCCCAGGTGAGGCAGCGTCTTGTGACCTGCTGCTTACGTGCAGAGAGAAACGTGGAGGGCTGTTTACCGGGCAGGATTCCCAGGCGCTGCCAAGATCCTCCCCCTGGCTGGTACTCCGCGAATGGGAGAGGCTGGAGTAAAAAACCCGCAACCAAGGCTGGGCAGCTTCTCTCAGCCACTGTGTGCAGATTAGGTTACCCTGGCAACGAAAGCTGGATTATTTTTATACGTGTGTGTGTGTGTGTGTGTGTGTGTGTGTGTGTGTATGCTGTGTTTGTTGTGGGCTGGCCATTTAAACCTAGCCAACCAGTGACACAGAGTAGGAGAGAAGGCGGGTCTGCGGCAGAAGCAGCTGTAATCCAACAGACTCAAAGCCCTCCCTTAAGAATGCAGAAAGAACCTCCATTAATGTACCAAAGCAACTCATCAACATAATCACACACACACACGCACACCCAAAAAATAAAAGACTGACTACTCCTTTCTTCCTGCTACAGGGGTGGCGACTTTCAGGGGACCCTGTGAAGGGGGAGGTTCAGAAGCACCCACTGCATGCACAAATGTGAAACCTCCCACAACACATTCAAGGACTGGAAGGTAGAGACTGTCAGCAACAAGATTCCAGAACTTGTGGAAGGCTCTTGCTAACTTTTAAGGATATCTGATGCAGTCAAAAGGTTTGGGGTGCAAGGGGTGGGGGAAGAGAGCACACCCCTGAGGAGGTAATCATGGGTTGTAGGACTATGAGCAACAGGGGCACCGCTCCTGCTTTCCCTGAAAGCTTAAACAACGGCAAGACACACATTTATTTTCAGTTACAGCTGAAACTTCAGAAGACTCCCCAGCTGCCCTCATCTGGAGGAAGATTTGTTCACAAAACTGGCTTTGCCCAGCAGGAGTGACCATGCTGGACTCACCGCCTCACACACAGCTGAAATCCAACAAGGAACAAAGCACAGGGCAAGAAAAAAGGAGGTTCTACTTGGGATGCCTTCCTCTCAACCATTGTAAAGGCCAACCGCATCCGAAACCTTACTGCTCTAGAATCACCCCATTCTTCCCTTATTTATGCATTCTGGTAACTGGGAAGCCACCTCTCTTTCGAGGAAGAATGTCCACAGGACACTCAAGTGAAGGCAGGAATGAGGAGCCCCCCCCCCCTTGAAGCTGGGGAAAAGAGGAAGACCAAGAAGCTTCCTTCTCTTAAAACCAAGCAGATGGGCCTTCTGCAACCAGATGTCCTCCAGATCTTCTTGGGGTCCCACCAGCTCCAACCAGCCTGGCCAATGGTTAGGGATGATGGGCACTGTAGACCAACAATATTTGAAGGACACCAGGCTGGGGAAGGCTGGCATTGACGAACTTCAGATTCCCAGAGCAGCCACAGTACTCATGGGACAAACACTCTCTCTTTTTTCTTTTTTTAAAGGGTTTTTGATCCCCAAACCCCTCATCACACCACCACCACTGCCTTCTTCTTGCCCTGCTCTAGAACACAAACACCACTGCTCTTCCTGGAGCAAAACACCAACTCAAGCTGGAACCCGTGGAAGCCAGGGAGAGGACGGTTTTTAGAGTTTTGGAATAGTCCAGCCAGACACAACAGTGGCCTCATGCAGATGCCAGCCAGGACCCTCTTGACTCCCTCCCACCCCAGAACAGATATTTGCAACCCCACTTCCCTCCCCTGGCACCTGGAGCTTGGTGTGTTCATGCATCAGTCTGTCATACTCCTTGGTGAGTCCTTCGGCCTGTTTGCGCATAGCCAGGGCCTCGTTCTCCGCCTTTTCCAGGGCTGGGGGGGGGGGGTAAAGGGGGAAGAAAAGCACAGGTTAGAGCAATCTCTACACTGACCCAGATAATCAGGCAACAGCAAGCCAAGTCACATGCATGTGTATGTGTGTAAAAAATGGATCACTGCAAATCCTGGTTTTCCAGGAATAGAAAACCACAGACTTTCGGATCAGAGGAGGAGCTGTGATCTTCTACCAAGTTCATTCCTCTGACTTCCAACTCCATGAAAGGACTGAGGTGAGTAGTTTGATTTCTAGCACTTACTTAATAAAAATTGTATGCCTGCCTTGATCCAAAGATCATAGGACAGTTTACAAAATAACTTAAGGTGGCTGCAGCCATGTTCCCATCAGCTGTGGCTATCAAATGAGGATGCTATACAGCTTAGCCACTTACTTCCCTCTTGTCTTAATGTTGAGATCACTGAACAATAAGCTAGGCTGCTTCTCAATTGCCACTTTGCCCACTGCAGGGTTTGTGCTTGACCACCAGCATAGACAGAATTTTAAAAAGTAACGCTCAAAGACATGGATGGTGGTTCTAGAGTGTAATTAGTACTAGGCAAGCCTGAAATAACCGATTGGATCATGTCACCACAAGCACATTTCAACTATTCTCAATAAGCTCTCATCCAAATTTTTGTTCTGAATTAGGACTGTGCTTCCTGGTCCAAATCACCTCTAACATTCACCAGTGTTTTATTGTGGGAGCAGAGAACCAGAACCCTAACCCAAACAATTCCTACAACCTATCATGGGAGGGGAACCTCCAGCCCACACAACAAATCAGAGCCACCAGAGGCCCTAATTGGGCCCACAGGGTAGTTTCTGCCACACCTGGAGTCACCTATGACTTCAGGTGTGGTGCAGGTAAAGCCATATCTGCAAAGGAACAATTGGGAGCCTAAAGGTGCACTCTCAGTTGCTCCTTGGCAAGAGGAGCTTGCATTCAGGGCCTTTTGCATGTTGGCCATCAACGGCACAGCAGAGTTTTCCAAGCAGAGCCAAGCTGTACCGAAAGTCGAGCTCGTGGTTAGCGCTGAATTTAAATTTAGTGTGCCAAGTGCAAGCCCCTCTGGGACCAGATTCATTCTGAAGCTTGCATTTGGCGCCAAATGCAAGCTGCACTTCCTGCGCTTCAAGGCTCCGGATGCAGACAGCCAGAGAGCAACTGGCGCACGTCCCATGATAGCATTAGCATCACTGGAAGAGAGAGACACCCAAGGCTGGTTTCTGTCAGATGCAGACCTGAAAGGCTTTGAGGCTCCTTAAGAAGACTCAGAGAATATTGGGAAGATGCTCCTTCCTTCACTTTCCTCACTGGCTTCAAATAGCACATAGTTAAGCTATTCAATTATTTCCCCTGAGAAGTAGTGATGGCTACAATCTTGGACAGCTTTAAGAGAAGATCAGACAAGTTTGTGGTGGATCAGCCTATCCATGACTGCTAGCCATCATGGCCATTTCACTTCCATTGCCAGAGGCCAGTTGCTGGAAATCACAATAGGGGAGAGGGCTGCTGTTGCACTCAGGTCCCGCTTGCAGGCTTCCCACAGGCATCTGGTTGACCACTGAGAGAACAGGAGGCTGGAATAAATGGGCCATTGGCCTGATCCAGCACATGGGACACTTCCCTTGTGGAGGACCACTGTGCTAAAGAAACAGAGAGCTTCTGGGCCAGAAGAACAAGTTGTGCCAAATTTGGCAGGTTTTCTGTGGCTTAACAATTAGCACCATTTGGGTGTTAGACTGGAGAGAAGGAACAAAACGCAGCACCCCTTACAACAGCTATACAAAAAGAGGGCACACTGGAAGAAGAGACAAGAGATCAGTTCAACCCAGGCATGCACAGCCAAACACCCCCTGCACCCCCCCAAAAAAGAAATCTGAGCCACAAAATAATAATTCAAGAACCTTAAATAATTCAACAAACTTAAAAGGTATATTGAGCACTTCTTGTGTGCCTAGTGTTGCACAGTACACAACCAGTTACAGTCCTGCCTGGCCACTGTGCCATTCACATGGGAAGGGGGAGTCAAAAAGAAGCTGGGAATGTTACACAAGCCCACCAAGAACTGAGAAGGTCGGAAGGGCAATTGACACCCAAAACTTCCCAGCTCCAGGATTCCTCCAGCACTGATGTCAACCCCTCTAGTTTGCCAGCTCTGGAAATGAGCCCTGGAGAAGCTGCTCAGACTGGTTGATACTGCAACTGAGAACTGTAGCCCCCCCCCCCGTGTGTGTGTGTGTGTGTGTGTGTGTGTGTGTGTTTTCAAATACATGCAGCATGAGGGGAGAGAGTATCCCATTATGTCATTGCAAGGTTTTAGAGTAATGTGCAAAGACCCTGCCCTGCTACCCTAAAAAAGCTTGCAATGTTTATTTGGAGTTGGAGTTGTATTGGAGTTGGAGTTCTTTTCACACACAGTACTGGTTTTAAATTGTTTGCGTATCTACTATACAAACAATTATAGTAGACATACAAATAATTTCCTTGGAGGACACCTGGAAAATCGTTTGTCTGCTTCCTATGCATCTGGACACTGTGAAGATACCATAATCCAATTCTGCATTACGGTTCTTGAGGTCAAGTAACGGGTTTTTCATCTATCGGATGCCAATCTGAATCAAGATGGCAGGCTGAATCTTACAAAACAGTGTGGATTTTAACCACTGATTTCAAAATTGCACTCAATTTGATGCCGTTTCTTAGCATTCCCAATCATTGTTGGGTATGAGCTTGCCAGTATAAAATAGTTTACATACAGAATTGTTTGATTGTCTTTACTGCGAAATCAGATCAAGATATTTTATGGGAAGCAATTCATCAATTGAATCAAAGAAATAAATACATTTGACTGTGGAGGAGACACAAGGACAGGAGGGAAGGGTTTAGCAGTGGTGAAGTATGGTGCCAACAGCACCAAACAGCAGCATTCCCTTCCCACTAAGTGACTGTGCTCTCACACATCTCCCACCCATTCCAGTGGGGCTTATGCAGGAGAACTTTCCACTTGACTGTGCGCCACAGCTCAGAGCAGCATCACCTACACTGCTGCCAGAATCAACCACTTCGCAGGAGGCTACCTAGGACCAATGTGAGCAAGTGGCGCTACATCAGCCTATGCTGCATGTCAACTGGGACAGGAGAGAGAGGAATGGAGAATTTGTGGGCATTGGTCATCAGGCTGGGACTGCCAGTGTGTGCCAATGTGTGCAGTGCCCAAACATTCAGATTTGAAGAACTGAGTGCACCAATTAGTGGTCCCCATCATCATTTCCCTTTTCAATAACTAAAGAGACCAATTCCAAAGTTGGACATTGCTTTGTAGAGCAAGGAAAAGAGCATCCTCACAACTATAGAGAACCAAAGTGTTTACAAACAAACTCTTCAGGGCTCAGTCCATCTATTCCCAAAGTCTGGTGCCAAGTGAAGTATTTTTAAGCAGGAGAGGGGGGGGACAGAATTCTGAGATTGTACATGAGGAAGGCACATGGCTGTACAGTTCTAGAAGTATAAATAGATGGTGTATCACCCTTTCGTCGGCATCTAGCCCGGATGATCCAGCTGTACACAACTGGGATGTGGGGGGAGAGGGATAGTCCAGGGTCTCTAATAGGTCATGCCCTTTCCCTGTAAGTTACTGGGCAGTGGCATCTACCACACAAGGTCATTTTACAGCCAGGACTGGAGGGGGCATGCGAAAAACATACTCCACCAAGTCTCTCACCTTTCTTTGTGGAAGCCAGCTCATTCTTCAGTTTTTTCACTTCACCCTGCAGTGCTTTACTCTCTTCTTCACCTCCAGCGCCTTTGGTGTCCAGATCTGTTATTTTCACCCCTGCTTGCTGCAGTTGCTGAATGAGAAGAACGAGAGAAGGTTAGAGGACACAGGAGAAATCAATCCATCAATGAGAAATAGCTTGACACAAGACTTAATGTGTGTGTAAAGACAAACCCCTGTCCTGTACATGGTCAGCTGGCTTTTCTCCTGACCCTTCTCCCTAACCTACCTTGCAAAACTTCAGTGTCAACCCATTTCTAGGACAACTGACACAGCCAAAAATACTAGATAGGCAAACCACTACTGCAGAATCCGAGGAAGTAATTTTGGGATTACTCTTTAGCTCAGAGACCAGGGGCGGCAGCAGCGGCTGCCTGGAGGACTCCCAAAGAGAGAGAGAGGAGAGGAGAGGAGGCTGAGGGAACGCTCCACAAGGGAGGGTGTTTGAAAAAGGGTGAGAGGCTGCCAGCACTGCAGACAAGGAATGACATAACTGGGCTCCTGAGCCCCACAGGTGTGCCACAGAAAGAATGCAGTTGTTTAAGGGAGCCATAGGCTCAGAAAGGTTGAAAACGTCTGCTCTAAAGGGATGGTCAGCATTACATTCAGCGGTCTACAATTTCCCTTGGCATGGCAAATACACATCTGCTGAGCATGGCAAGTCTCCATGTTTCCTTCCAACCTGAGGACTAGAAACCTCGCAGAAACTGGTACTCATTTGATGCTGGGCTTCCCAAGAGGAGGAGAACTATAGTGACGGTGCCCCTACCCCTCTCCTACTCTGAGGCTGAACCTTGGGCAAGGGGCAAAATCCCTGTCCTCATGCTTTGAAGGTCAAGGACTGGGCCCTTCCTGCTGCAGTAATGCATGGCTTAGCGACCAAGTCATCAAGTATGCAGACCCATCAAGTTTGCAAACACAGATGCAGTGGTTTAGCATTGGGGGGGGGCCACAAGGGCAGACACCCCGGGCACAAAATGACTCTACATCTCTCTGTGATCTCCTGGGTGGCACGATGCCATTAGGCAGTTGAATGCACATGAATCCATTTTCCTCCTTCCCATCCACCCCTGTGCGTGGCCCCAGGCCCTGGCAACCCCTGCTACACCACTGCACAAACAATCCTCATATGAGAATGGGGAAGCTTAATAGTGAGGCCTGCCCAAGACCAACCAGGAAGCTCATGGATGAAGCAAGATTTGACCTGGGGTCTACCTATTGGAGGACTCTGGGCAATTTTACACAATAAAATGCCCCATTTGAAATACCTGTATCTTGCTTTATAGCCCGGAGGTGCTCTCAAGAAGTGGCTTACGAAAGTTTTTCAACTAGGGTGATCTAGGCTCTCGCCCTTTTCTATTGCCAGGCAGCAGCTCCCACCAAAATCCTTTTGCCTCCAAGGAGCAGGGAGACAGCTGCCTCTCGCACACAGCCTGTGGTTGGATTAGCTGAGAGACTCGCCTGCCATGTTCCACAAACTTCCCAGCCACCTCATTTCCATCCTATCACTTTCTCCCTTTTTTGATGCATATGAAAAGCCACCCTGAATCCTGTCGTTCTCCTAACATTTCTTACTTTGGAAAAAATCCCTGAAGGGAAGTGTATCCCATAATAACCAGTCAAACAATAGGCATGGTGCCTACACACCCCTGGAAATGCCAACCGCGAGTGTATAAAACAACGGACGTTGCTTCTGGGCAGCTCAAAGGGAGCTGGATAAGCCCAGGACAGAAAAGGGGACATTTTCCTAGGCAAAGAGGAACCTGAGATTTTGGAAGAGAGAAATGGCTGCTGAAAAGACAAGGCATGGGGGGGGGGGGTGAAGAGGAGAATCTTTCATCCTCAAACTGAGCCTCCATGGGGGGGGGGGATTTGCATAAGCTTTCTCCAATCATGGTTCGTCTTATATGAGAAGAAGCAGTTGTGATTGCAAGCACTGGCATGACAGGCACAAAAGCGACAGCCTGACATTAGCAATGCTATGTATAGAAAAAATGTTATACAAGACCTTCAGAGCAGAGATGCCCAAGCCTGTGGCACACGACACGACAGCAACTGAAGCTGGGTGGAAAATCAGCACAGACCAGAATGAAGCGCTTCTTCACACAGAACAGTTAAAACTGTGGAATCCGCTACCACAAGGTGCATTGGCAGCCACCAACCTGGGTGGTTTTAAAAGGCAAGTTCATGGAGAATGGAGCCTATCAAAGCCACAATGTCTACGTTCTGCCTCCACCGACACAGGCAGTGAGCCAGGCGTCTGGAGAGACTGCTGCTGTGCCCGGTCCTGCTTTTGGACTTCCAAAAAGCATCTGGTTGTGAGATCATCAGCATTTTATTTGTATGCCACCTTTCCACAATTAAAAACAATGCTCAAGGCGGCTACAACATGACAAGATTGACATAATTACAAAAGTCATAAATAAACCACATAAAAAAATACACAACCAAATGGAAAACAATTTCCACATAAATCAAAATCTAAAACTAAGATTACAGCATTAATATCAGTTTGAAATGACAAAGGTAAAAAAACCAGCAATTAAAAAAAGAAAAACGGAGCCCTCTCTGCCCAGCAGCGGCGCCAGCAGTCCTTTATGGAGCCCGTCAAGTGCCGCCCTAGGCCAGTTGGAGAGTGGCAGGACTGGGGCCCTCAGGGGCTGAGCAGGAGAGTCCTCCTGGGTAGCCGGATCCAGCAAGGCTATTCTTAATGCCCTCAAGTGTGTTTATATCCTGTGCCCTCCATTTCTGGAAACCCCTTGCTTCTCTCCACTGCTCAAGTAAAAGGGACCAAAACTTTAGTGACGCAGGCACTGCCCTGTGGAACTCCCTGCCAGTAGATGTTTCGCAGGAACTAGCCCAGAGGTCTTTTGAAAACCATACCATTCTAAGCCAGATCTTTGTAATATGAATTCTCTTTTTTAACAAATCAGGGTTGACTGGTGTTTTATCTGTGTTTATGCTTTCATGGACATTTTGTTATTTTATTCTCATGTTGTATACCACATCTCTCTCTCTCTCTCTCTCTCTATATATATATATATATATATACGCACACATAAAGAAAGAGATTCAAAATACACAAATATTCAACTGTGTCGCACATACAACTGCTCCATTGCCACTTCAAGGGCCACTGAATCTCCTTTCACAGAAGTTACAACATGCATGGATTCTTAAATTCAAACTGCTTTCAAAATGGCAACCTAAAAATATCCTCCCTCGTGTTCTGCAGCCGTTATATGGAGATGTAGAAAGTGTGCATCTGCTCATGCCTGTGTTTTGCAGGATGACACTATTCCGTCAACCAACTTCAAAGGCTGTGTATTGGCTTCCCACCAGCTACAACACATTATTCCAGCTCTCCTGTGACAATCTGAAAAAGTAGAAATCCCTCAATGGTAGATCACTGCACGTCTGCGGTAGATCACTGGCTCTCCCCCCCCCCTGCCAAAGTTCAAAAAGTTTTGCTCCTCTAAAAAAAGCTCAACATTTTATTTTTGCTCTGCACCCCCCAAAACAGCCCCCCCTCTTCCCTTCCTAAAAAAAAGCTCATCAACTTTTGATGTGCACCACCCCAAAAATGGGGGTAGTCTTTAACACTATGAGTAGATCACAGTCTCTTGGGAGTTGGCCACGCCTGCTATAGGTGATGTCCAACCTCAATCATGCTCAGAGTAACCCACTGAAATCAATGGAAGCTTATGTCATTGAATTTGTTGGTATCAGCCTTTGAGTTCACACATCAACGTGTACCAAGTAACTGGTGGCCAAAATGAAGGACACAGAATCTTTTGTTAAAACTTCCCTCCCTGGTTACCTTGAAGAGACTGACCTGCCACACCCAAGAAGGGGCTGTTTATAAAACTGCCTTAATCAAACAAGAATAGAAGTTCGACCAGTTCCCGTTGTCTTAAGAATACACAGTTCCCTCCAACTTGGCTGGCCTCAAGCAGCCAGGAATATGGGCTGAGTACACACTGCACATTGAAAGCACATGACGTCCCCCAGAGTCCTGGGAAGTGTGGCATACCCCCTCACAGAGCTACAATTCCCAACACCCAGCACCTACAGTTCCCAGTATTCTTTTTTTGGGGGGTGGGGAGGGAATCATGTGTACACAGCCAGCTTTTAGAGAAGCTTCTGCATTGATCCTCTTGGCACACCCCTCCCAAGACATACTGCAACAGGGCCAGCGTTCAAGAAAGTGATCTGCCCACCTCCCTCTAGGTTAGGGTGGGTTCCCTGTGGCCCCTTCACATGCTGTTAAGCTAGTCCAAAGGAAGCCTGTAAGGGACTCCCACCAGCCCCAGTCAGCATATCTAACATATCTAATGGTCGGGGGTGAAAGGAAAGCGAAACAAAAAACAAAGATAAAAAAGAAAAGAAAACAAAAATAAAAATCACACCTACAAAGAAAATCGTATCGTCATATTAATCGTTACACATATTGACTTCCTTCCTTTGTTCTGAGACCTCATAGTTTTTAATCGTTCTGTATTGTTGTGTCTAGTGCAGATTCCCTCTATCTTTATACCTCTTGCACCATTTTTCAATTTCTTTAACCCTGCAAAGCTTCATTCATTACATACCGATATACTTACTCCAGAACAATGTTTTTTCATATATTCTTTAACACAACCCCATTCTTTTACTAATTTTTGGTCTAATTGTCCCCTTAAAAATGCTGTGAATCTTGCCAAATATGTATGTTCACAAAATTTTGATTTGCCTTTCTTTTATTGGTGGGTTTTTTGCAATGAGCATCCTGGCTCATTGAAGGGTGCTCCAACTCTACAATTCTACGGTTCTATGAAAATGAATGAGAAAAGGGGGGATTTCCTCCCAAACCGGGGTGCCACATCCCCACCCTGTGATGCAGAAACTCCCCAAGCAAAATTCACAAGAGATGACTTTAAATGGAACAGAAAAGTCCATTCCAAGCCGATCTCTAGCTGTGCCAGTCTGTAGTGCCAGAGAACGTGGGAGAGAAGAGCTCTCCAAAAAGCAGCCGCAAGGGACTGGGGCACTATCAAAAGCCCAAGTCATAATCACCGCCCTTGAGCAAGGTTTGCATTTTTATCTTTGCATCCTGTTTATGGCTACAGATTGAAGACACACCAAAGCCGATACATTCAACCACCACCCTACTATCCAGAGGGTCAAGGCTGTCTTGCTAATGCACAGTCCTTATTTATTTGACTCCATAAAAATTATTGCCATATTTAAGGCAGTGCCCTCATGTCAACCCAGTGTGGTGGGGCTTGCCTGCCCCATATGGCGGGTGGTGGCTTAAAACACATATAAGGTTTGAAGGCTCTTTGGTACACAGGCAAATGTGAGGCCTCTCACCCCACTGCAAATGGAAATTCCATGAATTTCCATGCTTAGTTTTATTGGTTAGGGAGGAGAGAAAGGAGGGCTGGGCCTCAGAGGAGAAAAGCTGGCAAGGGAAGAAAGAATGTGCATGAAAGGGAGCTGCCCCCAGGTTGGAGCCCCACCCTCCAAAGCTGAAACTTGAGAATGCAGGGGCACTTTCACCTGTTTTGTCCATCATGCGGTGGAAGGAAGCCTGCTCTTTTTTTATTTTCTAAGGAAATCTGGATTCTGCATTAGAAGCTGCAGCTGCCATGAATTCCCAGAAACTCCAACACACTTGCCATGCGACAGAGCTTGCCTTTCACAACCGCACACTCTCCACGTGAAGGGGGGTGGGGAAGACCTGGGATCTAGTTCAGGATTCTTATGAAGCAAAGCCGAGGTTCTCAGAAGTTTCAAGGCTTTGTAGCTGTAAAGATTGTGGGACTATTTAGCAAGCCTATGTTTAGGGAACTTTAAAGCTCCCAGGTACCTTTTCCTTTTGCAAGGGAGAGGGGGAAGCAGATGGAAACAAAATATTTCAGGTGTCAGGGTTTCACAGACTTTTCAGACATTACAGTGGTACCTCTGGTTGTGAACGGGAGCCGTTCCGGAGCCACGTTCACAACCTGAAAGGAACGCAACCCGCGTCTGTGCATGTGCGGGTCGTGATTCACCATTTCTGCGCATGACGTCATTTTGCATGTCTGCACATGCGGTGAAACCCGGAAGTAACACTTTCTGGTACTTCCGGGTCACAACCTCAAAAGACGTAACCCGCAGCGTTCGCAACCCAAGGTATGACTGTATTTGTTCCCTCAGGGTGAGCCAGGTGTGAACAGGCCTCGGGCACCCGTGCTCGAGTAGAAGGGTGCAAAATTACTAGTGCAGACTGGTTATTACCACTTTCATCATTTAAGTGCAAGACTACACAGCGCCCTGCTTCATCGGGGTGCCTTTCTGTTGCTGCCAGCTTACACACGGTGTTTTCTTTTTCAAAAAATAAATGCACAGTGAACTCTACAATTCAAAAGCTTGCAAAAACACACACTGAAAAACACCCAGCCACCCTAGAGCAACGGTTTCTGGTCTCAATGAAAGTTTGCCATTGAGAGGTGCAGCGACTGGCCAGCCAAACTACACTTTCCTCCTGTGTTGCGTCCAAGTAGACATGTGCACAATAGTACTGCAGTGAATTCTTATCTCCCACACAGAAGGAGAGATGGCGCAGCCTGTTTGCAAAGTTCTAACCTTTGCCTTCAGTGGGGAGGAGGGATTCCATAGCACGCACCCACACTCACTCACTGTGTAGTATTATTTGCAGAAAATGATTTCTAGGGACTACCCTGATCTCATAAAAACCGACCGCAGGAAAAATGCATCCTGGTTGCTGGGGAAAAGGAATGGCAACTACAGGAATTCCAAGGACCTGAAAATAAGTCTGAAGCAGAAAAAGAAGACGGAACAGGAGGGGAAAACAGCAACTCTTTAGGACCACAGGAATAGCTATAGCCTGGTGTCCAAACAACTCATTGGCTAAAATGGTTGGAGCAGTCAGTCCAGCTTGTTTCACAGAAATTTCTTAGAAGGGGTACCTGCATATTTTGCTTCCCATTTCTCTGTCTAGAAGGGCAAGAGACTTGCTTCTTTAGAAAAAGGAAAGCTCAGAGTCCGGAGCCCCTGCCCAAAGGTACCAATGAAAGCCTCTCCAGGTGCCACCTTGCTTGTGGGTGCTGAGTTGGTGACCTTCACCATGTAATATTTCTCCTGGCAGAGCACAATGTCCTATACCAGGGATGGAGAACCTGGCACTCCATATATTTCTGGGGGGAAACTCCCATCAGCCTCAGCTAGCATGGCCCACAGTCAAGCATGATGGGAGCTGTAGTTCAACACCAGTTCAGAGGGCCGCAGTTATAGTTTCCCTTTGCAAGATTGTCACAAGCACCATGCATGATGCTGAAAGGTTTGGGAGTTTGTTTTTAAAAGAACCAAGCAAGAAGATTTCCAGTGGTCAGAAGGTAAGGCTTCAGAGGATCTTAGCTCCTTCATTAGATCATCCCAGTGTTCTCAAGGCAAAAAATCAGCAAAGCTATTTGCCATCCAGGAGATGAGGCAGGTCATGGCCCTGGCACACAATCTTGGAGGTGGCAAACCAGCATCTCTGTCGCGCCCTGCCTGGCTCCGGCAGTGAGGACTGGGTGAGTGCCAAGGGCAAAGAGCACCCTCTGTGCCCCTACCCTGCCCGGCGCATGAGCACCTGCCTGGCAGCGTTCAGCAGCAAGAGCTGGGCGAATGCGCTCCACTCCCACTGGTGAGCGTTTGCGCCACCCCTGGTTCTGGCAAATGGCGCTATACCCCTGCCCAGAAGAGTTTGGCCTACAACACCTCTGCGCTCTCGCTGGAGGGAGGCAATTCCAGGAAATGCAGAAGAAGCATTTTGGATTTGATATCCCGCCTTTCACTCCCCTTCAGGAGTCTCAAAGCGGCTAACATTCTCCTTTCCCTTCCTCCCCCACAACAAACACTCTGTGAGGTGAGTGGGGCTGAAAGACTTCAAAGAAGTGTGACTGGCCCAAGGTCACCCAGCAGCTGCATGTGGAGGAGCGGAGACGCGAACCCAGTTCCCCAGATTATGAGACTACCGCTCTTAACCACTACACCACACTGGCTTGGAGGGGTCACCTGCTCTGCATGCAGAACGTCCCAGGTCCAATTCGAGATGTCTCCTGGTGCCAAGAAAGAGCCCCCCAAGCCCCAGGAGACCACCTGCTGGTCACAGGTAGGCCAGAGTGGGCTACATCTTCCTCCCCACACCTTCACTGAAGAAAAATGTGGTGGACGGAACAAAGCCTGCCTCACATGTAAATTCAGAAAGTGTGCCTTGACTACCAGAGGGTTAGCCAACACCACCTTGAACCCATTTTGAGGTATACTCCATATTTAGGTGCCAGCAAGCCTCTCACCAACACCAGGCTATCGAGGGAGTGGGTTGCAATGCCAGCTGCTTCGTATGCTTGGCATTTGCTAGTGCAGCAATCTTGTAGGTCAAAGTCACCCACCAAGTATTCCTGAAAAAACAAGGCACCAGTGGGCGATTAACCCCTTGGGTAAGGTTACTGCCATAAAAGGGGACCGGGTATATAGTGTGACAGACAGTCTCAGAGCCTTATAGGATTACAGACACCAACCAATACACCCATAAATCAGACCTCTGAAGTCTGAGGATGCGTGGAAGTGTGCAAACTGCACCTGTGTTTCCTCAAGAGCAAAGGGAATAGCATCCAGCAGGGCCACCCGCTGCTAAAACTGAGGGGAGCCTCAAAACTCATGTTTGTAACAACACTGCAGCAATCTGCCAAAGTCAAAACTGCCCCACGGCAGCTTTCCCTGTGCCTCTGGCCCAGGCAGGAGCCCATACCTTCTTTAGCTTGTCATTCTCCTCCATGTACTTCTTGGCCGCATCGCTAGCTCCTTCTGCCTGCTTCTTGAAGGCTTCGTTCGAAGCCAGGACGGTGGCGTGCTGGGAGATGAGGGTGACCAGGCGTCTCAGCAGACTGCAAGGACAGAGGCAGAAGGTGGCTCAAAGAGGGCGTCGCAAACCAAGTCAACAAGAGAGTTAAGACACACACACAGAGGTCTTTAGATCTGGGTCTGCTGTAAAGGGCACTGGAGTGACCTAGTTGATAAAGCACCGGGTTCAATTTCCAGGCTTCCCCACTGGCCTTGGGAAAGGAGGATTTTGTACTGGAAACTGGGAGTGACAGTAGCTTCCTTACCCACCAAGGCTGTCTCTGAATACTGGGGAAAGCAAGCAAGGAACACAACTAGGCCTTGCCCAAGGCTAACCAGGTGGGACTTGAATCTGAACCCAGTAGTGCTTTATCAGCTGGATCACTGAAGCCCCCACCTCCGGTCATAAAACGACTGAGCCATGCATACCCTTTGGGGAAAACAGAACAGCAAGGCCTAACAATGTCTCTGACCAGAGAAGACTGGTAAGAAAATGGAAGGCCGGTCTTGCCATCAACTGGATCATGGGTTTAACTGGGTTTAACTGCAGTAGAGAAGACTGTGCTTCACGTCAAAAGATCAAGGATGGGGACCTGTAACTTTCTGGATATTGCTGGACCACCATCTCCCACCATCCGTGGCCATGGGTTGTGCTGGCTGGGGCTGACACAACCTGGAGTCCAACATTATCCATGGAGCAACTTAGGATCCCCAATCCTGCTTCTTGTTGAGGTTCCGCAAACCTTTGATAAAAGAAGCTGCCTTATACGAGTCAGGACATTGGTCCATCAAGCCCACTATCGTCTGTACCCCGACCAGCAGAGATTCTGCAGCACAGGACTTCTCTCCCCACACCAAGACAGAGGAGAGCAAAAGGCAGAAGGATCCGTGGAGCGCTTGGCCAAAGCCTTTGCTGCCTCCCAAGTCAGGAAGTGGCACAGCTCCACACTGAGAACCCATTCTGCCAGCCCTTCTGCAATTGTTTATATCAAAATATGGCCTCTCTTACGAGGTTGTTGCTCACCAGGGCTCTCAGCTTAGACGCAGCTTCTTCTCCACCCTGCACCTGCTATCACCACTGCTTCCCTCCATCTTAGCCTTATCACTTCTTGCCCCATCCCCACCAGAGGAGCAAGAACAATGAGGCAACCCTTCCTGGACTTGAAAGAAGCCACTGTATATCACCCTTTCAAGGAGCAGCTCCTTTTCAGCATAGGAGAAGAGAAGAGGAGTTTGGAATTGATATCCCGCTTTATCACTACCCTAAGGAGTCTCAAAGAGACTAACATTCTCCTTTTCCCCTCCTCCCCCACAACAAACACTCTGTGAGGCTGAGAGACTTCAGAGAAGGGTGGCTGGCCCAAGGTCACCCAGCAGCTGCGTGTGGAGGAGCAGGGAAGCGAATGCGGTTCACCAGATTACGAGTCCACCTCTCTCAACCACACCACACTGGCACCACAGGAGGCAGACTAACGTACAGGGAACCATGCAGAGCCAGCCCCCAGAGTCATTGCAAGCCAGGCGCTACATTGCAAGGCTTATGCAAGCCCTTCTGGCAGCTTGGACTGGCCCAGGGGAAGGAAGGCTGCCCCATCCCGGAGCCACCAAGCAGATTGATCGCGACAAGGGAGTGGAAGGACACAGGCCAAGAGTGCCGCCCACAAAGCTCAGCCTTGGCCAGATGTCAAACAGGCTTTTGCCACCCCCAGGTGACCACTGTCTGTTAAGAGGCCACAGACCGAAATGTCGGTCAGAGAAGGGAGTGAGGTGGCAATAAACCCAGCGCAAGGCAGAGATGGCCCTCAGCACAGATTCCTCTGGCTGCAAGAGCTGCCAACGCAAGGCCACAAAGCGGAACGAGAGAACACTGGCAGTCCCTTCAAGTGCTTCAATGCCAACTGAAGCCCAGCACAGGGTGGCTTGCAGCTCTCGCCTGGAGAAAATGCTCCATCCTGTTTTTTAAAAAGCTTCTCTCGATAACGAGGACACAAGAGAGGGAAGGGCAGGCTTTTTACCTTTCTGAATAACCGCCTTGCAAGTCAACGTGCTTTCAAGGGCAAGGGAAGGGCAATGCCACCTTGGACAAGCGTTACGGGAGTGAGATCTGGCCCAGGACTCCCAGTTCCCTCTGTATAGCCATTCTGAGCACGGACAACAAACGCATTTTGCAACAATGAAAGGGAAAGTGAGCTGAGAAGCCGCAGCCCGAAGGCCAAGGGCTGAGCTCACAAGACCAGAACATCCTGCCTCTTGGCCAGACACTCACACACAGCAAAGAGATGGAAGCCGACAGCTCCCCCCCCCCCCCATCCCTACTTCCAGCCCCAGCTGCACAGTCAAGCACATTACCTTTGCACCCAGGCTGCTGATTTATGGCCCACAGGCATTGTTCACACCCTTCACCAGCTGTCCTGTACGGCCAAAAGCGGCTGCTCATCAAACCAGAGAGCTGGCTGGACAGGCACCGTAATGGACACAACAGAGACCCTGCAGCCTGCTCAGTGCCAGGGAGGACATGAGCCCTGGTTCAGCCGGCCTCTGTGAGCAGCTGCTGCCAACGGCAAGGACCACAGGCAACGGGGGAGGGGTGGAGCAGGAGGCCCCAGGTTCAATCTCCAAGTGGCATCTCCAGGTGGGGCTAGAAATGCCCCCACCCCGCCTGAACCCTGGAGGCCATGGCTGCCAATCAGCGTGGCAAAATCTAGATCAGCGGTTCTCAACCTGTGGGTCCCCAGATGTTGTTGAACTACAACTCTCATCACCCCTAGCTAGCAAGGCCCGAGCTGAGGGATGGTGGGAGTTGTAGTCCAACAACATCTGGGGACCCACAGGTTGAGAACCGCTGATCTAGATGGACAGCTGCTCTAACTCAGCATGAGGCCATCTTCCTCCACTGGAGAAAGGGCCACATCTCAGTGGTAGAGCATCTGCTCTGCATGCAGAAGGTCCCAGGGTCAGTCCTCAGCACCTCCAGGTAAGGCTAGGAACACCCTCTGGCTGAACCCTGTACAGCCTCTGCCAGCCTGTGCAGACAATGCTGGGCTAGATGGACGAATAGTCTGACTCTCAACAGGTTGCAAAATGAATGGCAAACATAAAAACCCATTATGTGGGCAGGAGAAGAGAGAATAACTTTAGGAATTGGAATTTCACCTCTTTTAGGCTTCTTACTGTTAATCTCAGAAGCTTCTAAATAAAAACTTGGCACGAAGGGCCAAGGGCTGCCTGGCCCTCACTACAGTCCAAGTGCCCAGAAGTGGTGGTTCTGTCCAGAGAAAGCGTCCGGCATGTGCTCATTAGGGTATCACTTTGTGGCTTAATCCCCAACTCTGAAGAGTCTACTCTACTGGCTTGTAGACTCAGCTGCTGTCCTCACTCTCAGGAATTTTCAGTAAGAGGTAAGAAATTATGCACGCCTGCCACCTTGTGGCCAAAGAGAGCACAGCAGGCTGCTTCAGCCTCTACAACTACAGTGGTGCCCCGCAAGACGAATGCCTCGCAAGACGAAAAACCCGCAAGACGAAAGGGTTTTTCGGTTTTTGCGACGCTTCGCTAGACGATTTTCCCTATGGGCTTGCATCGCAAGACGAAAGCCCATAGGGAAATCTCGGGGACCTTTTTTTAAATGCTGGCGGTGGGGAGCAAAGCCTTCCCCCCCCCTCCGGACTTCAGAAGAGGTCCAGGAATGCCGGCGGGGCGAAAGGCTTTGCTCCCCACCGCCAGCATTTTAAAAGCGGTCTGGGATAGCAGGGAAGCGCTTCCCGCTATCCCGGACGGCTTTTGAAGGCAGGCAGGGGGGGCAAAGACTTTTGCCCCCCGCCCGCCTTGGGAAGAGGTCCTGGACCTCTTCCGAAGGCGGGCGGGGGGGCAAAAGTCTTTGCTCCCCCCTGCCTGCCTTTCCGGGAGAGCGGGAAGGCAGCGCTGCCTTTTCCACTCTCCCGGAAAGGCAGGCAGGGGGGAGCAAAGACTTTTGCCCCCCGCCCGCCTTCGGAAGAGGTCCAGGACCTCTTCCCAAGGCGGGCGGGGGGCAAAAGTCTTTGCCCCCCCTGCCTGCCTAACCGGTGGCTTTTAAATCGCCCCGGGACTGTCCGGGGCGATTTAAAAGCCCCCGGACGGCTTTTGAAGCCTCCCCCCGCCGCCCGGCATCGGGGCATCGTCCCGATGCCGGGCGGTGGGGCAGGAACGCCTCCCCCAGCCGCCCGGCATCGGAACGATGTCCCGAAGCCGGGCGGCCGGGCGGGAAAGCCTCCCCCCGCCGCCCGGCTTCGGGGCATCGTCCCGATGCCGGGCGGTGGGGCAGGAACGCCTCCCCCAGCCGCCTGGCATCGGAACGATGTCCCGAAGCCGGGCGGCCGGGCGGGAAAGCCTCCCCCCGCCGCCCGGCATCGGGGCATCGTCCCGATGCCGGGCGGTGGGGCAGGAACGCCTCCCCCCGCCGCCCGGCTTCGGGGCATCGTCCCGATGCCGGGCGGTGGGGCAGGAACGCCTCCCCCCGCCGCCCGGCTTCGGGGCATCGTCCCGATGCCGGGCGGTGGGGCAGGAACGCCGCCCCCAGCCGCCCGGCTTCGGGGCATCGTCCCGATGCCGGGCGGTGGGGCAGGAAAGCCTCCCCCCGCCGCCCGGCATCGGAACGATGTCCCGAAGCCGGGCGGCCGGGCGGGAAAGCCTCCCCCCGCCGCCCGGCTTAGGGGCATCGTCCCGATGCCGGGAAGTGGGGCAGGAACGCCTCCCCCAGCCGCCCGGCTTCGGGGCATCGTCCCGATGCCGGGCGGTGGGGCAGGAACGCCTCCCCCAGCCGCCCGGCTTCGGGGCATCGTCCCGATGCCGGGCGGTGGGGCAGGAACGCCTCCCCCAGCCGCCCGGCATCGGAACGATGTCCCGAAGCCGGGCGGCCGGGCGAGAAAGCCTCCCCCCGCCGCCCGGCATCGGAACGATGTCCCGAAGCCGGGCGGCCGGGCGAGAAAGCCTCCCCCCGCCGCCCGGCTTCAGAACGATGTCCCGAAGCCGAGCGGCGGGGCGAGAAAGCCTTTGTCCCCCCTGCCTGCCTTCCCAGGGGCTTTTAAATCGCCCCGGACAGCGGAGAAGTCCTCCGCTGTCCCGGGCGATTTTAAAATGCCGCCCGCCAGAAGAGGTCGGGGGAAGGCGTTTTCCATAGGAACGCATTAATTGATTTTCAATGCATTCCTATGGAAAACCGTGCATCGCAAGACGAAAAACTCGCAAGACGAAGAGACTTGCGGAACGAATTAATTTCGTCTTGCGAGGCACCACTGTACAGTGGTACCTCGGGTTAAGTACCGTACTCGGGTTAAGTACCGGACGGCTTTTGAAGCCTCCCCCCGCCGCCCGGCATCGGGGCATCGTCCCGATGCCGGGCGGTGGGGCAGGAACGCCTCCCCCAGCCGCCCGGCATCGGAACGATGTCCCGAAGCCGGGCGGCCGGGCGGGAAAGCCTCCCCCCGCCGCCCGGCTTCGGGGCATCGTCCCGATGCCGGGCGGTGGGGCAGGAACGCCTCCCCCAGCCGCCTGGCATCGGAACGATGTCCCGAAGCCGGGCGGCCGGGCGGGAAAGCCTCCCCCCGCCGCCCGGCATCGGGGCATCGTCCCGATGCCGGGCGGTGGGGCAGGAACGCCTCCCCCCGCCGCCCGGCTTCGGGGCATCGTCCCGATGCCGGGCGGTGGGGCAGGAACGCCTCCCCCCGCCGCCCGGCTTCGGGGCATCGTCCCGATGCCGGGCGGTGGGGCAGGAACGCCGCCCCCAGCCGCCCGGCTTCGGGGCATCGTCCCGATGCCGGGCGGTGGGGCAGGAAAGCCTCCCCCCGCCGCCCGGCATCGGAACGATGTCCCGAAGCCGGGCGGCCGGGCGGGAAAGCCTCCCCCCGCCGCCCGGCTTAGGGGCATCGTCCCGATGCCGGGAAGTGGGGCAGGAACGCCTCCCCCAGCCGCCCGGCTTCGGGGCATCGTCCCGATGCCGGGCGGTGGGGCAGGAACGCCTCCCCCAGCCGCCCGGCTTCGGGGCATCGTCCCGATGCCGGGCGGTGGGGCAGGAACGCCTCCCCCAGCCGCCCGGCATCGGAACGATGTCCCGAAGCCGGGCGGCCGGGCGAGAAAGCCTCCCCCCGCCGCCCGGCATCGGAACGATGTCCCGAAGCCGGGCGGCCGGGCGAGAAAGCCTCCCCCCGCCGCCCGGCTTCAGAACGATGTCCCGAAGCCGAGCGGCGGGGCGAGAAAGCCTTTGTCCCCCCTGCCTGCCTTCCCAGGGGCTTTTAAATCGCCCCGGACAGCGGAGAAGTCCTCCGCTGTCCCGGGCGATTTTAAAATGCCGCCCGCCAGAAGAGGTCGGGGGAAGGCGTTTTCCATAGGAACGCATTAATTGATTTTCAATGCATTCCTATGGAAAACCGTGCATCGCAAGACGAAAAACTCGCAAGACGAAGAGACTTGCGGAACGAATTAATTTCGTCTTGCGAGGCACCACTGTACAGTGGTACCTCGGGTTAAGTACCGTACTTCATTCGTTCCAGAGGTCCGTTCTTAACCTGAAACTGTTCTTAACTTGAAGCACCACTTTAGCTAATGGGGCCTCCTGCTGCTGCCGCGCCACTGGAGCACGATTTCTGTTCTTATCCTGAAGCAAAGTTCTTAACCCGAGGTACTATTTCTGGGTTAGTGGAGTCTGTAACCTGAAGCATCTGTAACCGGAGGTACCACTGTACTTGACTCTAGTCTAAACGGCAGCAAACAGACTACACTGGTACCTCGGGTTACATATGCTTCAGGTTACATACGCTTCAGGTTACAGACTCCACTAACACAGAAATAGTACACAGAAATATTATTATTTGTACACTGCCCTTCATCTGAAGATCTCAAGGCAGTTCACAGCATAAAATTATGTAATAAAAACACAAAATACATAATCAAAAGAAGAACTATCTGTGGAAACTGGAGTCCAACAGCATCCAGACGGAATCTTAGGAATCTTCGCAAGTCTTGGATAGTAAGCGGGAATACAGAAGGCACTGGGAATAAGGCATTGAGATGAGCAGTTGCATCAGTCGCAGCCAGACTGCATCACCCTTAGCACCCACTGCTTGCCAGTAAGGCCAAATTGTCAGTAAGGCCCTTGACACAGTTCTTGCAGATCGTGTTGCTGTATAGAAATTTTGACACCCTGCCTCCTCCAAGAGGCCTTCCAAAAGAGCTAGGCTGCTGTGCCAGGCTGATGCTGAAAACAGGAGTCCTGCTCTGAAGATTAACAGGTTTTTTACAGCATAAGCTTTTGATGGGATGGAAGCCACCCAGACAGACAAGAGAGAGAAAAGAAACAGAGAGATAGCACCCAATGAGACTCTAAACAGCCTAGGACCCTCGTGCCTACGGGACCGCCTCTCCCGGTATGCCCCACAGAGAGCCTCAAGGTCCATAAATAGCAGCACCCTAGTGGTCCCGGGCCCTAAGGAAGTCAGAGTAGCCTCAACCAGAGCCAGGGCCTTTTCAGCACTGGCTCCGGCCTGGTGGAACGCTCTGCCTCATGAGACCAGGGCCCTGCAGGATCTGATTTCTTTCCGCAGGGCCTGTAAGACAGAATTGTTCCGCCTGGCCTTTGGCTTGGGATCAACTTGATCCCCTCCCCCTCTTTAATTTTTCTTTTCCTTTCTCCTCCTGCGATGAGGCTACATTTTAATATTTTGATGTTTCAATATTTTAATGTTGTATTTTAATCTTGTTTTTAAGTTGTATTCATTCAACTTGTTTTTATTATTGCTTGTTAGCCGCCCTGAGCCCGGCCTTGGCTGGGGAAGGCGGGGTATAAATAAAAAATGTTGTTGTTGTTATTTTAAACCAGGAACAGGAAACCAGTGTGGCCCTCTAGATCAGGCATCCCCAAACTCGGCCCTCCAGCTGTTTTGGGACTACAACTCCCGTCATCCCTAGCTAACAGGACCAGTGGTCAGGGATGATGGGAGTTGTAGTCCCAAAACAGCTGGAGGGCCGAGTTTGGGGATGCCAGCTCTAGATGCTGTTCTGCAGCCCTGACCTAAACAGAGCAACGCAAATGGGAGCAGGGAGAAGAGGCAAGCCCCTCTGCAGCTCACATCTCGCTCGTTGTCAAAGCTTCCAGAAGGGAGAGCAGGGAAATGTGATGAAAACTGTGCCTCCTTTTGTACAGCAGTGGTTTTCAAATCTATCTTCAGGGAGTAATTTTTAGTATTGCTTTGCCTGCCAATCTGCACATCTCACAGTTGTTGAGACACCCTGGGCATGCACCGTGCAAACAGCACTGCAGAAGGTTAATTGCATTGCTTATGCAAGGGTGGGGAGACTTTTTCGTCCACCATGTGGGCCAACCTTGACAGGTGAGTGGTGCAATCCATCCCAGAGGCGAAACTAGGCTTTATTTCACTTGGGTCAAAGACTCAGTTGGGTACCCAATCCCCCAATGCACATTTGCATACACACACACACACACACACACACACAGAGAGAGAGAGAGAGAGAGCGCGCGCGCGCGCGCGCCTGGGAGCCTCAATGGTGCCCCTCTGGAGGCTTCACCTGAGCAAAAACCCTGGCTAGCCCCCGCCTCCTATAGCTACAGCTCTGAGGCAGACAACACCAGATGATTGGCCACCCCTCCAAATTCATTGTGCAGGGTTCCCAAACTTGGTGTCACAGCGCAGGAGGCATTGCCAGCCCTGTGCCTTCTATGTTCTGTAGGCTGAAAGAAGCACAGGCAGCTTCTAAGAGCAGTTGTAAAAAGGGAGAAGCAGCTTCCACTGAATTGAAACCACATGCCCACCTCAAGCAAGGTGCGTTCCTACTGCCCATCATTTGATGCCATGACTGGGAGTATCCCTTGCTCCAGCAAAAGAACAGTCAGGAATCCACTTTAAGCTCCTGGTTGTTCCTTTGAAACCCCACCCTTACCTGTCCCACACCTGCTATCATGTATGTGGGGCGGTGGGCCTGGATTCACAAAAAAGCCTTGTAGGCCAAGTGGGCAGGCCTGGCTAGCCATGTTTGGCCCATGGGCCAGAGGCTCCCCACCTCTAGCTTTGCCATCCTCTCGGGTGGCGTTGTGGGTTAAACCACAGAGCCTAGGACTTGCCGATCAGAAGGTCGGAGGTTCGAATCCCCGCAACAGGGTGAGCTCCCATTGCTTGGTCCCTGCTCCTGCCAACCTAGCAGTTCGAAAGCACATCAAAGTGCAAGTAGATAAATAGGTACCACTCCGGCGGGAAGGTAAACGGTGTTTCCGTGCACTGCTCTGGTTCTCCAGAAGCGGCTTAGTCATGCTGGCCACATGACCCGGAAGCTGTGCGCCAGCTCCCTCGGACAATAAAGCGAGATGAGCGCTGCAACCCCAGAGTCGGCCACAACTGGACCTAATGGTCAGGGGTCCCGTTACCTTTTATGCAGCTCTGCAGCCAACACCTACGGTGCAAGAGAAGCAGGCAAAGCGTCATTAAGGGGAGATGTCAAAGCCTGCCTAGAAGCTTTTCTCTGCAAAGGAGAATATGTGGAGGCCACCCTTGAAAGGGGGAGAGGGATGCTCCCAAGAGAACTCTTTGCTACTATGTGCAAGAACTATGTCAAGGGCCACAAAGTAAATAATTTGGTTCTTACTGGCAAGAAGTGGGTGCTAAGGGTGATGCAATCTGGCTGCAGCTGATCCTCCCCTCAATGCCTTATTTCCAGTGCCTCCTGAATTCAAACCTAGTATCCAAGCCTTACCCAGATTCCCAAGCATCTGGCCCAGGGATTGGGAAATGGTGGCCCTCTAGATGCTGTTAAGACTCCAGTTTCCATCAGGCTCCAGGCAGCATGGCTAATAGTCAGGGGTGATGAGTCTGGCCGGCCACGCAGCTTGCCCGCCACCTGATCTGGCCTCAGCAGTGCCCCTGAGGTACTCACAAGGACATCAGCAGCGAGAAGCCAGCAATGTAGAGGTTCCGCTGGGCTCGGAAGAGCTTCATGTGATAATGCTCCACAGCCCCAGGGTTGGTCTGCAGGTTCACTTTCTCCGTCACATCGTCATATTTCCGGATCTCACGAATAGCATCTGAAAGTCACAAATTTATACACGAGTCAGAGCTCCACAGACTGACAATTTATTTGCAAGCCTTGCTTGAACTTAAGCTCCGGTTGGTTTCTGGAGATTTCGTCCGAAGCCCAGCCCATTGCCATGAATCCATGAATCCAGCTGCAGTCTTTGACAAGACTCCACCAAAAGCCATCATGCCACAACAGCGTGTGTTCCAGACAGAAGTATAAAATGGAGGTAGGTTTTGGTCATGCCAGCTTGAGAATGCTTGTCCCACTGACCAACGGTAGGGTCCCCAAAGCAGGTCTTAGACTGATGGGAACATAAACAAGCTTTTCAGCTGCTCCCACACAATGCAACACTTTGCTACCCTCCTACCATGAGGAGCCTCTGGGTAATTTCCACTGGTCCAGAATATAGTAGCATAATTTCTATCTAGAACTAACCTCCAGGAGCATATCTCACCTTTCAGAGCAGGGCTGGGGACCTGTGGCTCTCTAGCTATTTATGGACTCCAGCTCCCATCAGCCCCAGCCAACATGGCCAATGATTGGAGATGATAAGAGCTGTAGTTCAACAACTACTTGGGGGGGTCACACACTCCCCAGCCCAGTCTCTGAGGAGAGCGCCATTAGCTGCCAGCTTGTTTTCAGGTCCAGTTTAGGGTGTCGGCTTCCAATCTTTAAAGCCCTCGGTGGCCTTGATCTAGGAAGCCACTTAATGAGCTTTTTCTCCTATACTTGCCACCCACCACATTAATTAAGATTGACACATGAGACATTACTTCATGTAAACATGATCATCTGAGGCAAGATCAGCTGTCACCAGGAATAGGATATATTCAGCATGGCGCCCAAGTTAAATTCTCTCCTGAGAGAAATCTGTCAGTTCCACTCCATTGTCATATATTTCAGGGCCTTTTTTTGGTTAAAAGAATAATGATAATGAGGTCCCGGTTCTAGGATCTATACCAAAGTGCTGTGGGTGCCAGCACAAAATGGCTGCCATGAGCATCAAAGAAACAGAGGTACTATTAGAAGGGGGCGGAAGGGCCCTGCTTCTCATGCTTGAGAATTAAGCCAATGTTAGCTGAAAGGTCTGTGGAGATGTAAGACAATGTCACCCCTCCTTCATTCCGTTCCATTCTGAGACAGTACAAATGCGATTTGGGTATTAACATTGCAAGCCATTTTGACAGCCTAAGTCATGGCAATGCATGATTGCAAAATAAAGTTTTGACTCCTCACTGACTGTGCTAAAGGTGAAACTATTTCCTCACATATTCAGCCTCGCCAAGTATTCTAAAAGCATAGGACTTCCAATACCAGGCGATATGTTGGTCACATGATTGTGCTGCCCAGGCTTCTTTTTCTTTTAGCAACAGAAATTGCTGGGGTGCAATTCAGATGGGGATCACAGTGCATGGACCGGTGTGTGTGTGGTGGTGACCTAATCCACAGCCTTTTTCTCACTAGAAATCCACTCTTCTGCTTATTGCCCCTAAAGGTGTGATTTGCCACAAGCAGCTTGGGAGGCAATTTTGAGGGGGGAAATGTGTGGAGAGAAGGGACAATTCCCTCACCCCACAAATCCTACCCAAAGTCAAACCCCCACAGCTGATATTTCCAGAAGGAAAATCAAGCTCAAGTCACATGGCAAACATATCATCCAGTCTGGGGCAATTTATGATAGGTTTCAAGAATATATGGGGTTAGCAGGATAAAGGTAACTAAAGTTTGAAGTGACTGAGAACTAAAGCACTCAATTTCTTCTCCTCCTAGGCCAGGTAGGGGATACTGAGGCCCAGAGGCCAAGTGCACACCCATCTACCCCCAAGACCTCTCTATCTGGCCCACATGACTGTCTCCAGGACACAGCCCACACTAGCACCTGCCCCACTGTCTCCTTGAGGACTTTTGCCTGACTGGAACTGAGACTAGAGAGGTATGGGAATCTCTGGATTTTACATGACTTGAATGGAGCCTGCTATATGCAAGTGAGTAATGTCACCCATTTTTTTGCCTCTGACCATGCCATTTTGTGGCCCCCAGGAGGAAAAAGTGCCCTATCACTGCCCTTGACAATTATTACAAGAAAGCCTCTTCAAAAGAAAAGAAAAAAAGCCTGTGCAACAACTTCTTCTGCTAGCGCAGTGGGGCTTGCCCCTCCAGTTGGCTCTGGGGGTCAGGAGAACCACTGGGACAGCAGGCAGGTGGAGGAGAAGGCAGCTCATTTCATCAGGAAAGCAGAAATGAGTGAGCCGACAGAGCGATCCGCTTGGCTCTATGTTGAATTCATTCCCTAAAACAGGGCGGCTGACTGATGACCCATGGGCTGGACTTGCCTTCTTGTGGTGCCACATGATCAAGTCTCATTTTGGTTCTATAACAAGTTTCTGCATTTGTGTGGAATACGGTACACAAGTCCATCAGCTCCATCCATAGGGAGCCCCGACAAACTGATGGGATGGCACTCTACTCACTCATAAAACGAATGCTTCAGTGGAGATTCCTGCATTGCAGTGGGTTGGATTAGATGACCCTCAGGGTTTCCTTCCAACTCTACAATTCTGAGTCCATGAAAGGGGTTTGTATGGAAAAGTGTACTTCTCACCCTCACTGTCCCACTGAAAACTCCAGAGGGCAGCAGAAGCCAACTTCTTGCATACCTTGCAAGCTCCATCTCTGCATGAACTGCAGCTTGCATGTGCCATTTTAACACTCTTGCGCTGCAATCTCTCTCTTGCCAAAGGAGCCAGAAGCAGAGAAACCTGCTGAAGAACAGCCAGGAATTCACAGGGAACAGCCTACCTGTCACTGGGCATGTGCTGCTGGCTAGAACGCTGGATTCTGGGCCATCACCGCAGGTGACTTTAGAGGCAGTGACAAAGAACATGGTGCCCTCCAGGTGCTGGCATACTGCAACGCCTAACAGCCTCAGCCAGCATGACCAACGGTCAGGGATGATGGGAGTTGTAGTTCAGGGACAGCTGAAGGGCGCCATGTTGACCATCCTTGCTTTAGGGGAAATTGAGCATCTCTAAGACAACAACCCAGCCACAGAATCTATCTTAATGGAGCGGGAGGTAAGAATGTGCCCAACTTCTGATCCAATTTATTTTTAAGCCGTTTCTCCATCTCAAAGGCCTTCAAAGTGCCGGCAACCTTATCTTTTAAAAATTCAGAATTCTGGATCAGGAGTGACACGCACACAATCCAGGGGAGAGCTTGTCCACAAAGGCATAAAGGCTTGTCCACATAAAGGCTGGGCCAAGTGTCGAAATGGTAGCAGGGAGTGGGGGCCAAGTGAGCCCTTCAGGGCATGGAGTTCCATAATCTGGGAGAAACAACCCAAAAGGCTCTGCCCCATGTAGAGGGTAGACTGCATCTCTAACAGTGGCAGAGCAGGGCATCAAAAGGCAGACATAAATATCACATGAAGGAGGCTGTTTCTTGAAATGTCCTGATGCAAGGGACTTAAAACAAATTGGTTTGCTTTATGTGGAGCTGGTGTAGTGGAGGTAGGGGTCAAAAGAGCAGCCTCATTTCACAACGCTTCCAGGGTCTCTCCCCCACCCCCCATCTGAACAGAATACATTGCCATAACCCACACAAAAGATATTTGGCATCCTAACCCAGCTGCTGATATTATTATCATTATTATTATTATTATTATTATTATTATTATTATTATTATTATTATTATTATTATTATTATTATTATTATTATTTGTACCCTGCCCATCTGGCTGGGTTTCCCCAGCCACTCTGGGCAGCTTCCAACAAAGATTAAATATACATCAAAATGGATGCAAAGCAACAACAACAACAATCTTTATTACGGTCCAGAGACCAACAAAACGGATGCAAAGCAGTTGTCTACTCAACTGTCATGAGCAGTTAAGTGCAATGGGGAAATGTCTGTGCGTGTTATGGAGCGAATGCCTACAGGTGGCGGGGGAAGGGGGGATCTGCTGCAGTCCTGAGCAGAGGATCCATGGTTCCCCTTCCTTCCCTCCTCCGTGGCTCGCTTTGAAACAGCAAAGCGGGAGAAGAGCCGCTGAGTGGGGAGGAGAGAGGGACAGAGCCTGCTTCTTTTTATAGGAGCAAAGCGGGAGAGGAGAGGAGCCGCTTACACGAGTGTAAGCGGCTCCTGTCCGGTTGGCTCCTTTAAAGCTGGCTCTGTCTCTCTCTCCTCCCCACTCCTCTTATAAGAGCCTTCTCCTCTTATACCCCTCTTCTGCATTATTAACAGCATCCTTCTCCACCCACCCCACGCGTGTTCCCTGTCCCTTGAGTGCTTTTCCTTCCCTCCCCACTTAAAACATGGTTACAAAGCACGGATCCAGATGGATCCTCAGGATTTTTGCACTGGGTCACCCCAAATTCACCATCAGATCACATAGCATGTCCATGGCTACAGCTTGCACCAAAAAAATCATGCACCCACTGTTGCCTGGGGCCACAGTGGTGCAAAAACGTGCTTACAAAGCACGGATCCACATGGATCCTCAGGATTTTTGCATTGGGCTACCCCAAACTCACCGTCAGGTCACAGCATGAACCACAAAAATCATACATCCACTGTTTCGTTTAGAATATTTTTTTTCTTGTTTTCCTCCTCTAAAAACTATGTGCGTGTTATGGTTGGGAGCGTGTTATAGAGCGAAAAATACGGGTACCTATAAAGTAGGGGTCTGTCATCTCCACCACTTTCACACCCGCAACCCCCAATATTTTGACACCAGCTTTCCCCCTCTGATTTATCTTCAACTCTTACTCTTCTAGGATTTTCCAGAGCACAGAAATGCTTCTGGTTGCCTTTTAGATTTCACAGCCACCCTGTGAGGAAGACCCCAAGAAAATTCATGGCTGGGCAGGATTTGAACCTCAATCCTTCACAGCCAAACCCAGCACAGCACTCTGGGCAAAGCCCTACCCCAGCTACATGGAGGGAGATGAAAGATGGTTCTCCTGAATCACTGGCCAAGATAAAGTTGAGTGGGTGTGGAGAAAGGCCCTGAACCACAGCCACGTTCCTGTCCCCTTTCTGTCACAGTGCTGGGCTATGAGCAGCTCAGAGAATACAGGAGGAAGAAGTAGCCTAAGGCCCTGGGGACCTGGCCAGAACCTGGCAGGCACAGGCAGAGAAGCAAATGCCCCCATGAGCGGGTGAGGCGAGAACACCCACCCCAAGCACACTGGCTTCCTTCCACTCACCAAGAAACAACAGGACCAGGATAACTATGAGCACAACAAAGAAGGTATTCCCATAGGCCAACATTATCTTCACCAAGCGGGACTTGAAGATTTTCTGCCATCTGTGGAAGAAGGTTGGAGGTTAGGATCAATGCTTTGCAGGCAACAAACACAAACACACTTGACCTCAACACAGGCAGCAACTTGTTCTGCTATGGGTGGGGAAGCAAAATGGAGACAGGACCCAGTTTTTCCTCTCTTGGGCTATTTAGGAGGCTGTGGACAAGCGACGACCAAGACTAGGATGGTAAACTTCCAAACGCCGTTGGCCTATAACATTCCCATCATCCCCAAGTATTAGTTACACTGGCTGAGCTGATGGGAGTCTCCGCAACATCTGGAAGGCTCTAGGTTCCCCCTTCCCCACCTCCAGGGATTTCTCGCCTCCCCGGTTACCTCTGCCTAACCTGACGCCATGGAGGCACTTTCAGGCAGAAGGCATTTGGGGGCTACATCAATGCCTTGGAGGGAGTGTAACTCCTGGAAGAAATCAGGAGACAACTCGCTAATTGCCAAGCAACATCCCCAGACTGCCTTCCGTCTGGGTTGAACAGCAGCGGAAGAGATGCCAGAAGGAGATGGGAGGAAGGAATGGGTGAGGGGGGGGGATGTGTATGCCATGATTCTAAAGAAGTGCAGGTTGGGAAGAGAATTCAGCTTCCCGAGAGTCTTGCATATATGTATTTTTTTTAAAAGAAAACTAAGGTTCTAGGCCTCATAACTGGGAAGGTATGTTTGTAAGGTGAGCAGTGCCTGCAAAAGACTCAAAAGCCAGAGGAGCAGCCAAGGAAGGGTTCCAGGAGCTAGAAACAGAAATGAAGTGTCCCAGGCAGCTCTTTGCTTCTCCCAAAAAAGTTAAATTAGCAGAACTAGGCAGGGTTTAAGTAGGTCATTTTAAGAATTGTGACACATGGCACCAAACACAAAAATATTTTTTAAGCAATTGCCTCTCATTTTCCAATCATGTCACACAAAAGATTCCATCAACAATCGGATTTCATTAACTGGATTATGCAAACTAAGTTTACGAGCAGTGTTAGAAACTCAGATATAGATCGCCAAATGGCGCCTTAAACCAAGGCTGCGGTCACCCCAATGGCACCATTCCCCTTCCACCCCCATGGGATGATGACAATTATTATTATTATTTCTGATTCTATACTGCTTTATATTTTAAAGAACAAATCTCTGTGTTTTACAACACATTAAAACATCAAATAAAACAATTCAGAATAAATCTAATTCAGGCTTCAAGGAAAGTATTTCAGATTCTTCTCGAAGTGGCATTTTGTTTTCCTCAATCGCCAGCCTGGCATCCAGAGATCTCCATGCGGTCACAACTGGACCCGCACCAGTCGCAACTGGCTAATTCCAAACACCGTTTACAAGTTTATGTAGCAAAACATGGCTTTTCTTGCTGCAGAATCTGCAAAATTTGGACTTAGCAGGCTACAGAATTTTATTTCTTAGTGCATCAGAATACAAACAGCCCTGATGGTGAGCTTTACTATCAACCTTTGTAATAGTAATAAAAAAATTACTTAGCCGCCCTTCTATAAAGTCCCAGAGTTGCAGCACTTTTTAATAGGTGTTTTAATCAGCTTAAAATAAATTAGTGTCGTAGAATAGGGTGGTTCCTAAGAACACTGTCCAAGAACTATGTCCTACATAAGGGCTGTTGCACCATTTCCTAACCACAACCCCCCTCTGAGCTACTTAGCAGATGTTTGACAATAAGGAACTTGGCTAAATAAATGGGAGTGACTTTTCATCCACCTCCTTGTCTCCTCTCACAGATTCCAGTGACAACCAGATATTAAAAATAATTTCCCATCGGTCTGCAAGAGCTAATCACTCTCACCCAGCTCAACCCACTGTTTCGTTGACAGGCATCCGCCTCCTGCAACATCCTAGAAACCAAGGCCGAGAGAGGGTGTGATTGTGTCCTTAATTGTGTTACACAACAGTTGTGGCCTGGAAAGGCTCCTAGGTTCACCCGCAATCCCATCCCCAACCTCAGCTCACCTTGTTGCTGAGATAAAGGGTATGCACAGAAGGAAAACGAGGAGGACTTCTGCATACAGGAAGGTGGCCACAGCCGCCCACTGGAGACTCATCGTGAGACGCTTGGAAGGGACTTTACGTTGGAGAGGCTGAAGACTTCACGGCTAGGATGCAATTCTTAGCTGGAAGAGAGAGAGAAGACACTTGAATATGAAATTTGCTGGGCAAAATCCCCTATCTTGTACCCTCGCAGCAACAGCCGCTCAACTCCAAAGCTAAGGTTTAACCTGTATGGCACACTGAAGGAGGGAGAAGCCTCAGCTATTGGTTCCCCCTTATCTATTTAGGCAGCGCTGGGTAACCTATGGTCCTCCAGATGGCAATGGACTCCAAATCCCATCACCTCCAACTGGCATGGTCAATGGTCAGGGATGACTACTGGGAGTTGTACAACATCTGGAGGACCACAGGTTCTTCCTCTCTGCTTTCAAGACTGCCTAAGCTTATATACTATGTGAGTTCACTGCCATCTCAGAGGACAGCCTTTGAGTAAGCTCAGGCAGGGTGTGCCTGCAGGAGCAGAGGCACTGTATCTTGCTGGGGTTCCACAAGTGGGGCAAGTGCTGTTGCCTTTGCTATGGGCTTCCCAGAGGAATCTGGTTTGGCCATTATGAGAACAGGATGCTAGACTAGATGGGCCTCTGGCCTGATCCAGCAGGGCTCCAATGTACTTAAGAGTCTGTAATGTTCATGAAACCCACATCAACACACCCCCCAAAAATGTATTTGGCACAATGGTCAGAACATGTCGTTAAGCTGCTCAAGAACTGGAGCAAGTTTGTTCTTTTTCCTTAGGGAATTAGGTTCATCCTCACATTTTAGCATTTATTTTTTTGTACCTTGTGAGCTGCCCAAAATACAGGTTATATAAATTGTTTTATGATAATTTGGATTGTTCCTATCTTTGTACAGTTTATTATTATTATTATTATTATTATTATTATTATTATTATTATTATTTTAATTTAGTACCCGCCTTTCACCCTAAGGTTGCAAGGCGAGTCACGACAATTAAAAAACTGACAACTGAACAACACAATCACAAAAATAGGGAGGGTCCTAGTCTGTAATTTTATGTACACCACTTAAAAATGTTAATGGCTTAAATAAATACATAATGTCATAAATAAATAAATATATTCTTTGTATTAAATAAATATATTCTGAACACAGCTTGCTCCATGGGAGATTTCTCTGTTTGCAATCCAGACAGAGATGGATACATTAAGTGCCCTATGATAATCATCTGCTGTCTCTTTAGATCCAGGCCTCTTTCTCCTCCCCGTCTCCATTTTGATTTTACCTTCAGATTAGGGTTGGGGGAATCTGTGACCCTTCAGATGTTACTGGACTGCAGCTCCTTCCCATTAGCCCCAGCCAATGACCGATGGCCAGGCTTGTAGCTCCACAACTTTGAGGGCCACAGGTTTCCCATCCCTGCTTTAGGCACAGTCTAATACAAATAAGCAGGGGCCTTGGGGCAGGATCTGACACCCCAAGAAAAACTCTTTTAGGGAAAGAAACAAAAGTAGTGCTTTCTGTTCAGTGCCATCTTTCCTGCGCAATGCTGCCATGGACACCAGGATAGTGCCCCACCTAACAGGCAGTTCATTCAGTAACAACTTGCAGGCCTCCAGCCCCACAGCAAGCATCAGTGTTTAGAAGCAAGCAATATTTCACCCTTTGCTACCTTTACAACCTTTGCAAAGACCCAGTGGATGAGTTGCATTTGAGACTAGAAAGCTCTTCTCCAATATTTCAGCATTTTACTTGAAAAAGTGCAGGCATGGAGGCAACCCTGGAACAGGCCCATAACCGCCAGCACAGCAGAGGGGTTGCCACAGCCTGTTCACTTCCTTTTATCTGAGCGTTTGGTGCAGAAATAGCCCACCAGGGGCTTAAACAGACCCTTGCAGCAAACAGGGGTTTCGTTTACCGTTCCCTGCCTCACTTCCACGCCCAGAGAAAGCACCAGAAAAAGTTCTATCCGCCTCCCAGTGTTACACCATCAGCCACATTCAGAGAACACGTGGGCAGGGCAAGGAAAATCATTCCCTATGCAGTATGTACTGGGAACACAGCTATCGAGGCAAGGTGCAAAGCAAATTTTTGGTTTGCTATGGAAACCTAAGGCCTTAAAAAGGCGGCAGGGGGGGAGTTTTGTCTAACTCTAAAGCTTGCTTCTAGGTTGTTAAAACTTTAGAAATGTCCGAGCAATAAGGCAGAGCCGTAGCTACGAGGGGGGCGGGGGCTGGCCGGGTTTTTTGCCCCGGGTGAAGCCTCCGGGGGGCACCAGCCTGTGTGCATTCGCAAATGCATGGGTTTTCTTTTGCCAGACTGGGTCTTTAGCCCGGGTGAAAGAAAGCCTAGTTTCGCCCCTGCAAGAAGGCAATGCGCTTTCTCCCACGCTTTATAGCCAGCAGAACCAGCCGCAGGATCCAACAGGGCTCCTGCGAACCACCGAGGAGGCAGGATTGTTGCAGAACCGGTCTGTGCGCGCCTCTTCCCACACAAACGCCCAGCAGGAGCAGCAGCAAACGGAGAAACCTGCGCTGACGGGTTTCGTCCGCTGCCTCCGAGGAGCCTCACCCGCAGCGCTCGCAAAGCGGGCAGACACGCAGCCCAAGAGGAACGTGGGGAAGAGTTAAATGCACGCGACTAAAGGCTGGCCGCGCCTGGGAATGGGGATTCGGGGAGCTGCAGCTGCCCCCGCGAGATTTCAGAGGGGCAAGAGGGGGAAAGAGGAGCCTGCCTGGGGTGGGGGGGCGGGGAGGCAGCGAGAAGCCACGCCGGAGCCCCTCTCTCCCGGGAAGGCCTCGGCTGCCCGGCCCGCTCCTGCGGCGCCCTCTCTGCGCCCGCCCCTGCCCCGCTCCCGCGCGCTGCCCCCGGGGCGAAGGCCGGGCGGCGCCCCACTTACCAGGCCCTCCAGCAGAGCCCAGCTGCGGCCGAAGTCGGAACTAGAAGGCTGGCAGGCCCCGCCTCTCCCGGCGGTGGGCGCGGCATCCCAGGGCCTCGTCGGCCGGGAGGAAGAGGGCGGCCGAGCCGGGCGGAAGACGCCTCGCCATCGCCGCCGCCGCCGCGCACAGTGCATGCCCGCCCTTGCTGCTGCCTCTTTATTCTTATTTGGTTTCTTCTTATGCAAAGGGAGGGACTCCGCAGGGAGCGCGAGACCCGGCAAAGGAAGCGGGCGCCGTAAAAGAGCAGAAAAGTTGTTTTCTTGGGACTCTCGAAAGGGCTGGAGTTGCGCACATGCGCGCCTCCAAGGGACCTCCATTTTAGGTTGGGTGCTTGCAATGTGAGGCCGCCTCATTGAGCCGATGAGTCTTCTTTACGGCTTTAAAAAAATGAAGATGCATACATATAGCGGGCACACGCTCCGCAGAAAAATGGGAAGGGGGGATTCTTGCAACAGAAAAATACAGATCGGCCTTGCTTTCCTCAACTGGTTCCTGCCTCCACTCATTCTTCTCTGACTGATAACGAGCAGCGGATCCTGGGTCCCTTGGGGGGAAATTAGGACTTTAAAAGTCAACCCCAAATTTTATTATAATATTACTTAACTTTCCACTTTTGCATGACAAGCTGCGCCCAGAAAGCAGCGCACAGCAAACGTTGCAAAGCCTTGGAAAAGCAAACGTACAAGATGCAGAGTGTGCCAGTAAATTTTAAAAAAAGCAATTTAGCAGACGCAGAATAAATTGAGTATTACACCCCCCCCACACACACACACACATACATACAAACAAACAAACAACCCACCCAACACCAATCTAGGCTTAAGTACATAAATACAAAGCAAAAAGGAAAGTTAACCCACCATAAAGTTTGTGGTACTGGTCTTGCTACACCCAAAGGCTCCTGGCTCAGTGGGGTTTGCTTCTGCACAGCTTGCATAGGAGTGAACTGCAAGACCACAGGGTGATGGCGTTCTCTGGACAGTGAGCCAGCAGTGGACACTGTAGTTGACCTCACACAGAGTTACAATCCCCAGCAACCCCAAGGTACCAGTGCCATCAATTATTTTGAATATGCTTTAAAGGAATAGCATGTATAAGGGGAAAGCTGGCTACAGGATAGCCAAACCTGCCTTATACCTGGACAGGTTGTCAGCCCATCTTCCCCAGTATATTCTATTATTAACAGCTAGCATCCCTCACAAAGGGGTCTTCCCCATCATACGCAACTTGAGGTCCTTTAAACTAACAAATAAAGAAGACTTAACTGAATCTGGGACTTTGCACATGCAAAGCAAGTGCGGATTCACTGAGCAGTGGAGTGTACACCTGGCCTTTGTCATGTGACAAAGACATGAGAGCAGAAGCAGCAAAGCAGGCTGGGAAGGGCTGGGACTGCACAGTCATTTTGGGCCTACTAAAGTTATCCAGGCCTAACTGCTAACTGTGGAGTCACTCTGACACTGACTTAGTAGCCACTTTCTCCTTTGTGCTAAGATGTCAGTGAGAGTCTGTTTCAGTTGTGAACAGAGTCAGTATGTAATCTCAGTCAAACTGTTTGGAACCATGTGTTTATGGAGAAGTTTATTTTAACTCAGTAAAGCTTTTATTCTTTAAAACTGCATTATTACTTTATGCTGCGCGTCAGCCTTGCTGGCTAGGCAAACACTGCAGACTCCAGCCACCCCTGCCAAGGGAAATGCCACCCCTCGTTCCCTGCCCGCCCCACTGCCTATTGTGGGGAGAGTGGCCGGTTGAGCACGGCAGCTTGAAAGTAACATCAGTGCCTTGAACCACCAGTATTCAAGACACAGTGGAGACTGTTGTAGCTTTAAGAAATATGATTTATTCACATATTTACACCTTTAGATTGCATGGAAGGAGTCCAGATCTTAACAGCATGGTCATGTCAAGCAAAGCTTGTTCCCCACAGCAATGCAGCCATAGAGTCTAAGGCAGGGGTCGGCAAGGTTTCACCTGCCTGGGCCAGTCAAGTCCCAGGGAGATCTCTCCTTGGGCCAGATCGCACACATGCGATTTCCGGCATCCGGGCATATGCAGACACGATTTTCCGCACCACACCGCATTGGTTTAGCGCAGCGCACAGGGACTCATCAAGTGGGCAGCTTGGTTCAGGGGTGGCTCGTGGGCTGGTTAAACTGCCCCCGTGGGCCACAGGTTGCCGACCCCTGGTCTAAGGCATCTCTCTCAGCCAGCCTGCCCAAGATGGATCTCTCTTATCTCCAGCACACTTGCAAAAGACATTCTTTACCTTTCAATTCACACCCAGTTACTCTAGCAACTTTCTATCCATGCCCAAGATTCCTCTTAAATGAGCCATCAACGCCTTTTTGTCATGCTAATGCCTCTATCCCAGGTGAGGTTCTGGCTTGGAAAGAAAGCTTGACCTGTATTTTTCCACTGGCCTGCAATCTTCCCTTCAATACTCCAAATAAAATCCTACCATTTATTAATTTCTAGGGTTTAGGAGGGTTCCCCCCCCCAAACTCACAACAATATTTTCCAGAAACAATTGAAGACTTTTTTTATTTCAACAACTTGGGTGCTAATTTTGTATTTTAAACCTATATTTAGCTATTTTTTCCCTGTTAAAAAATATATGTTAGCTGTTTTATGGTATATTTGTAAATCATTTTGACGCATTTGGAAGGCAAAAAGTTAGTATGAGTGAATAAACAATGCAGCTTCAAAGTAGCTTTAGGAATTGGTGGTGTGTGCATAGGGTCACAGCCTCAGCTCCCTCCACAAACCTGGGGCTAATAAAATTGGAGTACAGTATATTGTGGAGAAAACCGCTTCCTCCGCCTACCTCCCCACATCTGCAGTATGGGGATAATTCTGTCTACATCTGCAGCACATTTTTTTAAAAAAGTAAAGATAAATTCACAGCAAAAAAAATTTGTTATGCTATATATGGCTATATTTATTTTAATTATATTTCCTTTTATTTTTGTAATATTGAATATATTCTGTGTTTTCCAAATTGCCGATTTTTGTCATTTTTGAATTTATTGCCATGTTCTGTATTTTGCATATTTGTATTTCCAATGGTCTTTATTTTGATGTTTTTAAATGTTTGCTGTAAGGTGCTTTGGGTACAGCTCATGGTGGAAAAGTGACATGTAAGTAAATTAATCAAATCAATCAAGCCCAAAAACTACAAACTCCCATTTCTTTTGCTTCCCTGATTTTGACTGAGGAGTTTGTGGAGCTGCCAGATAACAGCTGTCCCAAATAGCTAGGTTTTTCTGCTTTCTCCTGACAGCTGTTTTCATTTCTGCCCCACTAAACTGGAGGGTGATTGAGAGGGGTGGAAGAATAGTGTCAAAAGTTAACTGAGAAAGACTGGTCTGCAAAATGGACAAGTCTGGTCTGATCCAGGGAGAAGGAAACAATACTATAAAATGAGAACTGTCTGGGGCACAACCATGAGCAAAGTAAGGTGCCAGCCTCAGGCAGCAGAATCCACAGGAGCAGCAGATCCTGATATAGATCTTTATTTCCCCCTTGTCCTGGAGACAGATCTTCACTCACCCCTTCTTCCCTGGCAGGGAGGGGGGTACCATTTTTTGTTTTGCCTCAGGTGCCAAAATGTATTGAGCTGGCCCTGCTCATCATGCTTGGGGCAGCTCCCCACATCCCGTATTGGGCTCTTGATCCCCATAGGGCAATGTTCAAAGTGGAACTGGAAGCAAGGTCCACAAAGTGGAATTCTTAAACTCAAACTCATTTGCATCTCTGTAGTTCCTGCTTTCATCAGAACCTCAGTGCCGAATTTATTTATTTTTATTTTTAAATTATGTGATAAAAAGTGGAAAGGGACGGTATCCGCAATATACAAAATACTACTCCAAAATCCCACAAACCCCCTAGACGCAATAAAAAAAAATGGGAGAATGACGTAGGCTACGAGATTAACCCCACTCAATGGACCAGAATGTGGTCTAAACCCCCCTTTAAATCCATATCAACGAAAAGAAAAGAACTCACTTTGAAACTCACCTACAGGTGGTACCTAACACCAAGAAAACTAGCGCTAATACGCCCAGGAACCTCAGCAAAATGCTGGAGAGGGTGCACCTCCACAGGCACATACCTCCACATGTGGTGGGATTTCCCCAAAATCCAACTACCGTATTTTTCGCCCTCTATCCGCAAGCCTCGCGCGCCCGGTGGGAGGTCCCGCCGGGCGCGCAAGGCTTGCGGGCTGCAGCCCGAAGCACGGGGCGCGCTGTGGAGCACGCCCCGTGCTTCGGACAGATGTCCGCAAGCGTCGCGCGCCGGGCTTGCAAAACTTGCAGGCAGCAGCCTGCTCTGGGGGCTGGGGTCGGGGGAAGCTCGGGCTTCCCCCGCACCAGCCCCGCGCCTGGGGGGAATATTTTTTTTTTCTTTATTTCCCCCCCCCAAAAAAAGCTAGGTGTGTCCTATGGGGCGGTGCGTCCTATGGGGCGAAAAATACGGTATTCTGGAAAACAGCCACATGAGAAATATGTAAAATAACTCAGCAAGTATTAGACATCACCCCAGAATTGGCCCTACTAAACATCTTCCAAGACAACAATGCCCATTTACACCACAAAGAACTCATAACCCACCTACTTTCAGCAGCCAGAAACACCATAACCAGACACTGGAGAGACCTGTCAGGAGTAAACATGGACCAATGGTACCAAATAGTATGGGAAACAGCCCTACTAGAAAAATTAACCAATAAACTGAAACTGACACGGGGACAAACAGAAGAAGATGCCTCTACCCTGGTATGGCTCCCCTTTATCGCGTACACAGCCCAACAAGACAATGACAATAATCCACCAACAGCATACAAATCAATATGGCTAACCTGATCCAAAACACCCACCCACCCCACTCACACACGACAACAAAGATCACCACAGCCTATCACAAACAAAGAACCACACCCTAGGCCAACCCCAACCTCTCTCACCACCAAAGGAACACAAGTAGACAGCACAAGCAATGCTGACACCAAACCCTACATACATTAAGCATAAGAGGAACATCGCCACCCGACCCCACCCCCACCCATCTTCCCTCCCTCCACCCCTATTTTTTTCCTCCCCCTAATGTCTCAACAAATGAAACGGATTTGTAAAAATGTTACATGGAAAAAAATATGAGAGACATTACACTTCTGTAAAACAAGAAAATCTTTAATATTTTTATTTTTAAAGTGGAAAGGTGACCAGGAACAGATGGGGGGGTGCAGTTCTAGTCAGGTTTCTGTTTCTGGTACTTGAAAAAGAACAGAGCTTTTATTGGCACTCATCTCATTAAACTGATTTGGCTGCTACTGTTTAATTACCAAAAGGAATTTTCACCTCTGACCCAATGGCAGCTGTCAGTTTAATTTTATACTTTTAGTTTAGATGGTGTGTTACTCTACATTTTCTTATCTCTGTAGTAACAAATAGAGCAACTGTCATGACACTACAGGAAACCTTGGTTGCCATGGCAATGCCAAAGGGTAGTGGCCTTAGTGATTTCCAGGATAATGAGATTTCAGGTTCCCATTCGCAGGCGATAGGCTCTTCCGTGCAAAGATAGAGGCGTGGAAATACAAGAGTCCAAACTCCACATCCCCGGGTTCTTTTTAATCTTCTGGCTCCTCCAGGCCAGCCAAACACTCTTTTGCGGGGTGGAAGGCATGTTTACGTCAAAGCACTGCAGTGAAAAGGAGATTCTAGTTCTGCCCTTTTTTTACTTTATTGTCTTTTCAAGATCTGGTTTCCAATTCTTGCTGTGGGTACGATTCCAAAAGGAGCTGGGACTGGGTTCTGGCAGAGAAGCAGGTGCATGACCATGCTTAGTGCATTGCACTCAATTGAGCATTGCCACAATACCTGCCCCTTTTCTACCTCTGCCATATTAACAACCAGCCACTTTGCATATGTGCTCTTGAACACTTGCTGTGTGTACAGCACCTTCCCTTGGCTTAATCGGAACAAATACTAACCTAAGTTACAGCGGAGTACCCAGCCATTGAGGACCTCACTTCTGCAGCAGCGATGCTGCTATGCATGTAGTCAAACAGACTTTGCAAGCATCACGGCCAAAGGAGCAGACTGATCACCAAGGACATACCAGCTCTCCTCCAGTCACCATGGCTAGCTCAGTTTAGCAGCAAGCCTGAAAGGAATGTTTTATTGGATCCTAATGTGGCTGTTACTGTGAAACTTGTCATGGGGTCTATGCTCATAGCAGCATTCTTGCTTCCTAGCCTTTGGTTATATAAGGATGCGATGTAAGCATGACATCAACAAATAATTGCTTTGTGAAATTTATACATGCCATGAAGTCATGGAAATGTTTTGAGTTATTGTGAAATCCCAGGCAGTTGTTTTGTAAAGAATGCAAACTGAAAGATCTTGAGGCTTAATCACAAACCTTGGGATGGGTTTCATCCATGGGGATCCTGCATGCAGCTGGTGGGAAAACTTCAGGACTTTGCTGACATTGGGGTTTTGAGGACTTCAGCTCCTTCCTCTAAAAGAACTATGACCTTTAGCTCCTTCAGATTAAAAAGACATTTGAGGGGTAAATTAAAGAACCCGCAGTGATAACAATCAGGACAGAGTCTAATTTTTATCTCTATGGTGCCACCTCTGAACTTTGTACACCTACTCACACTAGCAGTTTTTTAAGCTTTTGGATTGTCTATTTCTGATAGAAACTCTAACATACTTAGTATAGTTTAAAGGTAAAGGACCTCTGACAGTTAAGTCCAGTTGCAAACGACTCTGGGGTTGCGGCGCTCATCTCGTTTTACTAGCCAAGGGAGCTGACGTTTGTCCGCAGACAGTTTTTCCGAGTCATGTGGCCAGCATAACTAAGCTGCTTCTGGCGAAACCGGAGCAGCACACAGAAACACCGATTACCTTCCCGTCAGAGCAGTACCTATTTATCTACTTGCACTTTGATGTGCTTTCGAACTGCTAGGTTGGCAGGAGCAGGGACCGAGCAACAGGAGCTCACCCTGTCGCAGGGATTCGAACCACCAACTTTCTGATCGGCAAGCCCTAGGCTCAGTGGTTTAGACCACAGTGCCACCTCAGAGTATAGTTTGGGAACTCACAAAGACTTAAAGTATTGGTGTGTTCAAACTTGAGTAGAGGTGGATTACTGAGCTAGCAAAATAATCAAATCCTCTCCTCATACACAAGCATACTCACCATGTCCATTATCTCTTGAGCTCACGAAACCATTGATGCTGCCAAAACATTTCCTCTCAATATGCATCCATAACTGCATCTTCCAGGGCATGAAAGGAAGTGAAATTCCATTTTGTTGGAAGCTGCTCCCTGCACTTAAAATGGTACCCCAGTAACTGCCTAGAACAGTCTGCCCAAACTGGTGCTTTCCATATATTTTAGACTACAACTCCAAAACACTGGAACTTGGTTGACCTATGACCACAGACGATGGGAGCTGGTAGTCTGGAAGGTTGCCACAGTTGCCCATCCCTACTCTATATGGTCTTGGACTACAAGTCTCATTATCTCTTACCATTGGCCATGCTGGCTGGGGCTGATGGAAATTAAAAGTCCAACAACATCTGGAACCCACAACAGAAAGCCTTTTTGATATGATCTAACAACGCTACGCAATGCAATTTCCATTCTCCCACACACCATGATGGCTGTGCTCTGCCTCAATGCTTGAGGCGCAATGCTTCTGAGTCCCGATTGCTGAAAACCGGAGGAGAGGTGAGTGCTCTTGTGCTCGGATCCTGCTTGTGGGTAGGCATCTGGTTGGCCAACAGTGAGAACGAGATGCCAGACTAGCTGGGCCATTGGTCCTGAACCAGGAGGGCTTGTGTCTCTTTCATACAGCCCCCCAACAGGACACAGAATTTGCTTAAAAAGATATTCTATATATGTTACTAGTTTTTCAAAATAACAAAACCGACATCCAACAGTACCCCCTTCTCACCCACCCCCTACCTTCCAAACAGAGATTCCGGGTGGCAAAAATATTTTCTTAACCTCGTGTGTTACATCAGGTTTTGTTGTCAAACTTTTAAAGTCATCTACATTCATGTACTTATTATTAATTAAGCAGGCAGTAACTGTGTTCTCTCGGGGAGTTGCAAGCAGTAAACATGCTCCTCCTCGGCGTCTTCTAATTAGAAAATAAATCATCCGTTGTTGTTTTAGAAGCCACAGCGCCATTGCCTGCAATGATGGATGCGTCAGATCAACCAACCCCAAAATAGTGGGTTAAAAAAACAAAAAACGTCTGGATTTAAGACGAACGCCTGGACACCTAGTGTTTTTACTATCTGGGTGGGTGCGATTGGTGCAGTGGACTCTAGCGGGGTCTAAAACCTCCGAATTAGAGCGATTTAAAGGCAGAGCAAAAGCGAGCGAGCGAGCGAGAGAAAGAGCAAAACGCGCGCGATTCTTCCAGGCGCCACCTCGTGGCTGCCTTGAGGAGCGCCCGTCTGTCGCCGTCCTCTCTATGGTGCCCCGAGGCTTTCTCTATGGTTCTAAGGGATGGCCATGGCTCAGTCCCCTCCCACCTAGTCAGGCTGAGGGTTGGGCATTGTGGGGTGAGAGCGGACTCTGGCTGAAGAGCCAGCCCTGCCACAGCCAGGCAGAGAGCAGAGCACCCGAGCTGGAGGAGGAGGAGAAGGAGTGGTGGGGGGGCAGAGAGGAAGCCAGGAGCAAGGGGCAGTGCCCCCCACCCCACCCTAAGGGACACCATGCCAGTTGCCACAGCCAAAGTGGCAGCCAGGTTGGCCAAGGGGGTCACGGCGAAAAGAGCGGCGGTGGCACTCCTGGTGGCGGCGTATGGAGCCAAGAAGTTGTACCCAGTCCTGCGGCGACAGTGGGCTTCCTCTGACCACCAAGTGAATGCCAACTCAGCAGGGCACCACAGTGCTGAAGAGCCAGCCTCCAAGTGGGGGGCAGCCGATGAGGTGGCAGCATCGCCACCTGGGGTGAACAGGGTGTTTTTCTTCCGCCTGCTGCGCCTACTGAGGTTGCTGTTCCCTGGGCCACTGTGCCGTGAAACAGGGCTCCTGGCCTTGCACTCGGCCGCCCTAGCCAGCCGCACCTTCCTCTCGGTCTATGTGGCCCAGCTGGACGGGCGCTTGGCCCGCTGCATCGTCCGCAAGAACCCGCATGACTTTACGTGGCAGCTTCTTCAGTGGCTGCTCATTGCCCTGCCTGCCACATTTGTCAACAGTGCCATTCGATACCTAGAAGGGCAGCTGAGCCTGGCCTTCCGCGGACGTTTAGCGGACCATGCCTATCGGCTCTACTTTGAGGGCCAGACCTACTACCGTGTCAGCAACATGGACGGACGCCTGCGCAACCCGGACCAGTCTCTCACGGAAGATCTGGTGGCCTTCGCCAACTCCGTGGCTCACCTCTACTCGAACCTGACCAAGCCCGTGCTGGATGTGATTGTCACTTCCTATACTTTGCTCAGCTCGGCCAGATCGAAAGGAGCCGACACAGCCTGGCCCTCGGTCATTGCCGGCCTGGTGGTCTGCGTCACTGCTAAGGTGCTGCGTGCCTGTTCGCCAAAGTTTGGCCAGCTGGTGGCTGAAGAGGCACGTCGGAAAGGGGAGCTGCGCTACATGCATTCCCGGGTGGTCGCCAACTCGGAAGAGATTGCTTTCTATGGGGGCCATAAGGTAAAGCAAGTGGGCAACGTGTCATGATTCTCTGGGAGGAAAGCAGGGATCAGCTGATAGGAGGGTTACTGGAAGCCAGGACTCCTGGGTTTCCGGACAGGGAATTATAGTGTAGTAGAACTGAAGAAACACAAGAGGGGTAGTTTACCCCCACCCTCTTTTGTTATATGTCTTTCCACTTTCTCTTCTTGCCCTGAGCTCTGAAACGGAGGCAGTTGTCCCTGCCAGGCCCTCGGCCAGTGGAAGTGAAGTTGGCTTTATAGAGAGACAAGCTAGAGCTGAAACCAGCACTCTTGTTTACTTCCTTTTCTTTGTAGTCTTCTTCCTTGAATTTGTCCGAGGGCAAGGCTGAGGCCCTGACCTGAATTTATCCAGCTTCAAATCTGTCTATGTTCAGTAATCCTCCACCAGTCTAAATTTCCATAGAAACCTTTCTTGGTTTCTATTGCTCATGCTTGACTTCTGCCTCAACCGTCAAAACAGCCCCAGGCGTTTCCAAGTGTGGCACTTGAGGATTCCTGCACTGCCTAGCGGGGGCGATTGGACGGCAGTTGCAGTGTGTTTATCAGATACCATTTCTGATCCCCAGGTTTGGAAAAGCAATGGATCAGATAACATATAACAGTAACATATGAGAGCTGGGAATCAGGGGATCTGGGCTCTTCCTGTTTTCTGAAACATCGTGAGGGCGGGGGGCGGGGGGGGAATGCTCTTATACTGAGGGCAATGGTGACTGAAGTTAATCGTCATTTTTATCACATGTCCACTGTAGTCGCCCCTCTCCATTCCAGCCCAGCTGTGTCAGGAACATTCCAAGGCCGAAAACTCTCCTACCTTTGGCGTCCTGCCCAAATTAAGGGTAATTGTAGGTCACATTTGCAAACAGAAATACAGCGATGGGGCCAGCCTTTGTGCTTAAACATTTATTAGAACCATGTAGATTTATGCACACACCTCAGACCAAAAGTCTATAGCAGCAGTTGCCCTTTAGAAAAAAGGAGTATGTCCAGTATTAGTCATGATGACATTTGAATTGTGTCACCACTTGGGATGTTTAAGACAATTATCTCTGAATGTTCAGGCTTTTATTAGGGCTATTGGATGCATTTGTGCTGTGCCTCCAGCTGCCTCCTCCTCCTCCTCCTCCACTAGTCTACCTACCTGTGGCTCTTCAGCATAATATGGCCTCCCACCAGTCTTGCACAGCAGATTGGAAGGGCGGGGGACACAGCATAGGACAAAAATACTACTCCCATATGAAAGCCATTGTCAGAAGAGCCAGGCTGTGACTCAAATACAGTAGCCACCCCATCCCCATCTCTTTGAGACAAGATCTGTTAGTTGTCACCTCAATGGCTTTAGGAAGTGGAGAACAGGAAATGCTGATCTCCCTGCCTTGGTACTCATTAACTTTGCCCTCCCTATTAAAGTTGTGGCATTGGTGCAGGATTATCTCATACCCCTTTGCACCTCCTGTATTTTTTCAGGGTGTTATTTTTTATTATTACCATTATTTATTAAATTTGTATATTGCCCTTCATCTGCAGATCTAAGGGCAGTTCACAACAAAGAATTACAATATAAAAAACAAAAAATACACAGTAAAAATAAGAACAACAAAAAGCCAATAATCCCCCCCCTACAACACATTTGAAAGAGCATCAGATGTCAATCAGCGAAAGGCCTGGTTGAAGGGGAATGTTTTCGCCTGGCACCTAAAGGTGTATAATGGAGGTGCCAGGCAAACCTTCCTGGGGAGAGCATTCCATAATTTGGGAGTCACAGGTAGATTTGGTTTGGTGCAATCCAGGCTCCCTGTCCCAGTGCGGCTGAACTAGCACTTTTGTAGTCAGAATTAACACCAGGCGAATTGCTGTTGTGAGGCTAACAGGGCTTGTACCACAGAGATGAAGGGACAGAGCAATTTCCCAATTTCAACTGCAGAGAACTAAGGAGAAGACTAGGTATTAGCACCACAGCCTGACCTTCCAGTAGTTAATTAAAAGCTGCCATTGGCCAGTGGTGTAGCCTGGGTTGCTGGCACCTGGGGCAGGCAAGCCACCAATGCCACTGGAACCAAACGGGGCTGTGCTGTGCCACCTGCCCGCCTGCACAGGAAGGAGCCCAGCTGGCTTACATGACCCTTGGTGGGCAAATCCCCTCGATGCCTGCAGAGAGGAGCGCTGGGTCGGGCTGCCCTGGGGTCACCCTCCCTCCATCCGCATCCACTCACTGTGGCCCTGGGCGGCTCTTGCTCCCATCCACACTGAGCAAGGAATGAGCAAGCACTGGCCGGGCAGCCATTCAGTGAGGCCTTGGCATGGCATGGCCTGGAGAATGAAGGGTGGCATGGCCTCAGGAATGTGAGGAAGGTGGTACCTATTTATCTACTTGCACTTTGACGTGCTTTTGAACTGCTAGGTTGGCAGGAGCTGGGACCGAGCAATGGGAGCTCACCCCGTCGTGGGGATTCGAAACGCCGACCTTCTGATCGGCAAGCCCTAGGCTCTGTGGTTTAACCCACAGCGCCACCCACGTCCCTTTTTAAGAGGTGGTATGATAGAAGTTTATAAAATTATGTATATCATGAGAAAAGTGGAGCTGTTGTGATCCTCTGTCTGTCTTGAGACAATGGAGTGTGCCTCTGGGGGTGAAATCAAACCAGTATGTTAGCACCACCAAAGTGACCTCCGTGGGCCGGCACAAGCCTGGGCAGTATGTCTGGGGGTTCTGGGCTGCCTAGATGACAAGAGGTCATGGATATCCAATGAAGCTGAATGTCAGAAGAATTCAGAACAGATAAAAGAAATTACTCATTCACAGAGCTCTTAGTCAAACTATAGTACTTGCTCCCGCAGGAAGCAGTGCTGGCCACCAGCATAGATGGCTTTCAAAGAGGATTAAACAAATTCATGGAGGAGAGGGCTATCCATGGCTACTAGCTCTGCTGTGCCTCCACAATGGGAGGCAGTACTGCTTCTGAATACCAGTTGCTGGGAATTTCAGCTTCTGTTGTGCTCATGTCCAGCCTGCAGGTATCTGGGTGGTCACTGTGAGGATGCAGGACTAGGTGGCCATTGGCCTGATCCAGCAGGATTCTTCTTTGGTTCTTAATTAAACTCCAAACATTGGAAGTAAAGCAGCAGTTCTTCTGAAATTAGAGCCACATGGAAATGCCCTCCATCTCAGCAGCTGCATTAAGGCAAAGTCTAAGGGCGTGGGATTTCAGCTGCCTGACTGAAGCTGAGCAGGTCGCAGTCTGGATGGGAGACCTGGGAACCTCATAGGGGATACACCTGTATACAAATGATAAATAATAAAGATCTCATCACCCTGCTGAATGCCATAATGTCTCCTGGCCTCCCCTCCAGGTGGAGTTGTCCCTTCTGCGGCACTCTTATCGTGAGCTGGCCTCCCAGATCAATGTGCTGCTCCTAGAAAGGCTCTGGTATGTCATGTTGGAGCAGTTCCTCATGAAGTACGTGTGGAGTGCCGCCGGGCTGGTCATGGTAGCTGTGCCAATCATCACCGCCACTGGCTATTCTGAGACAGGTGAGTGGAGGCAGTGTTTGTAATTAGAATGGAACAACAGGGTGACAGGAGCATGTTGGGTGTCACTTATGGATATAGTAATAAAGTAAGTAATTGTTTTTTGGCAGGCGATACTTGAGAATGCTTTCAAGATGCCAGATGAAGTGCCCAATACCAGCTTGCTTAAGAGGCTTAGGCAGGGCATCAGACTAGGCATTGCTGCAGATTCTCCTTGGCCCTCTGCTTGCCAGTTTTGCCACAGTGAAGTACATATAACCACAGAATTGCAGAGAGGGAAGAAAACAGGATAGATATGACATGGCAGCTCCTGTCTCAGCCACATCTTTCCAGTGCCGCCCCCCTTGCAGGAACAGATTGTCTGAGCAGTGAAGATGTGGAAGTGGCTGTAATCTTTGGGTTGAATTACACATTTGGCAGAGTCTGGGGTCAGGACATACAAAACAGCTTCAAAATGACAGGAAGACTGTGTGATTTAGAGAAGAAGCTTGGGGTAGGGGAAGAAAATTTAAGCTGTTTTCCTGAAGAACACAGTAAATGAATGTGCAGAATCTTAGATTGAACTGGGGCAGGAGATGGTAACAAGGTGATTGAAGGTTGAAAGTAGCAGGTAAGGAAAGGGTTAAGCCCTGCACATCCACTGTTTTAGTTTGGAGCTGCACCCTTTCTTGCTGTTTTGCACCTCTTTGGAAGATACTTGCATTCCTAGTCCTTGGTCTTTGCTTTTAAAGGTCCACAACCATTCTTCACTCTCCCTGAGGTCAGTTGTTTTTGTGTGTACAGAACTGGAAATCTTCACTGCGCATGAAAATCGCTAGCTACGGCACTGAACACAGATGTTGGTTTTGAAAAACGGCTGTAGCTGGGGAGATGTGAAGAGGAGACCCTGTTTTTCCTCCTTAGTTTTATAGGCAACATGTGTCCTTGTGTTAATTGCAAGAGCTCCACTTATGGTGGAAGTGAGAGGAGTGGTAGCAGATTATACAGACAGCTCACAGTGAAACTTTACATGGGATGTAGTATTTAGAATGTTTAGGATGTTTAGAAGATTTTAGAATGTTGTATTATTTTATTGTTGTTAGCTGCCCTGAGCCCGGCTTCGGCTGGGGAGGGCAGGATATAAATAAAAATGTATTATTATTATTATTATTATTATTATTATTATTATTATTAATTCACCCTGTGTGTGTGATCCTGATTTCGTCAATGATAACTTGTTGGGCAGGTCGGCAGCTCACCTGTTCCATATATCTTCTTGAGTAATGATACCTAGAATGACATGAAGGGTGTTGTCAGACTGATAATCTTATAATGTCTAGGCTTAAGCCTAGGCTAGAGCCCTGCTGCCTTATGCAACAATTTTCTTTCTGGAAGGCAATTTTCTCTCTTGTTGCTCAAAGTTCTGGTGAAATGACCCATCAGGATCAGCAGTAGGTGATCAGGTTCTTCTTCCTGAGTTTAAATCTAATTATACAGATATTTGATGGTTAAATGTAAAGGTATTACAGAAACCGAAAGGCTGATCATCCCAGGCAGATTTGTTGCCTTCTTTGTTGTTTTCGCTGTGGATGTCTGAGCTGTCCCTGCCCTTGCCAACGCCTCCTCCTCCTTCTCCTTGAAGTCTGAAGAGGATCTTTGTTAGCTCACTCTCTAGGATCTGCCCAGTTAGAGTAGGAACTGAAGGTCCAGCGACCCAGTAGAAGGCTCTGTCACCATATGTTCCTGACATTAGGCCCTGTTTCCAGCACCACTGCCAGGTGAAACTTAAGGGGTGGCAGAACAAGAGAGGTGTTGCAACATCCTCCCCTCTGACATGTGTCTGGCCCCAACATTTCACACCCTCCAGCAGACACACCTGTTTGCAGGCCTTTGGAGGTGGAGGTTAAAGATGGAATAACCATTTCCCCCATGCTGTGTTGCTGCAGCTGTTTTGCTATTGTTAAGTTAATGCTATGGTTTTCAAGTATGGTTGGAGTTTTAGCTTAATGTGCTGCTCTAATTTGTTTTATTGATTTTTGGAATGCACCTTGCCCTGGGACATATGACGAAGGGCCGGTAATAAGTATTCCAAATAGATAAATCTGGCAAACAAAGGAAATATTTAAGGGAATAACTCTGTTAGAATATCTTTGCTAACTACAAGGGTACAAGAGAGAATTAAAGAGCCTTTTCCTGTGCCTAGAAGCAAATGCCTCAAATGCCTACGGGAGAGGTTTCACCAATGCCAGTGATGCTGGGAGGAGGGAGTTTCAGAGTCCCCTGCTTATGTTTTCCTTCATGCAGGAAGTAATCAGTAGGCAAGTGTTCCTGGCCAGAGGGAAAGGATTCCAGGTGAGAGCATGTGATTTCCAGGCAAACTCGGGTCCTAAAAACAGCTGTGGAGCTAGAAAATGGAGGGTAGAGATGTTGTCCTTGGAGTTTCTGCTGACCATGTTGGTTTCCCCTCCTATGCCAGACCCTGAGGCAGTGAAGCAAGCTGCGCTGGACATGGAGGAGAATGAGCTGGTGAGCATGAGAACCGAAGCCTTCACCACAGCACGGAGTCTACTGAATGCAGCAGCTGATGCCACAGAGAGAGTCATCTCTTCTTACAAAGAGGTACGGGTGCAGCTTGGCTGCTTGGGTTGACCCAGAAGGAATTGGGTTGGTTTGATTATCAGTTGAAGGAAGGGAATAAGCCACGTCGTTTCTGTTTTCCTCTGACGGGAAATCCTAAAGTTGCACATCTCAGCAAGGCACAGCCCACACCCAGAAGGTTGGAAGACCTGGGAGCACAATGTCCTGGCATCAGTTCCCAGTTGCACATCAGCGTCCTAGATTCTGCCTTACACGATCATGTTTTCCAACACCCACATGCACCCACTGTGACCTAGTGCAGTGCTCTAATACTTCGTGGGATTGGTTTCGATCTGTAACAGACCAAATGGTTCAAAGCAAACATCTAATTTTGCCCTCCTATGTACACACTCTTGGGAATAATTCCCTTTGAAATTGGTGAGACTTTTGCATAGGATCTGTCTAGAACATGAGTCGGCAAACTAAGGGCCGCAGGCTGGATCAGGCCCAATTGCCCTCTGGATACGGCCTGCAGACAATCCTGAAATCACCACTTGGATCGATGTGATCGTTTGGACTGCGCCTTTTTTTGCCATTTTTTTCGGACGCCATTTCCGCCCCCCCCCCCAACACACAATGGCGGCGCCTCCTCCTGGCTTCTCCCCGCCCTGCGGAGGACAGGAGCTGTGCTTTGATTGGCGCCAGCCATCCAAAGCCTCACCACCTGCCTCTCCATCCATGGCTGCGCTGTGGGCATCGTGATGGGTGCGTCACAGGGCTATGGCTGAAGCTTGGCGTGCCTGCTGGCCCTGGCACCTGGCACCCGGGAAAGCTGGCCCGGAAAGGAGAGGCAGCGCCAGCGGTGGCTCCCAACCGCAGGCAGAGTGGCGGAGGAGGTAGGAAAGCGAGGGGAGGGGCTGGGGGAGAGAGGGGGAGAGAGAGAATACCCCCTCTGTTCCGTGTGTGTGTGCGCGTGCATAGTCCGGCCCACCACAAGGTCTGAGGGGCAGTGAACTGGCCCTCTCCTAAAAAAGTTTGCTGACCCCTGATCTAGAATAGGAATGAGCATAAGGTGGATCTAGAACTAGTGCGGTATTTCTGCAGGGATTTGTGACTCCCAATTGTTTAATAATTGCAGCAACAAAATGACATATCTTGCTTCCCAACCAGACTTCTAAAATGAAGAAAGCTGGAGTAATGAGGAGTAGATTTTTTACATGTATTCCAAACCAGGCTCCAATTGGTGGAGCTTGAGGGTTCTAGGGAAATGCAAAGTCTATTCCACAAATCTGCCCTTTCCTGGACCAGGACATACCGTATTTTTCCCTCCATAACATGCAGATTTTTTCTCCTTAAAAGGAAGGGGAAATGTCCGTGCGTGTTATTGAGCGAATGTGTGGTCCCTGGAGCCAAATGGCGCGAGAGGAGGCAAAAGAAATCAAGCAAAAATCAAATCTCGGAGAAGGGAAACCTGAAAAGAGGAAGCGGCTGCTTTCCTGCATTCCGCCTCAGGGTCTTACTGCCCACCCTCCTCTGTTTCCTTGCTGTGTTTGCTCAAACGGAACAAAGAGCAGGGAAAGCCCCTCCCCTCCAGGCAAGCAGAGGGGAAAGCAGAGTGTCGTGTCTGTGCTCCGGTGCTGCTGAAAACATGCAGGAGGGAGAGAGAGAGAGAGAGAGAGAGAGAGAGAGAGAGAGAGAGAGAGAGAGAGAGAGAGAGAGAGCGCTGGCTGGCTGGCTGGCTGGCTGGCTGGCTGGCTGGCTGGCTGGCTTGGGTGGGTAGGTGAGGGAAAACTTTTGCCTTCCTTTCCTCCCTCCCGTTATACCCCTCTCCTGCATTCTTAGCCAGCTGCTTCTCTGCACACCCCTCTGCTGCTCCTTGTCCCTTCTGTGTTTTTCCTTCCCTCCCCACTTAAAATGTGGTTAAAAAGCATGGATCCACATGGATCCTCAGGATCTTTGCATTGGGTCACCCCAAATTCACCATCAGATCACATAGCATGTCCATGGCTACAGCCTGCCCCCCCCAAAATCACGCACCCACTGTTGCCTGGGGCTGCAATGATGCAAAAATGTGGTTACAAAGCATGGATCTACATGGATCCTCAGGATCTTTGCATTGGGTCAGCCCAAATTCACCATCAGAGCACATAGCATGTCCATGGCTACAGCCTGCCCCCCCAAAATCACGCACCCACTGTTGCCTGGGGCTGCAATGGTGCAAAAACGTGGTTACAAAACATGGATCCACATGGATCCTCAGGATCTTTGCATTGGGTCAGCCCAAATTCACCATCAGAGCACATAGCATGTCCATGGCTACAGCCTGCCCCCCAAAAAATCACGCACCCACTGTTGCCTGGGGCTGCAATGGTGCAAAAACGTGGTTACAAAACATGGATCCACATGGATCCTCAGGATCTTTGCATTGGGTCAGCCCAAATTCACCATCAGAGCACATAGCATGTCCATGGCTACAGCCTGCCCCCCCCCCCAAATCACACACCCACTGTTGCCTGGGGCTGCAATGGTGCAAAAACGTGGTTACAAAGCATGGATCCACAGGGATTCTCAGGATTTTTGCATTGGGTCACCCCAAATTCACCATCAGATCACATGTCTGTGGCCACAGCATGAAGCACAAAAATGATACATCCACTGTTTCATTCAGAATGTTTTTTCCTTTGTTTTCCTCCTCTAAAAACGATGTGCGTGTTATGGTCAGGTGCGTGTTATAGAGCAAAAAATACGGTACTATATTTCCTTTATTTCATCACACACTCTAAGGGAATCTCCACAGGACTGATCTTTAAACATGATTTAAACTCTGGTTCTTTACACACTATATCTTTAAAGAACATTAGGAACTTATTCTCCTCCCAAAAATCCTGGGCACTGTAGTTTATCCCTTACAGAGTTACATTTCCCAGCAACCCTTAACAGAGTAGAATGCCCAGAATTTTTTGAGAGAAAGAATGTGCTTTAAAGGTATAGTGTATGCATAAGCTTTGATTAGTTAGACATCTGGGACCCTCAGTTAAAGAGATCTGAAACTTATTTAAATGTGTTTAGTCACACACACACACACACACACACACACTGCCCTGCCCTGCCATCTAATGGCATCCTCCTAACAATGCCAACTATGTGCCCAAGGTAGAGAGAAACTGCCAGTGGTTACTCACAGGAACTTCCTAGGGAACTCTGCCTTAGGAAACTTTTCCTTCTTGGAAGCTTGCTAAAGCAACCTCCTGCAACCTTGGGAAGGACCATGGCTCAGTGGTCAAACAGATGCTTTGCATGCGGAAGGTTCCTGGTTCAGTCCCTGGCATTGCCAGTTAAAAGGATCCGATGATGGGAAAGGCTGAGATTTAAGACACTTGCAGAGATGCAGCCACTCAGAACAATAATGGGCTACATATATGAGACCAAGAGTCTGACCTGGTATGTGGCAACTCTCTATATCCGTTAATGAGATGCAGTTCTGTGTCTGCTTGGGAGAAAGGAGCATTGAGCTATATGGGAATTCCGAGTAATTAGGCATTCTAAAACTTGACAGACTGAGCTGGTTTCAGGAGCCTGGAGCGAAGCCAGAAAGTCTTAAATATCAGTGATTGTTATGGGATTGTTGTTTTTACCTGTATGCTTGGAGTGATTTCCCAATGCTGGATACTCTGGGTAACACTCATTGTCATCAATGGGTTTACTCTATGAGTTAATGGATATCAGTGGACTTAATGGGATCTACTCTCAGTAAGACTAATGTTGGCTATTACCAAGAACATCCCAACTCCATCCCTAAAAGCTTTGTGTTTCCCTTCTGGCGCTAAGGTATGTTACTTGCTGCTTCTTAATTCAGGTGACTGAGCTGGCCGGGTACACTGCTCGCGTACATGAGATGTTCCAAGTGTTTGAAGAGGTGAAAGCCTGCAACTTCCGGCGCCCTGGAGAACTTGAGGAGGGTCAGGCTCATGCTGGGAGAGTGATGAAGCATGGCGTACGGGTAGAAGGGCCGCTCAAAATCCAAGGTAAGGCCTTGAGCTCCAGACTGTATTGGGCTGACATGGCACACCTGCACTGCTGCTGGCCTGGTAACTGCAAGATGCATCCTGCTAGATCAAGAGATGATGTTCACGTGGTGGCAAGGATCAAACCAAGATGGTTTATCTTATTTACAATTACTCAGAAGTCCCATAAAACCCAATGGGACTTTCGGCCAAGTAAACATGCATAGGTATCAGGGTACAGGAACCCAGAGACAGCTGCATAGCTTCCGTCAGATCTAGTTCTCAGTGAGCTGGTAAACCTGGGCCTGGGCTATAGCACTTCGAATTGCAGGTAGGGGCTCCCATGACTGAAGGCACTTCATTACAAAACAAACCACGTAGGAGCCACCTTGCCAGGGGTTCTCTCAGCTGTGTTCCTGCCTTTTCTTACTACAACATGCAGAGGAGTTACTTGCGAGTGCTTTATTTTAGTTACTTTTTTTTTGTACAGTCCAAAATAAAGAAAGGCAGCATGTCAGGAGGAAGGCTTCCCCCAGATAACAAGGGGGGGGGGAGGATTGTGTGGAGGTTTAAAAAACATGTTTCATATGGAGGGGACTTTTCAAGGGAGCTCTTGCACCAACAATCTAAAGTGGTACATTCCGGATGCATGTTTTACCACCTCGGTGAGAACTAGGCCTTTCTGCTGGCAAGTCAGGATTGTCTCCTGCCTGCTTGACTGTGCATCTACTTTCTTTCCCCTCCTTTCCTGGGTAATGCACATAGCCCTTAGTAACTGCTAAGGAGAGGCAGATTGGCAATTGCTCTGTAGCACAATAGATGCTTGAGCAACATCCTATACAGACAAATAGTGATTTCAATTCTCGGAGTGCCAGTCCTTATGTGGCCAGTCTAGTATCACCCGTGCACAAGAGGGAGGCATCAGCAGACTCAGGGGAACCCTGCCATTTTTAATAATAATAATAATAATAATAATTTTTTATTTATACCCCGCCCTCCCCAGCCAAGGCCGGGCTCAGAGCGGCTTACAAGCAATAATAAAAACAAGATGAATGGTTACAACTTAAAAACAAGAATAAAATACAACATTAAAATAATGGAACATTAAAATATTAAAATGTAGCCTCATCGCAGGAGGAGAAGGAAAAGAAAGGGGGGGGAGAAAGAACCTTTAGAGAAAGACATGTGAAAACACTGAGCATGCTCAGTGGGCGCCTAATGCTGACTGTCTCTTGGGAGGTAAAAACGGAAAGATGGAGTGGCGGGAATCCTGAATAGGGAGCACTGCACTGCAACATTTTATTCCTGGTCCAAGGTATGGGGAACCTTTGCCCCCCCATGCCACTGCCATCTGCCTCGGCTGGCATGGCCAGGGACAGTGGGAGGGTTAGCGCAGCAACATCTGGAGGACCAAGGGTTCCCACACCTGCTTTATGCTATGGACAACTAACCTAGAAAGCATGGGTAATTGAAAAGACAAAGGAAACACAACCCCAAACTACTTTTGATGAGTTGATGGCTGTGTCAGTTGCCCATCTCTAGTTGGGGAGTGGGCAGTCTGTGAATCCAGAGTCTGTGCCTGTAAGTTTTGTTTCTCTGCTGCTCTGTGTCCGCTCTTACTTCTTTTTTTGGTGTCCTGCTTCTCTTCTTGTTCTCTCTCTCCCACCAAACCCTTCTCTTTCTCCAGCATCATCTCCATCTGTCCCAAAGCAAGTTCCATCTCCTCTTGTATTTGCCCTCACATTTTACACCTCTCTCTCCATCTCTTCACCCTGCTGCCCATCACATCATGGGAGCAGGCATTGTACCTGCTCCTTACTCTCTGTTGACAACAGCTTCCCTGGCTATTATTAAAATGTACAGTTCTAGGCCAGAGTCTGGGCTGGTAATTCTGTTTTGTGCGTGTTCATTAGATTTTTATCTTGCCTTTCTATCAAAAGAAATGGCTCGAGTGACTTACAGAGTTGAAATTTGCAAGTTGACAAGGCTAGGGCTGTGGGTATTCTGTTCATTAAAAAAAAACAACCTGCTTAAATTGAGCTTAAATTCAATGCCCTGGATAAATTATGCAAATTAAGTATATTTCTCTGATATGTTTTGCATAATCTATAGACAACATTGCACAATAGGTCCTGTTTCTGTTAGTCATGGGGGGTGGGATATGCTGGCAAAGGAGCCCCCTGCAGAGAGCAGTGTTGAACCCTCCACTCTTCAGCTGGAGAATGGAGACATCAGTCCTGCTGGGTCCTGCAGACTCCTCCACCCACCTTGCACCTGATGATTGGCAGATGGGTGGCCCCACACACCTGTCAAAGCTGGCTCGTGGGGTTGGGGAAATAAAGATCTTAGCCCACTGGGCCAAAAAGACTCCCCACTCCTGCACTACAAAACTGTTGCCTCAATGGCATTGTTAGTTCGGGAAAAGGTGCATAAAAGGGCATCCAAAGTGAGCAGTGGGTGGAGCAACTTGCCCAGGAGGAAATGTTACAGCTCTGGGGGATTTTCAGTTCAGGAAAAAAAGTGAATAAGGTAGGACATGACTAAGGTTCACAAAATGCTGCATGACATGGAGAAAGACGCATTTTCCTCCCTTCATCACAACTCTAGAACTTGGAGTCATCCTGTGAAGCTAGCTGGTGGGACATTCAGGACAGAAGTGCTTCTTCCCCAAGCAATAAGCAGTGAAATTCACTTGCTCAGGATGTGTGGACAGCCACCTTCTTTAAAGGTGGATAAGGGAGGATTAGGCTGCTTCTGGCTGCAAGGCACGATGCCTGTATGTTACCTCCAGGGTCAGCATCTCTCTCCATGTCAGTTGCTGAGAGTAGGCTATTTCCCTCATGTCCTCTTCGTGGGCCTCTCAGCGGCGTCTGGCTGGTCACTGGGGAAATGGGATGGTGGACTAGACCTTTGGTCTGATCCGTCAGGGCTGTTTGTATGTCCATTGGTTATCCTTGGATCATAAGTCCCGCGGGACAGCTCTGGCAGCCCTACCAGCTTATGGCTCATCCTAATACACTTCCTCGCCTGTTATCCTGGCTTCATCCCATAAACAAATACCAGCTGAACCTCCTCTGACCTGACCGCAAGGTGACTTCCAGTTAGGTCAGATAACATGACCACAGTGGAAGGATAACTATTTGTCTCCTGTTCCTTGAAGGCTGAGGAGGAGTTTTGGCAGGTACAGTGTTCCTCACTTTGTATGACAAGTGGCACCTGTCAAAATTATGTCTCCTATTTGGTTTGCAGTAGTACAGCAGCCCTCCTTTCCATCCCATCATTCTCCCTGGCCTGACTGGATTAGACCAGCAGGGCTTTGGGTCCTGGAGCCTCTTCTGAAAGCCATGCTTTGTTCCCAGAAACATATAACATAAAGTCATGTGCATGTTAATACCAAATGGAGGAGTGCACATGAGCATGTGCAGACTGCCTTAATCTATAGCCATCCCCTGCAGATCCAGTGTCAGAGAGGGGCCTGTCGCAAACCAACCTGAGGATTGAGATGGACAATGTTTAGCAGATACAGGGGCCCCACCTTGCATTCTTTCTCCATTCCCAGGCAAAGTCTAAATTTGGGCTTGAGCAAGAGAGGAGACAGGAGGAGGATTGAGAGAGGGTGTGCTGCCCCCTTCTGGCTGAGCCTGTGTTCACTCTTGCAAGGGTTGGAACACTGTCTTTCATTGTGGATTTGATATCCAGTCTCTTCCTTCCTTCCCCCCACATCCCATCCCACCCCACCCCATTTTGCTTACAGGGCGTGTGGTTGATGTTGACAATGGAATTGTCTGTGAAAACATCCCCATCATCACCCCCACTGGAGACGTCGTGGTCACCAGCCTCAATATTCGGGTAAGTAGTAAAAAACAAGGTTTGAAAGCGGGGAGCAGGAGCCGGGAGACTTTGGCTGAGTTGGCTGTGCCTTTAACAGTTGCCTGATATCCAGGATTTTGCATGTGATATCATTGATCCCTGTATTCCAATGCCATGAGAAGTTTCATTTGCAGATTTCTGCAGATCAACGTGCTCATGAAGGCACAGGAGCAGAGCAGACCCCATTTCCTTTTTTGCTACTGGTTGCTAAGCCTGTTGTGTATTATTGCTTGAAATTCTGTTCTGCATTGTTGCTTGAAAGATATATCCTAGGGCAGAGTTCTAACTTTGAGAGGATTCTAATGCTGAAGGCCTGGAAGAACCTTCTTCAGATTCAGCAGGGTTGTTAAAAGAGAGATGGAGAGAAGGCTGGGCTGAGATTGCAAGCTTTTTTTGTCGGTAGGCGATATGAAGATATGAAGCAGCAAATATGAAGATATGAAGCAGCAAAGTTGAGGGAAGGGGGTGGGTGGGACGGAGAGTCACTTACAGTGCTGCTGACTTTGCAAGGTCAGGTAGGAGGAGCAGGGGGTGTGGTGTTGGGGGGGGGAAGCTGATAAGACCTTGATCACTGCCTTCTCTTTATTATATTTTGCAAGAGCATAGAAAGAGCTCGAAAATCGGCCAGAGTACAGGAGTGGAGCGAGAGAGCAAGCCTGACGTGGCTCAGAGATAGTTGTCAGGGAACCATAGGGGTAATGTCACTTGGCAGGTGGCCTAAAGCGGCTGGCAGATCACAGATTTCTTACGTTCTGGGCCATTTGGGGTGGAAGTGGGGCCAGGTTCCCAAGGCAGGGGAGTTGAATCTATCCTCCGAAGGCCAAGGAGAGATGGGGCAGGGGAGTCTGGCCTTTACAGGTCCAAGGCAACCAAAAGCGACTTACAGCCAACCAACCAAACTAACAACAACAAAAACATAGATACATTAAAAATAAGGGGGGAGGGAAACAGTGCATTAAAAGCACCCCACCCACTTCTAAAAGGCCACAGATAGTGAAAGGCCAAAGGCTTAGCTATAGAGAAAAGTTTTTGCCTAGCACTTAAAGATTTATAATGATGGTGCCAGACGAGCCTCCCTGAGGAGAGCACTCCGCAAAGCGGGAAGCACCACAGAAAAGGCCTCTTCTCATATTGCCGCCTTCCAGACCTCTCATGGAGGAGGCACAGGAAGAAGGGCCTCCCATCATGATCACAGGGTTCAATTCAGTTCATATGAGGAGAGGTGGTCCTGGAGCTATTGCGGTCCTGAGCTGCTTTATGGGTCCAAACTAGTGTATTCCTTCCTACAAACCTGCCTGGGCTCTGAGATCTTCTGGAGAGGCCCTTCTCTCGGTCTTGCCACCCTCACAGGCGCACTTGGAGGGGGTGCAGGGAGGGCCTTCTCAGTGGCTGCTCCCAGGCAACTTTGGAACTCCTTCCCTAGAGAAGCTAGACTGGCTGCTTCCCTGCTGTCTTTCCGCTGTAGGTGAAGACGTTCTTGTTCCAGTGAGTTTTGGGGAACTGACTGCTGTTCCCAGTGCTGTTTTTGTTTTGATGTGATTGTATTTTTTAAAAATATACATAGAGTTTTAATTCTGTTAATGTTTAATTGTTTTTCAGTGATTTTTACCTCTCTATGTTTTTAGCTGTTTTTTTTTAATCTGTAAGGCACCTTGAGTCCCTGTCAGGAAAAAAGGTGGGTGATAAATGATAAAATAATAATAATAATCAGACACACTGCTCTCTGATGCCTTCTGGCAGGTGGACGAGGGCATGCACCTGCTGATCACTGGCCCAAACGGCTGCGGGAAGAGCTCACTCTTCCGGATCCTGGGGGGACTCTGGCCGACATATGAAGGCATCCTCTACAAGCCACCCCCACATCGTATGTTCTACATTCCACAGAGGTACAAAGGACCAGTAGTCAGATGTCTGCAGGGAAGGGAAAGGCGGGTGATACAATGGAACAAAAAAGAGAGAACCTAAGACTATTGGTTGCTCTTCATGGGGCTGAACGTGTTAAAATTAGGAAATAGAATTGTAGAGCTGGAAGGGATCCCAAGGGTCATCTAGTCCAACCCCCTGCAATGCAGGAATCTCAGGTGAAGCATCCATGACAGATGACCATCCAGCCTCTGCTTTAAAACCTCCAAGGAAGAGTCCACAACCTCCCGAGGGAGAGCCTTCCACTGTTGAATAGCTCTTGCCTTCAGAAAGTTCTTTTCTGATGTTTAGTTGGAATCTCCTTTCTTGTAACTTGAAGCCACTGGTTTTAGTCCTGCCCTCCAGAGCCGGAGAAAACAAGCTTGCTCCATCTTCCCCATTGTTTTAGCATTTGCGCGTTTGCCGTCCTGGCTTCCTTGGGAGGAATGGTGGGATATAAATTGTTGTTGTTGTCATATTAATATATTTGCACACCAAGGAATGTTATGACTTGTCTGCTTGGTGTCTCATGGCAGGCCATACATGTCCGTGGGAACCCTGCGAGACCAGGTGATCTACCCAGACACTGCAGAGGACATGGCACGGAAAGGGAAGACGGACGCTGACTTGGAGCGGATCCTGGGCATTGTCAACTTGAACTACATTGTGCAGCGTGAGGGAGGTGGGTGCAACCAGGAGAGGTGGGGTGAGCATGAGAGAGAGAGAGAACACACGAACCTTTAATTCATGGGAGACAAATGGGGAGGGAAATTGTCGTTTCTGCTTCCTTTGCCTCTGGCTGTGTGGAGCAGAAAGTGAATGGGCAAGCAGGGCGCATGGGAGGGTCTGCTGCACCATCCGCGTTGAGTGACCAATGAAATCTCTTACCTTTCCATCCATGGGCGGGGCCAGGCTGGGAAGCCGTCAGCGACTGGAAGGATGTGCTCTCTGGTGGCGAGAAGCAGCGCATGGGGATGGCCCGCATGTTCTACCACAGGTTAGTGGCTACAAGTGCAGTGAGAGGCCTGATTATTGGCCGCTGCTGCTATTCTGTGCATGGGATTCAGCTGCATTCCAGCAAATTCACATACAGCAATTAAAGTGGCTTTGGCAGTCTTGTGCAACAAACCTACTTCTTCAAAAAGGGGGGAGGGGGTTCAGTAAGGAAAGTGACAGGGAAAAGCACTGGGAAGCAGGAGAGAAGATTCGCTTGACGCAATGTTTGTATAACCTCTTGGCAAATAAATCGGGGTGAGTGCTATTTAAGCAGCAGATATTGCATAACCTTCCCACAAACTTTGTGCAAAGAAATGAGGCAGGTTGTCTGGAATCAACCATAATCCCTCTAGCAGAGGACTAGCCCCAGTGTTGTGCTTTCCAGACCTTGTGTACTACAACTTCCATCAGTCCTAGCCAGCATGGCCAACGATCAGGGAAGATGGGGTTTGTAGTCCCGCGACCCCTTTTCTCGCGGCACCTCTTGCATTTTTGCTCATCCTGCTGCCAGCTGAAGGTGGGAATGCAGTGTGTCCTTCTGTCAGTAGAAAGGCAGCAGAACCAAAGCTGAGACCAGCGAAAGTCACACCAGGGGCAGCCCAAAAGGATGATGTTGGGAAATACTGCCAGGATCACAGCTGAAAGGTGGAAGAGGCACAGATTGGATCAGGAATTGTGGAGGGAGGTGCAGAGGGGAAGGTGGAGGACTGCAGTGTAGGTGTGGCCGTGTACAGACTGGCTTAGCCAAAGAGCCATTTTGGGGTCTCTCATTTGGGCTGCTGCTCTTCCTCCCTAGGCCAAAGTATGCTCTCCTGGATGAGTGCACCAGTGCCGTCAGCATTGATGTAGAAGGCAAGATCTTTCAAGCTGCAAAGGATGCTGGGATAGCATTGCTCTCGATCACCCACCGACCTTCACTCTGGTATGTTTTGTGCTCTACCTACAGTCTTCTGCCTGGTATGTTTCTTTTGGCTTCCTTTGGAGCCCCTTGATCCAAGGACTTTATATACATCTATCTCACTCTTCCATGGGGCTCCCAATGGTCTTCCCTCCGAGTTGGTGGTCTTCCCGCTTCCCTTTAATGATTCTACAGTACTGGGTGCTCTTGGATCACTCTCCTGTTCTGCTCAGGGAGCTTCCTGTCTACAAGACCAGGACATCCAGGCTAGTTGGTTAGTTGGAGGCATTTGGACACACATTTTCTCCCTTCTTGCCCATCAGCTGTTTGTGGAGTCAGCTGGGCCACACACTGGCCCATGAGTGGGGCTTTTGAGAGGGCAGGGAAGGCTGGGGAGATCCCTGCAGCAGTGTGCTTCCTCAGGCCCTCAGTCTCCATGGTGGTACACCTCTGCCACGAATGGAGCAGTTTCCCCACATACCTGATTTACCAGGCAGGAGTCCCTGTGGGCCACCCCTTATTCTCTCTCTCTCTATTACAGGGGACAGGGAATTGGAGGAGGAGGATGGGGAACCAGCTGAGCATTAGATGAGAAGTGGACTGGCAGGAGTCTGTCCACACTTCTACATCCATTTACTCTGCTTCTACCTATCCCTGTGATTGTGCATGCTTTTATATCCCCCCTTTCTCCCCAAGAAGCTGGAATGCCAGACCACCCCACCTGCCAGACCACCCCCCCCCCGTATCAGAGTCAGTATCTCCCCATCCCAGCTTTCATCATACCCCCAAACCTCAGTTGCCACTGCATGAACCCCCTTCCTTCTCTGGTTCCCACCTCATCACACTTGGCACTGCCACCCAGACGCGGTAGGAAAGGGTTGTGTCATTAGTGAGCCTGGAGGCAGGACCTGTCATTTCCTCTGTGACCAGTAGAGGCTGCCATAGAGTGGATCACCTGTCTGGTGCCCCTTTGCTCAACCCGGGTCAGGGAAAGAGAAAGGGGTTTTGGAGAAGGACCTAGAATAACCCACCGACTCCAAAAGTCCTGTGTCTTTAATAACTGAAGCTTTATGACAGCAGAGGATGCACCTGCTAAAATCTTCCTTTCTGCACACATTGTGAAAGGGACAGGGGAGTGTTTTTGCATAGAGTCTGGCTGCGCCTGGGCCTGCCCACCTTGTCCTTTCCTGCCCCCAGAAGACTTCCTATCCTCCCCGCATCTCTCCCTGTTTCCACCGCCCCTCCAGTCCCTGGCTGTCTCCCAAGCAGGGAGTCACGTCCCCAGCAGGAAGCCGTGTGGGCGGAGGGGGGCATCAGAGTCTCATCCCTGGAGACTGAGAGCCGCTTTGTTCCTGACTCCCCCAGAGACAGCTCAGCGGAAAGATCCCTCCCCAGGAGCAGGCAGGGATGCCAACCCCACCCACGCACAGGGCGCTCGCTGGACTCCGAGGAATGAGGGGCAGCAGCGAGAGCTCCAGGCCAAGCGCACGGGGGTGTGGGGTGTGGAGAGATTGCTGGGAGGCCCAGAGCAAAGCCTAGCACAGACCAGCATCTCAAGCAGCCCTTCCCTCTTCCCTTTCAGGAAGTACCACACCCACCTCCTGCAGTTTGACGGGGAGGGGGGCTGGCGTTTTGAGAAGCTGGACCCTGCAGCCCGTCTCTCCCTGCGAGAGGAGAAGCAGCGCCTGCAGCAGCAGCTGGCCGGAGTCCCCGAAATGCAGCAGCGTCTCAGTGAACTTTGCCAAATCTTGGGTGAAGATACGGCCTCTCCAGCGGGACACATCTGAGAGAGCCAGGCACCCTGAAGTATCCCCTCACCATTCCTGCCCCAGCCCACTCGGCTGAGTGCTCAGTAAGAGGATCCCGGCTGCTTTCCTTTCCTCCTGGGAGCTGCAGAAGAAGCCGGCTGTTGCCCAGGCTGCTGAAGGAAGAGTCACGTTTTCTCTGCTGGGGCATCGCTTATTTCTGGCACTTGTTGACTGTGCCCTTCGTCACCTTCTCTCACTTAGCCTGCCTCGTTCTAGGACTGGAGGGAGGGAATGGGTCACCCCGTCCTGACAAGTGACTCTGAAGTTTTCTCTCTCTCCCACACACACACCTCACACACACAGTGCCTGAATATCCCAAGATAGTAACGCCAAAGCGTGGGTTTTGTTGCCCCACTGCCATTCTCTGCCCTCTGCATCTGTGGATGTTTTGGAGTGAGCTTCCAGCATCAGCCACACCTCAGAGGCCTGGGAGGTTCAGCGGGACCGGTCTCCCCCTTTCTCCACACAAAACAGCCGCACAACATTTGATACGAATTCAAGCCATGAATGTAGCTCTTGCACCTTTCTCCCTGGTGGCCTCCTTTTTGCCACAACTGGGCTGTAGAATCTGGTTGCACAGGGCAGCACCAAAACCCCCTCCCCTTCAACCTTCACCCCCTGAGCTCTGCTTGAGGAAGGCCTGCCCCCTTACCTGGACACCATGTGGGTGACATGGCAGCCAAGGGAGCAAGTTAGGAAATCCATGTTGCTCTAGATCAGTAATTTTCAACAGTTTTCTCTGAAACCTTGCTGTTCCTCAGAACTTACAAAGAGCTCCCCAGTGAGAAGATGGGTAAGTTATGCAGGGCAAGCGGTCAAAAAACCTCACCACGACCTCTTTGACCAACCTTCCACAACTTTTTCAGAATGTGGGGTTGGTTCATTCTTCAGGGGCAACAGTTTAGGTCTGCCTCATGCCCTTACAAACTGAGAGTGTGGCCTAAGATGCCTCTCACATTGCAGGGGTCCCAGACACAAATTGGGTCCTCAGCAGATAAGCCAATATGGAGTCCCTTGAGGTGGGAAGCCTTGAAAGCCACGGTCCTGGGCTGTCTCGGGACCCCCCCTGTGCAACTCTGTAGAACATAAAGCCCTTCCTGAGACTTTGTCCTCGTGGCTTCTAATACTTTAGTCCCTTAATTTTGAGGGACTGGTCTTCCCTGTGAAGGCCAGCAGAAGGCCCTGTGCCATTTGCTTAGGGCACTTTCTATGGGAACTTGCTGAGACTTGATTTCCATACAGCTGTCCTTTAGGACTTGTTCTCCTTGAAATAGCAGGAATTCTCCTAGGGTCATTTCCCCCTGTTTTCTAAAGCAGGGTGGAAGTGGAGGTAGAGAAAGAGAAAGAGATGTTTTTGTATACAGACAACAAGGCCTCAGCCAGTGGAGCTGCATTAGTTCAACTGCACAGCATATATCCACATTAGGAGGAGTGCAGCAATTTGGGTCTTGCCTCTTGCCATGTGCGCGATGCGATGGAGAGAGGGAGCGTGTGGCAAAGGAACTAGGATTGGTGTTGTCCCCTATTTCACTTATGCCAGTGTTAGTCTGCACAGATGTGTCTATTCTTAAAAACTGAGCCCTCTTTTAATTAGTTATGAAGGTGATTGCTGCTGCTGTTGTTGTTACTGTTACTGTTGTTGTTGTTGTTAGAAGGCTCACTGCCAGTTGTGTTTTCCACGTGAAATAACATACCAGCAAGCTATTAATGATGTGTGCTCCCGTGTCCTTTAAATGCACATTTAGCTACAGCCATCACACAGTTATTTTTTTAAAAAAAATCAGCCATTGGCTTTGATGGTTGGACATCAGGGTTTGCCCCGGTTCTCTCCCCACTTGCCTCCCTTTCCCAATCCTGCTGCTTCCAAGCACACCTCATCTTCCTAAGAAAGCAAAGAAGATGCATGGTTGCTTAGGGGAAATGAACCCTCTGTTCTCCCTTCGTGAAACATCTTGCACTGGCCTGCAGTCGTGTGGCCTACCATGTTTGGCCCTTGGACTTAACTGGCGGCAGCAGAGTCTGGCAAACCACCTACTGTGTTAACTTTCCCACAGTTCTACAGAGTGCCTGATTTAGCAGTACTTTGCATGGTGTGCAGCACCTCAGGCCCAGCAGCTGCTGACAAATAAGGCCTTAGCCAGAGGGGAGGGGGCTCTTCCAGGGGGGGGGCTCAGAGCTGTACCAACCCCGCAACCCGCATTAACTACATCTCTGTTCTTGCAACCTCAGGCAAAAAACAGAGCAGGAGGCTTTATTTGACAATGAGGCTGGTAGGCTGCATTAAGCTGGGTGGCAGGCCTGATTCCGCACCTCTGTGCCCAGGACACCTGGCAACTGGCCCTCTGGCACCCCCCCCATAGGACTGGCACCTGGAACCCTGCTTGTCCTATGGGGGAGCCATCCCGGATTGGGATAGACGCATTGCTCTCAAATGGCATGTTGCTTCTGGAGGAGTAAAACCACAGCTTGGCAGCCCACAGCCTGCAGGTTTCATACAACCTTCCTGAGGCTCCCTGTGCCCCATGAAATGGCCACTTCCCAATTTTGACATGTCATTGTGGTGGGGGAGGACATTGTGCAGGGCGGATCATCTTGAGATGCTAACAAGGGAAGCAAGTTCATACAGTGTTTTGCAGGCTCTGCTGCCTAGTCCAGCCATGTTCACAGAGAGGCCACCTCAGTCAGAGTGTCCTCACATCTTCAGAGAACCAGATAAATTCTCAACGTAATTTCAGTCAACTAGTCCAATGAGTTTTCCTTTCATCAAGGGCAATTGCTGACATTTTACAAAGCACAAGGCCCGTGTCGCCAGCCAATTTGGGCACTGGGGAGGTCATTTCATGCCCCACACATCACCACCATCCCCGGCGTCTTTTAAGTGCCACACTGGAGTTGTTAAATATTTTTTTAAATCAAACTCCTTTATTTTTTTAAATCAAACTCCTTTAGTTTGCTGGCAGTCATCTCCTTAAATATATAAACACATATATGCTTTCCTGTGAATTTTTTTTAAGCAAACAGCAGAGCAAAGAGAAAGCTGAAAGAAACTTTCTCCATGTTGTGTTAGTTTTATACTTGCCGGGAGTTTGTGTACGTGTGACCATCAAAAGAGAGTGCCCCCACCAGAAGTTAGAAGTAGTACAGCCCACTCTGCCCCATTCTTCTGCATGTGTGTGTGTGTTGCCATTGGTTTCTCCTATATCTGCTTCTGATTTGCTCTCTCTGTTTGCAAGTCTCATCATTGCTGCAGCTTCCTGCCAGCCTTGAAAAGAGAGCCTGGAAGTTCAGGGCTGTTGTGTTTTTTCTCTCTTGCTCTCGCTCTCATGAGCAGCTCCTTGTATTGGCCACCATTGCCTAGGGGAGCAGCAGCAACAAAGGTTCTTCTTTCGTTCCTGATCACAGACCTGCCTGGCTTAGCTACTCCAGCCAAATTTTAAGGCAAGCCATTTGCAAGTGTGTGCATAGCAACACCACAATCCTATTGGAGAGAAAATAAAATCTCTGCATTGTTCATTCTGGAACAGCTCTGAAACCCTATAAATGCATGCGAAGAGATGGGACTTCCCAAGTGGGTCCCAGGTGTTTGGAGTGAGGAGTTTCAACTTTTTCTTCCTCTCCTCTACTTGATTGTATAAATTGCTGATTTATTTAATTGTAATATGTCTGTGTGTTTTGTAAGATGTTTTAAAAACTTATTTCTGAATTGTCTTCGGACCATCTTTTTATTTTTATTTTTAGCCTGCCATCCACTTCATGCCCTTCCCAGTATGAAAGCCCCACAAGTAAACAATGTGATACTATTGCCTGGCAAGGGGGGTGGGGAGAGGCAGAGTGTGTGCCATGGAGGGCTGAGCATGTGTCAAAATTCTCAGTGGAATGAGGCTGTTCCCATCTGCTGGCTCTGATGTCAGAATTTTACAAAACTATGCAACAAAGACTTTCTTTCTCTGCTGTTATGTACGTGCAAAACTGCCATCCCACTCCCCCTTTCTCCTACCCTCACAGTGCCTTTTATGCTGGCAGAAGCCAGGTTTATTCAGATGCTGATAATAAAAATATTATAGATCACAAACAGCTGTGCGTGTGGTTCTGGATTCTGGGATGGGATTCTGCATGGCTACTGCCAAGAATGGTAGCAATTGGAATTGGTATTGGGAGAGCCAGCCCTAGCACTGAGGTGGGGGTCCTCAGTGGGGTCCAAGGGGTGGTGGAAGGCATTGTGCCAGAGGATACTTTTGACACAGCCTCCTTTCCTCTAGTATTCATCAACTGCTCTGTCCCAGGCCCCTCTATCACCTTTAAATGTGACTGAAATAAATTTCTCCCTCAACCCTATCCACAGGTCTCTGCACCTTGTCATTTAATTTTTTAAAATTATTTAATTTGAGGGAGGCCCAACTAGAAATTCAAACAGAAACGTTGAATGGGGAAAACCAATGGTAGGGGCTTATTGTGAGTCAAAGGGAGATAAAAGTAATATTTTAGTTACTGAGTTTAAACAACCTTAACTAATAGTGTGATGTTTTAATTACCTTTTTATTTTAATTTTTTAAAAGGACATTGTTTACATGAAATTAATTCAGTACATCACATTGGAAAAGTGCCTGAGTACTGGTCAGCTCAGCCTGGTGATTTTTTTGTGTTCATTAGCTAGGCAGACAGGAGCAGGGTGACTTCTTGATGAGCAAGTTGGTGAAATAATGCAATTTGCATTTAAAACAAAAACACAGAAGAAGTAAGTAGTGACTGTCCTTTTCGTTTAACTTGGAACACTGAAGGTGACCCGACTGGCAATCAGATCTTCCTTCAACCGTGTCAGTGGGGCAATGTCTTCTGCCACACCTGAGGGCAGTGTGCTAGCTCAGGGACTGCATCTCTCCACACTTCTCCCTGGGCCCACTCCCAAGAACCTGCCTCCTGAGGCACCCACCTCACCCTGCCTAATACTATCGCTGGCCAGCCTTGCTCTGGTGAGGGGGGAGTTCTAGGCAGGAGGTAATGGGTGAAGCTGTTTTCAGAGAACTCGTTTTCTACTTGGATGTCCCAAATTTGAGTGAGCATAGAAAAGTGCTTGCTTCACAACTGAAGCTCTGTACAAACAGCCATAAAGAACTGCCTGTCTGGGATTCAATGTGTGCTGTCTGACTTCAGCTTCCATCATCCCTAATCATGGGATGATGCTGGCTGGGTCTGATGGGCTTTGGAGTCCCACAACATCCAGAGGGCGCCATATTGACTGAATTCCAGTCTGAAACCTGCTAGTAGCTGGCTCTGGCACCGGCCGCAAGCCATCTCAACTCACCTACAGTGTTTAGCTATCAAGACTCCCATGGCAATGTCCCTGAACAGATTCACAATCTGGCAACATGGTGCCTTGTACAGTATGTTTACTCAAAAGAATATGCCGTTAAGTTCAATGGGACTTACTCTCAAGGCTCACATTGCAAGTGCAAAGCAGTGTTCAGTCTGATACTGTAAACCACCTAAGAGAAGTGTTGCAGTTTGCTGTTGGAAGACAATATTTGGATGAAATCGCCAGGTAGAGACATCTGTCTGGAAGCCTGTAGAGCCACTGCCAGTTGGCACTCAATCTAGACAGTACAGAGGTAGATGAGCCGGTGGTCTGACGCAGTATAAGGCAACTCCCCTTGTTCCTAAGTAAACTCTGCTGCATTCAAGAGCGCCTCCTTTGCCACCTGCAAGCCTATGCACCCTTACTTAGAGGAAAGCTCCACTGAACTCTGTGGGAATTCCTTCTGAGTCAGCATGCAAAGGACCTGACTGCATTGTTTTCTAAAAATCTTGGAGATATATAGCTCCGGGGAGTTGGATTCTTCAGAGTTGCAATGCCACATCTCTCTGAAAGCTGACTGCAGCTAAATATTGTATGATTACACGTTCTGCAATAAATCATGAGGTTGCGCTGGAATCAGCAAGCAAGCATCTGTTAACAACGCTGAACTTGTTAGTTCCTTCTTCACGTGCCAAAAGCTTAATGTAATGGAAGTGACTGCTGTTCTCATTACACCTTGTCTAAAGAGTGTATTAATAAATACATTTGGTAGACATTTAATCGTATGCTAATCTGATAGTTCAGTCATTGCTGATTGAAGTTTGGAAGGGATTTTGTTCAGGTTTCTCCCTTTCTAATGCTTCCTTCTGAAGTTTCAGAGAAAGACTCCCAACAGCAGAAAGTTCACAAGAGGCTGAACATAGACAAGTGCTGATGTTCTAATCTATACATTTATATTAAATATACATGAGACCCAAATCAATGTAATAAATGATTTATTTATTTTTATGTTATTAGTACACAGTTTATTTATCACTGTGCTTACATCACTGTTGGGACGCGGGTGGCGCTGTGGGTTAAACCACAGAGCCTAGGGCTTGCCGATCAGAAGGTTGGCGGTTCGAATCCCCGCAACGGGGTGAGCTCCCATTGCTCGGTCCCTGCTCCTGCCAACCTAGCAGCTCGGAAGCACGTCAAAGTGCAAGTAGATAAATAGGTACCGCTCCAGCAGGAAGGTAAACGGTGTTTCCGTGTGCTGCTCTGGTTCGCCAGAAGCGGCTCAGTCATGCTGGCCACATGACCCAGAAGCTGTATGCCAGCTCCCTCGGCCAATAAAGCGAGATGAGTGCCGCGACCCCAGAGTCGGCCACGACTGGACCTAATGGTCAGGGGTCCCTTTACCTTTACATCACTGTAAATCAGAAATCTGTTGGGCATAGTCCTATACTAAATATGTGCTGAATGCGGAGCTGTATAGGATATAGCAGAAGCTGGCATAGGCCAACAAGAGAGATTCACAAGCACATCTGCTCAGATACACCAACTGAACACACCTCTAGAGGAACAGCCAAGGCGAGGCAGAGACATGAGCAACACAAGGAAGCAGCACTTTCTTCAGATCCTATGCTCCCCCAGATTATCTCTATCAATAGCACAACTTTATAATGACAACAGAACTGGTGCAAAGCATTTCCCTCCCACTGAACTCGTCCCTCCTGGCCTCCCTGCCTATGTCATAAAAGTACAGTAGGGATGGCAAATCTTATCAGCCCCAGCTGGTAAGGAGGGTGGAAGATGTATTCCAGCAACACCTGGAGGACCACTGCTTTCCTATCCCTGAAGGCTTAGCCAATCACAGCACACCAGCATCTATGTGTAAGTGCCATAACTTGGATGATATGGTGTGAAACATGGTTCTCTCTCTCTGGCTGGATGTTGTGCACACTTAGAGCACACAAGGGAGAACTCTGGCAATGGAAACTATGGAACAAAGGCACTTTGCAGGAAAGGGGGAGACTGTTACACAAGGTAGCCAATCTCCTTCCAGAACACTTTGGGTACATGCTAACATGTCCCTTCCTAGAACCCAAACAGGTAGCTCACCTGGGGATTCTAGACTAGGGGTAGGTGAATATATCAATCTCAGCTTCTCTCGGCTTCTCATTTCTCCAGGCTTAAATTAAGTTCTCCACACTTCCACATCAGTTTACATGAAAATTCATCAGCGTTTTAACCAAAATTTCTCTTAATATGCTCATTTTTGTCACAATTTCGCCTAATATACACTTTTCAACAAAGCAGTTTACCCTCAAATAATGCTTTTTTGAATTCACTAATACAATGTGATTTTATGCACACTTAACCTCGATATATGCATTTTTATTACATATTACTTGGCTGGAGAACTGCATTGCAAAATTCAGAGAAGGATGGATTTTGACAGGTGGTTGTGTTTAGGTTTGCATCTTATTTCAGAATATGTGAATTACATAGGTTTGCCTTTAAAGGCAAACTGAAGTGCATTCCTTACCTGTCCCTGCTCTAGACACAAACGCACAAGGGCAGAGCACTCCACCCAAGGAAGTAAGGGAAGTGGGAGTCATCCTGCGAAGCACAACTGCCTCCCCCTCCTTGCAATATGTGATGACTGCGTCTCTCGCTGAAACATTCTCTGCCACTCACAGCAGTGAAGAGAGGTGTCTCCCATACAGAGAAAACACTTGCCCCCACATACTGCAAGCTCTATTTTATCAGCAAAAGCTAAGCACTGCACTCAAACAACTGCTGGCCAGACACTCAGGAGGACTTTTGCCTTGCAGGATCACAGGCCAGACACATGCAACAGAACAGCTGCCCTTGCACTCTTAGTAGTGCCCGGCCTCCCTGGGTGGGAAGTAGAGTCCCAGTTGCAAAAGTCGCTCCTTGAACCCTTCTCTCAAGGAGGGCTGGTGTTCTTTCTGCAGACCTCCTGCCGCAGAAGCTATGTGAGTGTGGTGCTGTGTGCTTGCTCATTCCTCCCTTTGCGTGAAGTGCGAAGTGCTTCGCTATGGTTTCCTAATGCCCCCCACCCCAGCCCCAAAGCTCGGCTTCAAAATTTGTTCTAAACCAGCCTTTCTCAACCTGTGGGTCCCCAGATGTTGTTGAACTACAACTCCCATCACCCCTAGCTAGCAAGGCCAGAATCAGATGATGGGAGTTGCATGGCGAGGTCCCGCCCCCCCCCAGTGGAAATAATGACACATGACACAATTATTAAGGTTAATGGACTAAATAATGCCACAACTTTATTGGTTACAGGTGATGAGCGGTATTGGCTTAGGCATTGGTCCTAACCGAATATATCCGACTTCAGCCCGTCCGCTTGAAGTCCAGGAAGGGTTAGCCACCATTGGGTGAGTCCTGCTGATGCACATCAACTAGGAACTCCCCCAGGGTCACCGATAGGGGCGTGCCTTAGGCCCTCACCTCCCTAGGCTTCGGACAGGGCCACGCCCCCGGAATCCTTTATTGGACTACCCTTCAATATGCAGGGCAGGTGATGGAACTACCTCCCCTCTTTCATCTACAGAATAATACCAATGCCTAACCGCCACTCAAGTTGTAGTCCAACAACATCTGGGGACCCACAGGTTGAGAACCGCTGTGACTAAACCAAAAGCAGGGAATCTGTATCAGCCCACAAGCTGTATTCCGTTTGGAGCAAACTTCCATGCCAGAGGTGGGCAGGGGCCGGGGCAAAAATGGGTGGGGCAGCAAATGTAAATATTATTGTTGTACAGTCGGCCAGTTTCTATGTACACCCGTCCATCCAGACCAGCGAGAGCATTACCAGAATTAAATGACACTTCCTAGCTGGGCAAAAATAGCTGGTGCTAAGTAGGGCTGGTGGGATGTGTGGCTCAGGAATGTTCTGAGAGCCAGAGAGGCTTGGAGGGCCACATTTGGGCCCCAGGCTGAAGTTCCCCACCATGCCCTAGACCACCCCCACCACCAGTTTTCTTTCTTTTGAATTCTGATTAGGGTGGTTGTGTGTCTTACATTAGAGAGGGCAGTCCTTTGTTTAAAAGCGACCTCCCCTCAAAGGTTTGTCTGTGTGCTGGTCCCGGGGGGAAGGTTACCGTTGGCGTAGTCAAAGTCCGGTCCTGGGTCACTAGCCTGGAAACAGTTCACAAGGAGCGGGGGGAGGTCCGAAGCAGGAAGCTGGGCGGGGACAGGAACACTGGAGGGTCAGGTCTGGGTCCAGGCAGGAGCAGGAGCAGGTACTCAACGACGTTGCTCCCACAACCTGGGACCGGGCTGACTGGCCTTTATCTTCTCTGAGGCCAGGGGCGGTCCCGGCCCCCAGGAGACCCGCCTCTCTTGGCCTTAAGGTGAGCACTCCTCCTGGGAGAAACCAGTTCTCTCCACCTCTCTGCCCTAAGCCTCTGCAGTTCAGGAGAGGCTGGGGGGTTACTGGACTCAGGGGGAGACTCCCCTTCCTCCTTTTGCTGGTCCTGGGAATGGATAGGACAAGCCCAGAGTTCAGCAGCATGTGCCAGAAGACTTGCCCAGCACTAGCAGGAAGCAACACGCAAAGATCTTGCTTAAGAATTCCCTGGTCAGCAACATAGCAGGTAAACAAGGCTGCTACCTCAGTGCCAACTTGTCTGCTGGATTCCCCCCCGATCCCATCATCCATAATTAGTATGCACATAAACTGCTTTGTTTTACATTTATATATTTATGCATTGTGTTTTGATAGCTATAATGCATGTACATATCTTCATGCAATAAGCATTAATTCCCATTGACCTTGCTGATTTTTCCTGTTGCTTCATTTCTGATTACATTGCAGATCCACCGTTACCTGAAAATCCAGAAGGCTTCTTCCTAACCTTCTTCCCCAGGATGAGCGAGAACATGCTGGTATTTGCTTGTTTTAAGTGCAATTCGTCAGGACCCTGTCCTTGATCTGGTCTAGGACATTCATAGATTCCATGGCTTGCAGTTGCATTGACACACAATTGATCTGTTTGTTTGTTTGTTTGTTTGTTTATGAAAAACAAGTGAGCATGGGGTAAATGGTGTCTCCACCTAATCCATAAACTAGTTCAGTTGGAGTGCTTGGATGTTGCCCAAACTGTTTCATAACCAAGTGCTCTAGCCTCATTGATTTGAAAATCTCGGTCATTGTCTCATATGAATAGTCACATTCAGGGCTTAATCATTTATACTCAACAGGGCATGTTTTAAATTGTTAAAAGATTGCGGCCTTAAAACTAACATCAGTCATAAACATGGACAACTGTTTGTCAAATAACACTACAGTCCACCAGGAGGTTCTCCTGTGTAAGAATCAAGGGCCTAAACCCACCAATGGGTTTGCTTGAGCTTGTTTGGTAGTCTGAGTCGGGTTTAGGCTGAGAAAGGGAAACCTGTGGTACTCCAGATGTTGTAATGGAACTCCACTTGCCATTAGCCCCAGCCTATAGTCAGGGATGATGGGAGCTCTGGTTCAATAACACCTGGAGAGCAACTATGGATTTAGGTCAATAGTTTAGGCCTGTTCATGCAGCAGGTTTCCCACTTGTGTAACAGAACTCCTTCCTCCTCCGTAGCACCTCTCACACCCTCCAAATCTGCTCCAGAGGGTCAGTGGATACTCTGGTGCAGATTTTGGGGAGCACACAGGAGAAGAGTAGAAAGGGAAGTCCCCACAGCACAAGTAGTCAAGAGCGGCCAAGCCTGTTTCGCTCCCTAAGGTGAGATGGAATTGTGCCACCACTCCATTGCTGAAACCTCATTTATCGGGTTGCACAGCTACGACTTCTGGGGTCTGGTGAGATATTACATGAGGTCCCATCAGTTATTGCCAGAACCTGGAAGCCACAGGTGCATCTCTAGCAGCAGTGATGGTGGGCAGCGGGGAGGGCACCAACCCACCCACCGACCACGGGAGAAGCAGTGGCAGCAGCAAGATCTCACTGGAAGCCTCCATCGGCACATGGGGTGCCGTCCCTTGGGATTCTGCCACCTGAGGCAACTGCCTCAGTCTGCCTCATGGGTGGGCCGGTCCTGCGAGTAGTACAATAACACCCATGAGAGGATATTCCCAAGATGCATCTGCGCCATTATAAAAGCTGATCAAAGGTCTTTATGTTATAACAGTGCGTAAAACACTGCTGTGCACACTAATCAAGCACTATGCTTGGCTCGTTCTCAGTGTTGTCCTCCTCACCAGACTAGACTAGACTTGTTAGAAGTGCATTAAGCACTGGATGGTATGTTGAGAGTGGCTTCTAGTCAGTCACATGGCTGTTTTCAAATCCAACCCAAGTAGAAGTGGCCAATGACAGAAATGCAGAGGGGTTCTAACCTGTGTGAGGGATCTGACGTTTGACCCAGCAGTGTCAACTATTATTTTTGTTTTATTTATCAAATAAATAAAATTGTTTGTGCTTTCCTCAGGCTGAGTCAGCAGGAAAATGTCCACAAGGCTCTTGTCCAAGTATTTGCCAATCCCAATAGATCAGTTTTTCTCTAGGCTTGATAAGGATGTGGTGATGTGTGCATTCCTCTTCTCCAGTGGTCCTTTCTCTGGTGTCTGGAGATTAGTTTAATGCTTGAAAACAACATTTCAGGCATTTTTTTACTAAGCACAGTCCAGTGAAGCGAACAGTAAATTCTAAAGCAGGGAGGGACTTCACCTTCTCAGTCAATCCAATTTTCAACCTTTTCTTACTATTTCACTATCTCTGTGCTTTGTAGCCAGGTTGCTTAATCCTTATCGAGGGTGTCTGCATGTGGCAAGGGATGAAAAAGTAGTTGCTGCAGATCAAGCACAATCAGCTGGATGATTCTGATGACATGGGCCCTTTTGCTTTCACATGGCTGTCCAACTCTGTGTGTGTGTCCAGGTCTGATTATCAAGCAACACACAATTTCATTGTGGGAAATTCCACATTCAGAATTCTTTCTGCAACTGTTTTAAAGTTATAACCAGTCAGGTGATCTTCTGCATCACATGTGGCTCACCCCCAGCCTATCACTGAAAGCAGGGAACTTTCTTTAACAGATACAGGGGAGTTTCCATAATTTAGGTGCTGAGTACAGCATATTGGATAGATGTCAGTAAAGCTGACACATAGGCAAAATAGCTAGTAAACGTTTTCTGTTGTGGGTAAAATGCTGATATTGTCTCAATTCCTCTTTTTTGTGTGAGAAACACCACTTTTTGTTTTGAACCTTGCTGTCCCTGCTCCTTCTGATCAGAGGAGGTAGGACTTGTTATCAAACCCTATGCTTAGTGCTGACCACGTGTCTTCATTTTTCAAAAATCAGCGATGGGGCTGGGGCACTCGATCTGCCCTGTGACCCCACAACACAGGGGATTAACCTTCCTTTACCCTGCACTGAAAATTAATCCCTCCACCCGGTGTATCTCTTGCTTGCCCCAAGTTTTAAAAATGAAGTGATTGCTAGGGAACCAAAGGTATGCCTGGTGTAGATATATCTTAATTTACCATATCACTGAAATAAGGTGTCAGGACAGAATTCTGAACTGCAGTACTGCCTCAAATGCATTTCTTTGGTTCAGACATGAAGATGGGTGTTCTTGGCGATATGATGGGAGCATGTGGCTGCCTTTGCACATTGCCAACCCCATCCCGTGTCAAGATGCCACTATTTAAGCACTCACCTCCCTGTCCACCGCAATCTCCATCCCGTCCAAATCACTAGCTGGGGGCAACCCTCTCTTAGGATCCTGCCTTTGGCACTGGGGCAGTCTGTCCCATTTCACCGCCTGAGGCAAAGCAGGAAGGTGCCATGTGACACCCCACACTTGTGGCCGCTATCACCAAAGCCTTGCTTCTCAGAGTTGTGCAGTCGCAGAGTCTGGAGAAAACCCCACAAGATCTCCCAGGGGCCTTCATGCAATTTTGTGGGGCTCTCACAGCAGGGGTGCCAACGTGAATAAAATATTGGAGGGGCCCTGTAGAAAGATATGTAGCACAACCAAGAGTAAAAAGGAACCCATGGCGGGAGGTGTGGGGAAGCCAAATCATGTAGAAGAATAATGAAGAATATTGTGAAATGGATGTACCAATTTACTGCAAAAGCATAAATTAAATGAACAAATTAAAAACTAGAGGGGCCCAGATAAGTCCTGTCTGGCATAACTGATCACATGAGTGGTGCACACACAGTGGCGTAGCATGGGTTGTCAGCACCCGGGGCAAGGCAAGTAATTTGCACCCCCTAACCCATGGATTTGCGCCCCCTAACCCTAACCCCCAGATGTTGCGCCCGGTGCGGCTGGCCCCCCCTGCACCCCCACGCAACGCCACTGTGCACACACACTCTTTGAGTGGCAATGCCCATCAACTGTGGAGGGCCCGGTCCCCTAAATGTTTTATTGGGGGCCCAAAGACCCTTCAGCCCCTAGGAGTTGGCTCCTATGTCTTGTAGGACTCTTTAGCATAGCTGTCAACGTTTCCCTTTTGTAAAGGGAAATTCCCTTATTCCGATTAGGATTCCTCGCAAGAAAAGGGACAAGTTGACAGCTATGCTCTTAAGAGGGACCTCGCAGGAACCCAGAAACCTCTTCTCTGGGGGCAGCAAAGTGGGAGCCGCCCCTTGGCTTCTGCCGCCCGCCACGTGGGCAACGGGCCCCGCTTGGCCCTCTCTCTCCGCTTTCTGGCAGGCTCGCTTGCTCGCCAGAGCCACTCCTGCGCGCGGGGAAGGGAGGAAGGGAGGAAGGAGGCGCGCCCGGCTTCTCCAGCGCGGCTGCCTCGGGGCGGCAGGGGGCGCCTGCGGGCCTCGGCGCTGGCCCGCCGCGGGGCTTTGGGAAGGGGCGGGAGGGCAGGCTGGGCGCAGGGAGCCGCTCCGGAGTTGGCAGCGGTGCATTGTGGGGAGTGGCCGCCGCCGGGAGCGGCTCTGGGTGGCAGCGGCGACCGCCTGCCTGCAAGTTCTTCTCGGCGCGGGCTGGCCAGGTAAGGCGCACGGGCGGCGCGCTCGCCAGGGTCTCTCCGCCGGGCTCCGGGGCTGCGCGACGCCCCTTTCCCTGCTCCCTCGGGGTCGCCGGCCAGTTGCGGCTCCTTGCCTGCCGCGGAGCACCACCGGCTGCCCCGACGCCCCTCTCCGGGCGCCCTTCTCCTGCTTCCCGTCCCCCCTCCGGGATGCCGCCCCGGGCGGAGACCCTCCTCCTCCCCCTTCTGCCTCCTGGGCGACCCCCGCGGGCGACCTCTCCCTTTCCCCCCGCACTTTCCCATTCCTCCCCCTTCGGGGTCCCGATCCCCGCCCCTTCTGCGAGCGGAGGCGCTGCTGGGAAGAGGGAAGCGGCGGCTGGGAGTTGCCGGGGGGTTGGGGGCGGCTGGGTGGGCTGCAAAGCCCCTTGCGCAAGCCGGCTGCTTTGTGTGCCTGCCTTGCCCGCCTCCCTGCCCGCCCGCCAATGGTTCTTCTGCCCGAATTGTCGCGCTGGGAGATTCCCAGGCCGGGCGGCGAAACAGGTGCTTTTGGCCGGGACTCTTTGGGAAGTCGGGAGTTGGCGGCGGGTCTGGGCGCGCCGCGTGAAGCCGCGCCAGGAGTGGGATCGGGGGTGAGGCCATGTGGGGCTTGCATGGGGCAGCAGCCCGGAGGTGGGGAGCCGCTCGCCTTTCGGAGAACCAGCTTGGGTTCAGCGTGGCGCGTCTTTGGCGGAGATGTGCAATCGGAAAGGCGGCTTGTTTTCCGTGCCTGGGTGCATTTCCATAGTTTGTTTCTGCTTGCATCACACCTTCTCCGGTAGCTTCAAAGAGGTGACAGGTGGGAAGGGCATCGTTTGCCTCTCCCTAAATGCCAGAGTTAGTAGGGGCTGTTTCTGCGTCCCTGCGAGCACGCCCCATTCATTTGCAGAGAGGCTGCTCGATTTGTGCCAGAGCTCAGCTCTGACCTCTTTTCAGTGCCAGAATATTTAAAGTAAAAGAAGATTGCCAGGCCCTGAGAAGGTGCAGAGTGCGTTTTCCATACACTGGGCAACAGCAGAGACGCCGCACACATTGGGAATTAGGAGGAAGGGCTGTCAGATCAGAGATTGGTGTTTCCAGGCAGACTTGCGTTTTGTCACCATGTTGCATGTTGTATTTTTAATAGGCAACAAGCACTGCTCCTTTTTCACATGTCCACATCACAGATAGATATGATGGATTTTCTTTCAGTTTCCCCCATTTAAAAGTTCTGCAGCTGAGCTGGCCAAGAGTAGGGTCACTTAACACCATGATTTCAGGATAGATTAAGAAAGAATGATTGCAGCTTGGAAGGTGACGTCCAGTCTGAGATGAGTTGGTCTGCCTTGGGGATGGGCAGTAGCTCAGTGGCAGACCCTGTCGAAGGTCCCAGATTCAATTCTCATCATCTCCAGGTAGGGCTGCAAAAGACTCCTCTCAGGAACTGAGCAAAGCTGCTCCCCATCAGGGGGACCAGAGACTGGAAACCAGACCATTGGCTGTGCTGACTGGGGCTGATGGGAAATGGAGTCCCACAAGACCTGGAGGGCCACAGCTGCAGTGTAGGCAGTACTGAGCTTGATGGACCAATGGTCTGACTTGGGATACGGCAGCTGAGCTTCGGTGGTGGTGGTGGGGCTAAGTGTTCTCATTTTGCACAAAGAGGCAATACTGTTGCATGGTTTGCAAGTACAGTAAAGTACAATTAAACTAGTTGGAATGATGCCTTCACCCCAAAATAAATGGGTCCCCCAGCCTCCTTGCACCTTAACGTGATCCCACTTGTGCTGAAAGCGGATTTCTCTTTGAACCCACTAAATTCCTTTTTATTAAATTAAGCAGAAATTATAACTTAAAATACTAATAATTATACATAGCAAGGAAAGGCACGCAAACAATATGTATCTATGTATAATTATTAGTATTTTAAGTTATAATTTCTGAGTGTGTTTGCCCCCAACTCCACCTCACGCCTCAAAAACCTAAAACGTAGAATGCTCCTAAGGATATATAACAAGGAAAGGCAAGTGGTAGGCTAGCTATCAGCAAACTGGGGGAAAGGACCACGCCCCCCACCATTTGCTGAATTTATGGAGCAGGCTTGCTAGCAGTCCCACGCTGACTTGTTTTCTCCCCTCACACAGAGGTGGGATTCTCTCTCCTCCCTGTGATTTGAAGCTAGGACAGCCAAATGGATATGTTAAATGCGAAACTCCCTTTTTTTCTGATGCTGGGGTTACAAAGGAGTGAGGGGAGGAATGCTTAAAGAAACCAGATGTGAAGGTGTTAGTCTTCAGGGGAAGGCTTGCAGGGCAAGCTGCCTCGTGTAGGTGAGGGTGGGAGTCTGTCTCTCTCCTGCCTCCCCCCTTTGCTGTCGACTGCAGGGCAAGTCCCAGCAGGCCTGACTGCTGCCAGTCACACAGTTATTAAACTCACAATGGGTGTTTGTTGGTTTGTCTCATCTTTCTAAAGTGGAGTGTATTTATCGGGGTGAGGCAGAAGGGGGGGGGGAGAGACCACCTTCCTCCCCAGAGACTTCAGCCAGTGCATGGTTAAGCAGTGGCCAGTGGGTTGGGTTGGGGAGAGGACTGGATTTGCCAAGAACTCAGAATCACATGATTCTAATCCTGTCGTTGTCTGACTCTTCCCCCTCCTCCCCTCACGCAGCAGGGGGTGGGGGAAGGATTAGTGCCTGTCTTCCTTTAATGGGACGGTTTACCATAGACTGGCAAATAGTGCTTAATGTTTGCCTGGATTATATAACAAACATAGTGATTATCCTCCCCTTGTTTTCCTCCTCCTATATACATACTTGGGAATGTGGGGGCACTGGGATGGCTGTGGTCAAGTCTGGGATCCCCTCCTGGACCCCAGCTCAGATCTTGGACCCAGTTACGGCCCCTCTCTCCCCACCCACCCTAGCAGCCAGGGTGTGTGGGTGTGTAGATGCTTCTCGGTCCTCACCCATACCTGCCACACATGCTGACACTTGCTGCACAGGCTCTTCGGCTGTGCTTGTTTTTAGATCCTTTTCTCCAGCGGAGGGGGGCTGCTGTGGTTCTCAGCCCCACTTGCTGCTGCTGCTGCTGCTGCGTGAGGGATTACTGAGGCCGCCCACGGTTTGCTCTTGCGGGCACCAGCACCAGCAATGCGTGTTGCCCAGCCTAGGAACCTGTGCGAAAGGCAGCAGTGCCAGGCACTGCCCAGGAGGAAGAAGAACCTGCTTTCCTGCTGGAACAGGTGTGCGCAGGGAGCCTGAGGCTGCGTAAGGAAGAAATCCACAGGGGACGGTACCTACGATGGCCCTGGGCAGGGTGATGGTCGATTGTGAGTGGTGTGCTTGTGTGTGTGAAGGTGCCTGTTGCTGGAAAATAGATATGCTGAGGTCCATCTGAGGGGACATGATGTGCTGCCGTGCTGGGTAGGGCAATGCTAGTGAGGAGGGTGTGCATCTGAAGCCTCAAGTGTTGAGGAAGCGAAGAGAGGTTCATGCCGAGGTCCCAGCCCCCCCTCTTGGCTGTGGTCCCTTCACGTCTGCCCCACATTTTCTCCTCTTGTCTTTTTTCCCCTTCACGCTCTGACTTGCTTTGACGCCCTCTTTCAGCCTTCCGCGCGCTTTGCTGCCCCAGAGCTTGTTACCCTGGGAGGCACTCAAAAGCCCCATTGATTTCCTCCCACGCCACTGTCTGTGTCCGTAGGAGTCTTACCCGCCATGCCTGCGCATAAGTGTGTGGCTGGTTATACACCATGCATTTAAAGCACACACTGCCCCCAGATAATCCTGGGAACTGTAGTTTGTTAAGGATACTAGGAATTGTAGTTCTGAGATGGGCAAGTTACACCTCCCAGAATTGCTCAGGCAGGATGTGCTTTAAATGCACGGTGTGCATGCAGGTGGGGGGGTGTTGGCACAGAGAGAGAGATGCCAGGTTATTGTACCTGCAATTTCCCCCTCCTTTCCCCACTTTTCTGGTGGGCTTTGGCACTTGTAGGGTTAAACAGGCTGGTTCTGAACTCCCTGCGCCAGAGTCTCTTATTATTCCCTGGACTGTTATCAGGGGTGGCACTGTTCCTGCCCCCCTACCCCGAGCCAGACAAAGGGGGCATTCAGCAGCCCCTGGACTGGCATGGCTCTCCCCACGCCTGCTTCCCGCTGTGGGGGCGGCTGCGCTGGGCGCTCGCCAGGGAACTGCAGCTTCTTGCTGACCCCGACACCTTCTCAGCCGAGGCCTCTGCTGACTCCAGGGCGCCACAGGAGGTGGCATTGTGGGGAGTGGCAAAAGCACCGAGGGTGGGGCTGGCCGGAGCCCAGAGCAAGAGTGTGCTGTGTTGCCCCAAACCAAACTTTGCAGGGGAACAGAATAACCAGGACCCATTGCGACAGGGCCTAGGTACCTGGGGAAGGCCTAGTGGAAGCAACACACTCCTGACACCTTGGCTGTTTGTACTTTGTGTACACTTTCTCTCTCTCTCTCTTCTTCCCTGTCCTTCCCCTTCTGCTGCTTCTCCCCACCCACCCCCTGCTGGCCGTAACCTTAATCTTGCACCCACTCCCTTGTGGGGAATGTCCTGCCCCTCCCCGCTAAGGCCAAATGTCCCCGATTCTGCAGCTCCAGCTGGAGCCGGCAAAGGGGGATCGATGATTCCATGAGGCTCTAATGGAATTGCTATTATGCTATAGCGTGGGGTGGGCACAATAATTGCTTGGGAAAGCCAGGGGAGGGGTGCTGCTTTGAGAGATTGAGGCTGAAATGGCATGAAATGGGCTGGACCTGAGTGAGCTGGATTCTAAGCTCATAGCACCAAAGCTACACATTAAGGCTTCTGCCAGGTGCCTCATGGTGGCAGCTGCCTCCATGAGGAGAATGGGAGACAGGCAAAGTCCGGATCTGTGGGACTCAATCCCCCTTGAGAAGTTTTGCACCAGCTCTGCTGACATGAACAGCTTTGGTCAGTCTTGTGTGCAGGAGACCTTCCCAGTTGATTAGGCCCCCAAGTTAATTAGGGGGTGTTAACTGACTTCTTCTTCCACCTCCTTCCTCAGGCATTAGGAAGCCCTGTAGCGAAATGATCAGAAAGGTTTGGGAATCAGTTTTGGAAATGGGTCTATCAGACAATATTCCTTGACTGGTTTTGCCTTTCTTAAGCTTTTCGTTTAAATGGTTTGGGTCAGCCTTGTACTGCTTTATGACCTGTCCCCACCCCAAAATTAAAAAGGGCCCCCTCAGGTCCCAGCAAACCAGGCACAGCCATCCCCCTCTCCCTGCCCCTTCCAGTTAATCAATAACTTCATGCAAAGAAATCACAAGGGATTCCTCTGTTCCCCACGCAAGGGCCAGACACAAGCCCGACCTGTCCGTCTCTTGCAATCTCAGGACCCCCCCCCCCAGCCTGCAATAGCTGCCTTCTCCTGTCTCTGGCAATGCCCTTCATTTTGCACCCACAGCCCCTCTCCCCTCCGCCCTGTTTCATTCTCTCTGGGGTGCGAGTGCTATGTGTATAAGTTGTGAGAGCTCTGTTTCTATGGGATAATGGGCCCCTTTAGCCCCCGTGTGGCTCTGTGATGGCACAGCCGAGATGGGAACAGTGGGGGCTTTGATTGGGGAAGGTTATCACAGCAGCCATTGATGCAGCCTTGAATTGCCATCTAACCTCTCCCCCTCTCCGTCCCCCGGCACCCATGTCAACTCACCCGCTGTCTTATCTCATTCTTCCACCCATAGGGATGCCTGCTGAGTCCTCCTGCTCGACGCCACCATGTGGGAGCTGAAATGCCCCCAGCGCAGCCAAACGGTAAGCCTTGGAAGTGTAGGAAGGGGAAATTGCAGAGGAGGAAAATGGGATTTAACAGGGGAGGCGCAACTGTGCTGGAGTGCCATAGTTCCTGGGCAGAGTGGATGTGCATGTGTGCGCATGTCATGAGCTGAAGCAAGTGCTGGAAAACCTTAGTTTGGTGTGTGACACATTTCTGATACTACCCTGTGATATGCTTGGATGACAGACTTGGGTTGCTATTCCGTGCTAAGAAACGTGGACCAGGATTCCTGAAAGTGTGTGTGTGTGTGGTTCCTTTTGTCTCCTTTGCAGCCCCACCCCTGTGCCATTGTCTGCCTGTGTGTCTCTCTCTCACCTTCCCCAGGGATTTTGTGTGTGTGTCGGTGGTGGTGTTGCTGCTACATGCGCTGCCTCTGCTCCCTTCCAGCTGTTGCCAGGAGGGAAGGGGTGGGGGTTACTGTAAGCTCTCGTCTCTGTGCTTCCTGCCTGCCCACCCCCACCTGAGACTGGGCGTAGGGGGAGATGGAAGGATGAGACAGAAGGTTTGGTTTCCAGCCAGGATGTTGAATATCTAGGTTCTGCACCCTCCCCTCCTCCAGCAGGCAGATGGGCCCATGTGCTGGGCAATGAGATAATATGGAAGGGTGGTGTTTGTGTGTGCTTTGCTGGGTTGGGAATTCCACTGGAGAGGAGGGAGTGGGACAAAGCACCTTCACATCTGTGTGTTTAGGCAACAGCTGGGTCAGGGGAATTGGAGCAGAGCAGAAGGGGGAGAGGTGTCCGCCCCCCCCCCCCGCCTTAGGTGCCATCTTCCTGATGGCATCTGTCTGGGGCCTGCGAGGGGGTGTGCGTGTGAAGAGGAGGCTATGCAGTTTCCTTGTTTAGAATTACATTCTTTGCACACTCGTTTGCTTCCTGTGCTAACATGCAGATTGGCTTGCCAGTTCACACTCTTCTTCACTGGCACTCTCTTTTTCCTGCCTTGGCTCCAAACTGAGATTGCTAAACTTGTAGAATATCCCACTCGTCTCCCTATCAGTGCATTATTGCTTTTTTAAAAAACCAAAACCAAAACAACCTATTAATTAAAAAGTAGTCCCATTTCTCTCTCTCTCCTCTTCCTGCACTTGTGAGCACGCATTGTGCCTCGAGTGTCTTGAATGTTTTTGTAGGCATTGCCTTTGCAGGCCATTTAAAGAATGGCAAATAGAAGCAAAGGCCAGAGTGAGGGGCTGGGCAGTGATGAAGCCGAGAGCATTCATGCCCCCATTGGCCACTGTCTCCTGCCTGAGTTGCTGTCTGAGCTGTGACCTCGCTTGAGGGAGGGGATTAATTCCGATGGGATGTGGCTTAATCGCCTTCCCTGGGCTGCTAAATCCTAGTTGGTGTTGGAAAGGAGGGGGAGGACACTCATTTCCAAGGTGAAAGCAGACTGGACCCCCCCTCCACTCCTTCCACTTCCTCTTTTGGGTAATTTGAGCGGCTTCTTGCAGCACCATGTGGGGAGACAAATGAAGGCAGGAGTTGGTGTCTGAACGATGCGCTCAACTCTTTAAAGTATTGGCCTTCAGGAGGGGAGGGAGAATTCGGGCTGCTTCAGGTAGCAAAATGTCTTGGGTCTGAAAGGGCAAAGTGTGGGATCCTGGGCTCACTGTGGGAAGGAGGAACTGGAGTCACCATTCTGCAGCATCCATTGTGGTGGGCAGAGCGGGGGAGAGGAATAATGTGCGGGAAAAGGGGGCACTGAAACTGGACGTTGAGAAGCATCCTAGGTCAGGGAGGTAGAAGAAGTGTGCCAGGACTCCTGGGCAGGGGGGTAGGAAAGGGGGTGGGGTGGGGGGCGGTCCACCCCAGGTGCCATCATGGGGGGGGGAGTGACAAATTATCAAGGAACAATTACTGCCCTACTAGGGTGGTTCATAAAAAACTTTTTTTAAAATGCCTGCTCCAGACGTCTGATCCTACTACACTAGGGATTATATAGCTATATATGAAATTTCATGCATATCAGTTAATATCTTGACCCTCCTCCACGAAAACATCTGTTTACTTGGCCGTTTTCCTATGTCATGAAGGCTGAAATTTCAACAAAGCACATGCCTTTGCTAGACTCTTTTTGGGCACCCGCTAAAAGCATTCTTCTTTGGGCAAGTGTAACTAGATGCTTAGGAAGTTGAAGTAATTTTAACTTTAATATTTTAGCTTATGTATGTTTTAAAGTAGGATTGTTAATTTTTCTTGATTTTACTGCTGTGGTGTTTTTTGTTTTGGTAAACCACTTTGCATGTTTTTTAAAATAAATTTTATTAACTAAATAAACAATAAATATAAATAAAATAACACAAGCCAAAACACAATCCATCCTGTAGATTTAAGTATCTGTCCATAGTCACCTACAGTGGTACCTCAGATTACATATGCTTCAGGTTACATATGCTTCAGGTTATAGACTCCACTAACCCAGAAATAGTACCTCAGGTTAAGAACTTTGCTGCAGGATGAGAACAGAAATTGCATGGTGGTGGCACGGCAGCAGCGGGAGGCCCCATTAGCTAAAGTGGTGCTTCAGGTTAAGAACCGTTTCAGGTTAAGAACGGACCTCCGGAACGAATTAAGTACTCAACCCGAGGTACCACTGTACTTGTTATCAGAGGCTCAGAATCCACATTCCTTAGTAAGAAAATATGAAATAACGTAAAACCAAAATATCAATGTGGGGGGGGGGGAGTGACAATAAATTTTCCGCACCGGGTACCACCTGATTTTCTTACTCCTCTGCTCCTGGGTTCTTGGTGCTGCCTTAAAAGTGTGGTGCACAAAGGATGCAAGATAGCACCTCTTTACTACAGACCAGTCTAGACGGTCCCTAACTTGTATTCACAAATGGTGATTAGGATTAAAACTTCACTTGTAAGTGTATAATTGGTGGAGTGGAAAGAGATCTTCTTTTGCCTCCTCATTAACCCACCCTGACAAGAGAAACCAGACAAAACATCATCAAATTGGCATTGCATCTGTTTTGCACAAGTTAGTCTGGTTTTACTAGCCCTGGGGAACAGTAAGGAGAGAGTGTCTGCCCAGACTTTTTGCCGAATGTTGATGGGTGCATTTCACTTCTCAGTGTCAAAATCCAGCAGCAGAGCCTTGATCAGCAGCTCCTCTTGGAATGTGGTACAGATCCTATCCAGGGGAAAAGATCTGGTGCAGAAACCAGACTATGTCTCCAGCATGGTGATTCCCACACGACGTGCTATGCCACAGTTCTGTGCTGCATGAGTGTGTCTAATGAGTCACGAGACTTATTTGAATAAATTAATTAAATGTCTCCTTTGAGCCTGGAGTTTCCATACGAAAGAGGCTGCCTGCCGTGTCTCTGAGTGCTAATCATGCCTTCTCTTTTTCCTTCTGTCCAGGATTTGGCCATGTTCCTAGGCCACTTGCTGCTGCCCTCGGTGGTTGCCCTGACACTCCTTCTGCCGTCATACCCAGCTGCTCGGCCCCCTTCCTACCCATCCTTCTTGGCCCCCAACACGACTTTCAACCACCTGGCCCGAGCCCGGGACACAGGGGCACTGTATGTGGGTGCCGTCAATGCCTTGTACCAGCTGAGCCCCGAGCTGAGGCTGGCAGGGCGTGTGAGAACGGGGCCCGCGCAAGACAGCCCTGAGTGTCTTCCTTTCCGCGACGCACGCGACTGCCCCCAGGCCCGGCTGACGGACAACTCCAACAAGCTGCTGTTGGCCAATGAGCGGGCCGGGGAGCTGGTGGTCTGTGGGCAGCTCTTCCAGGGAGTGTGCGAGAAGAGAGCCCTAGCGGACATCAACAAAGTGCTATACCGTCCCGAGGATCCCGGTGATAACCAGTTTGTGGCAGCTAATGAGCCGCGGGTTTCGACCGTGGGCTTGGTGGGGCAACACGATGGCCGTGACCTGCTCTTTGTGGGTCGTGGGCTAACCGCAAAGCTCTCCGGGGGCATCCCACCATTCACGATCCGGCAGCTGGAAGGACCCCAGGCGTTCTCCAACGAAGGGATGGGCAAGCTGGTGGTGGGGGACTTCTCGGACTACAACAACAGCTACGTGGCGGCCTTTGCCTCTGGGGGCTACGTCTACTTCCTGTTCTCTCGGCGTGGAGCAAAGGCGCAAATGGAGTATCGCCCCTACCTATCGCGGAGCTGCATGGACGACACTAACCTCTACTCCTATGTTGAGCTGCCCCTCGAGTGCCGGGACGCAAAAGGGCATGTTTACAATCTGGCTCAGGCTGGGCACTTGGCCTCCGGCTTCCCTGGGGACGAGGCAACCCTCTTTGTCGTTTCAGCCGCTGGGCAGGGCTCCACTTCCTCCCCGACAGCGCAGACAGCTTTGTGCTCCTACAGCTTGGGCGAGGTGAACGCAGCCATGGAGCAGACACGGCGGCTGTGTTACACTTCAGCTGGAATGGGTGCCACAAATGAGCAAGAGGCCGCCATTGAATATGGGGTGACCTCTCGCTGCAATTATTTGCCTAAGGTGAGAGAGAGAGGATGGAAGTGATTGCCTTCTTTCCATGGGGGAAGAGGCAGGGGGCAGTGGAATGGCTTCCGTAACCCAGAGGTGGCTGCATTCCAACCTTTCTGTTGATTTCCAGGAGTCGCCAGAGTCTTACCCTTGTGGGGATGAGCACACACCTAGTCCCATTGCTAGCCGGAAGCCACTGGTGGCCGAGGCTCTTCTAACTACCATGCCAAGACTGACAGCTGTGGCGGCCATGATAGAAGCAGGTCATACCATCGCCTTCCTTGGAGATGGTGTTGGGCAGCTGCATAAGGTAACGGGAGACGCAGTGACAATAATCTGAACTGTGTGCTGTATTCCTGCTGTGCTTCCACCCAGGTGTGCACCTGCTAAATGGGTGTATGTGTTACTGTTTTCCTCCTCCCCCCTTATATATTTGTTTAAATTTATTTAGCCCATATTTCTGCATAGGTGGTTTTGTTTTTATTTTGGGTTCATCCTATGCGTAGCAGGATCTGTAGGATGATTTGGAGTGGAGAAGCAGCAGCAGTGAGGAGCAAGAGTGCCTGCAGCTGCTTCTGTGCTCCAAATCACTGGTTCCCAAAGCTGTTCTTCAAGGAAAATGAAAAAGGGAACTTGTGTGCTTGTGTTCACATGTTTTCATTCATGTTTGACTTATTGGTCGCTCACTTCAATGTAGGCAACTGCCTTATGCAGTCGGCCCTTTGGGCTGTCTGGATCCATGTTCTCTACATTGACTGGCCTTGATCTTGAGGAGTTCAGGCAAGGTTGTCTGCCAGCCCCAGCTGGAGATGCTGAGGATTGAATCTGCATGCAAAGCAGTTGCTGTACTCCTGACCTATGTCCCTAAGTCTGTACGCGAATCAAGAGTTAGACCCAAAACTGTGTGTGCCTTTTGATCTTTCTTTAACTTCTTCAATATCCTGTAAGGGGGAGGTAAAGGGGGAATTGCAACTCCATACCAGAAGTAGATACATTTCTGCAGTTTGGAGTTTTCAGACCTCTAATTATGCATGTGATCCATGTGTGTGCAGAGCTTGGTATAATTTCTACAAAGTCTGGACCTCTTTTATTCCAAATTTGAGACTCTGAATAAGTTAGCATCTATGTGTCTTAGTCCCGCAGTACAATTTATTTGCATAGGCTTGGGAGATACCTGCTACATGTGTGAGATAAAACGTGGAACTGCTTGTGCTGTTTGCAAGCCGCAAAATTTGGTATTGGTCAATAATTCAACATCCTGAGAATCTCTCTCCCTCTCTTCAGAGCAAGTCTCTAGCTATATTGGTGCAGAAATCATTGTTTAAGTAGGTGGTTGATGCCTAGTGATGCTTCTGAAACCAGAGAGGAGACAAAACTAGTGTAAGGATTGGTCACTGCTCTTCCCCATGAGTAATAGAAGCAAATTGTAAACCTGTACAGGCAAATGAAGCACATGCAGATCGGCTTAAGTTTTGTAATTCCTTTCAGATTATGGAGTATAGCTGTTTGGAGTGCAGAATTAGTTCACCCTGGAGCAGAAATTTAGCTTTGAAAAAATGCAAGGTGTGTCTGGCATATTTCCTTCTCCTCTGGAGTCTGAGATTCCATTTTCCCACAAATTAAAGACCAAAAGAGTATTCTACAGAGAGGGCTGATTTGGCACATCCTGCCTGTAGGGGTAGGACTGGGTTTGATTTTGATTTTTAATTGCATGTTTCAAGCCATTTAAAATTGCATGTTTCATGTGTGCAGCGCCAGCACCTGCAGCCAAGCAGGCTGTCCCTCCCTCCCTCTTAGTCTATACCTGAGACCTACTACACTGCACAGAGTGAAGGCTGTTGTGCTGCTTATGCTGGAAACATATTGTAAATTTTCTTGCATTGGGATGATTGCTACTCCTCTTTTGCCACATGATGAGGAAGAGCCAAGTGCGGAGGATTTTTAAAAATTAAACTAAGTGTATAACAAGGAGTTTCTCCAAATGCGTCACAGAGCAGGAAGCCCCATAAAAAATCTCCTCTCACTAAGAAAGAAAGTGAGAGGAGATCCTTTCGTAGCATAAAGTACTTACTGCAACTCTTTCAGCTCTGGAAGAATTGCTCTTGATTCCTAAAACTGAGGTGAGAAGAATCTGGAGACTTAAGAAGGCTTGTTGGCCTAGAGTTTTTGCTGTCTATGGCTTTGCCATACTGTATTCTTACCTAAGTTTGTAGGCTAAAAAAAACACCAGTATAAGCATAATGGGGGGGGGGCGGGATAATGAAGGAAATGTTAGACAGAACATTACACTTTAGTAAACAAATTCCTCCTTGCTCCGCTCTTTTCTCAGGGAAAACCCACTGTTAGCTCTAAATCAGAACAAATGTCAATCCGGATTCTGGAGGAAACCCACATTACTGTTTGTTCTGATTGAACACTGAAGAGGAAATGAGGACAAACCCTTTCAGTAACAGTCCAGGACCAGCATAACCTAAAAACATGAGCATGCTTTACTCTCAGTCCCACTGTTCTAATATTGCTGATTTAACTAATTAATTAACTGTGGTTACTAATTCTGCTCACTATAAGGGCCTAGGGCAGTGATTGATCCACTCTTCATACCAATTGATGCTTGTAGTCCAAGGTTCCCATTCTCTTCCTCTCTAGTAGAACCTCTCCTCATATCCCAAAACACACACACATGTGCCTTCAACCTAGAATCAGTGGTGCCCAGTGTGTTAGTGTTTTCTGTCCAGGTGAGAAACTGCATCAGTAACATGGGTTAGTTTTCCCACATAGTTCCTCAGGAGCTGCAGCCTCGCACTGCAGTTTATTCAGGTCTAGGCTAGAGTGCATAATTTTGCACTGCCCAGGGACAGACTTTGGCAGAATTGAGTATCCTGAAAACCTCAACTTTCATTTGTTAAAGCAGGTTTCTAGGTTGGAGCAGACCTGTATCTTAGGACAGACCTCCCTGCATTTTGGGGGCTCAATCCTCTGTCGCACTTGGGTGGCAAATTCTAGGAAAGTCTTCTGACCTGAGGTCCTGACTGTTAGAATAGCCACTACTAGGTGTACCAGTAAATAAGTCAGCAGCATCATGTGTTTCAGCTGTGGAAGTAGCCATCCACATCGTTACAAATTTATCTGGTGAAGGTCTCCAAAGCCAGCCTGGCGCCGAGTAGGATTTCTAGAATCCTGTCAGTCATGCTTTGCCCTCCCTGCCCTGCCCTGTGGAGCGGTTTCAGACTGTTCTTTTTTTTGTACAAAGGTTGGGTCCTGTGAAAACTCATGGCTGGGAGAAGAGAATTGGCCTGTGTGCTAAGCAGCAATGGAGCAGTCCTTCTTGTTGTACCAAGGGTCCGAGGTGTGCGCGTGTGGCTCAAGAACAGGGCACAGATCGTGCATGTTCACTATATCCATTTCCCCAGTAAAGAGTCAGCCATTGGCTACTCTCCACCACCCTGTCCTAGCTGGTCTGGGGTGTAGCACCCACACAACTTTCGCTATTGCTGGGCATATTCTCCAGGAACATGAGGGTCCTACACATGAGCAGCCTGCTGCCAGTTTGGGGTGAGGATGATGCCAAGGGGTAGTGGGTGCCCAATATTTCCTGCTGTCCCATTTGTTCCTTCAGCTTTCATTCATGCTATGTCATGGTCCCATGTAGTATGGATGAAGTTCTCGCTCCTCTGTCACCCCTTTGTTCTCCCATATAAGTTTTTCTGGGGTAGTTTAGGGTTGAAGTGTGTGGGAGGGAAAGGGATATGTGCAAGGGTGGTCTCTGTCTTTGAGTAGAGACCCTCTCCCACTCTCTGCTTCCTGCTATGTAGGCTCCCAGGACATCCAGGCACTCTGCTTGACTGCCAAGCACGGATACAGGGCAGGTTCCCTTCTTTCCAGAAGAGATCCCCAAGGCTCTAGGCTGCTGGGCCCTCTTCTCTTTATCCCTTTCTCTTTCGCCTGTTAGAAGATGAAAAGCAGAGGTGACTATCTCTGCCTTTTGTTCAGCCTCTCTGATTGTCTTATTGCTATTTGTGATTGTGTTTTATAATTTTGTTAAAATTAATTGCTTGAAGCTCAGGGGTTGTGCTGTAGTTTTTTCCTTTTTTATTTACTCTGGGTAGTGCTTCTGTGCTTTAACTTGGGAGTAGGGAACCTGGGGCCCTCCAGATATTGCTGCGTTACAACTCCCATCATCCTGGACCATTGGAAGGCTGTCCAGCAACAATGGGCGGGCGGGGGGGGCACAGGTTCTCCTCCCCACTCTTTTTACTTTTTTCTTCTTTTGTTGGAGCCACTGCAAATACTTTGATGAGAAACTTTCTCATCAGCATCCCTCTCGGAAGCTTGAGCTGCAGGAGAAGGTAGTGGCAGGGGATTGTTGCTACAGTTGTTCCATGGTTCTCAGGCGCTAAAGCAGAGCTTTCCAAACGTTTCATGTCAGTGACACACTTTTTAGACATGCATCATTTCACGACACAGTAATACAGTTTTACTAGAAATCAGAGGTTAAACTAACCCCTTTCCAGCCCTGGGTGGAGTGTGGGAACGTTTGTGTGACACCCTTACACACTGCAGCCGCCACACTAATGTGTCGCAACACACAGTTTGGAAAGCTCTGCACTAAAGGCTCTTCCAGACGTCCTTTTTGTAGTGCATTCATGTTAGTTTGTGCTTGTGCTGCTATTGGGGCAATTATACATGATCCTGCTGTCAATATTGTTTACGCTGGTAAAAGTTTCAGTTTCCTACTGAAATCCTGTAACTCATCCCACAAATGTTTCAGAGGTTTTCTCCCAATGCAATTGTGCTCCAGTGTAAGACTGCCTTTCTAGATGGCAATAATGTGATAATACTGAGGAGGCTTGACTGAAAAACTAATAAAGCAGGATGGTATGTGGATGGTCCAGTACAGGTATCTTTATCTTATGCGAGGGTCAGGTTCTGGGGTCCATGTGTAAATGTAAAATTTCAGGAAGCCAAGGAGCCATTGTCCCCCTGCAGGGTGGAGGGCTGCTTCCTGGGCTCTGGGAAGGGCAGTTACCAGCGCCTTCCCATGACCTTCTTGGACGTCTTAGTTATCAGGCTTTGGGTAGGAGCCTTGAGGGGAATCTAGGCTGCTGCCAGGGCCCTCACACTGCCTTCCCAAAGTCTGGTAAGCAAGGAAAACCTGCTGGGTGCCTGGGTTGGGGGAAAATAAATACATGGAGGGTGGGGAATAGTGGGCTTACTCTGCTCTCCATTTATTTACTTACTTTTCCTCTACCTGCGCGAAGCTGAAATCATGTAAGTGAAAGCAGAGTACAGTGCTTGTTACCTGCACATGATCCGTCACTAATGCACTGTTCTGCATGTTGTGGAATAAACCCACCAAATATCTCAAGGGACCCTAAGAATGTGTCCGGTGTCTTTTTCTGTTGTGAACAACCCTGGGATCTTTGAATGAAGGGCGGTGTACGAATTTACTAAATAATCTTCTTCTTCTTCTTCTTCTTCTTCTTCTTCTTCTTCTTCTTCTTCTTCTTCTTCTTCTTCTTCTTCTTCTTCTTCATTTCCCCTTCCTTCAAGGATCTCCGGTTTTTTCGTTGCAATGAACCAATGGGGTACAGTTAGCTGAGAGACCATAGTAACAGACCCAAGGTTACCCAGTGAACGTCATAGCTGACAGGGAATTTGAACCCAGGTCTCCCCATCACTCACTACACCGCACTGGCTGTCCAGGGTAGCATGATGTCAGCCAAGACCCTCCCAGACAAGATCTCTCCCACTTGAGGGCAGAAAGAGGTTTCTGGCAGGCAGAGCGTTTGGATGGCTACCCAAGTTTCTCCAAAGTCTGGACTCATGCTTCTTAATAGTGCTACCCTTTGTTTTCTCTCCCTCTGCCCACAACAACCACATTTGTCTATTCTCTTACATTTTCTTGGCTTGATGACTAATCCTCATCTCCCTGTTTTGCCTTTTTTCTGGTTTCATCCTCTCTCTCCTCCCTTCCTTCCCCTTCTCAGTTCTGGCGCCCATTCTTCTCCCCACCCCTCACTTCTTCTCATTATCTGTTTTGCCCTTGTTTCTCCTTTTTTACATCCCCCTCTTCACCGGCTTCTGTTTCCTCAATGGATCAGTTTGAATGTGGCATTCAGTTTTTTATTTTTTAAAAAAGCTTGGCTCTTTCTTATCTACTTTCCCTCTCCTTATTTGCCCCTTAATTGTCTTTGCTCTACAGATCTGGGCTACTTGTTTTTACTTCATGCTGGTGTCCTTTTCTCCCTTTTTCTCACCCCATTTTTTCTGGAACTCCCAGTGCCCCCCTCCTTGCAAGTGTCTGAAAACTGATCTCCTCTGCTGAGCCTTTAATCCAGCCTTGCAAATAAGCCCATAAAAATTACTAGCCTGCCGAGCGGCTGGCAGATGAGGGATGGAGAATTCTGTTCTCTCCAGCAGCTTGCTGCATTTCTAGCCTTGGTGTGCTGGGAAGGGCAGCCCCCTTTACCTCTGTGCTGCATGCAGAGGAGAGAAGGAGCGCTCCATCCCCTCCTCTGCCAGCCTCTCACTCAGCTGCATAGCATTCCATGTGCTCATCCTTGTCACCAGTGCTACCAGCTATTGCTTAAATGCAACCTATCTTTAACCTCTGATCTCTGCCTCTTCTCAGTCTTCTTTGGTGTTCCTTTCTTTATAGTTCTGTTTTTGTGTTTGGTTTGAGATTGTAAGCCCAGGGGCCTGGCTTTGTTCTCTTAACCTTCATTATTCTAGTGCCTACTGTCTATAATTATCACCATAAACACAGCATTATTGTTTTATGCCAACAGGCCAATGCAATTGTTTAAAATCTATCTCGAGTAGCCAGGCAACGATTATATTGTATTTTTTATGTTGCTGATGTTTTGTGAGAGACTAGTATAGAAATCCTTTTATTTAAATAAATACATTATTCCCCATAACTGAAAGGAGTAGGACAGGTTTCGCAAAGTAAAGAAATAATAATATAGTAAAGATTTATTCCTGACTAATGTTTCTTAGTGCCAAGCTTGGAGGTTATTTTATCTTTTTAGTACAAGAATATGCATAATTCTGCTGTAGCCTGAATCAGGCTTGTGTGGAATCTAACCCAAGTTGCCCTTCATTTTGCTAAATTACTCTAAAATGTCTTAAAATTATTTTATTGCATTTTTATTCCACCTGCCCTCCAAGGAGCCATCCCATAACGACCCTGTGAAGTCCGTTAGGTGGAGAAAGGTGGACCTGAAGGGACACCATGATCTTCATTGGGAACTGGAGCCCAGAGTCTAACTTTGTAGCCACCACACTGTGCTTAGTTAGCTATCACATAAAGATTAATATCCCACATGGTATTTATTTAAAAAAACTATAATTTTGCTGGGATCTCTTGGTATGTTAGTCTTTAAAATATCAATACTGGGTATGACTTGACTTGGGTGCCTACATTTGTGGCTCCGTAGGCATTCCTGAGTTCTTGCCTGCGTAGTTTTCTACACAATGGCCGTCTTGCATAACCATGGCCCACATCTCTGCTAATCTGTTTCCCTTCTGCAAAAAACACCCTCTTCGGGTAAGATTACTATCACTTGGAAGCTAAGTGGGAGGAGAAGGTAGTAGTTGACATTCACCATTTTACACCCCAGAAGGACACTTCCTTCAAAGAACTGCATTAACAGGGAGTATCAGTGCTTTCAGAAACTATTGCAACCTCTGTGAAATCAGCCATTACTCCGCAATTGTATCTCTTGCTACACACCTTTTTAGCATTCTTTTGCAATCAAAGGGAAACACCTACCATGCTTAACAACCTGGAAATCTATGGTCAGGAATGTGTGTGGGCAACCCAGAGCTGAGTAATAGCCAACATTTGCCTACCAATTCAGCTTCAGCCTGTATTTATGGCCATCATAGGCTTGTCCCCTGTACCTTGCAGTGTCTGTAGATCAGAATCTTGGGTGATTAGCCCTATAACTCGGCAGCAGGTAAATCTAAATTTGTAAGACTAACTTCAGAATTGGGGAACCTGTGTTCCTTCAGATTGTTGCTGTACTAATGCAAGTTCCATAATCCCTGATCAAGAGTCACACTGGCTGAGTGATGGGGTTGGACAACAACATCTGGAGGGCCACACAGGCTCCCCATTCCTACGCCATAGCAAGGCTGCAGCCAGATGAAAACAGAGAATGTGTGAAGGGCTGTAGCTCCATAGTAGAGCTGAACCCAGGGATTAATGCATAGAAATCAGTTGTATGCTTAAGTTCCTGGGTTCAGTCCTTGCTGTCACCAGTTAAAAGGATCCCGGACTGAAGGGCTTAGAAAGCCACTTCCAGTGGAAATGAGTTTCCACTCAAAAGATGGATAATAATTTCTGATTTTGTAGAAATTTGCAAAGAACTAGTGCCTGGATATGCTTTTTCCTCCTCCCTCCTCCTCCCCTTTTCTTTTGTGTCATGTCTCTTAGATTGTGAGTCAGAGGGCAGGGTCTTTTTTGTTAGCAGTCTTATGTAAACAACTCCGGGAGCCTTTTCAGCTGAAGAGTGAAAAGTGCTTTAAATAAATAAATGACTTTTCCATGGTGTTCCTATCTAGTATTTGTTTAGTGGTCAATCCTATGCATGTTTACCCAGAAGTAAGTCAACTGTGTTCAATGGGCATTATTCCTAGGTAAGTGTATTTAAGATTACAGCCTTTAAATGTTCTTTTGTTGGTTATTAGATGTTATCCAGCAAGTGCTCCCTCTTTTTCTGTTAAGAGTACAGGATTCTAGGTATCACTTTTACCTTTCTCTTTAAAAGCCTGCAGGCAGAGACAACATGCTTTCTTTCTTTCTTTCTTTCTTTCTTTCTTTCTTTCTTTCTTTCTTTCTTCCTTTCTTCCTTTCTTCCTTTCTTCCTTTCTTCCTTTCTTCCTTTCTTCCTTTCTTCCTTTCTTCCTTTCTTCCTTCCTTCCTTCCTTCCTTCCTTCCTTCCTTCCTTCCTTTCTTCCTTTCTTTCTGGGTGGTGGTGGAGCTTTTTGTCTTTCTCATGCTACCAGAAGGGCTGGTCTTCCCACTAAGCTGGGGTGAGGCAGCTGCCTCAGGCATTAGATGTTGGGGTGCCATTAAAGGGAAGCAAACTTTTATTTACCGTATTTTTTGCTCTATAAGACTCACTTTTTTCCCTCCTAAAAAGTAAGGGGAAATGTGTGTGCATCTTATGGAGCAAATGCAGGCTGCGCATCTATCTCGGAAGCCAGAACAGCAAGAGGGATTGCTGCTTTCACTGCGCAGCGATCCCTCTTGCTTTTCTGGCTTCTGAGATTCAGAATATTTTTTTTCTTGTTTTCCTCCTCCAAAAACTAGGTGCGTCTTGTGGTCTGGTGCGTCTTATAGAGCGAAAAATACGGTAGTTTGTAGGTTTTGTTACCATGGGACAGGACAAGGGAATCAGCTGGATTTTTATTTTGTTCTGCCTACCAGTTCCTTTCTAAAGTGCCCTTCTACCATTTCCCTACGGCATCTAAGTTATATACACACACACAAACACAGAAGCAGGTACTGGCTGCAAAACAAGCCTTGAAAACAAAGTCAATGAATGCAAAATAGCTACCTGTGCATAAATAGATTTGCATAAGTAACTTTTTGGATAGACGTTGGGACATTTTTACCTTAAATGGCTTTTATTTTAAAGGTTTATTGTCCCATTTCCTCAGAGCATCTCAGTCCCAGAGAACAGGATAAAATCTCTTCTTCCAGTTAACCATACTTATCAAAATGCCCTTAACTTGGCATATGGAATCGGGACCAATAGAAGAAAAAAAGCAAAGCCACACAGAACCCGAGGCAGAACTACGTAGGATAAGCAGCATGGTGCTGCCCTTCCCCTCTTCTCCAGCCATAAAAGGCCCAGAGCCTCTACCTGGGACTTTACCTGTTTTCAGTGATAACCCCATGTTGCTTATAACATGCTGCTTTGGGGAACCCCTGGCCCTCCAGATGTTGCTGAATTCCCAATTCCCTAATTGCCTAATAGTTGGAGTGGTGGGAGTTGCAGTCCAGTGATACCCGGAGGTCACCCCAAAGTGTGAACAGGGTTGATCCTAAACAGGATCCTTTTTTTACTGACTGTGGTCAGCGGTGGAACTTGAGGAGGAAGAATATTAAGTACAAGGACCTACATAGGGTGCTAACCTATGTAGACTATTTCCAGAGGTGCTTAGCCTCAGAGGCCTCCTTGTTGTCATGTGCTTCCTAAACAACTTTTTAATACGCACTGATAGCCCTTACTCATTTGTCAAGGTTTACCTGAATGGCACCGTGGCAGAAGTCTACAGCACCGTTCCCACTGGCCAGCGATCCCCAGTCAATCCAGACCTGCTACTGGATGGCAGTGGGGCCCACCTGTATGTGATGACGGCCTCCCAGGTGTGTGAGTAGTCGTGGGGCACAACCCCCTTTTCCTTTTACTTCTACAGCACTGCTGTTTGTCATTGTCAGTTTGGATGCAGGAAAGTTCTGCATTGTATCTGCTTTTGTTGAGTTTTCATAGGACTCCCCATAAGTTCTTTTCATGTTGAAAACTTAAAGCATTGCTGTGCTGCCTTGTGCAAAAAAAAACTTCGTTATGCGCTCAGAGGTAATCTAAGCCCTGTTACTAGATTATGAAATGGTACAGTGTTTATAACAATCAATCTCCTTTATTGGCATAGAAAAAGTGCATGGATCAGAGCACAACACAGTTAAAGAAACATAGTAGGAGATACGTTAGGATAAAACTATCCAGACATTGTGAGGTGCGAAAATGGCTTTTAGGACCTATGGTGACATACTTTGGTTTCTCTTCAGTTCGTATGGTACAAAGTTGATTGCTACTCTGAAATAAATTTTAACTTACAAGATATTTCTTTTCCTGTATCATATTTAGCTTAGTTCATTGGTGTTGTCTGGAGAAGTGGGATAAGACAATAAGGGTGACCTTTAGTGCCAAACTTCCTGCCCCCTCAAACTCCACTCTTGTTTTAACCATCCTTTTCCTTATCGATACCTTTTCTCTACCACCCCCTTGCCCTTGGCCTAAAACTATTCCATTCTGAATATATCTGAAATTAGTAGAGGCCAGTGCAGAAATGGATGCAAAGTAGCCTAGATTCTACTGATGGTGGTGGTTTTTGAGTATATAGTGTATGACTTGCCTTTTTCCAACCCAGGTCTCCAAGGTCCCAGTCTCTGAATGCCCTCACTTCCAGGACTGTGCCTCCTGCCTGCGCGCCCAAGACCCCTTTTGTGGTTGGTGTGTTCTGCAGAGTAGGTGGGTCTCAGATGAGAGCTAGCAGAGTGTGCTTTATTTCAAATTAAAAGACACGCCTTCTTTTTCTCTGTCTCTAATATAATTGGCTGATTGGCAGGTGTACCCGGAAGTTGGAGTGTGAGCGCCATGAGATGGCCAACCACTGGCTTTGGAGCTATGGAGCTGAGAGCCAATGTTTGAGAGTGGAACAGATGTCACCAGCCAATCAGAGCCGAGAAGAACAAACAGAGGTGAATGTGGAGAGTCAAAGGTTGAAACCTGGGTTGATTGTGATTTGGATCAGGTGGTTATTCACATGTTACCCTCTTAATAAGCATGTGTGTGGAATGAGGCATCTCAGCGTCACCTAGGTTTTCCTCTAACACATATTGCTCATAGCAAGTATATTGACATTGATTCCTGGAAATTCCTTTCCTTGTGTTCATCAAGTTCTGGCAAAGATTGATCCCTAGCTGCTACCACACTCGCCCGGCGCCTGAGAGGGATCACCAAACATTGGCTCACCAAACATTAATTTACTTAAGATCAGTGATCTGCTTTTATTTTCAAAGCTGCTCATACAGTCCTCCTAAAAAATAACTTAAGGAAAATATAATATTAAGACTATAAAAAATTAAACCACAAAAAGTGGCCCAGCCAATTAAGCTACATTCCTATAAAACGATGTGTCTCCTGCTCTGCCCAGGTCTCCATGTTGGTCCCACGTCTCCCTGCACTGGCAGAGGGAGAGCAATACCACTGTGCCTTCGGGAGCCAAGACAGTCAAGCACACCTGCAAGACTCCTGGGTTCGCTGCCTCTCACCTGTTCCCCAGCAGGTGCCACCCACCCAAGAGGGCAAAGGTGAGCCAGGAAAGTATGCCTGACCTCTAACCTTGCAATACAGTGGTACATCTGGTTACGTACTTAATTCGTTCCGGAGGTCCGTTCTTAACCTGAGGTACCACTTTAGCTAATGGGGCCTCCCGCTGCCGCTGCACCACTAGTGCGCGATTTCTGTTCTCATCCTGAGGTAAAAGTTCTTAATCCGAGGTACTACTTCCAGGTTAGCAGAGTCTGTAACCTGAAATGTTTGTAACCCAAGGTGTTTGTAACCCGAGGTACCACTGTATTGTACCCTTTACAGCTATTATTTCCCCCAGAAGAGGGATGGTTTTCAGTGGGACAGCATTTCTGGGTTGATGAAGGGCTGTATATAAATTTAATGAATAATAATAATACCGCGATACAGATAAGGAGCATGCTCTTGATCAGTGTGGCTATTCTTCCTTTGAAAATAAAATTGACCCAATATGTAGCTTGTCCCTGATTTCTCCAGAACAGCTATCACTAGGGTTGTCAACATTTCAAGCAATCTCTGCTTCTGTGCCTGTAAAACAGCAGTTTGATCTTCAGCAACTAGCAGGTGCCGCTTTTTGAAGTATGTAGATAAACTTGCTGAATGTCTGCTGATCAAGTTCCTCTTAAAAACACAGCAGTAGCCCCCACTTGAAAAGTTGGCAATCTGTTTATTGTTTGCTGCTTCCACATTGGCTTAGTGCTGACAGTCATTAAAGTAGAATTATGAAGTTACATACATTTGTTAAACTGAAAAAGAAATTGCTTGATATCCCTCCTTTTTAAAAATAAAAAGGATCTTCATATGCAAAAAAAAAAGGGTGTGTGCGCTAAAATATCTTAAGTAATTAATCTATGTGGACTGACCTTGAGCATGTGCTCTAGGTGTCATAGTAGGATTACTGTGGGGAATTATATCCTGGTGCTATTCTGTTTTCCAGCAGGCAGTGGGGGAGCTGCGCTTTTGCAAAGTATCAAGCCCAATTGTTGATTCTTCTGGCAAGGCCTTAATAAACCTCTGGAAGTTCATGCCCAGAGGCATGTGGAGGCTTTGCTATGAGCACCATGCTTCAAAGCCAGTCCTGTTCCTTTTGCCAGGGGGTTGTAGGGAGGAAATGCATCTCCCCTTGTGTGAATGTATTTACAGTGCCCCACATTCTAGGCCAGGTATCCCCAAACTTGGCCCTCCAGCAGTTTTGGGACTACAGTTCCCATCATCCCTGACCACTGGTCCTGTTAGCTAGGGATGATGGGAGTTGTAGTCCCAAAACAGCTGGAGGGCCAAGTTTGGGGATGCCTGTTCTAGGCCATCCATTGACTCCCATGGAGGCTTATAAACCAATCCAATAGGTATTAGGGACGCGGGTGGCGCTGTGGGTTAAACCACAGAGCCTAGGACTTGCCGATCAGAAGGTTGGCGGTTTGAATCCCCGCGATGAGGTGAGCTCCCGTTGTTCAGTCCCAGCTCCTGCCAACCTAGCAGTTAGAAAGCAAAAAGTGCAAGTAGTTTCTGTGCGCTGCTCTGGTTCACCAGAAGCAGCTTAGTCATGCTGGCCATATGACCCGGAAGCTGTCTGCGGACAAACGCCGGCTCCCTCAGCCAATAAAGCGAGATGAGCGCCGCAACCCCAGAGTCGGCCACGACTGGATCTAATGGTCAGGGGTCCCTTTACCTTTACTATCCCCCCAAAGTTTTAGATGCTTAAAACAATCCCAAAACCTTTTGGCAAACGTGGGGCTAGTTCTTATGCCTAGACCAAGGCCTAGTTCTCACATGAGATGGTCACCTTGTGCCTGGATCTAGCACTTCAGGCAACAGGTTGGAGCAAAAGAAGCTCCACGTAGAAAACTCAAGGACAAGTGTGCTAGTCCCTGACATTCTAGTTTTTTCTGTGGAGGGTTTTTTTCTACGGAATCTCAACTTGCTGACTGAAGTGGTGCAGCCCAGACACAGGTTTGCCACCTTGATAAGAACTCTGACTTGGTCATCTATTATATTTTTATCACTGTAGTGAAGACAGTCACAGCCACATGTCCTTTGAAGTTTTTTTTAGCTTCGGGCATCTTGGTCTCCCTTCAGTTGCCTTTGCCTATTCTCAAAACTATAAAGCCATCTGAGAAAATGCTTCTCTGTTACCGGGCAACCATTAAATACTTCTGGCCTAGACCAAGTGATAATCTCTGAAGGGTCTTCACTAGAATTGCCCAAATTGGGGCCATTGGAGTGCATGCATGCTGATGCTGTTCAGAGGGTGCGTGGAGGTAGCCATTCACCTTGCATTATGTGTAAATGCGAGGAAAGTTTCTTACTGTGCTTTTCCCCTCCTCAGATCATGTGACTGTGGCGTTAGCCTTGATGTTCCAGGACGTAGTGGTGGCGTCTGTGGGATTTTCCTTCTATGACTGTAATGCTGTGAGCCAACTTGCTGATGCCACCCCGTGAGCGAATGTTGAGTGGGGATGAGGGCATTGGGGGGGGAGGGGGCTGCAGGTTGGATATTGAGAAGCATCTGTAAGATTTTTTGTGAGGGTGGGAGGTTGGAGGGGGTAGCTAGCAAGAAGCTTTTATGTTGAAAACAAAACTGTGTTCACTCTTTGTACTAAAAGGTTGAAATTCTGCACCAAGGAAAACAGAATTCTGGAACTTTCCTATGAATTATGCAAATTAAGCACATGCATATAATTGCTTGTTTTACATAATTTATTCAGTTTCTGAGCAAGGGCAAAGCAGAGATCTAATGCCCCATTCTCTGTTGAAAACAGTCTCACTGAATGTCCCCCCTAGCTTTGAAGATCTCACCTGACACTTCAAAGCACATTCTTGCTCCCTTAAGCTAGAATCTTGCTTGTTTGTTAAAAAAAAAAGTATGTTTCACCTTCCTTTCTGAACTTGCTGTCCACATACAGTCCTAGTTAAAGGTCCTTTTCCTTTGAACCTCCCCCCCTTCTCCCATAGGTGTGGGACATGTGTGGACAGCCCCTGGATGTGTCATTGGTGCCCATCTAGTCACCGCTGTGTCCCTGAAGGGCCCTGCCCAGATGGAGAGGGGCTTGTGTACAATCAGAAGGTGAGTAACTGTATAGCACAGGGGTCAGCAACCTTTTCCAGCCCTGGTGGGGCGGACTAAATTTTGGGCGTGGAAATGAACGAATTCCTATGTCCCACAAATAACCCAGAGATGCATTTTAAATAAAAGGGCACATCCTACTCATGAAAAAACACGCTGATTCCTGGACCGTCCGTGGGCCAGATTGAGAAGGCGAATGGGCCGCATCTGGCCCACGGGCCTTAGGTTGCCTACCCCTGGTATAGCAGGTCCCTCCTTACTTTCCAGAATAAATTATGTTGGTGGGGGGAAGAATGGGAGAAATGTTTCTGCATCTAAGCCCTCTGTGTCTCCTAGTTAACTTCTGAAGAGCCCCGTGGTGCAGCTGCCTGCCCCAGTGTGGGGGGCATTGGTGAGACCCACCTGATTCCTGTTGGTGTAAAAATGCCACTGAACCTGGTAGCCTGGAATTTGCACTTGTTGATGGTAAGTGACAAGATTAAAAGTCCTAGAAGCTACTGGTGTGTCTCTGTGCGAAAGGAAATAGAGCTTGAGAAGACCTCTTAGGACACAAGGGGCTATTCATTTCAGAGTTAAAATGCACTTGAGTTTGCCACGTCTAAGTACCCAAGAAGCTGTCATTTTTGTAGGCATGTTCATAACTTTTAGGGGAATCCATACCCCAGGGATGAGGAACTGGTGGCCTTCTAGATGTTGTTCCACTACAATTCCCATCACCTGCAGCCATGACAGACAATAGTCAGGCATGATGGGAGCTGCAGTCCAGCCACATCTGGAGGCTCACTTGTTCCCCCAGCTCCTCTGCAGAACGTTATTCCCAAGATTTTGTGGGGAACTGTGGAAGTTTGAACATGTTTCAGATCGGTCTTGCAAAGGAGCTAGGAATTTGAAGACGTGTGCTTGAGTGCTATTTTAATATTTTAAGCCTGGCCTCTCACAGGGTTGTTGTGGGGATTAAATGAGGAGGGGGAGAACCCCGTATGCCACCTTAAGCTCCTTAGAGGGGAAAGGTGGGATAAATGCAAGAAATAAAAAAATAAAAGTAGCTGCAGCATCATACATACCAGTTATTTGTATGCAAGTCGTGCCTTTGCTGTCCTCTGAGGGGCTTCAGCTTGCGATGACAGATGTGGTTGGCATTGCCCCTCTGTGTTAGGACTGGCAAACGAAAGGGCAGGGAGAGCAGGACTGAGAGTGAGCAGACTTTGTGGCAGGACTGGGGAAGGAGGGGGCAGGTGTGGCATGCAGGGCCCTGTCTCACCCTGTCCTCATCCTCAGGCCCCAGTGACACTCTCCTGTGTACTGGAAGTGGAGGGAACCCCGGTTGTGGTTCCAGCATCCCTGGAAGAAGGGGACAGGGGAACATCCCGCCGCGTGCAGTGCCTGCCCCAGGCATATAACTACACACAGCCTGCCCCTGAGCTACATGTCCCTCTCTACATCATGATAGGGGAAGACCGGCGCCTTGACAGCCATGGAGACCTGCATGGTAAGGGATGATGGCCTGTGGAGGTTGGATTTTATATGTATGTGTATATATATATATATATATATTAATGTTGTGGTTATGCCTTTGTGTGTGCCACAATTCAACAGGGAGTGCAGAATGTGGTAGTAGGTGCAGGATTCAGTTTCATGAAATCCCCCTTTTTTAAATTTCAAAAGGAAGAATGCAGGCTTCTAACCCTCACAGCTGCAGAAAGATGCTTAACCAATTATGCACAGAGCCTTGAAAGCTTGACCTGGGTGTGATAAGATTTTCAGTGGTTGGAGATCCACCTTCAGTGCCCTGTGCAACCCACCATAACAAAACCAGAAGAAATCAGGCAAAATAGTAAACCCTGTGTAAATGATTATGCAGAACAAGCAAATAAATTGTATTGTTGATGCAGGCTGCGTAATTCAGGTTTTCTTGGTGCAATTTCTTTTTAGAAAATCAGCACAGGGTATGCTAAACCCTGGATATGTCCCACCACTACCCTTGAGTTGCTCAAGGCCCTGCAGCCTTGCACTTTCCTGCCTTCCCTGGGTTAGGAATGAACTGTTGCTGGTCTGGAAAAGGCAGTGTTAACAGTATGACTTGAATCTGATATTCACTGCTTACCTTCTTGCCTCCTTCTCTAGTGACTTTGTACAACTGTTCTGCTGGCCGTTCTGACTGCAGCCGCTGCAAGGCTGCTCTCCAGCATTTCCGCTGCATTTGGTGCCAGCTAGGAGAGGTGGCCAGCTGCATCTATGAGGACCTGTGCCCATCCAAAACTGACGTGGCTGCTTGCCCATCACCCGTCATCCACTCGGTGAGAAACAGCACTGTTAGGTCTGCTACTTTGGTTAACTGCTGGTCCATTTCTTGGGAAGTTTTTGTATAGAACTCGAGCGAGGAAGCTGACTAGGCCCCACTTCTGCTAACAAAAAACTGAGACCATTTTGTAAATGAGGTTTTTGTTTTTCCACAATCAAGCAGTATATAAAATTTATGAAATAAACAGTACCAGTGGTTATCCTGTTCAGATTGCTGATGGTGAACACCACTGAATGCTTCTCCATAGAAAAAGTTTTTCTAAATGTAGAAAACTGACATGTCAGGGAGAAGGGTTCTGGTCTAGCTTTTATCCTGACATCTAGTTTTCTGTGAGCAAGAGAGTGTGTGCTGTGAGTATTCAGATATGTGACCCTTGGCCTGCAGTCTGAAGTTGTCCACTTAATACCAGCTCAATGGAAACTAGGCCCCAGCTTGTACTCTGTGTGTGTACATCTACTTCCTTCCCTGTCTATCATATATCTGGTAGACTAGGTTATTGCCTGAGAGAACTCTTGCAGTAAACCAATTAGTCTCTAGTCTGCTGCCAGTGCTTTTTGTATCTTTTAGTCCAATCTGGAGCAGGGAGGACTTGGTTTGGTGCTATACGCCCAGTCTGGGTGCTACTACTAAATGAGGTGTAATGGGTGACCACTGGGAAAAGGGGCCTTCTCAGAATGCCCTCCCCACACAGGTTTGCCAGGCCTTGTGGTCTTTTTGGTGCTCGGTGAAGACTTTCCCATAGCCTCCACCCCAGGCTTTTCACTTGCAAGTTGCTGAATCCACTGAATTTTAGGTCAGTTGTATACTTAGAATGACACTGTGTTTTTCTTTATGTTGTTTTTTTTTAGATGTTTTTATGCTGAATTGTAAAAAAAAACTGGAATATGTTGGTTGTTTTTTATCATCATGATTTTTATTATTTTTATAAGCTGCCCAGGGAACTGGGCAATACATAAATGCTGCTTATAAAATATTCCTGTCTTCTAGATTCACCCCATCACTGCACCCTTGGAGGGGGGCCTGACTCTCACAGTGACGGGATCCAACCTCGGCCGTCGCTTTGAGGATGTGGCCAAAACTGTGACTGTGGCTGGACTGCCATGCATCCCTGATCGAGCTCAGTATCTGGTTTCTACCAGGTAAGGAGGCCTGGGAGAAGGGCATGGCTCTCCAGTGTAAAACATTGAAAACCAGCTTTTTATTAAGGGCTACAGAGAGCAACCAATTCCAACCAAGAAAGTTGTGGCTGAGGAACCTATTTTGTTTCACTGATTTGCATATCAGTTTTATTTGGTATTATGCATGTAAAGCTATATCAGTTGCATGTGTTGTTGAATGTTTACTGTGTAGCATTCTACTGATTTTCATTAAATGTGAGGAGTCTGAGCCAGTAACCTGCTTTATCTATTTAAAATATTTCTTAGCCTCTTTTCCTTATTCAGGATAGTGTACAAAAGTGAATCAAGCCAACTTACACATCATAATTCACCAGGGGCCCCGACTTATAAAAAATATTGGGGGGGGCGGGGGCCCATGCCGACTTATAAAAAATATTGGGGGGGCCCAAGACCTTCAAACCGCTGCTGCTGGGGGAACGAAAGGGGCGAGCCCCGGGCTGCCCCAACCTTAAGTGAACCTGTGAGGGCCCGCCCTTTGCGGCAGCCGATTGGCTGCCGCCGTGGGCGGTGAATATTAATGAGCTAGGGGGAATCCCCGCTTCTCCGCGAGATTGTTGATGGGTCGAGAGCCCACAACCCCACCCCCTCTCTAGATCGGGAGTGGCTTTGTTTTAACTCATTACTGAATGTATTTTAAAAGGTAACTATCGTCAAACAAGGAAAATAAAAAATACCAACATAATTTTGTGATTTTACAAAGCATAATATAACTAATAATTTTCTTAAATTATTGGGGGGCAGAGCCCCCCCAAATGAATTTTTGAGGGAGCTCGGGGCCCCTCAGGCTCCATGGAGTCGGCGCCTATGTAATTCACCACAAGGTCTAGCATCTTGTTTCTTCCTGCAGCAGCCAGGAGGGCGTGGAGGCAGTAGCCCTTTCCCTAGCAACTGACACATGGTGGTTTGATACTTTTGGATTGGGAGCTTCCAAACAGAGGCCTTTATTCATCTATCCTCCTATGATTTTTTTTCTAACCCTCTTGTAATGCCTACCAAGGTAGTGCCATTCAATGCCTCTTGTGGCAGCAAATGCCATAAATTAATTTACATGTTGTTGCCTGTCCTGAACTTGTTGCCTGTCACTTTTATTGGAAGGCACTGAATTCTAGCATTAAAAGGGAGCTGGAGAAAATTTATCTGCCCACTTTCCTTACCTAATCCATATCTTTTTAAGCCTTCATATTGTCTGTCTTTAATCATTTCTCCTCCCTAAACCAAAAAGCCCCTACGCTTTATAGCAGTTTCTCTAGCTTATCTGAATGCTTAGGTTTTTGAATAGCATTCCTTCTTGCCAGCCTCGAGAAAGAGGCTAGTCATGACTCCCACTTTTCAGATGGAGGGCTGAGGACAAAATAGAAAGCTTGGCCTAGCACCACTCACTGGATCTGTGACTGAGCTAAATTTGAACTCTGGCCTCTCATGTTCAAGTAAACGCTAGGCACAGAAACTGAAACTCATAATGGGTAGTATTCAACTAAGTTTTACTCAGAGTAGACTTGTTCAGTCAGTTTCAACTACAGTGGTGCCCCGTAAGACGAACGCCTCGCAAGACGAAAAACCCGCTAGATGAAAGGGTTTTCCGTTTTGGAGGCGCTTCGCAAAACGAATTCCCCTATGGGGTTGCTTCGCAAGACGAAAAAAATCTTGCATCCCCCCGCGGGTTTTTTTCGCTTTTTTCGCCCTTTTCTTAAGCCGCTAAGCCGCTTATCAGCTGTTCCGCTGATAAGCCGCTTAACAGCTGATCGCTGGAAGCCGCTTGACAGCTGTAGCGCTAATCCGCTTCGCAAGACGAAAAATCCGCTATACGAAGAGCCTCACGGAACGGATTAATTTCGTCTTGCGAGGCACCACTGTACCTGGTTCTGTTGCCAGAAGCCAGTACAAGGACTCTAGCTAGCGCAATGGGGCTTCTCCCACACCTCCCCCAAATTCACTCTGCAGGGTTGGGAGAACCCCCCCCAGTATAGCACATAGGGGAGAAAAGGGGAGATCACTCCATCAGGCAAGCAGAAATGGTTGAGTTTATGGGATGATCTCCTTAGTGCTGTGTTTTGCCTCTTCTTCCTCTTCTGGTCCACCAGCTCTATCACTTTTGTCCGTGCTCTTCAAAATGTCTGCCATGGACTTAGGCAGGCTCCTTCATGATAGGGCCTTTCTGCTGTTCTCTACAGGATTGTGTGTCATGTTTCTCCTGGAAAGCGAGGCTTATCTGGCCCTGTCCAGGTCACTGTAGGAGACCGTCCGCCAGGAGTTTCTGAGACTCACTTCACTTATCAGGTCAGTATCTTACAGAGGACTGGCGGATGCCCAAGGGGTGGGTCTAAGGAAGTACTCCAGCTTGGAACTGGGGGACCAGGCCAGAGATAAGTGTATTTGTTCCTAGTGGTTCCCATACACTGTAAATGTCCTCCATGTCACTACTACTTGGGAGGGAAATGGGAGGGAGAAGTCAGATGTTGGCAACACACACAAGCATGTCCCATTCAAGCCATGGTTTAGCGAGATGTACATGAGCAGGAAGGAGCCCCTGCGAGCTCAGGTGCTTCTCTCCCACTTCCCTTTCTCCCCTTGCAGCTGGAAGGTGGATTATAGCAGCTTCCCACCCCCTCGCCCATTTTCACTGAATCTCGACTTGTCATGTTCCCCAAACCCAGGACTCTGGTTCATAGGAACCGGTTCCTAGGGGCCCTAGGTCCCTTCGCCACCCCCAATAAAATATTTGAGGGAGCCAGGCCCCTGCAAAGTGGATGGGCATTGCCATGCAGATGGTGTGCATGCACCATCTCTTGTGATTGATTATGCGAGGTGGGGCTTACCTGCCCCCCATATTTTATTCAAGTTGGCACCAGACTCTGGTTAGTTTTATTAAGCCAGCTTCAGAAATCACAATTGGGAGTTTGCTTGTTTTGAAACTGACAAGAGCTGGTCATAAGCCACAACCCCTTGTTCAGGCAACAAGACAAGGCCTTGGAAGAGCAAAACTGAAAGCTGCTGAAGTCTTCCTCCAGGTCACTTGGGGGGAAAGGTGAAGGGGAGGTTTGCGGCCACAACTTCCTGCCTGTACACATAAAGTTAAGTATAATATGCGAACCTAACCCCTGTCCACAGGCCTAATGGGTGCTTCTTTCCTCAGGACCCCACCCTTCTTGATCTGCACCCCCAGCTTGGCCCCATGGCTGGGGGCACTCGAGTCACCATCACTGGGGAGGAACTTCTGACAGGCACTGAGATTGCTGCCTATGTAGGGGCGCTGCCCTGTATTCTGTAAGTGGTGTGGCTTTTTTCATCTCCCCCTGACTTTGACCCTCCTCCTCCTCTTCTTTTCTCTACTAGTCTTGCCTCAAGCCTTCACTTAACGTCTTTGCTCTCTCAACAGCGAGGAGCCTGTGCAACCAGGAGCCATCGTTTGTCGTACCAGTGCTAGCCTCAAGCCACAAGAGGTGTCTGTCTGGGTCCAGTATGAAGGGGCTGAGCGCCAGCTGCGGGGCAAGACCTTCCATTACACCCCCAACCCCCAACTCACTGCGGCTTCCCCACTCACCAGCTTCCATGGGTAAAAAGAATGTAGGGGAGCAGGAATGATCAGGGCTGTCACCCAGTTAAAGAAAATATTGATTCATCGGTCAATTAAATCTACATGAGTTTGCTGTAGTTAAAAACTGTAGTTCTGCAAAAAGACCAAGCTTACTTTGTTTTTAAATGATGTATGCATATACCACAATGCGTATATCTGTGTTTTTCTTTAAGTCTTCCCCTTGTACAAGGAGAGACGGGTGACTGTCCTTGCCATCTTCATTTTTATAATCAAATGTATTGAATTGGGATGGGAAGAGAGACATTACAGTCCCAGTGCAAATCAATATGCATGCATGCATGTGCTGGCTATTTTTTACAGTGGTACCTTGGGTTACATACGCTTCAGGTTTCAGACTCCGCTAACCCAGAAATAGTACCTCGGGTTAAGAACTTTGCTTCAGGATGAGAACAGAAATCGCACGGCGGCTGCACGGCAGCAGCGGGAGGCCCCATTAGCTAAAGTGGTGCTTCAGGTTAAGAACAGTTTCAGGTTAAGAACGGACCTCCAGAATGAATTAAGTTCTTAAACTGAGGTACAACTGTATTTGTAATTAGCTAAGCAAGGGCTGAAATGTGAATTATGTTCTGACTAGTTTGGTGCTAAATTCTGAAAGATGTTTCAGGCTGAATGTTTGCAAATGTTGCTGTGGGCCCCTGGGCTTCCTTTAACTTGAGGGGAATCAGTAAAGGAATAACTCAAAGGTTAAGTTTTGAAGGGAGTGAAATTTGAATGTGAGTAGATGTCTTGGGACGGACATACCATACCATCGTTCTACCCGGACATTGAGATCCAGCGTTGAGAGCCTTCTGGTGGTTCCCTCACTGTGAGAAGCCAAGTTTCAGGGAACCAGGCAGAGGGCCTTCTCGGTAGTGGCACCCGCCCTGTAGAACTCCTTCCCATCAGATGTCAAAGAGATAAACAACCACCTGATGTTTAGAAGACATCTGAAGGCAGCCCTGTTTGATGTTTTAATGTATTTTTAATCTCTGTTGGAAGCCACCCAGAGTGGCTGGGGAAACCCAGCCAGATGGGTGTGGTACAAATATATTATTATTATTATTATTATTATTATTATTATTATTATTATGCATAAGGAGCAGCAGGGGGAAGGACAGAGATGGTTAAGGGAGTCAGGCATCTGAGGAGGAAATGGAGGCAAAGCAAAAGTAGGGTCACACGTGGACCCCTGCAGCTGTGAAATTCCCATGGGAATCTGTTTGGACCTCTGGTCTGAACCAGCAGGGCCGCTCTTATGTTCCAGTGACTGTAGTGCCTGTGTTAAACTCATGGGTGGCATGCCCTCCACTGCTTCAGCCACTTCTCACTTTCCTGGATGCTGTCTTTCTCCAGGGGCGGACGGATCATCTATGTGAAAGGGACTAATTTGGATGTGGTGCAGCAGCCACTCATCAAAGCCATCCTAGAGCCGGAGGAGATGGCAAGTGGAAGCAGCCGGGAGAAAAGAGCCTGCGACTCCTTGCAGGGCCCCCACATCCCACTGACCCCAGCTCCACCCCACCCCTGTGCTGAGGTGGGAAACATGTTGGAGGTGAGTGCAGGGAGGAAAGGAATGCTTTAGCTTGGCAATTACAATTCAGGGGTCTCTTACTCCCTCCCTCTCTCTTCTTGCATCTCCACAGTGCTGGGAGCCTTGTTGCGCCAATTCGTCCACCCTTCTCCTCTGCCCATCTCCTGCTGTGCCACCCAATGCCCGCTTCCGACATCTTCGTTTTGAGCTGGATGGACTCCATGTCCCCTTCAGCAATGCCAGTGGGGGCCAGAATTTCTCCTACAAGCCTAATCCCCACCTGCGCTGGCCTGGGCGGGATTCCACTGGACGTCCTTTCAGTCTTAAACCTGGCAATGTCTTGGACATAGAGGTGAGTGGCCATATTAAGGTGGGAGAAGGTCTTGGAAGTGGGGAGTGGAGTCCCCAGGATGCAAGAATCACTCCTTTGCCTCCTAGAACAGTGATACTGAGTGGGGCGTTTCTTACCCCTACCCTAAAACTCGCTCAGCTGCCCTTTTATGCTGCTTCCAAGGCCTGCAAATCCTCATCGATGCCCTGCATGTGGATTTATTGAACACACCATTGCAATGAAGTGGTCTTGATTTGAAGCAGTCTTGCATTGACTGCATGCCAGAAGAGAGATCTGAACTGCACCTTGGAAAAGCTAAGCCACCGTCTGCAAATATCAAGGCCCACTCAAGGTATTTTGCTACCTGAGGCAGAGAAGCAAGTGGTGACCCTGCCCCCAAATCAATGGTCATTGTACCCAAGGGCACCTGAGGCCGAAGATCGCACAAGGACTTCTCCCCCTCACTGGCAGTAAAAATACAATACAGTGGTACCTCTGGTTACAAACGCTTCTAGTTATGAACACTTCAGGTTATGAGCTCCGCTAACCTGGAAGTAGCTGCTCCTGGTTGTGAACTTTGCCCCAGGATGCGAGCGGAAATCGCGCGCCAGAGGCCCCATTAGCGAAAGTGCGCCTCAGGATAAGAACAGTTTCAGCTTAAGAACAGACCTCCGAAATGAATTATGTTCGTAACCAGAGGTACCACTGTATAGTAAGTTAGCAATCAATATGCTGCCCTACAATCCCCAACCTCCAGCTGACTAGAAAACCAGGATGCCAGGAGGCAGTGCATTAATAGGGCTCTTCTGCTGCTTCAATGAAGGTGGGGGGGTATTGGGGTTTTTTGTTACTAGGTTATAGGGTTGCCATACGTCTGCAATTTCCCAGACATCACCGAGATTTGCTCGTTGGAAACAGTGTTAGGACGTAAATTGCTCAAATGTCTGGGAAAATCCGGACACATGGTTTAAAAAAGTTCAAAAAGTTTATTTTTGCACCTGATTTTGCAAAAAAAAAAAAAAGGCTCAACAACTTCGGGCAAAACTTTTTTAAAAAAACCCAGTTTTTTTGAAAGATAGCAACCCTATGTGTTATGTATATTTGTGTTTTTAAATTGTAAACTGTTAGAATTCTAGCCCGTCTTGAGGTATGTGCCTATCTGTTCAGGCACCGGCTGAATTCCTTAGACCTCCCTCCGGCGACTCCCGGCAGGAATAAACATTCGAGGTCCGTTCCGGCGATTTTCCTCAGGCTGTGAGGAAAACACACCAACTGCTTCTCCTCCTTCTCCTCCTCCCTGCATATCCCCAGGGAGGGGAATCAGACACAGACAGAAACGTATCTACATGTCTTTATTTGTGTCTTTTAGCAGTCATACAGTAAAGATGTCTGCTCTCTTCAACAAACAGAGAGAAACACCACCCATGTACTTCCAGCACAGGTCATATGACAAACCCACTGAGCTAACATCCGGTGCTCAGTACAGAATGGACTGCCCCTTTGTTCCCATGGCAACAGTCACAAACTTCCTGTTTGGCTTTCCAGCCACATGCAGCAGACTTGGCTGCTATAGCCTTTGCTTGCTGCAGCATTGGTGCCTTAGAATAACATACTCCCCCTAAAGTATCAATGCGTGCAGCGAGCAAAGCGTCATCCAGAGAAGAAAACAAACAGTTGTTATACTTATAACACTCCCCTGTTGTTTCAGTTCCACCCTTGGAACTACCCGCCACTGGTTTTACCAATGTACCTCTCTGGTTGTGTGACTTCCAAGGAATGAGTGCTTCTGCATTACCTTGGTTAGCAACTCTCTGTTGTGCCTTTGTCTCTGACTCAGACACAGCTTCAATTTGACCTTGGTCGTTTACAACAGCAACAGCTATGTTAGCAAACTCTTGTGAATACCTCTTGGGTGGTACACCCTTCGTTGCTCTCTCAGACCTACGTAAGAGGTGCTGCTCTTCTTTGCTTTCTGGTTCAGCCTTTGAACTCTCTGGAGAACCAGTACTAAGCTTAATCAGTGGTTCATCCTCCTCTTCTGAGGGTCTAGTCATTATGTGAGATTTCCTCTCAATGACTGTGACAACTGAGCTGTCTGAGCTATCGCTGTCATCTTCAGTACTACTGAACTCAATAAGATCAAAATCATCATCATCAGAATCATCATCAACTCCTGTGGGAAATGTTTGAACAATCACTCTCTCCTGTTCAGGAGCACTCTCTAGAAATTTTGTGAGAATCACCTGACCAGATTCAGACAAAATTACTCTGTAGAGACCCTTTTCATAACCCACAAAAATGCCTCTGGCATTCTTTACTCCACCTGGAGCTTCTGTTCTCACATGAGACCCAAAAACCTTGAAATGGGCAACTGAAGGTTTTCTGTGGAACAGTTTCTCAAAAGGAGAACTTCCCAACTCTTTTGAAAACTTTCTCAACCACGTGTAACAATATGACATTAGCGATTCAGCCCAGTACTCATGTGGCAGATGTGAACTAAGCAATTGCGCTTCCATTCCCTTTTGCAATTCTTTGTTCACCCTAACACAAACACATTTGTTCCAAGCTTCTTCGGAACTAGCAATTTTGTGTCTTATCCCTTTCTTCTTCAGGAACCTCTGGAACTCCTGTAAAAGAAAAATTTGCTTCTCATCTGTGCAAAGACAATCTATGTCAGCATCATGCATATTTTTAACCTTGTCACAAAACTCTTTAAACCTTTCTAAGGCTTCTTTCGGTCTCTCCAAAAGATAAATCCAGACAAAACCTGTAAAAGAATCAACACATATTAGGTAATACTTTGCATTGCCTCTAGAAGGTGTTAGAGGACCAATCACATCAGCATACACCCGCTGAAATGCCCTGTTGACCCTTGAGGTCACCTGCTTGGCGTTTTTCTCAGCTACACCTGTAAAAGAGATCATGTTAGAATCACAAGAATTACATTCCATGTAATCACTTTGATCAAAAGTCAACAAATACAGTCCATCTTTCTCTTTGGCAGAAAGATACAACTCTCCATCTTTGTAGATCTCGCAGTTCTGATCATCATAGGACAGTTTTAGTCCCTTCTTGGCAATCTGCGAAACGCTGAGCAGATTATACTTCAACTCTGGAACCAAATAAACATTGCTTATAGTCAAGTTCAGACTTTTAAGATACACAGTCCCAATTCCGGTCGCTTCCAGCTTTTGACCGTTGGCTAGTTGCACCGCGAAGCTTTGCTTCTTAAACGTAGAAAATAGTCCTCTGTGTCGACACATATGCTGCGTGCATCCGGTGTCTAGGATAAAGAAATTCCCCGCTTCTGGTGTGGCTTTTAGCGACATCAAAGCCTTTGCAGTCTTTGCCTTTGGGATGGTGTGACCTTTGTCTGATGCCTCAGACTTTGTGGAGCTTCCCTTGGCTCCTCTGTGCTGACGTGGCTTCTTGCAGTACCGCTGAAGATGCCCAGTCTGGTCACAATTGTAGCATCGGACAACGTTTAAAGCTACAGCGTCTTCTCCAGTAGCAACAGCAGTAGGGGCGTTAGAACTCCGTTCTTTGCTCCCCTTGTCCTTCACTTCCAGGGCGGCAAGTCTGTCATGTTCACAAAGAACCACGGCAAAGACCCTCTCCGACGTGAGATCAGCTGCTGGGAGAGACCCCAGCTGACTGGCAACCGTTTTGTAAGTCCGATTCAGGCTGTTGATCACCATGAAGCAAAACACTTCCTCCTGCAGACGGAAGTTACGTTCCACCATCTGTTGACGCAGAAATTTCATTTCCGTCAGGTGCGCTTGAACATCTCCATCAGGCGCAAGCCTCAGGTTGGTCAGCTTCTCAAAATACAGCAACGCTGAAGAACCTGCATCTCTCTGATGTGTCCTTCTCAGCGTGTCCCAAACATCTTTCGCGTGGTCTAAATCTTGTATGTGGATCAGCTGCGAATCTGACACGCACAGAATTATAGCAGTTCTGGCCTTCACATCCTGTGACTCCCAAGCACGCGTTGGTGCTGCTGGAATGGGGTTCTCAATCACCCCAAACAGTCTCTGATTCTGCAGCAGGGCCTTCATCTTAATAGACCAGGATGCATAATTGTCACTGGTCAGGAGGTCTGGAGTAGGCAGGCCTCCCCCTTCTTGGCATCCATTTTGAGTCCTTGCATTGACTCTCAAACACAAGCCTCTAAAATCCAATAGCTGGCTTGTTTACAGTCTGTGCCACCTGGCAGCTCTGAACGCTAGCTGCTTTGGAAAGTCCCTTTCCAACAGTTCGTTTGATTGGGCCTAAGTCATAACAAAAACTTTGTTTTTGCCTCTCCGAGGCAAAAGCCTGACTTGTCCAGCCCTCTCGTGAAACTGGCCTTCGTTGCTAAGCAACAGCATTCCTTTTCCTTGGACAGGAAACCACAGGAATGTTTGGAATGCAGAGCTCTTGTCTCTCGGAGCTGTTTTTCCCAAACGTTTCTCCCTCGAAGCAGAGAATAACTCAATCTGCATTCATTCTTCTAAGCCCGAAATCTCATACCTGGGCTCCGTTGCTTGGACTTTCAGCTTCCTCTGGTCAGCTTCTGGCTGCAGAGAATCAGCTTTCTCACCTCAGGCTTCCATGGAGGCCACTTCTTGATGCAGAGGTCGATGAAAACAGCAACCGGCGTCTGCTACCACTGTTAGAATTCTAGCCCGTCTTGAGGTATGTGCCTATCTGTTCAGGCACCGGCTGAATTCCTTAGACCTCCCTCCGGCGACTCCCGGCAGGAATAAACATTCGAGGTCCGTTCCGGCGATTTTCCTCAGGCTGTGAGGAAAACACACCAACTGCTTCTCCTCCTTCTCCTCCTCCCTGCATATCCCCAGGGAGGGGAATCAGACACAGACAGAAACGTATCTACATGTCTTTATTTGTGTCTTTTAGCAGTCATACAGTAAAGATGTCTGCTCTCTTCAACAAACAGAGAGAAACACCACCCATGTACTTCCAGCACAGGTCATATGACAAACCCACTGAGCTAACATCCGGTGCTCAGTACAGAATGGACTGCCCCTTTGTTCCCATGGCAACAGTCACAAACTTCCTGTTTGGCTTTCCAGCCACATGCAGCAGACTTGGCTGCTATAGCCTTTGCTTGCTGCAGCATTGGTGCCTTAGAATAACCACCCTGTGATCCTCAGATGAAGAGTGGGATAGAACTTTAATAAATAAAATGATAATAATTGCTTCGGGAACTGTTCAAGAAATATATTTATGTGTGTATGTACAGTATATGTTTGTGTGTATACATGTTTGTGTGCATACACACACACACACACACACACACACACGTATAGGTAAAGGGACCCCTGACCATTAAGTCCAGTTGCAAACAACTCTTGGGGTTGCGGCGCTCATTTCGCTTTATTGGCCAGCATGACTAAGCCGCTTCTGGTGAACCAGAGCAGCGCACAGAAATGCCATTTACTTTCCTGCCAGAACGGTACCTTATTATCTACTTGCACTCTGACGTGATTTCGAACTGCTAGGTTGGCAGGAGTTTTGGACCGAGCAATGGGAGCTCACCCTGTCGTGGGGATTCGAACTGCCGACCTTCCAGTCGGCAAGTCCTAGGCTCAGTGGTTTAGACCACAGCGCCACCCACGTCCCTATATATGGATAATATCTACTTTTAATACTAATTAATACTAGTAGACTGCAGGTTGTGAATGCATGAATTGCACTAACGTTTTCTGGGGCACAATTATTTTCTGAATTAGTATAATTCAGTAAGTAAGTAAGTAAGTAAGTAAGTAAGCAAGTAAGTAAGTAAGTATTACTTACACTAATTCAAAAATATCAAAAGTTTAGAAAATGGTACTTCAATTCATGCATTCACAACTTTCAGCCTACGTATTGAGCACAGCCCAACAGCCCTATCTTGGCGGCCAGCTGTCCACTCAGCCCCCCTCATTTTGATGGTGTTTGTGTGGAGAGGGTGGCCAGTCTTATGCGGGCAGCAAAACGGGTAGATTTATGGCGTCACTGGGTGGCTGCATTTGGCTTGATGGGTCACAAATTGTGAATGCCTGGTCTTGTTTCTTTAGCACGTGAAGTTATTGCCTTGTTTTCTCCTGCTCTTGGGCAATTGGCTGGGTCTGTCTTTATGCCTAATGGTGAGATCAGAAGGTAATGGGCTTGTATTACAGTGTCCAGCTTGGAAGCAAAGGGGATATGGGGTTATGCTGCCCGCAGCACTGCTTCAACGTGTGTGCACATACAGGGAAATTCACCTTTTGCCTCTTTCTCTCTTTCTGCTGCCCTGCAGGGAGAAGGCTTGACCCTCGGCATCAGCAAGAACGAAGTGAGGGTCATCATTGGCAACAGCATCTGCACCGTCAAGACCCTAACCCTGACCCATTTGTACTGTGAACCCCCACTGCAGCCCCCACAGCCACTTAATGCTTCCTCTGTGCTCCCAGAGTTCATTGTGAGTAGGTTGCAGGGGAGGGAGGCTGCATGCAGGAGTTAACCTCTTTGGGATTCCCTTTGTAATGGGGAAAGTTCTTCCTCTCTTGAAACTTTGGAAAGACCTCCTGTGTGGCCTAGATTTTATCAGGCAGCCCTCTCTCTCTTACTGAGAACGTAACTTGTTTAAAGTGCATATATAAGCTCACACCCTTGTAGTTTGCATAATGACAAATTAGTAGCTACCAGAGTGAAGTTTCCCACTCCACCCATAGAGTGTGTACAGGAATCAAAGGTCTGCACAGTAATGCTATATTGGTTTTATGCCTGTTAATTGCCGTTGCCGTGGCTTTTTCCTGGTAGGAGATCCCCGTAACAAACAATTCCCTGAGGAGAGGGAGTGGCTTAAACTGGTTTATGTAGTGTAAATATGTACTTAGTGATCAAGATCAAATTTAGAATCCTTTATGTGGCCTTACTGTGAGTGCAAAGGTATTAAGGAGATAATGAATGGAGTTGTGAGGTCCTGCTTATGTGTCCTTCCTTTTCCTGCTCCAACCAAAAGTCACTTGGTTGATGACTGGGATCAGAATTGCTAACCCCTGACCCAGAGGTGGTGGCTGCTTTTGCACACTTGCAGGCCACGCCCTGTGTGGGATCAGTGCTCAGAAATGCATTTTTTACCTGTTTCTGTCCATTTTTTATGTGCATGTAACATACCTTCAGTTCCCCCCCCCCTTTGGCTGGTTTAAATTATTTGAAAACTTCAAGGAACGAAACAGTTTTTGTTGCTATAAAAAAGGTCATGGAATCCTTTTATTTTTAGCTCTCCTATATCTTCAAAAATGTTAACATGCTGATGTAAAGCAGATACAAAAAACAGCTAGGAATTGTTTTAGTGTAACATCATATACTGTTTTTGTAGCTCTTTACCTTTCCTTGTTCAGATTACAAAATAGAGTATATATTTCAATTTTATTTTAGATGTAAGGCTTTTGGCTGACATATGGGATTTTAAATGTCCATTTTCTCAGCATCCCAGTGTCACAGAAGGTTGGTTTGCACACTAAACTGTGCCTTGTTTAATGTCCTACAATTGGTTTCATATCATATTTTGTAAATAGTTTTGGTGTTGCCCAAAATAATTTTTTAAGTGGCTGCCATTTTGTGATTCCACCCCCTCCCCAACTTAGGCATATAAAAAACTTTGTGTTAGTTCAAAATGTCATCAAAACAGGTTAAGCAGTGTGGCAGCAACAGCAGGAGTTGGTGTCTACACTCTTTGTGGCTACCCTGGGCAGAGAGTAAAATGCATTGGTCAGATACAGACATATTTAGATTCAGCCGGTCAAAACACACTGAAGCCAACACATTCCCCTTAAGTAAGCTAAAAGCTTGTGGAAACTTGCTGGCTATCATGCCCCAATCTTATGTTTCACTGTGCTTCTGGATTAAATGGTAGGTCAGAACTTTTCAGTAGATTGTGGGAGACTTGTCAGGAAACAAAGACGAGAGAACTACCAGTGCAGGCTGAGGTTTCCTCACAGTAGTAGGAGCCACTGTTTTAGGGTTAGGTTTTGTCTTTGAAAAGTATGGAATCTCCTGCTGTATACCATTAGATCTGCAGGCTTGGAATGGCCCTTCTTTATATATTGTTGGACTCCCAACTCCCATCAGCCCAGTCAGCATGCCCAGTGGTCACAGATGATGGGGAGGGAGTATTAAGCACATCTGGCAGGAGGGTGAACAGGGCAAAGGGGATGGGAGTCTTCAAATTCTATAATGATTTCAGGTGATCATTTGACCTGGACTTTGATTCACAAAGACTTTTGCCCCAGTATATTTGTAAGTTTTTAAGGCTCCACAAGACTTTGCTGTTTTGTTGCTACAGACAAATCCGGCCACCTCTCTGGAGTCATCTTTCTGTGTTGTCGTTGTCACTTTACAGGTGCAGATGGGAAACTTGCGCCTGGATCTTGGCCGAGTTCGCTATGACACTGAGCCACCCTCCCGTTTCCCGCCGGAAGCCCAAATTGGGCTGGGGGTGGGGGCAGCCGTGCTGGCTTTTGTAGTTCTGCTGCTCATCCTCATGTACAGGTATCAACATTACGATGTTTCAGGGGGAGGGGTGTGCAAGGGGGGTGAAAAGTTGCTTTTTCCCCTTCAACCCCCCCAATCCTTCTGTAAAAACTGCGTTGCTCCTCCCCTCATCCTGGCAGGCGAAAGAGCAAGCAAGCCCTACGAGACTACAAGAAAGTGCTGGTGCAGCTTGAGAACATGGAGATCAGCGTTGGGGACCAGTGCCGCAAGGAATTCACTGGTATGGGATGGGGCGGGGAGCAAGTATGGAGGAGGTGAGATTGAGCCACAGGCAGGAGAGCAGTGGCATGAAATAGACGAAGGAACAGCTTGAGGAGGGTGGGGGAAGTGAAACTATGCTTTTCTGAATAATACCTGAATGACATGGAGGGCTAGGAATAAGGTTGTGTTATCACTCCCTCTACTCACTTCTAATAACCCTACTCGCAATTATAAGCAGCAGTCTGGGGCACAGAAATTAAGCAGGTGACATGGAGGGAGGTGGTGAGACAAATTTCACTTGCCTAATTTCTGAGTGCTGGGCTGTTCAAAGCCAGGAGTTGGGGAGCCAGTAGCCCTTCAGATGTTGCTGAACTTCATCTCCCTTCATCTCTGACCCGTTGGTTGTGTTGGCTGGGACTGGTGTGCTTTGGAGACCAAAAAGCCACAGGTTCCCATTCCTAGTTTAAATGTGCAGGATTTAATGAGTCTGTGGCTGCATAATGATTGATTGATGATGATGCACAAGAACAGAGTTCGAAGGGTATATCCTGAAGGGATACATTTCCAGAATTTCATAAAGGAAGCTGTTTTGAGATGAATTGCAGAAGGATGTTTGCTGAGAATCGCTAACAGCTATGTATTTGGGTAAAGAATTCCTTCAAACGGGGATCTTTTCTCCTAATGTAATGGTTGTGTGTTGCTCACTCTTTTCTTTTGCTTTTCTTCTCCACCCCTCTCTTCATTCTTGCCTTCCCACCCGTCTCCCAACACAACCCCCTGCTTGCTTCAGACCTGATGACGGAGATGACTGACCTGAGCGGGGAGCTGGAGGGTTCAGGGATCCCATTCCTGGACTACAACACCTACACCCAGCGCGTCTTCTTCCCAGCTCAGGGGGACGTGCCATTGCGGCGTGTGCTGGATCTGCCTGAGGGGCGCCGTGCCACCGTGGAGCAGGGCCTGGGGCAGCTCTCCAATCTGCTGAACAGCAAAGTCTTCCTGCTGACGGTGGGTGATCTGGGGGGATAAGGGGGAAGGGTCCAGAAAGTGGTTGAGCTAGAGGGTCAGTCCGATGCCATACAGTGGTACCTCGGGTTAAGTACTTAATTCGTTCCGGAGGTCCGTTCTTAACCTGAAACTGTTCTTAACCTGAAGCACCACTTTAGCTAATGGGGCCTCCTGCTGCCACCGCACCGCAGGAGCACAATTTCTGTTCTCATCCTGAAGCAAAGTTCTTAACCCGAGGTACTATTTCGGAGTTAGCGGAGTCTGTAACCTGAAGCGTATGTAACCCGAGGTACCACTGTACTTGGATAGGGAGTGGAGGGAGAGGTTGTCTTGCAAGTGGAGTTTTTTTGGGATTTTGTGTGTGAGAATGCATATGAATGCGAGGTTATTGCATGGGAGATCAGCAGTATCTTTTTAAAGTTCCAGATGAGAGAGCGAGCCTTAAGGAGCACAATTCTAGTTGTACTGAACAGTAGGTGGAGATACAGTATGGAGAGACTTCAGTTCGAGAGCAGCTGCTTCTGAAAGTCTCCTCCTGCATTTAGACCATGCAAAGTGTGTGCTGGTAACCTCTGGGGGTTGCAGTCTGGCACCTCCTCGTTCGGGGATGGAGAACCTGGCACTCTGCAAGTGGTGCTAGATTCCAAGTCCCATCATCCACAGCCAGCATGGGAGCTGTAGTCCAGCAGCACCTGGAGATAGTCCAGCAGCACCATCAGGGTGTGTTTGTGTGTGTGTGTGTGTGTGTGCGCGCACTTTAGAGGTTTTGTTCTGCTGTATGAATGGATGAAGGCGGCACACAACATCTGCCCCGAGTCCTGTTTCCTGCTCTGGAGAAGGAGTAGGACCGAACGGGTTGTACCATAGTGTGAGGATTCTGGCAGAGGTGACGAGAGTCTTCCCTTGCTGTTCCCAGTTAATCCGAACTCTGGAGGCCCAGCCTACCTTCTCCCAGCGGGATCGATGTCATGCAGCATCACTGCTCTCACTGGCTCTTCATGGGCGCTTGGAGTATCTTACGGACATCATGCAGACTCTGCTGAGTGATCTTGCTGCCCACTGCGTCACCCGCAATGCCAAGCTCATGCTTCGCAGGTAGGCCCTGTGTTCAGGATGGGGCATTGTGGAGGTGGGGAAAGATGTCCTTATTCCAAGTCCCCATAGGTGCCTTCTCCCACTCCTTCCCCTGGGGGGTAGATGCTTTCACAGTTGGTGAGGGTTGCCAACTGGCAATAATTTTATTTGCCTGTTCAGAATTAATCCCCCTGGCTTGCTGCCAGAACTGAAGAATGCAATGCCCTGCCCCCCCCAAAAAAAACCTGTTATATTTTGCTGGTGTTGTATGTTCACAAGGTAATTAATGCTTAAACTGGAATGCCTCAAACCACAAACATGCTGAAATAAATTAGAGATGAGGAGCATTTTAAAAACTCTCATTTTCCTGCTTTATATTAAAACAGTAAGTTTTTTATACTTATAAACAGAAAGCAGTCCCTTGAACTAGGTTTAAGCATTCTGTATATGTTGAGAGACTGTCCTGTTGTTCTTATAAACAGCAACACTTAAACTTACTTTCCATCCGAAGGGCCCTCCGTACCTGTTTTTTAAAAAGTATTCATCTTAAGGTACCACAAGTTATTATTTCATAACCACTCTACTTAACCCTGCAGAACAGAGTTTTGAATTTAAAACTGTGGGCCAAGGATTGCTGTCACCATCTTGTGCTGCAGCTGGTAGCATACCTTGGCATGAGGGGGGAGGGGGGACGCTAGCAACTCTACTTAGCTCCTCAACTGTCCTGCAGGACAGAGACCATGGTAGAGAAACTGCTGACCAACTGGATGTCCATCTGCCTCTACTCCTATCTCAGGGTAAGTTGTAAAGCCTGTCTGGATGATGCCTTCTGCGTCTAAGGTGGGACTTTGCACTTTTAAACTTAAAATCCATTGTTGTATATTGTTTTAAATGTTTGTTTTGATATTGGGATTGTAGTTCCATTTGTGTTTCTCAAGCTGGTCTCTGACCGTAATAAATTTCATGTTTCATGTCCAAGGTGGGAGGTGCAGCCAGGAGGAGGAGGTCTGGTTGAAGGTGGGGGAACAAAACTCGCCCCACATTTTTCCACGAGTGCTCACTCTCCTGCTTCCTGTTCTTGCCTAGTCCTGTGGCTTGTTGAGGCTTCATAGGGTCACACTTTTTATCATGCTCTCTCGTCCCACAGCTAGTCCAGGGCATGCCTAAGACATTTTGATGCTGGAGGCAGAACAATCCAGAGTACCCTATCCAAACATACTTCAATTCAGGGTGGAGTACAATCCACCTTGTGCGAGTGATTATATTCATTTATTTTTGCATTTTTATGCTGCTTGAAGAGGCACATGTGGTTTCCCTGCCCCCTTTTATCTCCTCAGCAGCCCTGTGAGGGAGGTTGGGCTGAGCAAGAGAGGGGCTGGCCCAAGGCCAGTCTGTAAATGCCTGTGGATAAATAGGAATCTGGGTCTTATTAAATCTTGTGTGACACTCTAGCCATGACGCTACATCAGCTTTCATAGGAAATGTATGTAGGAAAACATCTCAGTGGATTGGATTTTTCTCTCAAGCTTCACTTGAGAACTGAATTAAGTGGCCAGCACCACCAGCTGTGCTTTTTTGGCACTTTGCTTGGGATTTCCAAAAATGTACACTGCCCTGATGGTGGGTCCGGTAGAAAGATGTATGATTTTGAGGCTCCTCCTTCTAGCTGTGCAGGTGTGGGGTTGTTAAGGGCAGTGCAGGGACTGGAGTGACTCTGGAGCCCAGGCTTCCTTCTCATTCCTTCCCCTCCTCCTCTGTGTTTTCCTACAAAGGAGGTGGCTGGTGAGCCCCTGTACATGCTCTTCCGTGCCATTAAGTACCAGGTGGACAAGGGCCCAGTGGATGCTGTGACAGGCAAGGCCAAACGGACCCTGAACGATGGGCGGCTGCTGAGAGAAGACGTGGAGTATCGGCCCCTCAACCTGACTGTCCTGGTGAGGGGGGGCGGCCCAGGTGGTGCGGGTGAGACTCAGCGCATCCCAGCCCGTGTCCTTGACACAGACACCATCACTCAAGTGAAGGAGAAAATCTTGGACCAGGTCTACAAAGGCGTCCCTTTCTCCCAGCGCCCCTCAGTGCACTCCCTTGACTTGGGTAAGGAGTCTCCTCCATTCTCTACTCCCCACCTCACCCCAATCTGTGGGTCTTCCTTTGGATAAGGAAGGACCAAAACCTGTTGAGGATGTTTAGTTCATTTTGAGAGAGGCCCACATGAAGTTGTCCTGGGCTTGCTGTGGAGATTTGGGGGCAGGGGGTGGAAGTAGGAGACCCTCACCTGCCACTCTTCCTTCCCTCAGAGTGGCGCTCAGGTGTTGCTGGCCACCTGACACTTTCAGATGAGGATCTGACCTCCATCACGCAGAACCAATGGAAGAGACTCAACACTCTACAACATTACAAGGTATGGGGTTGGGTGGGATGCAGCTGAATGGTAGAAGCTGGGAGGGAGGGAGGGAGGGAGGGAGGGAGGGAGGGAGGGAGGGAGGGAGGGAGGGAGTATGGAGTCGGGTAGCCAATGTGGTGCCCTCCAGACTCCAGTTCCCATTAGCACCAGACGGAATGGCAAGTGGTCAGGGTTGATGGAAGTTATAGTCCAGCAGCATCTGAGGACATCACATTGGCTACCCTGACCGTGTCTGCAATGCTGGGCTTCCACATTTTGCTTCTGGCAGGAGATTCATGGAGCTGGGAATCCATCTCTCACCTGAACAATTTCTCACCTTCTTGTAGGTGTTTCACTTGTTTACTGTCCTTCCTCTTTTCCCCAGGTTCCAGATGGGGCCACAGTTGGCCTCATTCCCCGCCTTCACAATGACGTCTCCCAAGGCACCAGCCAGAACTTCTTCTCTGGAGAAAGTGAGTCTGCTTGTCTCTCTCTTCCTTGAGCCATTGCTCTCCCATGCAGTAGGGCAACCTCCTTTTCCCCTCCTCACTGCAACTGGTAGAAACTGGTACACTGCAAAGAGATGGGCACAACTATGGGCACAAATAGTGAGCAGTGCAGCTCAATTGCAGTGTGTGTGTCATAGGGAAGTCTCTTACCTTTTCATGGGGGTGTGGGGAAGCACCTTAGCCCTTTTTTCTAATGTAATGGGAGGGGTCCTTAATTTTCTAGCCTGAAAAAGTAATGGAAAAGCTCCAGACCAGGAGACTCTAAATAATGCCTGTAGATGTTTCTTCCTTCTCCTTTTGTACATAATGGTAATTCAAGTTATTACATGGGAATAAGCCTGTTTCATTTCTGTATCTATAGAGGCCTTTTGTTTTGCAAACAAGGGAGTCAAGTTTTTTCTAGTCTTCTTTTAGTCTAGGAAAGAAGAGCACAGATTGACATTTGTTATAAATGCTCTGGGAGTGGCAACAAGAGGGGCACAGGGCCAGAGGCAGACAAACTGGAAACTTTTTAGGGAGGTACTGGAATTAAGAGAGTGAGGTGCCACATTGGTTGGGGAAAGGCCTGTGTGTGTTGCTTTTGTAGACCTTTAACAGAAACTCTAAACATTTTTTTAGATTTTTCTTTGTCACCTGGAGGATTAGATACTTCTTTGGCTCCCTTTTACACCCCCCCCCAAAAAAACTTCAACTAATAGCATAGTTTATGTGGGAGCCATTTTGATTCTGCATTACAGAAGAATCATGGCCATGATAAAAAGTTCCCCAACTTCTGCGCTGCTTCCTTTATTCCTTGGGGGTGTGGGCATTCGGGCCATGTCAGTCTCACCAAACTCCCACTGGGCCCGTGTCTCCTCCTTCCTTCTTGCAGGCATCGTCATTCATCTCACACCTTTGTTTGCTGTTGCTGCTGGTAGCCAGGACTGGGGCCCTCGCAGTTGTCTCAGCTGTCCACGGGACAGGCAGGAGCCCTGAGGGCTGCCTAGTGAGTGGTGGACTGCCCCATTTTCCATTGTAATGAGTCCTGTTGCACCCTTTGCAGACACCCCAATGCTAGAGGATGGTGAGGATGGGGGGCTACGCCTCTGGCACCTGGTAAAGCCATCTGAAGAGCCTGAACTCACAAAACAGCAGCAAGAGCGGCGCAGCAGCCTTCGGGAGCGCGCCAAGGCGATTCCTGAGATCTACCTCACCCGCTTGCTTTCCATGAAGGTAAGAGGGAAAGCATTCCCCCCAGCCATTCTCCAATTATACCAGCCCTTTTAGAGCAGTGGGATTCTTCAGAGCTTGATCAGGATTTCCTCAGTGAGTAGATCAATAATGACAGACACATTTCCCTGCCTGAACGTGACCAGGTGCCCTTGAACAGGGCTTCCCAAACCATGGTCCATGGACTACCAGTGGTCTCTGAGCTTCATTTGGGTGGTCCGTGCTGTGTCCACATTCAATATTGTATTGATTTTTCATATTGATTCTGTGGAGTTCAAGTTGTAATACAATTGGAGAAGCAAAAGAAGAAATAAAAATACAGCTGAAAATCATATAGCGTCTAGCCCAGTGCATTACAATTGCTTACAACAGTCAGGAAATCAATTGTTGTCCACCAAGGCCCTCAGACATTTTCAAGTGGCCCAGGAATGGGATGAGTGGAGCTCGAGAGCCACTGCCCTAGAATATTTCCTGGGTTCCTTGACATGGTAAATCTGAAAATGTTGGCTGCCACATCTAGAAAGCACGAGGGCCTTGTCTCCCAGCCTGCAGGTAGTGCAGATGCAAAGTTTTGTGTATCTGTCATAGGCAGTGCTTTTTTGCTAGAAAAATAGGTGCTGGTACTCACTAAGAAGTATCACACTTTTTAACAGCAACAAAAAGAGACTCCGGTACCATAAAGTTGTTACAGTAAGTGCCACACTTTTTAACAACAAGAACAAAGAGGTGCTGGTAGTGTATACTCTTGAATCCCCCCTGGGGAAAAAAGCAGATCTATAGGCTTAGCTATTGGTTTAAAGTTCAAGGGAGGAAAAAGGGACTCCCCATGTTATGCTTTCAGGAGCAGTTTCTGTCAGTCTGTACAAAAAGAAAAGGTATTTGGACACCAGATTGCTCTGTTGCCAATGCAGGATGCTGTAGAAACATGCTGTTATTTATGTGGCTGGTTCCTGGCTGTCTCAGCAGTGCACCTGTGAGTCTCTAATCCCCTCTTTCTTCCCTTTATTCTCCATAGGGGACGCTACAGAAGTTTGTGGATGATGTGTTCCAGGCTGTCCTGAGTGTGAACCGCCCAGTACCAATTGCTGTCAAGTATCTGTTTGACCTGCTGGATGAGCTAGCAGCGCGGCACGGGGTCACTGAGCCAGAGACGCTGCACATCTGGAAAACAAACAGGTGGGGTGGACACGGGGTTGCTGAGGCAGCATTGGCTGGGAATGGATGGTGGCCGTAGGAGCTGAGACTGGGAGAGTGAGTTGTGGAGACTGAACATTTTCAGCCAGAAGGGCTGAAGACAGCCAGCCAGTTGCTAACTTGGTTTCTGCCTTTCCCCTTCCTCCTTAGTTTGTTGCTGCGCTTCTGGGTGAACACACTCAAGAACCCACAGTTCATTTTTGATGTACGTGTCTCTGACAATGTGGACGCCAACTTGACTGTCATTGCTCAGACATTCATTGATGCCTGCACAACTGCTGAGCACAAAGTTGGCAGGGTAAGTTCATACATCTGCACATGTCTAAAGGTCACACCCATATCAGACCAGGATCAAAAGAGGACAGGTAGTGCTTGCCTTGATCCTGATGAAGTCAGGCCTGCCCTCTGTTCTGAAACGGGATACTCCAGGCATTTAACTTGAATATGAATCCCATTGCCACTGACAGAGGTAGCCAGTTGCGCTGGGTAAAGGGGGGGAGGGGGCTTCATTTCCCCCAGTATTTTTGGGCAGGGGGCAGTGCCACCCCGGTACTGATGGGGCCGCTGTCCCCACAGCTGTCAGTCACCCTCCAAGTGCCCCAACCTCAGCCTCTGCACGGCAGCCCAGAAACCAGGCAGTGGCTGTGACAAGCGAGGGCAATCTTTGCTTTTCTCATCCCAGCTGCAGCCTGGCAGCCCAGAAGCCGGGCGGGGGCTGGGACGAGCAAGCGTGGAGCTTGCCCTCCACATGTTTTGCCTGCGCCCCCTCAGTGTGGGGGGCAAGTCAGCACCACTGGAGGTAGCCCTGCTGTTCAACTATGGATTTTAGATACCATTTGGGCAGCAGATTTGGAGACTGAGAGAGAGGGCCTATGTGCGAGACAGTCCACTGGGCAAGTACCCTTGGGACTCTCCTATTCATTTTAGTGTGGAAGATTCCCCAGGGATTCCCATGTTAATTAGCCATTTGGATTTCCTGCTTGAGGCACCAAAATCCCTTGTCCTCTGCCTTATAATTGCCACGATTTTAACCCTCACAGTTAGCATACTGCCATAAACAGAACAGGAACAAAATGGATGGCACACAGCAGAGGGACCTTAATCAGACTGTTTGTTTGAAGAGCAGCTGAATAAAACACTCCATATTGGCTCAAGGAATTGAAACAAGTGACACTTTTTGAAAAACAAATCTTCCATGAAACCAGGCTTTCATGGGAGCAAAGGTGTCTGTCTAACTAGCAGAAGCCACCTTGTCCCATCTCTACTGAGGACCATTTCTGATGTCCCAGAGGAAGTGGAGAGCAAACCTCAAGATATTGGACAAAGGGGGAGCAAATTTTTCCCCAGCATCACAAATCACTGGTTGCAAGTATGAGCACGACTGTTCATGTCTTCTGGCATATAAAGGTATTCCTTAATGCAATAATCTTGACATAAGAGCGAAAGTCCCATTCTTAGTTCAGTGGTATCTTATAATCCACCAAACTATCATCTCGATTCCATTATGTCTGTTGTGGTTTTGGCCTGTTTCAAACACTTGCACAGAAGTACTGATTTCAAGATGCTTATTGCTGATTGTGTGAGAATGACTTTTCTCCCATCCAGGCCATTTAACAGTCCTTGTTAATTACGTTGCATCACTCCACTTAACATTCAGTATTGCAAAACATATCATTTCCCGCACCGTAACATTTTATCCGTCTGGGTACATATATTATTACAATGTTCAAAATTGTGGTTACAAGCAGTCCCAAATCCAGGCATGTCAGCATACACTTAGGTTGCCGGTCAGAACTGTGGGGGCTGCACCTGGCCCCCCAGTTTTTCTGGGCTCCCCTCTACTTCCTCAACTTGAGCTATTTTCTTTGGGGATGTGCAAAGAGCTATGTAGAGCATTGAAATACTGCCCTCTTAAACTGGAAATCATTCTCAGCTGTTTAATGCCCTCTGATAATTCACCCAGTGTTGCCCACACAATCAAGCCTTAAGATGTTTTAAAATGAAATCTGAGACTGCAAGGATGTTTGTGTGAAATGTAAAGGGAGCCTTGACTTATAGAGCCTTTTTGATCTAAAAGTCTTATTTCTGCCCTCATCATAGAAATGTTGGAGTTTTCCCCGTTTGTTTGTACAACAATGCATGTGCGATGCTCTGCCATGCTTAGTCATACCCACCCACACCCACAAAGACACACACACACACACACAGAGAGACAGAGAGAGAGAGAGAGAGAGAGAGAGAGAGAGAGAGAGAGAGAGAGAGAGAGAGGGGGAGATTTAGACACATCACCATATGTTCTAGACCTGAACTTTGGCTCAAATCTAAGCCCCAATTTATGGCCCCAAGTGCCTTTCCCACATTCTTGTCACTCTCTGGAAACATATGGGTTGAGGGTCTCAGCTTTGTTTTCCAGAATTTCTGAAAACAATTTTCAGGGGGTTTTTTGTAGATCCCTGAGAGAAGGTTTTCTGGGCCTGAAACATGTTGCATATTAAATCGTGTCTTAGATATATTGGGGCACGTTTTTCTTTCCTTTAAAAATAAAATACAGGTACAGCTTATTTTTGTCATTTCCACGCAAAACCCAGCAATTCTAGAAGATGAGGGTGGGGGCAGGGAGAACATCCTGTAGTATTGGGGACAAGAAGGATTGTTTCTGCATGTACTGTAGAAGTTGATCTCTCTCAATCTCTCGTAACAGCCTGTCAAACTGGTCAGACCTGACTGAGACCTGCTTTTGCCACCTCTCAGGCATCATTCCCAAGGACTGGTGGTTCTCTCAAATCATTTTTTTTTCCATGACCAAGAGCTCACTTGATTATGTTTTTAAAATGTAGGCATTTCCATTTTTAATTTGGGGTTTAGTTCAGCCACCTTACTCAGCAGCTCATCATGCCCCTCTAGTGTTTTGCCAGGAGGCCCTTTCAGAAATGCCCAGCTCTGAGGTTTTGTTTGGAATTCTAGATTTGCTAAAGAAAGAGGGTTGTGAGATCAGGTGGGAGGTCCCTCTTGGGGGAAGGGAAGCCATGATGTTTAAAGCAGCACAATAGGTAGGGTGGTTGGTGCTTTTCACCCTTAAGCCATGTTCAGAAGTAACAAATCATTATTTATGTTTGGATGCAAAAATATGTTGGCATAGAAAGTATGCTGGGATTTAGAATTAGCACATCTGTGTTTTCTGTTCTGCATTAATGATGCTGGCTGGCTGGATCAAGCCAAGGTCCATTTCATTCAGCATCAGTTCCCAACAGCAGTCAGCCATATGCCTTTGGGAATCTCAAAAGCAGGACACTGAGGTGATGGCCATCCCATTTGTTCCCAGAATCTGGAACTCAGGTGGTATGTATACTGCCTCTGTTCATGAAAGTTCCATCTACTTATCAGGGCTGGCCCTGCCATTGGACACATCCAGGTGATCACATTAGGCATCTGATTTTGGGTTATATTATTATTATTATTATTAATTTGTTTATTTATTTATTTATTTATTTATTATTATTATATTTTTACTCTTCTTCCCCTCTCCCCTCCATGTTTTTTCTTAATACCTGATAGTAATGTCCTTGAAGAGGGCTTTACTGAGGTGGTAAATCTGTCTACGCTGCAAGTAGGTTTCAGAGAAAATTGGAGATTTATGCATTCAGACAACTATGTCAGAGAAAAAGCTATGCTGTAACTCTTTTCTCTAATATCTTATTATTATTATTATTATTATTATTATTATTATTATTATTATTATGGATGCAGGGTTTTTTGCATGTAGGAGAATTTCCTCACCTGCATGTGAGGGGGCAGGCTTTGACTCTTCACATGCTCAGAGGAACTTCCCCTCCTCTCTGTTAGCTTTGTAGAGTACTGCATAGGGAGCATGCTTTGGAATGGGCTCCTATTTAAATGCTGAATTGGTCTTATAAACTTTACATTTTCTGTCTCTCTTAAAGTGCAGTCTGGACAGCCTGAAAACTAACCAGTTGCACCCCATACCATACCTACAGGTGGAGACATAATTCTTGAGTCTGACTTCTGTCCCCTTTCCAAAACTTCTTCAAAGCTTACATCACCTTTTGTTCTCTCTCTCCCTCCCTCCCTCCTTCCCTCCTCAGGATTCACCAGTCAACAAACTACTCTATGCCAGGGAAATCCCACACTACAAACAGATGGTGGAGAAGTAAGTGTGAAAACCAGGAAAAAGGTGGTTGTGGTAGAATAATACCTAGCCCTGCAGAAAATGAGAGCTTGTGGGTGTGTTTGGGGAAGCCAGGAGTCCTGGGAGCTGATTGCATATATTCTATGTTTGTTTAAAAAATATGCAAAAGGAAATACTAATTTTGCAAGTTATAAATTATGCAAATAGAGCAGATTTACAACCCCTCCTTATTTTACATAATTCTGCTTCTGCCAGTGATATGGAAGAGTAAGGAGCTGAGCACGGCCTTGAAGCCCCATCTTTAATGGGAATCTTATTAGCTTCCTCCATGGCTTTGGAGATTTCTCAGTCAGCATCCACAAACTTGTGAGCATATCTTCATAAATGTCTTTTATTTAATGAAGATATTCTAAGGGATGGAGTAGGAACCCGCAAGCCACTCCAGTATCCCTGCCAAGAAAACTCCATGGACAAAGGCGTGCTCTGGTCCATGGGGTCACAAAGAGTCGGACACAACTAAACGACTAAACAACAACAATTCTAAGGGAACTGAATCCTGAATGTTTTCTGCACAGATGCAAAATCACACCTTCTGGACCACATCCATTTAATCAACATTGCTCAAAGATTTCACATCCAAAAATGCATTGAAAGGGTGAAAAGGCCCACTATTTTTGTTACCGAGTATGAATGAGAGAAATGCTTAGTGGTCTTCTCCCAGTATTGCTTAATTAATTTAATTAATTAATTAATTAATTAAATTAAAACAGTGACATCTTCCAGCATACTACAGAGTGTGGAGAGGGTGTTGTAGACAGTGTTGGATGTTATGAATGTTGCTGGCTGGCTTGAGAATGTCATTTTTAGGGCAGGCAAAGGAGACTTGCATTGCAGTGTGGCCCCTCCCCACTAACCTTTCTCTTCTCTCCCCCCACCTTCCTCCACGGTTAGGTATTATGCTGATATTCGACAGACTGTTCCTGCCAGCTACCAAGAGATGAACTCAGCCCTGACTGAACTCTCGGGGGTAAGGGAATCCTGCCATGATTCCAGAACCAAAAATAGTATTTAAAAACTGCACTCTCTCCGCCTCACTAATTTTAAAACTCTCCCATGCTGACTCAATCTGCCACTTTCAAACAAGGAAAGGTTGCGTGGCAGAGCAAATAAATGCCTCAAAATCAGTTGACATATTCAGTGGATTTTCATCATCATGATGATGATGATGACTACTACTATCGTCACCATCATAAAAATCCACTGAATATGTCAACTGATTTGACTTCAGTATGTGGAGGGGAGTGGTTGCTGCACAGTCCCTTGATTTGGAGGCATTTATTTGAGGCAGTAGTGGTAGTACTATTACATTTATATGCAGTCCATCTGTCTGGGTTGCCCCAGCTACTCTGAGCAACATCCAGCAAAATATAAAAACACAATAAAGCAACAAACATAAAAAAACTTCCCTATACAGTGCTGTCTTCAAATGTCTTCTAAAAGTTAGACAATTGTGCCGTTCCAAGTTATGTCGAGGATATGTTGCAAGGGATCTTGGAAAGTCTTTAAATCACAGGTTGAACAAGGGCTGCTTGCTGCAGTTTGGCCCAAACTTGGATTGTTTATATAGGCAACTCCCCATTTACGAGGGAGTTACATTCTGAGGCACCGCGCACATACAGTATGTGAAATCCTGTATATTTGAAACACCATTGGGAAGAAGTCCCAGCAAAAGAAGAATGGATACCAAAACTTATGGAATATGCAGAAATGATGAAACTTACTGGAAAAATAAGAAATCAAGATAATATTTTTTTAAATAAAAGAATGGAAATGGTTTATTGAATATTTACAAACAAACTGTAAACAGATAAGAACATTGGCAGGATCATTGTAATAACCTGCAGTTTTATAAGGGGATGCTCACATATTGAGCATGTGTCAATGGGGGGTTGCTTGTATTTACCAGATCACTTCATCATATACCAGTCCACTGAAACTGGGGCAGAGCACCTCTCTGTGCAAAGGCATGCATTGTGCTCCCTTGTTGGGATCCCATCAGCAAGGTCTGCAATCACACAATGTCCCTCCATCAATTATCGCTCCCTTTCTGAAGTTGTCTTAATTGTTGTTTTTAGGACTGTTATAAGGAAAGGTGAGAAGGGGTATCAATGAGTATGATATATACATAGTATAATGTGTTAAGGTAAAGGTAAAGGTCCAGTCATGACCGACTCTGGGGTTGTGGCGCTCATCTCACTTTATTGGCCTAGGGAGCCGGCATACAGCTTCCGGGTCATGTGGCCAGCATGACTAAGCAGCTTTCTGGCAAACCAGAACAGCGCATGGAAATGCCATTTACCTTCCCGCTGGAGCAGTATCTATTCATCTACTTGCACTTCGTGCTTTCAAACTGCCCGGTTGGCAGGAGCAGGGACCGAGCAATGGGAGCTCACCCTGTTGAGGGGATTTGAACCGCCGACCTTCTGATCGGCAAGTCCTAGGCTCTGTGGTTTAACTCACAGCGCCATCCCTAGCATAATGTGTAGAAATATGCAAAAATACAAGGACCGTAGTTCAGTGGCAGAGAGTGTGCTTTGCATGCAAAACGTCCCACATTCAATTCCTGGCATCTCCTGGTAGGTCTGGTTGAGCCCTCCTTTTCTGAACCCTGGAGAGATTCTGCCTGTCAGTGTTGACAATACTGAGCTACATAGACCAATGGCCTGACTAGATAAGGCAGCTTCCTATGTCCACATGTAGTTGTAGTGAAAATGTAATTAAAACATCTAATGTTTCATTTTTCACCCTCCTGTTTCGGCAGAAATATTCCTCTGACCTCAACTGCCTGGTGGCCCTGCAAGAACTTTATAATTATATTAACAAGTACTATGATCAGGTATGATAAATCCCTTGAGATTTTGTACTTGCAGGATGTTGGTGGGGGTGGGACGGAGGGACATAAACAGACCAATTTCTGCGGGAGAGGGTGGGGTGGGAGTGCACCCATCTATTCTAATCCATTCCCTGCAGAGAGGTTGGTTGCTGAGAAGGGAAGGCCTATAGGACCGGGATGGGAATCATGTGGCCCTCCAGATATTGTTGGACCCCAACTCCCACCAGGCCCAGCCCGTATGGCTAGTGGTCAGGGATTATGGGTTTTGCAGTCTGGCAGCATCAGGAAGGCTCTGGCACAAGTTAGCCAACCCTGCTGTAGAAAGACTTCTGCTAGGATAGGTAGGCAAAATATTGACTTTGTGTGCTTCTTTGCAGATAATCAGTGCACTAGAAGAAGACCCACTGGGCCAGAAGATGCAACTGGCATATCGACTGCAACAGATTGCAGCTCTCGTAGAGAACAAAGTTACTGACTTGTGACACTCCTGGGTCCACTACCTGCTCAGATTCAGCACACACGAGGAACTGTACAATCCTAAACTCAGCATGAAATCCCACTGAGTACAATGGGGTTTAATTCCCTAGCAACTGTGCTATTTAGGGTTGCAGCCTTTTAAGGGGGCAAGGTTGAGCCATATTGAAAGTTCCCTGCCACCTCTGTGCATGGGTCTGTGCGCATGCCATGCCTCCAGTCAGTGCCTTAACTGCATAGAAGCTGCCAGGGTCTCTCGCACTCAGTGCTCTCTCTCTCTCTTTTTTTAAACTAGCTGCAAAGAGAATCTTCCGAGTCCAATACACTGGATTTGTAAATAAAAGGGTGTATTTATTTCTGTGGCTCTCTGAAAAGGGTATCAGTTACTGTCTCCCACCTTTTTGGGGGAGTGGGGTTGTGGCAGGTCCCTGCTGACCACTGCAGTCTCTGGGATTTGGGGGATCGACCCCAATTTCCTGGCTGGTAATGCACTAATATTGGGGTGGAAACGCCACCTTCCTATGAACAGACTCTACTAGTCTCTCTTTTAACTTTCCCCATATCTCTCTCTCCCCCACCCCACCCCCATTTTATGTATATATGGGAGCTCCCTGCTCCAGGATTGTATTTATTTTAATGAGATTTTGAAGAATAAAAAAAAAACACCACTTTTCAGAAAGGTACTGTTGTCTGGTTTATTCACACAACCTAAGGGAGGAAGGAAATGGAAAGGTTTGCCTTAAACAAGTTACTAGATGATTCCCACTTGGTAACTAAGGGGTGAAAGCTGGGAAGACTGAACTGCCTCCGGAGAGTTAAGATGGGGTGGAACTTGTTCCCTTTGGTTAGGCTCTTTGTCACCGGATTAGTTGATTAGAAACTGCATGTGTTCCAAACCCAAGTTGCTGTGCATTCTCCGATTCCACATATACATGAAATACAGTGGTACCTTGGTTCTCAAACTTAATCCGTTCCGGAAGTCTGTTCCAAAACCAAAGCGTTCCAAAACCAAGGTGCGCTTTCCCATAGAAATTAATGCAAATTGGATTGATCCATTCCAGACTTTTAAAAACCCCTAAAACAGCAATTTAGCATTAATTTTACTATCTAACAAGACCATTGATCCATAAAATGAAAGCAATAATCAATGTACTGTACTATAAAATAAATAAAACAGTATGTAGATGATAATTTTTTTTAAAAAAAGTTATTATTTATCTGCACTGATAATAGTCATTATTTGGATGGGGGGGGGGGGTATCCATTTCTGCAATCACACAATCAATAAGTAGCTGAACTGGGTTCCACACAGTCACAAAAACAAATTAACCAAAAAAGCCTCAAAAACAAAAATGCAAAATAAATAGCAAAAACAAAAGCGCCAAACAATCCATTCCAGAAGTCCATTTGAGTTCTGAAATGTTCGAAAACCAAGGCGCAGCTTCTGATTGCTGCAGGTGCCCCAGAAACAATAGGTGACAGCCGCATCGGACATTTGGCTTCTGAAAAACGTTCGAAAACTGGAACACTTCCGGGTTTTTGCTGTTTGGGAACCAAGGTGTTTGAGAACCAAGGTACCACTGCATGGTATTGGGTGTGCTTGCCCCTGCACACCATGGGTGCACATCACTCTATGCAGTTGCTTCATTTTTTAAAATCCATTTTCTGCTAATGTGCTCTGCTCTGTTGCAATTGCTCAGAAATCCTAAGCTGTGTGATCTATGCGGTTAAACTACTTGTTGTAACCTGCTGTTAACTATACTAACTGTTACGGTATTTTTTGTAAGTTGCCCTGAAGGCCCAAAGTGGGTCAAAAGAAGAGAAGGAAGTTTAAAACACACACCAGGGTTATCTGCGTTACCTTAAGACACATAATCAAAATTGCTGCTGACTTGAAATCTTCTGCTGGTGAAGTAGCAGTGCAAGTTCAACTGCTGCTGACAAGATATAACTGAAGCAGTCGATGCAGATTGAACATAAATATGCCTAGAGTCCCAGTTTCAGTGTCTCCTCAGAGAATGCAACAATGGCTTTAACATGTGCATTCATTCATGCATATAATATAACCTATCTTCCCCACACAGGGAGAGAAACCAAATCTGTACAGGGGGAAACCGTCGTCATGGGGCAGCCTCTTTAAGTGCATTCAAGGGCTGTGAGCTCATGATGAAATGAAGATCAGGGGACAGAGCAACTGTGCAAGGCAGAGAACCTGAATTCACCCACCTCTTGCAAGATGATCTTCTATGTGTTTCTGCCAATTGTTTTGCCCTAATCCTGTTACTAGGGATGCGGGTGGCGCTGTGGGCCAAACCAAAGAGCCTAGGACTTGCAGATCAAAAAGTCGGCGGTTTGAATCCCCATGACGGGGGGGGGGGGGTCCTGTTGCTCGGTCTCTGCTCCTGCCCACCTAGCAGTTCAAAAGCACGTCAAAGTGCAAGTAGATAAATAGGTACCGCTCCAGCGGGAAGGTAATCAGCGTTTCCGTGCGCTGCTCTGGTTCGCCAGAAGTGGCTTAGTCATGCTGGCCACGTGACCCGGAAGCTGTACGCCGGCTCCCTCGGCCAATAAAGCAAGATGAGCGCCGCAACCCCAGAGTCGGCCACGACTGGACCTAATGGTCAGGGGTCCATTTACCTTTACCTTTTTAATCCTGTTACTTCTTGGGTCATCTCCAAATTATTTACACTTTTTAACGGACCCAGGTCCAATGGCCAAGAGAATGAACCACAACACTGTGATACTAATCAGAAGTAAGCACAATTGAGTTCAATGGGGTTTGCTTCCATTTCAGTTGGGGTTAAGATTGCATCCTTAAATGGGAACCCCCTGGTTCAGTTCTAGACCTGCCCTGACCCTCAGCCTCCTTCACTCACATCTCCAAAATAGGGCAAGGGATAATAATACAGAACTGACCTACCTTCTCATAGGGTGATTCTTAGGACTTCAAAGCCCTTCACAAGCTTTAACACTATAAAAACGAAGCATCAGAACCTGCCTCACGCCAAGCCAGATGGCGCCTCTAGCTAGCTCAGTGTCGTCCACTGACTGGCAGCTGCCACTCTCCAGGGTTTTGAATGGGGAGCATTCCCAGTTCTACCTGCAAAGGTCAGGTGTTGAAACTCGGGAACTTCTCCATGCAAATCACTGAGCTGCAGCATGATGATGATTTAAGCCACAACGAGGAATTGCTCTCCAGTGAATCATAGGATTGTGGAATTGTTGAGTTGGAAAGTCACAAGAGCCACCAAGTCCAACCCTCTGCAATGGACACTGCAGTTTTTGCAAAGCTTTGTGAGAACAACTAACTTTCAGGTTCGCCCATCTGCAGGGTGGAATTCATATAGTGACCCACCTTGTCAGGCTGGTGGTAACTGATGAAGATGATGATGAAGAAGACTGAGCTGATTAGCGCCCCTCCCCCATATATACACAGTATATGCATGTATGTTTGTATCTAGCACCCGTCACTCAGACGCTTCAGGAAACTTGCTTTTTAAAAGCCCCAAACTGCCATCGGCCTCGTCTTCCTCCGCCTCCTCTCTCCCGCTCCCCGCCCCACGGAGGGGCAGGCCCGGGGGGAGCTCAGTCTCCTCCCCGCCAGCCTCACGTGGTGGGGCAGAAGCAGCTGGTGCGGTTGGGAAGGGGGCGGGCCACGCAGGCGCAAGGGGCATCCCGGAGCCTGGATGGAGCTCACAGGGGCTGGGGGGGCCATGAGCAGCAAGAAAGGTAAAGAGGGGGCGCGCGGCTGCCCTTCAAGCCTGGGGGTGCGTGCATGGGGGCTGCAGATACATCCTGGGTGGGGGAGGCAGTTGCATGGGGAGAGAAGAGGGGGGGCGGCGGTAGCGGCAGGGGGGCTCTTGCACGGTCGGTCCCTGCTGCTGCTGCT